>NC_140619.1:11783807-12493807 GCF_057382275.1 Copadichromis virginalis | reverse complement strand
TTATTTGCAATCGCCATAATGACTATATGGGTTACTTGGTCTGCAGTGAACATGCTTCCTCTGCCCCCAGCATCTGGTCATCTAGCAATTCTGTAAAGTAACAATTTCAGTATTTTTACATCAATGGTATTGGTGTGTTTCTCATTGGCATATGGCAGTGCTACAAATCTTTGTGCGAAGTGACTGTACTAACCGATTCTCATTTCAAGATGTCCTTATGGTACTTGCTACAGTGTAGCGGCTCGAGTTAGGCTGGACCCGTTGGCCAGCTTCCCTCAGGGTCATTCCACGGTTGATTACATGGTCCACTATTGTAGCTCTGATGTCATCAGCAATTCTATTTCTTACTCTTCCTACCCTTCCTCTCCCCCCTCCTCATCTTCCTCTCCCCCCTCCTCGTCTTCCTCTTGCTCCTCCTTGTCCTTGTCGTCCTCTTCATCCTACTTCTTCACCTCCACGTCCTCTTCCTCGGCCTCCTCTACTTCTCACTCTTTCTGCTCCCTCCATTGTACTCCGCACACACAGCTTACCTGTATTATAGTGCTTAGGCTGATTGCAAAGTGAACTAATTATCTAAAGAAGTTTTCACATGTGAAAGTGTGCCAGACAGTTGGCAAATTAGTGTTAATGATAGCCATACATGTGTATGCTTTTGCTAGGAGTGTGTTGGAAATTTGGTAATTGAGTGTTGTGCAGTGAATTGTGCCTACAGTTTTGCAAAGTGTGTGTTACAAAATTGCAAACTGAGTGCAAAGCAGTTTTTGTGCTTTTAGTTTTGCAAACTCAGTGAGTGGTTTTGCTATAAGTCTGAATAGTTTTAGAGATTGTGCTACAGGAATCACAGTTAGGGTTTAAGCATTCAGAAAAAACTGTAAGACAGAGTAACATTTGCTGCTGATTCCATGTGACGATCTTGCCATTTAGTGCTGGTGGTCCTAAACAGAGGCTCTCTGTAGCTTGGAGTCTTGTTTGTGGGCTTTTTGGGTTTGCGTCCATCACCAAAAGTTGTGGTTTGATTCATATGTAGTTATACCCAGTCAGTAGTAACACACATTTATACTATCCATTTGATTTTCTCTTATCGTGCTCATTCAAACAAATATATGTGGATGTAAGATAAAAGTTATTTTTCAAAGTCCAGTCACACAACAAGGACAGATCCTTGAGTCTGTGGCTCTTCCAAATGAAGACGTTTCTTAATCCCACCTGCAGAGCTCTGATGGCTCTGTTGTTTTCCTGTAAGTGAACACAAAACTGAATCTGAATCCCTGCAAGATGTGATGTGGGCAGTGATTCAGAGAATGAATGAAATGAAAATGAATTAGAAGGAAGAAAGACTAATAATTTCCTTTGTAGAGCACTTTGATAGTGATAGAGAAAAGTAGACAGGAAGCTGGAGAAGGAGGGGGAGAACTATATGGAGCAAATGCCCTGCGGAGGACTCAAACACAAGCAGCTGCAGGAAGAAGTTCAGCTTTCAGGCCATGGGGTGCATGCTCTGCCAAGTCAGTTACAGGTGTAGCACTGTACATTAAAACTATCTTCACATCAACTAAGAAAAGTGATTGTAACTGACTGCTCCATAGTGAGGATAATGCCCATCACTAACCGTTTTAAAAGGAGAAATTGTTGTCTTTTGAATCAAATGAATGAATCAAATCTTCTGGTCAGAATTTCCAAATAAAATTAGAGTGAAAAACAGGATCCGAAGAGTTTAGATGGTTATGCTTAGAGCTTCAGGTTACAGTGACAGGATTTGCATCAAGCAAAAAATACCCAATCAATCATGCGCTCTTGAGTTGAGCTAAATCTTTTGGGAGAATTGTGATTGCGATTGTGGACTGTGATTAATATGTGCCCCTTTGCCTTGACCACGCACTCCCAGCTAAAACAGTTAGAAGCAGGACAGCATATAACTCAAAGGTCTTTGTAAGTGTGCAGTAACATGCACATGAGTCTATATTAAGGTTCTTATCATCTGCAGCCAGTGGTGTCCCGATTTATTACTTTCTCAGCCACTCTAGGCCTGTGATGGACCCAACCTGTCCAAAGTGTACCCTAATAGCTGGGCAAATTCGAGCATCCCCCCCCAACCCTGATTGCAACCTGCAACATAAATTCTCCAAGGTGAGGTGTATTGCTTCTAGGCAAATTTTAAACCAAACTCTGAACATAACCTGCTAATGATCCAATTATGTGAGAGCTGCTTGGCATAAGTTACCAGAGTAAATTTAAAAGAGAGCCACCTTTGTAACATTAAAAACTCTGTAGGGTGGACATGTCTTGCTAACCGATTAGTCTTCTCTTGTAGGAAGCTTCTCTGGATAGTCCAGAAACCTGAGCCCGGATATTAATCTTGATGTAAACAGTGCCAGACAGCATCATGTAAAACATTTAAGCCCTGTGGTTTGGAGAAACATTTAAACTCACACAGTCTAGTCCATATAATTCTTTGCTCTTTTACATTTATTGTCATGATCCTGGGTCCTTTTGACCCAGCGTTTTGTGTTTTCTCTTCGCGATTTTGGTTCTGTTCTCTAATTGGTGTTTACCCTGTTCCCCCACGTGTGTTCCTGTTTTATTGTGAAGGTCTGCGTCTTATGTGAGTGTTTTCAGTTTGCCTCCCTGGTCTCGTCATGTTAATCACTCCCAGCTGTGTCTCCCACCTGTGTGTAATCTCCCTGTGTTCTCTGAGTGTATTTAAGTTGTATTTTCTGTCTTGGTAATCGCTGGTTCGTCTGTGTTGTTTCCCCTCGGTCTCCCTGCGTCTCCCCGTATGTATTTCTCCGGACCTCCCTGCATCCTCATTCTGGTTTGTCTTATTAGTTTACCCAGTTTAGGTTTCCGGTTTCATGTTTTGTCGCCACCACTGTTTGTACTCACACCCCTGTAAATAAACACTCATCTGCACCAGAGCTGCCGCATTTTGGGTCCTATTTCATATTCCACACGGCTTGCCCCGGCAAACCGTGACAGTACGAACCAGCCACCATGGACCCAGCGGCAGTGAATCCGTCCGAGGAGCTCCAGGACGACATTGCGTACAATGTGGAGATTCTCCTCGGGCTATGGCTGGAGAACCCTCCAGAGGAGCTTCGTCGTGCCGTGGAAAGTCGGCTACAATGGCTCTTTTCTGGCCTGCCATGGCTTCTGCAGTCGCTTCCTCCGACCATGCAGGCTTTTCTCCGGCTCACACCGCACCTTCTCTCAGCCACTCCTGCCTCGCTGCCCGACTCGCCGGATGTGATCTTGCCCGGCCCGTCGGAGCCGTCTGCGGGGAGGAAACGCCGATCGCGCCGCAAGCGCGCCACCCCACAGCCGGACGTTCGGGCTTCTAAATCGCCGGCTGTGGTGAGTGAGGACTCTTTTTCATTTTCGGACTGCATGACTGTTCATTCAGGGGCTGCGTTTTGTGTGGCGGATGTCAACGCGAGCTGCTTATCGCCTGTGCAGCTACCGGCAGCTAAGTTAGCTCCCCCGCAGCCACTCTCAGCTCGGTTAGCTCCCCCGCAGCCACTCTCAGCTCGGTTAGCTCCCCCGCAGCCCGTGCTCCTCTCAGCTCAGTCTCCTGTGCCTCCTTCAGTTCAGTCTCCTGTGCCTCCTTCAGTTCAGTCTCCTGTGCCTCCTTCAGTTCAGTCTCCTGTGCCCCCTTCAGTTCAGTCTCCAGTGTCCCCTTCAGTTCAGTCTCCAGTGTCCCCTTCAGTTCAGTCTCCAATGTCCCCTTCAGTTCAGTCTCCAGTGTCCCCTTCAGTTCAGTCTCCAATGTCCCCTTCAGTTCAGTCTCCAGTGTCCCCTTCAGTTCAGTCTCCAGTGCCGCCTGTAGCGCAGGCCCCAGTAGCTCCAGTGCCGCCTGTGGCGCAGGCCCCAGTAGCTCCAGTGCCGCCTGTGGCGCAGGCCCCAGTAGCTCCAGTGCCCCCGCTACCCGTAGCTCTGGCTCCAGTATCACCGGTTTCACTCATTCACTCCATGCAGGGAGAAAGTCTAATTTCACCTCAAGGTGCTTTTCATGGTTCAGCCGCCATTGGCACAGTTTGCCGCTCCAGGGCTTCCCCAGAGGCTAGGTCTCAGTCCCCGGCTGATTCTGAACCCCTGAAGTTTATGCAGCCACCTGAGAACTGCACCATGTCAGCGTTGCCTGGGCAGAGCCAGTGCTCAGTGCATCGCCAGTTGCCTTCGTGTTTGCCAGAGGACTCCATGACTGCTGGCTTAGTGGTGACTTCTGCTGGAGGGTCCGTGGGACCGCTCCGGCCTTCGTCTCTAGTCTCCGCTGGAGGGTCCATAGGACCGCTCCGGCCTTCGTCTTCTGTCTCCGCTGGAGGGTCCGAGGGACCGCTCCGGCCTTCGTCTCCTGTCTCCGCTGGAGGGTCCGAGGGGCCCGTTCAGCCTCCTGCCTCCGCTGGAGGGTCCGAGGGGCCCGTTCAGCCCGTCCAGCCGCCTGCTGTAGCTCCATCATCATCCTCGCCTGCTGCAGCTCCAG
Source organism: Copadichromis virginalis (assembly GCF_057382275.1). Lineage (NCBI taxonomy): Eukaryota > Metazoa > Chordata > Actinopteri > Cichliformes > Cichlidae > Copadichromis > Copadichromis virginalis. Next base: position 12,489,330 of record NC_140619.1, on the reverse strand, counting down.
GGCCTTCAGCCTCGCCTGGCCCAGCCTCCGTGTCTTCAGCCTCGCCTGGCCCGGCCTCCGTGTCTTCAGCCTCGCCTGGCCCGGCCTCCGAGCCTTCAGCCTCGCCTGGTCCGGCCTCTGCCTGTGCTTCGCCTGGTCCGGCTTCAGCCTGTGCTTCGCCTAGTCCAGCCTCTGCAGCCTCGCCTGGTCCGGATCGCCATCGCCTGAGTCGCCGCCGTTGCCTTCCGCGCGGTCGGCCCCCTGAACTGCTCCGTCGTCTCCCTCGTCGCCGCCGTTGCCTTCCGCACGGCCGGCCCCCGGACCGCCATCGCCTGAGTGGCCGCCGTTGCCTTCCGCACGGCCGCCCCCCGAACTGTGTCCACGTCGCCGCCGTTGCCGTCCGCACGGTCGGCCCCCCGAACTGTGTCCACGTCGCCGCCGTTGCCGTCCGCACGGTCGGCCCCCTGAACTGTTTGGACTCCTGTGCTGTCGGCCCCCTGGCCAGCCCCCTGAACTGTTTTGGACTCCTGTGCTGTCGGCCCCCTGGCCGGCCCCCTGAACTGTTTTGGACTCCTGTGCTGTCGGCCCCCTGAACTCTTCTGTTTTGGACTCTGTTTTTTCCTGTCAGAATCAGAATCAGAATCAGAAACTTTATTGTCATTGTCATGAGAACAACGAAATTAAGAATGGTCCCCGATCATTGCATCATCCCTAGCAATATCAAAATATAAATAAAACAATAAAATTCAATAAATAAAATAGATAGAATACTTAAAATACTAATAAGATATAACAGTAAAACATTCACATACATTCCCACACACATGCTTCAGACCGTGCATAGATTAACACAAGAGTGGCGTGATGGACATTTTTTTTTTTTTTTTTGTTCAGCTGGACGGGCTGTGTTCTGGTGTGCTTCGTTTCTTTTGGTTTTGGACTCGTTTTTTGTTTTTGTCTTTTGGCCTTCTGGTGCTCCGGTTTTGTTTTGCATGCAGCTCCTGTACACAGGGCTCGAAGCAAATAATAAAACGAAGCAAAAACAAAACAAACAAACAAACAAACAAGAAAAAAAACTTTCCACCTTAGATAAGTAACTACATCAAAGCAAAAGAATCAAGAGGTTTATTTTTTTTGTTTTTTTGTTTTTTTCTCTTTTCATTCTTGATTTATATATTTTTCTAATACTCTATTTTTAAACATATTTTTAAACAAGGAAAATGAACTACACCTTTTTAAATCACTGTCATAACTATTCCACAGGTTAACTCCTCTAACAGAAACACATCTCTGCTTTATATTTGTCCTCATCTTGTTTTTTTTTTTAAAGAAATCTGTTCCCCTTAAGTCATATTGACTCTCTCTGACTTTGAACAGCTTCTGAGTACTGCGGCAAAGCAAGTTATTTTGTGCTTTATACATTATCTGTGCCATTTTTTATTCAACTAAATCATAAAATTTCAGGGTATTCAGATTAATAAACAAAATGTTAGTTGGTTCTGTATAGTTTGATTGGTTTATAATTCTTATAGCTCTTTTTTGTAACTTGAAAATAGGAAGAGTGTTCGTTTTATATGCATTACCCCATATCTCCAGACAGTAAGTCATATATGGAAGCAACAGAGTACAATAAAGTGTGTATAATGATTTTTTTGTTCAGGACATACTTTGTTTTATAGAGAATAGCAATGGTTTTTGACATTTTTGTTTTCACATGGTTTATATGAGACTTCCAACTCAGCTTATCATCAATTATCACTCCAAGAAATTTATTTTCGTACACTCTTTCAATTTCAATTCCATTAACCCTTATTTTAGATACATTTTTCATTTGTCTAGTGCCAAAAATAATCAATTTTGTTTTCTTTATATTTAATGATAACTTATTTACATCAAACCAGTTTTTTAATATATTTAACTCCTTTTCCGCTGTAGTCAGCAGCTGTTCTAAGTTTTTACCTGAGCAGTACAGAGTGGTATCATCAGCAAACAATACACATTTTAACTCATTCACTGCCAGCCATTGGCAGTGAATGAGTTGAACCCATTGACTCATTCACTGCCATTGACGGCTATAGACGTCAATGGCAGTGAATGAGTTAACAGTTTGGAAATGCTACATATGTCATTTATATATAATATAAATAATTTAGGGCCCAGCACAGAGCCCTGAGGAACACCACAACTTACCTTCAACTGCTTAGATTTTACATTATTGAATTCGACATATTGATATCTTTCATCCAGGTAACTTTTCATCCACTTGTATGCTATGCCTCTTATGCCATATCTCTCTAGTTTATTCATTAATATAGAATGATCAATTGTATCAAACGCCTTTTTTAAGTCTATAAAAACACCAACATATATTCCTTATTATCTATAGCATTAGATATCCCTTCAACAAGTTCCATCACTGCCATCGAAGTGGACCTTTTCACTCTAAAGCCATATTGGTTATCACTTAGGAGATTATGCTTCTCAATATATCTATCAAGTCTATTAAAAAATAACTTTTCTAAAATTTTTGAGAACTGTGGGAGTAGTGATATTGGCCTATAATTGGTAAACTGACATCTCTCTCCGTTTTTATGGATTGGAATAACTTTTGCTATTTTCATTTGTGAGGGAAACACACCAGTTTGAAAGGACAGATTACAAATGTATGTGAAAGGTTGCACTATATATTCTATAATACTTTTAACTAATATCATGTCAATACCAAAACAGTCAGTGGACTTTTTATTTTTAAATGTCTTCACAATGTTAATTATTTCTCTATGAGTTACAGCACCAATAAACATGGAGGACACATTCTGAGTAATATGTTTATTTAGGTCGTTATTATTTCTTGACTCTGGATTTACGCAGAGAGTTGCTTTACTGTAAACTGTTCCTCCATATACATCTGAAACCTATGTAATAGCTGACATTTACACCGTGTAGAAGAACACAACACATTATACTGTCATATCACAAACCATCCATGCGTTAATAAAGATGCGTAAATGTGCGCATCTCTGAGTTTTTCTGCTGTGAAACTGAATTAGTGTTATTCACTGCGATTGCTGTCTCAGTTCGAGTTAGAAAGCCTTGCTATGAGGATGTCTCATAGGAAATGTTGCACACACAGCTGATGGTGCACCTGCTGTGATGGGCCGATAGAGAGGAGCAGCCACACTCATGGATGAAAAGATCATCCCTAACATGACCAAAGATTCACAGAACTTGTAGTTCTTGATTGCAGTCCATGAGGCTGTAAAACAATTTTCAGAGCTGAATCATTTTCACATAGAAAGTCTGATGAAATGGAAACAAAGGGGACAGCATGCCTCCGTCCCTGCATGGATCATTGCTCAACCTCTGGGTGACCAGCAGGTTGCTGTAAATACTAGCAGTCAGCCCCAGACAGGAAAAAACAATTCAGCACAACTACTGTGTTTTCTTGGTCATACGGAGGTCGCTGTCCTATTTTTACACTACTGTGACTGAGGACTTATGTATGTTTCACCAGTGTTATTTATCACATAGGAGCTATACATTTAATTCAACTAGAATATAAGGCACATCAGGCAATGTTCTAAAGCAGGGGTCTCGAACTCCAGACCTCGAGGGCTGGATTCCTGCAGGTTTTAGATCTGTCCTTGATCCAACACAGCTGATTTAAATGACTAAATTACCTCCTCAACATGTCTTGAAGTTCTCAAAAGGCCTGGTAATGAACTAATCATTTGATTCAGGTGTGTTGACCCTTGGTGAGATCTAAAACGTGCATGTCACCTGCCCTCGAGGTCTGGAGTTCAAGACCCCTGTTCTAAAGAAACACCAAGGACTACCAAAGGCCTACTGCCACAAAGAGATCCAATGTAGACACAAGAGGCCATTTTCCAAATTTGCAGGTTTGAGATGAGCCCTGAAAATATGTTACAACACATGAAAAGGTTCATTGATGCAGGTTATCTCACAAACAAGACGAAACATAAGAAATTAACCAAGGAACAGCAACACTGAACAACAACAGACCCATATCTTCTGTCCTACTGGACGTGGTAGATGTCAAAAGCTGTGGTTGGCTTCAGCCTTGTTTTAAAATGAGTGTGCAGGAAACACTAAAGAGTCAGGAGTACTTATATTGCACTTGCTAGCTACAGATAAAATCTGCTGCATGTTAATAGTTATCATTTCAGCCAGCAAAACCATTATCAATCAGATAACAATGGGATGTTTATGTGAAAGGCTGTTAGTGATAGTTCTTAGAAATGTAGGAGTACATGTTCTCAGATGTTAAGCAGTGTGATGTAAATTTTATGTACACAATGAAATGCTTATGAACAACAGCAAGCATGCAAATGCAGCTAGAACTTCATTATTTCACTTCTCTAAAACCTAATTGGCTCTTCAAAGGAAACTCTGCTTGCAGCAAACATTAAATATCAAACAGACTGCGTGTACATGTATCCGTGTATATGTACACAACCATACACGACCTAGAAAATACAAGACCAAAAGTGAGCCACCTTTTTGTTGCTTTTTTTCAAGAAGCTTTCTTGAATGTTACGTTGAAGGCAGCTGGACGTCTTATGTTCATGAAGATGTTTCACCTCTCATGTGAGGGGCTTTGAAGAATGGTCACCCCAACCCTGATGCCTTCAACTTAAGTACTTAAGACTACCGTGGCCTGGATGACTGAGAACTTGCAAAGATAAGCAGCTTTCCTGCTTGCACAGGGTTAAAACTAAAATGAATTGTTCAAAAGGTGACTTTGAAGGGCCACGACGCATCTTTTATTCAGCACAGCAAAGTAATTTTTTTTTAAAGAAAAAATACATAGGTGACTAATAGGGATGGGTATCGAAAACCGGTTCTTGTTGAGAACCGGTTCCCACTGTTTCAATTCCTTGGAATCGTTTGCCACTTTTAAAAACGATTCCCTTATCGATTCCAGTCGCCCCGAATGACGTCATCACGTTGAGTAGCGTCTTTTACCCAGTAGGAAACACGGCGCCTGAGCGGCACAAACGCTCAAAAGTTTGGTTACACTTTATGAGAAAGGATGACAACAGGGCAACGTGCAATACTTGCAGAGTAGAGATTTCATCAAAGGGAGGAAACACTACGAATATGCAAAAGCATTTGCTCAAAAAACACGCGATTGCTTTCAACGAATGTCGTGTTTTTGATCCGCTCCGGACTAGCGAAGCTCAACCCAGCAGCAGCGGTAGCGTTTCCACGTCCTCTCCCGTTAATACTGCAGGTAACTAATCAATTAGCATTGCATATTATGTTAGCGCGATTTACCTTATTACAAAACCTGCTATTACTGTGCGTTGCATTTAGATAACCATGATGAGAGAGACAGAGTCTGGCTGGCTCAGATGCTGGCAGTTCTCGCTGCAGTCTACCGGTAGCGTCTCCTTTCAGGCCAGGATAGACGAATGTCACCCAGCAGTGTCTAAGTTTGTGGTCAAAGGCTTGCACCCATTTGCCACAGCAGATGCCCCCGATTTCACTTTGGTAAGTGAATGTGTTTAATTGTAGGCAGGGACATTACTGGATATTCTTGTGTAATTGCTACAGAATAATTTATGTTAAACTTTGTTATTGCTACAGGAGAATATTTATTTTATTATTTTACATATACATTTTTTTCCTGGGGACCCTGTGACACCCCATTGAAGAGCCGTAGGCTGGATCTCTTAAGATCTCACTGTTGGGTTTGTAAGGCCATGTTACTCCAAAATTTCTATCTTGTTCAAAGAGAAGATATAAAACACAGTTCTAAGCTAATCGACTTTAGTGTTCTCCTTTTTAAAAAAAAAAGAATCGATAAGAGAATCGATAAGGAATCGAATCGTTAAACAGAATCGAAAATGGAATCGGAATCGTTAAAATCTTATCAATACCCATCCCTAGTGACTAACCACTTGCACTTCCCTGGTTTACAAAATGAATGCAGCATCCGTCTGCTCAGAACATTCTGTCCAAGATCCAAATCAAGCGATTCTTTCTGTTCTGGTTGTTTCTCTGATGTCACAAGGAGCCGTTTGACCTCACAACGTGACCCGAACCTCTGTCTGCCCCACAGTTGGGTTCATCATTATGAAATTCCGCCTTCCATCCCACCTCACATCATGGCAGCTCGACCCCGAGATGAAGCAGAGCAGCCATGAAAGAGGGGACGTACAAGGGCCTTAATTCATATTCATCTGCCAAGTCACCGCTCTGTGCTGCTGCCGAAAGGGGATCAGAGTCCACTGGCTGATCCAGCCAATTAGGGAAGCCAGTGTGAAGAGAGGGCAGCGGGAAAGGAGGTCTGGATGGGGTTCATTTGGGCCTGTTGTCACAGCAACACAAGCTTTGATGTTCCTGTTTTATTGTGAGGGAGGGAAGGAGATGAGAGCAGACAAAGAGTAGAGGGAGGTCACCGCAAAGAAAAGCGATGAAGGTAATTGGACGAAATCTGTGACAAACATAAGAGAGGGCTTTTCTGTCAGGTCTGCCCCCTTCGCCATCCAGGAAGTCAACAGCCCGGTGATGTCTGGGCCCCATTTGGCCCCGAGCCTTTATTTTGCAGGATTTTGCTCAGATCATGGGGTTTCAAGAAGGAGAGACATCAGGACTGAACAAAAACTGATGGCTAATCTATGCTGACCCCTCTGCTAATCCACTTATTTGGAAGGTATTAACATAAGGATCCTTCCAAAGTTAATAAGGTTTTCTCCCATCCTACCTACAACACAGCAGGAGGAGGAAGAGCCGGACGCAAAGCGCCGACCTCCCCTTGGTGTCAACATCAACAAATATTTTGGTTTTTTTTATTGGGAACATTCATTCATCAGTAACACTGTCAGACCCACTGTTGTCTCCAGCTTTACTTTGTTTGACCATAACCTGCTACCCACATGACTTTATCAAAGTCATGTGGGTAGTACTAAACATATATATTTTTACATATCTTTGAAATATAATATTTTACAGATGCAAAATGATGCCCGCTTCCTTTCTCGCTCTGTTACTCTACAGCAGCTGCTGAAAGATTCTCTGCATCACTTCTCATCAAATCTAGAAAAGTTGCTGCCTAACAAAACTCGTAACGAGTTCCCGAACAGAAAGCAACCACAGAACATGAATAAGAATAAAACAGATGAGAACAGGAAACTCATAGCAGCCGACAATTTCAGCTTGATACATTATGCTGAAATATATGGATGGAAAAGTAGGCGAAATTGAAATGGGGAAAAATGCACAGCTGCTTTATTAGAATGTGACAAAACCAGCAGCCAAGCAAATAGAAGGAAAACTGCGTACGATATGAAAACGCACAATGGAGAGATGAAATACGTGGAGTGTGAAAACAGTAAAAACGTCTGATTTGTGCAGAATGTAAACGTTGCATCTTTGACGGGATGAGAAAAACCCCTCTGTTTGATACAGACGAGGAAAAGGATGAAGAATTAAACTGAGACGGAGGGAGGAGGTCAGAGAGGAGGAGGAGGAAAAAGGTTTGAATGAGGGGAGAAGAGACAGCGGACGGAAGGATTAGACGGACGCTGGCAGGTAATCCTGGAGGAGGAGGTCGTTAGTCGGGATCGAGCTAATTAAAATGTGATTTGTGCTACAAGCAGCTTACGGCCTGCTGCACGAGAAGAAACATGGAAGGAAAATGAATAGGACGGGAAAAGAATAGACTCCTGACACTGGGAAGCCTAATGTCATTTTTAAATGACAGTATTGTCCTTTTTCTCCCTTCCTGTGTATCCACAGAGGGATGAGCATGGAGCTGCTTTCATTTCATAAAACAGATGCTCATCACTTTTATCAATCATAAAACCTCTCTGCTTATTGGCCACACTCTCTTTTTTGGCTCTCGGTTAATTTACTCATTTGGAATCTTGAATATTCTTTATAGAGAATTAAAAAAAAAAAAAAAGAAGCGTGCTTTGCCATGTCACAAATTGGAACATTTCACATTTGCTTATCGGTTTACCAGTGAAAAAGTAATAAACTAAAGTAGCAAAATATTCCGATAAATTAATAACATGCCAATAAAGTCTCTACATCAACTCTAAAATTGCCTGTGAGAAAGATGTAGACTGCTTTGCTGCAGAGCCTGTCCAGGTAAACTTCATACCGTGTCCAGTTTGAGGCGAGATAACCTCGAGCTCCCCAGAATCAAGTGCGATGGGAATATTACACAACAGATACATATCAAGAGGAAGCTTTACCACCGTCGCATATTCATTTTCATCAGCTGCTGTTTGATAGAATCCTCCTCCTCCTTCATTTTTCTTGCGCTCCATTTTTCTCGTCCTCCTCCTCCTGCTCAGTGAGGCAGTAGGATATTGGATTCAGAAATGTTTCTGTGTTGTATTGATTTCTGCTTTCAGTTCAGAGCTGCTCAGACGGCCTTGACGCCTGTCTATTTTTCCCTGTGTACATTCAGCTTCTTTTCTCCATCTTTTCTTTTAATGATTTACCAGTTTTGGATTTGCACTGTGAAGTCCACCGTTAACCAAGCTAATAGAGGCTGGGAGGTCAAAGGTGATGCGTCATGTTACATCATTTCCACAAAAATATCTGTATTTCAGACCCAACCAGCCGATTGTACTGTGTGTATCCAAAGGCTGTAAAATGCTACAATAAGTTGATCGCACGTGGCAGATTTGCTACGATGATTCTGATTTCCATAGAGCTGAAACAATCAGCGATAATACAGAGTGAGCGATGAAGGATCTGGAGATTAAAACAGACCTTTTAGTGCAGGTTTAATTGCAAGCTAAGCTGACAGAGCAAAAACATCGAGAAATCAGACTCAGTTTTTCGTTGCTCTGCTGACTGAAGTAGAACGATCCAGTTGTTTTCTCTGCTGTTTGGATTTGGCCGAATGAGCCTGTGAGATTTAGCTAAATAGATTTAAAAATATCCTTAATCACACTCTTGGCATGTGGGGACTGTCAGAAATAACATTAAAGCGAAGGGAAGTATACTAAATGGAAGCTGCAATGCTGTGATTGTCCTTTAATGGACATTTGCTAAAGTGTGAAATGCTTTTGAATCGGTCCGTCATCATCACAGTCGTCCATAAATAAGCACAATGAGCGCCGCTGATGAGGCGTCCTGTTGAATTAGCCGCAGCAGGGAGCTCTGACAGACAGACACGCTGACTGATTCAGGTTCGCTCTGTGAGGCCGGTTGGCCGGCAGTTTACGGTGAATCCGCTTCCTGTGATCCGCTCGCCGTGATTGGATTAAGCCATCATCCGAGGCAGATGATCTGCCCATCCACCCACACAACAACAGGCAGATCCCTGCCACTTCCCCCTTTCCATAAGCAGATTTGACAGACAATAGTATTATGTCTCCCCCACATGTCTTTCATTAATGCGGATGGGGTGGGAGAGCAGGTAGACAGTAACCGGGACAGACCAGAGCAGCGCTGTGATCTCTGTCCAGGGTCCAGACCCCAGAACATGAGTTTCTTCCATATTTCTCAGCCTTTTTTAAGGAAAACAAAACAAAAACATAATCTGTTAAATTTGTCCAGTATAATGATTATAGCTATTTTTTTCATGATGTTTTGTGCGGGCTACATGTACTATTTCATTTTATTTATTCATTTTGTGCGTGCATAAAGTAGAGCAATAACCACTCTGACCAGCTTGGAGGTAGCCTGGCTTTGTTTGCACATGCATGTCTGACAGGATCTGTGAAGTGATGAAACAGCCGTCCAGTGGTTTGTAGTGCAACATCGTCTCTGCTTTTTGTCTTTTATTTTCTGGTTCTGTTTCAGGCTATGTGCGGTGGATGTCAAACACACAGTTGAGTTGTATGTTTTGCTTTGATGAATTAAAGTTACATTTTATTTCCTGGGTCACCCACAGACCCAGAGGATGGACTGTAAGTGGCTGTCAATTTGCATCATTTTTTCTCTTTTCTAAAGCTAACATTAGGAGCTGTTGTTGATACAGTTAATGCTTTACCAGTGATTACACTTCTATTGAATTTCACCTGCTGGTGCTGCATTGATTGTTTCGATCAATTCTTATTCAGAGAGGGTAGATAGGCTGCAATAGAAAAAGACTCTAGAATGATGGTGGTGCCTCAGTCTGCTGTGCAGGCATAAAAATAGTGGGTGCTACCTCCAATAGATCCTGCATGCTCTGAGCATGCTCAGATCCTTCCATAAACCAAAGTTTAGCAAACAAGGAGAAAACTTTAGAACATAAAAAAGAACAAAAATCAATGATAACACTCAGCAGCTGCTGCAGTGCGTAAGTGTTTGGACACCCAGCACATGTCGTCTGACCAACATGAGGACTCAAGCAGTGAGACTGCAGCCACAGCATGTTAACATTTTCAACACCTCAACAACCGAGCAGCGTTTGTTGATTCCGAGCATGCTCGGTGAGCTTCCAGCCGAAGGCTGCCTCTTTCATGGCCTCGGCTGCAGAAAATCCCCAGATCCAGCAGAGAGCTTCAGGTAGGACAGCAGGTCCCAGTGGAGGAAGACAAAGGGGAAGGGCAAAGGCAGGAGAAAATGAGAAGCAGGACGAGAAGCCTGAGAATGAGATGTTTGAAAGGAAGAGGGTGTGAGGAGGAGGGGGGGAAGGTGAGAAAGATAAGAAGACATATTGAAATGAAGAAAAGGCTTGAAAAGACTTGGATAATGATGATGGAGGAGCAGCACGAAATGGATGAAAAGCAAGAGAAGGCAGAGCAGGAAAGCAAGGAGACAGGAAGAGGAGAATCAAAGAGGTGAAATGAGATAGAAGTGGAAGAATGAAGGAAAGAAGCAGCAAGAGGAAGAAGAGATGGAAGACGAGTCATTGAGCCATACAGAAAGAGAAAAAGCTGGGTAATTATCATGATGAGGAACAGGAATAAGGGAAAATGAGGAAGAGATGGAGAGTGATTATATATGAGAGAGAGGTGGAAGGAATAAAGATGGATGTGATGGGAAAGGAGAAAGATAGGTGTCAAAAGAGTGGGACGTAACAAACCAGGAAGAGAAGAGGGAGGAAAAGAAAAACAGGAGTGAAGTACAAAAGCAGCAGAACCTGGAAAACATGCTGTAAATTTGATTATTTGGAAAGGGAGGAGAAAATGGAAGAAAGAGTAGACTAGAACGGGGCAAAGAGAGGGAATCAAAAGGGGGGCCTCTCCAGGGTTTGAGTCCAGAGTTTGTTTCTCTTCTCGCAGCTCATCTGCCAGGAGGAGGCGCTGGTCTCACCCTGGAACAGACCATCTGTTAGAGATTTGGCTGCTGACCCTGAAATTGCCCCCCCCAACACACACTCATAAATTCACAACCAGGACCTCTGTTGGAGTTCATTTGCAGCGACAAGCATCTGAACATATGGTACCTGCGTGTCTGTGCATCTTTTCTTATCTTCACCACTTATGCACATCAGCTGATCTGACTCATCTGTTCATCGCTGCAGTCTCGTCCCACATCAGAATACCGTCTCCTCTCATGAAGCTTCGCTGTTGTTTGAGGTCGCTGTCTACGTTTTATGTAAGAGCTGTTCTTGGTTGTCACCTGTATGAACGACGAGTGGCTTGCCTCTCCTCGTTCCTGTACTGTACACTCCTGGCACAAAGTTTTTTTTTTTCATGCACTTTGGATTCTTTTTTTTTACATTTCTATAATATAGTGAATAACAGTCACAGTCAATAACAGATGTCATTTTCCGGGCAAATTACTGATTACTATAGTTTTACCACTGCCAAAACATTTGTGCCCGTCTGTAGAGGTCGCAGGACATATGGCACCTACTACAAGTGGAGAAAAATAAGATCTGCCACTGCTATAAAAATTAGACACAAACACACAAAAATCCAAACAACCTTTGTTTAGGATGCTATGGGAGTTGAAAAAAGGTGAATATTAGTGAACTCCAGCCTCCTGTCTGCTGACCGACTTCATGACTCTGTAGTTTCCTGACTTTCTTTTTTCCCCCCACCATAACTATTGCCACTAGTGGGCACTGTCACGTGAAAACATTTTGGTGAAACTGATCTCGTCTCAGGAGAGTGATTTTTAAAAAGTAATTTCGTCTGTTTTCGTCTGTTTGTGAGCAGGTTGCTCTAGTGTATTTTTAAACTGTGATATCGACTGCTGTAGTCTGTATATGTATATTCAACACGCCTGTCTGTGCACACACACACATGCACACAGTCTCTCTAATGTCAGCACTGGTTAGCTGCAGGAACATCCGTCATGCTGCTGGCAGGCTGCAGCATCACTAAGGACTGGAGGTCAAAGGTCAGAGGTCAGGGTGGGAGGCAAGGACAGAGCCCAGGGCCTTGCACACAAGGTTGCATACATACGCACACACACGTGCACACAAACACACACAATGCGTTTGTCCCTGATGTTGTGGTCACCTCCCCTGCAGCAGAACAGTGTTTTCTCCCCCAGAGGACGGCAAAGTCAAAACTCGACAACCTTCCCTCTCTTTTCCTTTATTTGCCTCCTCTGTCCTTTCCTTCTCTCCTTACCTTTCATCTTGTTCTTTATTTATTTTCCTCCTCATATTTCATTTCCTATATTCATCCCCTTCCCAAGCTTCTCTTCCTACCTCCCTTCTTCCTTCTGCGTGCCTACATCCACGTTTTTATTTGGTTCCTTCGTAGCCGAGGCTCGTTAAGGTCGTTAGCTGCCGTGTGTGGTCGAACCACACTGACATCCGCCTCTTTCACACCACCACTGTCTCCAGAGAGAGTAGGGAGAGCCGGGCATTCCACCACAGCTGTCCTGCCAGATGTGCTTCAGCTCTTTCACTCTGTAGTCAGAGATTGTTCTGTGTTCTGTAAACTTTGGTTTGCACTGACAGCTGTCGGTGTTTGCCTTGAAGGACACAGTTATATCTGTGTTAGGAAGAAGCACTGGAGGTGTGTTTGATTGTTAAATTATTTGGAAAAAGAGACATAGAAACATCTATAATGTAGCATCACAGTGGCTGTAAATATATATCATTATGTTGCACTGGAAAAGTTCCGCAACCCTACCAACAAATTTCCAAACCATAGCTAATGTAAACGGGGCCGGTGGTCTAATGAGTTTTGCTGACAGTAATATGGATCATGGGATATGTAGTTGTAGATGCTTTTAGATCCCTCTTTGTACAGTTGACACTGAACAAAACCATAGCAGTGAGTTGTGTTGTTGTATTTGATATATATATGTGTGTGTTTATGTGGTGACATTCCTCAAGTAAGGAAGTCATGTCTCACCAAAGAAATGCACAAGGAAATGCAGCTGTGTGTGTGTGTGTGTGTGTGTGTCTACAAATATAAACATTTAAAGATGTGTGTGTGTGCATGTACACGTTTGACGCAGTATGTGTGCCTCTGTTTGTGTGTGTGTGTGTGTGTGTGTGAGTTTGTGAATTGTTTCGTTCAGATATCTCACCTTTCTGACAGGAAGTCAATTTCCTATTTGCAGTTTGTTCTGGCAGCGATTGGTCCAGTCTGAGTTGATTTGTCTTCATCAGAACCAATCAGATCTCCGCAGTGAACAACTGATTGATCATGTGACCTCCGGGTTTGCATCGTGTCACAGACTGGTGCGGCTTTATTCTCCACCTGTATGTACCTTGGCATCTGCATTTCGGATGACTTTAACGATGTGTGTGCACGCATGTGTGCGATTGCTCGTGCCTTCCTGCAGTGAAAATCTATCAAGAGAAGAAAGAAAAGAGCTTGTCTGTGGTAACTGCAACCTCTGCTATTCATCGCTGTCATTATAGCATTTGAAGCCGCCATATTATTCTGTTTTCTGCTTCTCTCATTGTGTTTACTTGTGTGTGTGGATGAAATGGTTCAACTGTCTCGCATTCAGCAGTGATACAGCAGCTATTTTTCCTCTGTGCCTGACCTAATTGTGGGCTCATTCGACCAACTGCTGAGTTTGTTTGGACGCTTCTTTTGCGCTCAGAGCCCCTACTTAATGTCCATGCAGAGCTCATTAAAGCACAGAAAAAGCCGGCCATAAACACATACACACACACACACGCACAGATAAGTGACTCCTGGTGGAGACAAGATGCACTGTGTATAAACAGTTTGTAAAAGTCAGTCAATCAATAAATAATATTAATAATACTAATAATAAATAATGGATTTCTTTTTCAAGAGCTCTTTTTCTGGGGTGTTACTCCCTCCCTGTGTAATCTTTTCCAGGAAGTATTAAAACAAAAGTCATCTAGCTTTTCTTTTTATGTGCTTGTTTGCACACTACTTTGTAGTGACATTTGTGAGCCTACAATCATAATAGAACACATCTTTTAAGGATTTAAGCGAATGCACTGGCAGCCAGGTTGCTGTAGGTTCGACAAATTTGCATCCTGTAGACAACTACTGGACAATAAGGTGACAGCGGTGGCAGTTTTAGGAATGACAAGACATAGTTCATGGACTCATCTACTGCACCGTAAAAACTGTGACGTTTGAAGTGCACCTGGAAGTTTTAGTGCAAGTTCATTGATCTTCTGAAATAAACAACCCTGAAGAGGATTGTGTGCAAGTACACACAGTGAAATGTGTCCTGAGCTGCTCCTTGCCTGTGCAAAACATTATAAACAAAAAGTACATTTAAATTAAAACACTGAAAATGTACATTGTGCAAATGGAATGTTAAAGTGCTTTGTGCCATATTAGCACAGCAATATATAGACAGAGCAATGCAAGGAGAATAGACAAAAGGGCCAAAGTAAAGTAAACAGAGTAACTGACCAGAGTAATGTGAAATGGGATGGATGGATTTAAACACTATCATTTGACATGGCTTAAATGATAAACATTGTTTGTGGTTTGATGTTTAACACCTACAGTTTTGAATGTAATCATTTTTCACTTTCAATTCAGCTCAGTTTTATGTATACAGTGCCAAATCACAACAACAGTCGCCTCAAGGCACTTTATATTGTAGGGTAGACCCTACAATAATACATACAGAGAAAAACCCAACAATCACATGACCCCTTATGAGCAAGCACTTTGGCAACAATGGGAAGAAAAAACTCCCTTTTAACAGGAAGAAAACTTCAGCAGAAGTTTTTTTTTTTTTTTTTTTTTTTTCATAAGTCCAACAGACTTCATAAAAAAAATCCCGGTTATTTCTGGAGCAAAGGGAAGGTTTTTTTTTTTTTTTTTTTTTTTTTTTTTTCAAATGCACACGTTTGACTTTTGGATCAAATCCAAATTAAGGCCTTATACCACACTTACATACTGTATAAGTTAAAAAAAATTAACCCTGCTTTCATCCACATGTACAAACAATGAACCCCAGGAATAAACTGAAGTGTCTTCAGGTATTCTGTCCCTCACTGTTAAACTTTTGTATTTATGTCAAGCAGAGCTATAGCTCAGAGAAGCATCAAAGTCAAGCACAGGCTCATTCCTGGCAGATTAGCCCCTCCCACTGTGAGTGTTTGGTACACTACTGTCTTAAATGTCATTTTGCCCCTTAAATATCACAATATTATTCCTCAGACACATGTCATTAGTAAGTACTTACGTTTAGATTGATATTCATGCACTATTCGAGAGTTTAGAATCAAAAAACTTAATGTAAAAATGCCATCACTGACTGCAAGAATAAGATACGACATGTGCATCAACCACCTTGACACTGACCCTGAATAAACGTAAACCCTCACATTGGATGATAATGCATTGACTCTGAATCCTGAACAGAAATCCCATAATGCCATGAAGTCATTTCATACGAATATATTTTCACAGCAGAATGTTCTGCAGTATTCTGGGGTAAATCCAGTCTTTCAGTGTGACCTCTATAAGAGATACAATCAATAAAGTTACCTTCTTTAACCTGTTGTCTGACATCATGACCAAATATTTCTGATGCTGCTTCACCTGCGTGAACTCAATTAATCAATAACATTGGAGCCATTGTGCTCTGACTCAATCACTGTTTCACAGGATGCTCAAGTGTTCGATGTGAAGCATGAGTCATCACGCTAACCGCTAAGCGCACACACAGAGCAGGATTTCTTCTGGCCTCTACACGCTTTAGATAACAGAGCCACTGAAGAGGAGGCGTTCACATTAAAAGGATTGGGCTGGTAGGGGTTGCCGTGGTGACCCCTGCAAAGGCAGCCCTCCAAAAGTTTTATCTTCCTTTTTTTTCACATAAAAAGATTTTTTTCCGTTTCCCTTTTCTTTCTTTCAAAACTGGAGCGCGAGACGGTTGAACTCAAAAAGCTCGAGGAGATCAGACGGAGAAAGCAGCTGCCTAGACGGCGGCGGTCTGTGAGGGAATCGGGAAGTAAAAAAAAAAAAAAGAGTAAAGGGAGACGAACAAAGCAAGGTATGAGCTGTACCGCCGCCGCAGGGTCACAGTCGGTCCCGCCCCCAGACTGTGTTGTCTGTTAGTGAAAGGCGTCAGTGAGGTCGCAGCTCAGCTCATTGTCTGACTTCACTTTGCAGCTCAGCTTCAGTGCACATCCACACACAGTAAACGAAGAGCTGGCTTTGTATATTTGTGTGTTTCTGGGGAAGGAATAGAAGGGGGGAATCGGGGGAGGGTGAAGGTGTATTGTAATATTGTATTTGTGGTCACACATGAGAAGATGTAGTTCACTTCCTGTTTCCCGTTCTTGCTAATTTAACAAGAAGGCTGAGCATGAAAGAGAAGAGCTGTAGTAGTGTATTTATGACAGTGAGTACATGGAACTTCTTCTTTGGAACTTCTTTGGAACTTTGGACCAAGCATATGGCTGCACGTCTTCACATCTCACTGCATTTTCTGTCCTTCCAACATTTTGGGCACTTAAAAGTCTGAAACCAGGAAGGCATCTGATTGACCAAAAATGATTCTGCAGCACAACAGCAAGCACAAATGAACTTCCAGAGTGGAAAACATGGACAGAGCTTCTGAGACACAAGAAAAGATTTCCTGTCCTGCAGAAGTCTTTGGGAAACACTTTTCTGTTGAGTTTATGGACTAAGTCACTGTTTTGGTTCATAACAAAATTAAGTCAGTTTGGCATGCTCATTGGCTAATGGTATAGGGTTAACAAATCATTATACAGACACAGGCTTCAAAATGGGACTGGAAACCATGGGTGATGCCGTGGTAGCTATATTCATCTTTTATGTCATCTATGAGTCACACAGAAACAGCTTCAGCCCACAGACCAAATATAAACACTAAATATAGCCACTGCGATGCCATTTAGTAGTGTCTGGAATGTGAACTTTGATCATATTCGAGGAGAAGATGGATTGGCTCTAGTGGCCAATTCACTGCATTTACCAGCATTCCCACATTGGCTTTATATTCCTTTCACGAGTCCTAATTTACTACTCCAATTGTCTGGTCTGCAAACTAGTATTACATAAAGAAACAGAAGATGCAGAGATGGGAACTGATGTTCAATTTACTGAACTTAAGAGAAGTTCAATGATGAATGAAAAGTTACCCATACTTTGCTGTCTGGAACTTTTTGCACAATACTCTACTGGCAGCTCTCAAAAAGTTAGAAATGTCAAAAATATAGAAACACAAAGGACGTGGGATCTTCCTTTCATTCATTTTCTATGAGAAGTACTGAATCTCTGGAAAGGAGAAAAAATACCTCTCGCTGTGAGTTAGGAACATAAACCGATTGACAGTCGACATCTGATAACCAATCATCATCTCAATTTTTTTATGTGCATTAAAACTAATTTACTTGAAGAATATTTCTTAATATAACAGCTCATAATGAAAGAGAAATAACGAACATAGACAAGAGTACTGGGAGGCTAGAGGCAGGTGTCAAAAGCAAAAGAAAGAGGCTCATAGTGAGAGGCTGGACACTTGCTGACACGATTGTTTAGACAGAGAAAAGGATGTGCAGCAAGTCAGGGTGATTAAGGATAGATGTGGAAAGAGAGTGTGCTGAGAACATGTATTTTACACGTATTTTAAAGGGCTGATGAATGAAGAAAATGAGAGAGAGGATGGATGGAGGACAGTGAATGAATCAGGATGGATGCACAGGATTATTAAGGAGGAAGTGAGGGCAGCGGTGAAGAGGATGAGGAGTGAGAGGGGACACCTGTGGAGGTATGGAGATGTCTGGGTGAGAGGGCAGTGGGCTTTTAAACCACATTGTTTAACAGTCCTGTGGAGCGAGAGGATGTGTGAGGAATGGACAACAAGCGCAAGCCTGATGTGCAGAACTGTAGTAACCACAGAGGGTTAAAACATGACGCTATGCGAGTACATTACTAGTAACATTTGATTGGTCTTGAATTTACTCCGCCCCCCTTTTGGTCGTCAGGCTCTTTGATTCACTCTCTTATAGCTCCACCCACCCTGCAGGCATGCGAATGACTTCAATACTTCTTATCATATGTTAAAACTCTACTCATAGGCTCAAGAAATGGCTTCTGCCTTTACAGCGGGGCATCTGAAAGTGTCCCCTAAATCATGTCCAGCTTTGTCTCATCTCACTCTGACTGGCTGAGTGTCTGTCTGTCTGTCTGTCTGTCTGTCTGTCTGCCATCGAGTGTTTGAGGAAAAAAGAAGCTATAAGTCAAAGTGTGAGCAGAAGAGCTAAAAGTGATTTGACCAAAGGGAAAAAAAAGGAATAGAGAAGAAAAAGTGGAGAAGCGAGAGAAAGCAGAACACTTAAGAGAGAAAATCGACTTTGAAAAATGAGAAAGAGGGAGCGACGGGTCAGAGCGGCACCAATAAAGCGAAAAGAAAGATAAAAGATTCAGTCTTGGCAGGAGAAACTGAGGCGTTTTCCTGAGAGCTCTTCAGCCCGGTGGACACATCCAGCTTCCCTCTCCGCTCTCCCACAGCCATTTAACTGATTTAATTCTCCAAAATGGAGTCTCTCTGTCAGTCTGAGCAGTTTTTTTCTCAGCTGTCACATTTGAGACGCTCTCCTCAGCCTGTTCCACAGTAAATCTGTTTAACAGCAGCACATAAAAAAACACATAAATTCAAAGGATGAGCTACGTAAAACAGCACAACAAGTATGCCAGAACCTAATAAAGACTGCAGTACAGCTGACTACTGACAGCGTTATCCAATGCAATGCAATAAGCTAATGCTAACCGATGAGGTACTATGGGCAGATATGCTGCAGACGACACCAAGAAAGGCTCAAGGCTGACAGACGGCGAATATCTGATGAGTCAGTCAGAGCTCAAGTTAAATTTAAAGCGACTCGGATAACTGGCCCAGTTCTGAAAAAAGTCCAAATAGGGGCATAACATGGAAATATTAGTGGGAATGTTAAAGGAATATGAAGATGAAAATCTGTTCCTGTGAGAACGTTGCTCTGCTGAAAAACATTTGATGGGATGGTGGTCTGCGCATGAACAGGTAGCTGTGTGGCGCCATGCACCGCAACCTTGCAGGTTAAGTCTCCATTTGGAGACACGTCTGTTCAAAGTAAACATTTATTTGTCTTAAAAAGTGAAATCTGTCAGGTTTGGGACTTTGTGTTCAGGCATTGTGTTTCCCACTAAGCGGGTAAAAGTTTACTTGTCTGCATCATTACATTTTAAGGTTTGTTTGAACCTTTGCATGTTTGTGGCGATTTAGCTGGTCTCCTCTTCTTTACTTTCTATATTTTGGAAATTAAACCTCTGGTGGTTTAAGTCTCCGCATGTTGCTGGCAGCAGTTCTTGCAAATTGAACCATTTAGTGAACTACCAGTCGGACCGCAGGAGTGCGGCACGTCGAGTGCAGGACAAAAGGACAGTTTAAAAAGGACAGGCCACTCAAACAGTCAGCAGACCCCACATGTGCAGTGTGTTTATTCTTTTGTGGACAGTGTGAAAAGGAAGCCTGGAGCTGTGAATAGAGCACACTGCTGGATAGCGACCATTGCATTATCACAGGCCTGACAGACAGAGAGGGGTGTCGCGCCACACTGCCACTTTACTTACCACTGAAATTTCTCCTTTATGCTTCTATACGGTGCTTTTCATGCAGGTACGTGCCTTTGCGCCTTTTTATATTCTCCATTGTGTGCTCCTGCTGCTGCTGCTGGAGACTCACCGGCTGGAGAATGCGCAGGCTAATGCAGAGAGCTCCTCTGCCTGTGTTGAGGCTGTGTTAAAAGGGGTCTTTATGTCAGTTCCTTCACCATCTGAAGTCCTGAGAGAGCCTCGGGGACGGCAGAAAACAGACTGCGAAAACACTCGGTAATTCATATTCAGCGGCTCGGTTTTGTGGGTAGATTTGCCTTTGATGTGATTCCCATTGTTAACCTGTTCATATAATAGGATCATGCTCAGAATTTTTCCAGGAAGAAATGATGATGATGACATCAAATAGTGCTTCAGTATGCCTAGCCTTGTGACCAATGAGCTCTTTTGTATCATTATTATATAATGTGTCCATATTATATAATGTGCGCTAAATAATACATGGCATATTTCACAGGTTGAAGTTTGAAGAAGGTTCAACTTCACCAAAAATATGGTTTGATAACTTGGCTGTACTCTTGTAGATTTCTTAAAGGTATTTAGAATCTCACTTGCAGATAAAACATAGATTTCACATCACTTCATTTCCTGTTTTTATTAAAGTATGCGTTAGTTCCCCCTCTTATGTCAAGACTGGGTATATACATCCATCCGTTCCCCCCCGATGCCTCCACACTCATCACTGAGAGTGTAAATCAGCTGATCGTTCGCCACGCCCCGTTTGGTGGCATGGCGAACGGGGAAGTTTATCCACTTTGCATATTGCCCAAGGGTTGCAGGGTTTTTTTTCTCTCCATCAAAACTCTTTGTTTTTTAAATTATTTCCTTAAAAGTGCGTCTGTATTTGACAGTCTATCCCGACACCTTGAATTTTGCTGGTCAGCTTTTTACCTCAACAGATGTGAGTGTCCTTGTTGGAATGTCTTTTATTTGATTCCTCACATTTCTTTATGAGTGATTTTTTTTTTTTTTTTACTTTGCAGCGATGTTTAAATACCAACACTCTTCTGCAATCAAAATGGACATGATTGTGTAGTGGTAATCATTGCACCGGCTTTTAAAAAGCATAGTCTGCATCCACATGTGCATGATAAAATAAAAATATGCAAAGATTTAAATAAGATCTGGTCTCGGTCTGACTGAAGCAGTGCTGAAACTGTGGTTCGTGTCCTCTGGGAGAAACAGAAAAGGGGGACATTGTGGCCAGAACCCAGCATGTATACTGGTGTGACCGGGTGATTTGTGGAGGCATCGTTAATGCTGACTGATATAAACTGGCTTTGGAGTAACATCCAGATGACGATGTTTTCTTCAGGAAAGCTTTGCTTATTTAAGCTCTATGATCCTAAAACATGTTTGATTTTTTTTAAACATCATGCCTTTGTAGTACTACCTCAGCTACTAAACTACTACCTGCAGTCCAGACCTGTCAATACTGATAACATTTGCTGTATTAATAAAATAAGAATACTACAAAGAAGACCCCAAACTGCTCAGCAGCTGAACTCCTGCACCAGCCAGCAGCTGTTAACAGAGATGCTGGCAGATTACCCAGCTTATTGATGTTGCTCGTATAATAACCGTGGGGTTCAAATGACATGCAAATCATTGTTTTCTGTTTTATTTACAGTAATAAAGTCATTAAGTTCTAGTTTTAGCCAAGGGTGATTTTTGTGTGTTATAAGATAGCGCTAGCAGGGATTAGCTTAGTTTAGCATAAAGACTGAAAACATCTGGAAGCAGAAAATTCTCCACATTTGCTATAATCGACACTTTTTCATATGCAAATAAAAAAACTGAGTGGGATTAAACCTCTGAAGCCAAACTGGTTTTACATTTGGATTATTTTGTAGATTAATCAAACTGGATGTTGTTCATACATTTGCCACAGTTGTGGGATAGAAACGGCTGTGTGCAGCACTCGATGGAGTCATCCGCCGCTTGTTTTGTTCTTTCTGTTTTTGAAAGTGACCTCCTGCCTGCTCTCGCTGCACATTGACCTCTGACCTCCTTTACTGAAACAGGAACCATGTCTTCATGTTGAAAAGAAAACAAAGAAAAGAGGAAACAAACACCTGTGCGCACTGACTGCATACAAAGTAGCTCTGGGTAAAAACATATAATTGTAAGTCATCCTTGAAGGATAAACACATATTTATCATTTTCACAGCTTTTATTAGAGCAGGGTAGGACAGAATGCCGATATTGTTCCGTATCTTTTTCCGAGTAAAGCAAACAAGAGGACTGCGGAGGTGTTTGCTGAGTGGCATGTGCTCGTTCTCAGAAATTCATTTCTCACAATTTGCTGGAAGGCCAGAAAACATATTTATAACATTTATAACTATGACACCTGGTCTTTGACTTTCAGCTTTCTGCTGTTGGATTTTTCCAAGTCATGGCAGGAATCTTTCTAATTTTATTTAGAGCTTCAATTGCCGGGCCTTTTTGTCCTTCTGGTTAACAACTCAAAGTTAAAGAACAAAAGCAAAAATGCACAGCTCTCCTCTCTGGAATATTTTCAATAGCCTTTAGTCGAGGTTTGAATGTTTGACTGTTTGAAGCTTTGTTCTCAGAGGAAGGCTGGTGTTGAAATGCTCGAGAGAGTTTTGTGTTTTTAACTTGCTCTTTGAACAGATGGATTGACTTAAGGCTTCATAACCTCTCTCTGTGAACAGAACCTTGGTGTTTGTTTGCTCAATGAAACTCAATTTATCCACAGTAAGCAGCAAGGGCAACTATCTTGACTTTATAAACTCATAAAGTGCTGCATGCTTAGTCTGCACCAAACAGGAGGACAGAAATTTCACTTTCACTTTGCGGTTCAACAGCCTGATTAGAGGCTGTGACACAGCCCCACGATCCGCGTCCCGCTGCGGTATTTATCCCTAATGGAACTGTGCGTTACTTTATTGTGAGCACGGTATATCAACTTGGATGGATCTTCCATCAAACAAACCTTGTAAATCATAATGATTTTGTGAAAATAGTCTACTTTGAAGAGCTTATTCAGTTCTACTGTTTTCTTTTGTTTGTACCTGAAATGTGTGAGTAGAATGAAAGAAACGTCCAATTTTATCTCATTGATAACTTTATCTTATGATAACTGCAATATAAGGATAAAAAAACTGAGGCTAAAGTTCTGAGCTGGACTCTCTTAAAGTAAACATGTCACTGCAGATGACTTTTCCTTTCTGTTAAAGGGAGTTTCTCCTCCTGACTGTGATGTATTCGTATTTTATTTTGAATTCCTTTTAATTTGTTGTTTTCCCAGCTGAATTTCTAGTGGATACTCATTTTTTAAAAAAATCTAATTTCTGCTCTTCTATCATTTTTTTTTTTTATGTTTAATGACATCTTACTCACTGGGTAAGTGAGTAAGATGTCCATAACCCCTTTGGTTCTCTGATTGGAGGGCCACTCCAAAAGTGTAAAGGAGACATATTAGGTCAGGGTGGCTGATGTGTACGCGGCACATCCAGTTTTGTGGCTCCAGTACAGCCACAGTCTGATGACCATTGAGCACCTCCTCTGCTGTAGTTTGAGTTTAAGAGCCTTGCTAAAGGGCACTTTAAATGAAGTGAGGACAAGTGGCTTTCTGTTACTTTCCACGGGCAGATTTTTCAAACCACGCTTCTAAAGATCATCTGCACACATTGCATGTTGCATTATTATTGAGCAACGTGTAGTTTTGTACAAGCATCCAGTTTTGAAACTGTCCTTTTATAGCTTTGATAAAAAGATTTTAAAAAAATGGCAGCTGTCCTTTAAATGCTCGTCTTTTAAACACAAGGTTCAGTAATGAGCAGCTTCCTGTTAGCTTTTATCGCCTTTCACAACCTTCTTGTTCAGATGGTTTCAAAACAGAAGGCTACCTGTGAATTTAGAGTATTTTAAGGCCAATATGCAAAGATTGAGAATGAATATCCAAGCTTTTTTTATTAATATGTTTTAATCACTTGAACGTTTTTAATTATGATTTTAAAATGTCCTTAAGGCTTTATTACTTGCAGAAGATAAATATTTTGTGTGTTTTGTGGGTCATTTTAGACACTTTGCCACAAAATTCTACGGGTCATGATTCATACCTTTGCATAGACTGAAATTCACTTTGAACAGAACATAACAGGGAAATATAAAAAACAGTTGATCTGTTTTAGGCCATTTAGTAAATTCTAATAATATTTTTATTGACTGATTCTGAGCTCGGTGTACGATTATGAATTTTTCAGTCTAGGATTCCACGATTAATTTATAAAGAACAGAGTTACATGTTAAGCTAAAAGACCAACCTGCCTGATTTAGAGCTACACATTCCAAATTAAAGTCCTATTTATAGACTCATGCGGCTTAAAGGCCAAGATCTTCTGCACCTTTCAGCACCTGTCAGGTCTTCAGGCTTCAGTCTCTATGCTCCAAACAACACTCGTAGCATTTCGCATTCTCCCGCATAAATGTTAACCCATGCTAAAATTACATACAGTATCTGCCTCGGAGCCTTGTGTAACCTAGCTTTGATTCAGCGCTGTTGTGACCCACTTCTAGATCAATGACATCTGGAGGAGGAGAAGGTGGCAGGGAGGAAGGGAGGGAAGGTTGCTGGGAAGTGCTGATGATGTCTAACAAACGCGCCCGGCGGGAGGTAACCTCTGGAGCAGGTAGCGTGGAGGAGGCGCTAAACGAGAACGATGTCCAACTGTGTCTTTCATTATGAACAGATGCTGCCATGATGGTAGGGAGGAGGACGAGGAGGCAGAATTCAAGAGGAGGAACAGGGAGACTTCCTCCTTAATTCAAGGAGGAGAATGTATTAATAAGAAGGGACGCAGAGGAAAGAGCAGGAAGATCGAGGAAAAGAAAGGAGTGCGTGAGGTGAAGAAGAGCTAACAATCCAGAGGGGGAGCTCTAGGGAAAGACGAAAAATGTACAGAGCAAGAAAAATAGAATAAAAAGAAAAAGAGAGAGATGAGGAAGACCTTACTTAGAGACTGTAATCCCTGAAAAGTGCAGCAGCACCTCTGGCCATGGATACATGCTTAAATATCGCACTTGTTAAGGTTCAAAATTGAGGAAGGAGGGTACAAACCACCCATGGTCCAGAAGCTCTTGGTCAAACAATGATTTTAATGACTACACACGTGTGGGAAGACACTCTGTACGCAGACAGCAAGTAGTCTTCGACTTCCTCAAAGCATACACAGATTTTATACCGTCAGGGCTTGATTTACTGACGCCCCTTCATGCGTCACAGACAGGATATATACACATACGTCAAATCAAAACCACAACGACTTTTAACACAGTTTAAAAAGAACATCGTCTTCTATCTTCATGGCTGGCACTTCCTGTCTACCTTTCAGTTCTTGTCTTGTTCCTCTTTCTTGCCGAGACAACAAGGAACGGTTCCTCTTTTACCGAGACAATTTTGCAGTTACAGCCAGACATGACTAAACTCTTTCCTATAAATAAATCTAACTAATGTGTGTGTGTTGACCTCACTCAGCCTCTATGTCACCTCTCGCACTTCTGACCTTTTACCAGACCAGAGGCTCACTGAGACTATGTGTATGTCCTCTACTAAATAAATGTTTTAACCAAGAACCTCTACTAAAACCTTAATATAAAATGACCTGATATAAGTGTTTTGTAAGCATGTATTGCAATTCCTTCTATGTTCTAGTTTTCCCTCAGCATGTATCACCTGAACAGTCACGTCAGTGAAGCTTAAGACCTTTAAAGAACCTGAACATCAACTCAAATAAGCACAGATATGCAATATGTATAAAATAGTTATAACTGCACCTGGAATACAAAGTTAACATCATCATAAACATCTTAAGGCCATCTTAAAGCTATCTGTTACATTGTTAAAGCAATGATCATACTGCAGATTATATTATCAATGCAATGGTACTGATAATAATTATTTAACAATAACAGTAAAATAATTTCCCTGCTCCACACACTTCACTACTGTTAAAATCTAAAGTCAATGCTAGATCACAGCACACTGCAGCCAATTGCTGCAGCGTGTGCGTGTGCAAGTATGTGTGCACGTGTGGGTCTATACGTTCCTCCAGGTTCATTGTACAACTTGATTCAGCCCGATTCATTACTTGAAGGTCACTAATGTCTTGACACATAAACACACACCCACAGTGTATTGAATTAAATATTCATAATACTGCGACTGTAGCAGACTATTGAGGCGCATTCAGGTTGAACAAGAAGAGATTTTTTGCGCGTTGACCTCCAGACGGCCGTCTGAGGTTATTCACCTCAAACAACAATGAACTTACTGCAGAGATGTTAGCTGTATCTAATTCCGTTTATGAGCCTTTATATTCACTTTTGATGGCATTAGAAATGCCTTAATATTGAGCCTGAATGGACCTTTGGTGATTGGTCACTCTCAAGCAGAGCAATCTCAGGTGATTGTGTAGTTTGCATGTAAAATTAAAGCAATCCAATGAACTTCAACTATCACATTTACAATAAAAGTGATTATAAGTCGGATTATAAGTTACGTTTTTTTATTTTGCATGTTTTTATTATGATTATCATAATTATTATGACAGTTGATTGTAAAGTATATACAGTAAGAACCCTGTGCAGAAGTGCGTATAGTGCGGTGGTTTACACATTCGCTTAAAAAGCGATCTCCCAGCAGGAGATCAGATTCCTTTGGGGTTGTATCAGGAAGGACATCCGGCATCAAACATGTGGAGCTTTCCGCTGTGGCGGTCCTTTGTCAGTGAGGGAGCAGCCGAAAGTAGCTTTATGTAGAAATACGCAGAAATAGTTGTAGATAATTATAAAGACATAACGGCACGAGCAGTGCTGTAGGAGGGGCTCCAGAGTCACACCTGTAAACAGCCTGTCCACATGGCTAGCTAACAACTGCAATGCAAGTGAGCTGTGGCTCTGTGAGACCTCTTTCTGTCACTGTATTCACAGGTGCCTGAGGTATCAGTAATGAGGATCAGCATGTATACTTGCACAAACACTGCATGTAAAGCAGCAGAAATGTTTGGAGGGGTATTTGGATCAGAGCTGTAGACATGGGCTACACCAGAGTGACAATAATCAAACACCCGGAGTGCAAAAGAATAAACAGCCATGAGAGCATGGAGAGCTTCAGCAGCCTTTACCCACATTCCTGTTTTATCCGCACCTTCTCAGGTGACGACGTTTAGAACAATGGTGCAAAAGTGCATTTCTATGAATCTTCAATATTTCTTTGTACGGAAAATTCAAAGCCAAAGACTCACAAGCTACCAGTAATAGTGTAATCATTTAAATGACTGAGGGTGCAAGGCATACGTGTACGTTCATGCAGAACCTGGCCTGACAGAAATGTGCAAAACCGAACTCGGTCCACCTGACTCAGGCCAACAATGACAGAACAATTAGCAAACGTTAACGTGAGCTTTTGCAAACCTCGGCTCAAGATAGTTTTATTATTATTATTACTTTATTTAAACTGCTCGTTAACAGGAATTAAACTTTTAAATGAAATCGGAAGCTAGCTTATCCAATTAGCCTGTCTCAAACTGTCATGGCTGACTAAATGAACAAAGTTCACATAATCTTATATATTCGTGTCTTGATTTATAAAACATGTAGTTCTGTTTCTGAATTTCTGTTCATACCAAAACGGTTGTTTGACTGAATCCAATGTGATCAGCGAGACTCAATGATTTGGTCTTTTTTTTAACAGCTGTATATAACTGTGGCCATGTGAGTTTATGAATGGTGCACTTATTTTTTTTAAAGATATTTTCAAACTGATCAGTGAATTCATTTTGCGTATTTTGCCCCCACATTTTTTTTTAATTAGCTTCCTTTTTTAAGCATCATTTTTCCTTCAACCAGCTTTCAATTACTCCTACGTTTTTTGGCATTTTTTTCTCATTTCTGAGACATTTTGCATGGAATGTGATATCTACGTTGCGTTACCTGAGGTGTAAGACGTCCGTATCTATCCTCTTGTAGGTGGAGCGTCGTCAAGCACCCAGCTGGAGAAGGGGGCCGGACATAAAAGACTGCCTTAAGACAAAACTAAAGACACAAAGAGCATCTAAAGCTTCTTTTTTTTTCCTCCTTGAATTTACAAAAAGAAAACCGATTCAGTCCTCAAGCTTTTTCTGTCTCTGCTTCAGTTCTGAGGATTTTTTCTCTTCCCTCCTTGCCTGTGGTGGTTGTGAACTGCTTTTTTTGCTTCATGTTTCACTTCGTACAAGTTCCCATCGAGGAGAATCAAAAAACAAAAACCTGATTAAAGAAATATTTTTTGGTTGGAGAAATTTTCCCGAATAACGAGGAGTTAATCATCTTTGGTTCCTCTGGGATCTTTTTTTTTGTTTTTGTCCCTCCTCATCCTCGGTAGGTCACTTTTTGGGGAGCGGATTTGTACCTTTTCGCCTACGCGGCACTGTTCTCTTTGTGGATGTAACTGACGCCTAAGTGGACTCGTCACGATCGCAGTGGATTATTGGCCTTTTGTGGGTTTTTGCTCTTGTCGCCTCTTTTTATCAGCTGGTTTGAAGCTTCTTTTCTGTGTGAGAACTACACATTGTTTCCCAAAACTCACATTTTATGGGCCATATTTGAACTTTATTGACCTTTCTCCAAAAGTTGATTCTGTTCATCTGGACATAGCGTTTTGTGGGAGAAAAGTTTCGTCACTCATCCAAGTGACTTCTTCAGTCTCAGCTGACTGCAGGTTCCCCCAATCTTATAAATGGCTCGTCTAGCACAGCACAAGAAGTCTAAGACCAGGCAACAAAGGAAGTTTGACTTACTTGTTGTACGTCGGAAACCACCACAAAATATGGAGAGTGTCCTCAGTGACCAGAAGAGACAAGGATGCAACACCGAGGATGTGGATAAGTGGGTGAAGAATTTGTCTGACAGACAGCTCACCAAAACAAAGAAAAACATCCTTGCTAAAGGGTTGGATTTTGCTGTCACACCAAGACAAATCCCACTAGTGGAGCTGATCGCAGCCACAGAAACAGCAATTCGTAACAACAATATTGCAGAAGTGGAAGCAGAGCAACTCAGCAACGCAAAGCCGCCAGCATTCAACATCACCATGGAGGAGAGGAAGGCACTCACATCACTTAGTGATGACAACAACATTATCATCCTTCCAGCAGACAAGGGTAGGTGCACAGTACTGCTAAACCAGAAAAGCTATCATGAGAAAAATTTGTCACAACTCAGTGAGGAAAATACTTATGAGCCCCAGAAACGAGACCAAGGAAGTGGCTACAGGAAGAGGGTGATAGACTGTCTGAAGCAGTTAGAACAAGACAAGGCTATTGACCGGACCTCGCATCACAGGCTATACCCAAGGGAGTCTACACCAAGTCTGTATGGTTTACCGAAAATACATAAACAGGGTGCACCTTTAAGACCGATTGTCTGCATGATCAACTTGGTCACCTATAACATCTCCAAGTTTCTGGCTTCGATCCTCAACCCGCTGGTGGGCAGCTCTGAACACCACATCCAGTTGTTGAGAAGGTGAGAAATGTTATTATGGAGTCAGATGAAACAATGGTCTCGTACGACGTTACATCTCTCTTCACTTGCATCCCAGTCACGGAAGCGTTGGAGGTAGTCCGTAAAAGATTACAGGATGACACCAACCTCAGCAACAGGACCACTCTCAGCATCGACCAAGTGTGTTTGCTTTTGGAACTGTGTCTTCATTCCACCTACTTCACATACAAGGGTCAGTTCTACAGGCAGAAACATGGGTGCGCCATGGGCTCCCCAGTTTCACCCATCGTGGCCAATTTGTACATGGAAGAAGTGGAAAAGATGGCTTTGCTATCCTACCCTGGAACACCACCAAGCCATTGGTTCAGATATGTGGATGACACCTGGGTGAAAATCAAATCTCAGGACATACTACATTTCACGGATCACATTAACTCGGTGGACCGACACCGTCACCAGGGAGGATATGAAAAGTGGCAGGTTAGCCTTCTTAGACTGTGAAATTTCCATCAGTAATTTGGGACATCTAAAAGCTGACGTGTACCGTAAACCTACACATACGGATCAGTATTTAAGGTTTGACTCTCATCATCCACTGGAGCACAAACTGGGTGTCATCAGGATGCTACAACACAGAGCGAACACCATCCCCACTGACACAGCGGCCAGGGAGGCAGAAGAACAGCACATCAAGAAGGCCCTGAGTAAATGTGGTTATCCCAGCTGGACTTTTGTCAAAGCTGGAAAGGCACCTAAAGAAAGCTCCAGCCGATCCAGGAGAGAAGGACAACTGCTGCCCAAGCGAAAACCTGTAGTGATCCCATATGTGTCAGGAATATCAGAGCAGTTAAGATGCATTTTTTCTAAACACTGGGTCTCTGTGGCTTTTAAACCCCAAAACACGCTGTGCCAAAAACTGGTCCACCCCAAGGATCGGGTCCTCCAACACAAACAGAGTAACATAGTGTACGCTGTTAAGTGCCAGGAGGATTGCCATGATTTATACATCAGGGAAACCAAACAACCTTTGGCGAAGCGGATGGCACAACACAGAAGAGCTACCTCGTCAGGCCAGGACTCTGCAGTCTATTTACACCTACAGGCCAGTGGACACTCTTTCAATGATGAGGATGTACACATCCTGGACAGGGAGGAACGCTGGTTTGAGCGCGGAGTCAAGGAGGCCATTTACGTGAAAAGGGAAAGACCATCTCTGAATCGAGGAGGGGGCCTAAGGGTACATCTGTCACCATCTTACAATGCTGTGATTGCAGCCATTCCCTAACTCTCTGTGAATGGTACTCATAGCCATTGATCAGTGGGCTTTGGTCAGTGGGTTTTGGTCAGTGGTTGTTGATCAATGGTCATGAGAATTTGCATAATTACGATTAAGGAACTGACCTCCCAGCCCATTGTTCCTTCAGTGGGCTGGTTTCAGTCATTATGCAAATGAACTGTTTATAAGACTGGGGAAACCTGGAGTCAGCTGAGACTGAAGAAGTCACTTGGATGAGTGACGAAACGTTTCTCCCACAAAACGCTACATTCAGATGAACAGAGTCAACTTTTGGAGATTTACTTTCCTGGATGATTGAGAATGCATCAAGAAGATTTATTGACCTTTGTTTCCTTTTTCTGTAGCCCCCGTGCCTGGAGTTGATGAGTGACAGTCAGGGTTCGGAGGACAGGGTGATTGGCAGATAATCAGCCAACCTGCTTTCTCTCACAGGCCGACAGAAAGGCTTGTCAGGGTGGACAGAAACTCACTCCTGCCACTTCACTTCCTTTATAATTGATTTAGAATTGACTGGCCACACTCTTACATTCAGATGTCCTCTTGTTTGTCTTGTAAACTGGAGTCAGATGATAAAATGAAAATCAGTTTAATCTATGTTTCCAGTGTAGAAGTTGCGGCGAGCTCAGAGACTGAAAGCTGGAGAAAACTGCTGCATGAAGAAGAAAGGAAAAAGACGATGCATTCATTCATTTTTTTATTCAGGTTACTGATAAAGTTACAGGTCATTAGGTTAAAATTCAGAGAAAAATAAAACAAATCTTTGTATAATTACAAATTTACTAGAATTTATTGATTCTTTCTTCTTTTTTGCACATTCAATTTCTGTTTTATCAAATGAGACATTTTTAGTAAAGTCAATGGACTTATTTGAAGTTTATGAGCATTTTCTTATAATTGGTTGATGAATTCCTGAAAAACCTTTCGATGGAATTAAAACAGCAGCTTTGTTCTGCTTCCGGTTGCTGTGCTGAGCAAACGCCATCATCCTGTATCTAAAACCAGAACTATTATTATTATCTAAAGAACTACAAGCACCAAAAGATAACTGATAACTTTATCATAGTATATACTGTGTCGCAATACATAAATATTCAGACGCGATCATTCTGTCGTGATCTCTCTGTTTAAAGTCTGCTGCTGCTCCATATCCAAACCACAGTCAGCTCCACGTCCTCCTTTACCCCTCCTGTCCAAAAAAGCTCATTTTAACAACAAATAGCTTGGAGATTTCCTTTTTTTTAGGCCATTTAAGATTTAACTGCCAGTGAATCCTGTCATTCAGGCAGTTAGACTCCTTATCGACCTGTTAATCAAATCATTAACGACTGAAGCTCTTATTGACCTGCCAATCAGAGCTTTTCTTTCTTGTATCTTCCAGTAAATAGACTTGTGTAGGACTCAGCTGGTTGGTTGGTTAGTGCTACAGCTTAGTAACAAATGAATAACAGCCGAAAACCAGGATTATTTGTTTGTAAGTACAAAAGTGTGTTTATTCTGACTTATAGCGGTATGTTTATGGGATATAAAGTTGTAAAATGGTGTATGAATTTGAATATTTGTAGTGATCACTGGTTTGCTGTAGAAATCCAACAGAGCAGCTCAGTGGCTTGCTACTGTACCTGTGAATGTACTTTGTATTCAGAGGTTTTTATTAAAATAAATAAGTGCTGATATCATGTACCGCAGCTTTACTTTCTCTTTTCATCTGTTTTCTGCACGTCTGAAGCCAAAAGCAACACACACACACACACACACAGAAAGTTTGCTCTTGTTCCTGAGCACCTTGTATGAGACACCTTAACGTATCTATTTTCACGGGAGACCTCAGCGGGGATATCATATTGACTTTGCTTCCAAAGTTTTAATTGCACAATTATGTATCATCTCAAGCTGCTTGATTATTGATCGTGGAAAGCATAAACATGTTTGCAGTGTTGATGAGTAAACCCTCTCTAATGAGCCTGCACTCAGTAAACTAGCTCATGTTTCTACATGACTGTTGTGGAATCTAAAGTAAGGCCCAATCTTCTTAAACCTTTCCGAAATATTGATGATTATCCCTAACTTATTGACTTCAGTAGAAGGCATCACCCCAGAGAGTGTGCTGAAATGTTTCTCCTCCTTCTAAGTGAAAGGCGTGAGTTCTCACACCAGTACAAAGACGGGGAACTGTCCGCATCGGTCTCATCAAGTTAAAAGAATTTCAGCTGATGCGAAGATCCAACAATGAGCTGGTTTAAGTTAGATCAACAGGTTCAGTCAACTCAAGAATTTTCCCACCATTAGTTGCACTTCAAGAAAAACTCATGGTGCAGTAATCTGAATATTTGGTGTCAGTGCAACACTGACTCCATTCTTTGAGGGTTGTGATGCTGCGCTGTAGGGTATTGTTTCATGTACCACATGACTGTGAGGGATAGAGATGGACTAGCTCGTCGTTAACGTGGCCCATTGGTTCATAAAGAATCGACCACTGGGGCTCATGCTTGATATAGACCCGTTCTTTGACCTTAACTTTCAGTGTTTGTTCTGGCAATTGAACAGTTTTTAAGAATAAACTCAGAGGATCAAAGGTCAAAGGATGTGAAATGCAAACATTTCCGAGCGTTCAAATTGACCTGGAGATGAAAAGAAAAGGACAGCGACTCAGAGCGCTTAGTCTTTTTTTATCAGTATAATTAAATATCATGCAGTCACTGAGGCTTCACCGCAGTGAAAATAGCTTCGTGTGTGTGTGTGCGCGGCTGTGCGTGTGTAAAGTTTCTGTGAAATGTGTGTCGTTGCAAACTTTTTGAAGTTTGTGTCTGCTCACTCAGGTACGCTGCTGTCATTTTCTGACTAATTTTCTCCTTCAGTGACAGCTCTACACCTGGTTACACACACGCGCACAAACGCACACACCCCTCTGAGCCCATATACGTGAGCTGCTGTCACTTGGACTATGTGACTAAATTTCTATCAGCTATACTGTGCCTGTGGGTGCACAGTTGAGTATTCTAGCTGACTTTAACCTGTTGAGAATCCAGAGATTTGAACCCGAGTGGGGTCACTGATCTCCTGAACTCTGGTCCACCTATCGTAGGTGCTGTTTACCTTCAGCTCAGGTCAGAAAAAAGAATGACAAGCAGTAGATTTATCAGCCGTAAGCCGTCCACACCTTTGCACAGGTCACTGACATCCACGAGTTTTAGGTCTGTGGTATGCAAAACGTGCAAAATAGTTTTTTCCCTGTTTTAGATCAAACAGATGCCATGAAAAGATTCATATTATATTTTTTAAATGTCTTTCCCTGAACATGAAGGCAGTTTTGCACCAGTCTTATGTTACTGTAGGCTCTTTATAAAACACCTGCAGGAGGCTGTTTTGGTGATTTAAAATAGAACTAAAGTTTCGCGTCTGGATGAGGACAAACTGCACTTTCCTTACAGGTCACACTCATATTACATTAGATTAGAATGAATCATTTTCAGCACAGAACTGAATATAATTAGTTAGTAAATAGACATGTTTTTATATACTAATAGAAGCCAATAAAGTAAATAAAGCTGAAAACTGGACGTTTTTGGAAAACAGTACATGTAAAAATATGTCGGGAGTCTCAAAGATTTGTATATTTTTCTCATGTACTGTGGAGCTTTGCTTCTCACCGGTTTTACACACCAAGCACATTGTAAACAAAATGACAGGAAATTCAGAATTTTTCAGATCTGAATTTGTCCTGTAACGTACATATGCACCAAAAAAATGCACTGAAAAAAAAAAAAGAACTAGAGTCGACATGAAGCTTGTCCTGATGTTTCTAAAGAAGAATAGCTAGAAACTGAATCTCTGGATACACCCAGTTCTCAGGAGAAGGCAGCGGCAGGGAGATTTTCAGGAGTTGAAGCTGTTTCACGGCCGCTTTCGTCCGTACTTCAGGATGCCGGTGGGGCAGTTTGAGCTGAGGAAGCAGAGAAATCATTTCAGAGAGTAAATAACCTCGAGCAGCACCTAGCTGTGTGTCTGAGGTCAAATAGGATTTCCATCATCAGTGCACTTGTTCCCAAATGCTGTGGCCTGATTGGTCAGGTCTGGTTATTTGCAAACAAAAATCTAACTTGGTCAGAAAAAATAAGCACTGCAAGGTCGTCCTGTGAAATTTGGCTGCATTAAGAATATGCGAGTCCGAAATATATTTAAAACGCAAACTTTACGCGTCCGGTGTCT
The DNA here is from genome assembly GCF_057382275.1 of Copadichromis virginalis. Lineage (NCBI taxonomy): Eukaryota > Metazoa > Chordata > Actinopteri > Cichliformes > Cichlidae > Copadichromis > Copadichromis virginalis. The sequence continues at coordinate 12,454,383 of NC_140619.1, read as the reverse complement.
GAAGAACTTTACACCATGAATAAGCCTCAGCTATAAAAGCTCGATGAAGCTGTAAATATTACATTGGCTGCAGACTCCCATCTCTGCAGGACCTGTACACCTCCAGGACACTGCGGCGTGCAGCCCGGATCTCAGCTGACCCTTCTCACCCTGGACACAGTCTGTTTGACCTGCTCCCCTCAGGCAGGAGGCTCCGGTCCATTCGCACCAGAACCTCTCGCCACAAGAACAGTTTCTTCCCCTCTGCTGTTGGACACATGAACAATAACCACATGACTGTCCCCGCCACTAACACATGACCCTACGCTGTGTCACTGCATCATTTCATGTCTGGCACTGATCACCACCTGCACTCATGTATATATCTTTCTACGTAGCACTCATAATTCTTATTCTCATGTATATATCTCATGTATATCTCATGCACATATCCTTCTTTCTACATAGCACTTTAATTCTTATTGTCTGCACTGAAGCACCGCAGCAATTTCCTAATGTTGTAAACCTCAACATCTGGCAATAAACACATTCTGATTCTGATTCTGATTCTGATATTCCATGTATTCCACATGCATGATGGTTTCTGTGGCTGGTTCTGTACAAAAGAGCATCAGCGCATGTTCTCCCTCAGTTATTACATAACAGGAGCTAAAATTTACATAATTATCTAGCCAACCAAAAGTGACAACCATATGTGGTTTGGCCTTTCGACACACTCAGCTGGAAAAGCCACGTTATCTCTCTGTAGACTCTCACCATTTGTTGAGCTACCGCTGGTATACTGGCCTGTGATTGGCTCAGCTGTTTCCATCCAGTAATCTGACTAGCTGAGAGCAAAATGAATCTCCACTGCACCTTTGAATGTAGCACCAGCGAACTCACACAAACCAGAATCGCACGTGCACCCAAGATCTGCCGCTTTGCACGAGCCACTCTCTCTCTTTTTTTCTTCTTTTTTTTTTACCTCGACAACCGAGGCTTGTAATCTTGCAAGTCGAGCGTGTGAAAAAGACCAGGATTAATCAGTTTACCGCCCCACCAGAGAGAGGACACGCTGCCTTAATAAATAAATATGAATAAGCTTGTAGAGTTTGGAACAGACCATTAAAAAGTCAGAGAGAACATGGACCAAAGTGAAGCTCGAGGTGTGTTTGGGTTCAAGTGAGAGGATCAAGGAGATGTCACAAGTCGCTTTTGGATCAGATCCAATTATGTGAGGCTGATAGCGGCGTGTATGTGTGTGTGTCGCCCTGGAAGTCTTTCAGAGTGTGGTCGTCTTACCTTATCTTTTGTGGTAAATAGACTGCTAAAGATGCCGTGCGTGGTTTTTTTGTGTGCGTGTGAGAACCAGTCCATACTTGGTGCCGCTGTTATATTTTAATTAAAGCCGAACAGCAGCCTTAATTACTGCCATGATAAACAACACCTCTCTCTCTCTCTCTCTCTCTCTCTCTCTCTCTCTCTCTCTCTCTCTCATCAAAGCACCGACAAAGCTTCCTCAGATGTACACACACACACACACACACACACACATACACACACACACACACTCAAAGCCTGCGGTTGGTCTCGGTGGTGCAGCAGAACTGTGTTTATGGCTGTTAATGAAAACTGAGGCCAGAGTCCCAGAATCCCAACGCTAATCACCATCTAACTCTCTGGACAGGAGAGGATGGAGGGAGAGAGAGATGAAGGGTGGGAGATGGAGTTTTTAGAGACCACGACACATGAGCGTGTTCATGTCTGTACGTGTAGAAACAGATAAAAAGTGGCGGTGCAGTCATCCGTCAATTTGCTATGATTACTCTGCTCGCATGTATTGCAAGCGTCTGCTCGGATTACTCATCTTGTGGGGACCCGTCTTCCTTCTGAGGACGAAAATGTAAAGATCCCACAACTCAATCACTCTTGTTTACAATAGTTAAGATGAAGGCTAAGTTTAAACAAGCAGTAGTTATGGCTAAGGGCAGCATTAAGTCCTCTGAAGTGATGGAAGCAAAACTGTGTGTGTGTGTGTGTGTGTGTGTGTGTGTGTGTGTGTGTGTGTACGTGCGTTTATGTGTGTGTTGGTGCAGAATGACAAAGGAAAAGTCTAAAAAAGTCATGAGCTCTGCAAGCATGGATTCAGCTGTGCATGTAGGTAGTGTTTGTGAGCCACTTTGCAATTTCCCTTCAGTTTTATTCATAAAGTATGATTTTAAATCAACAGTCACTTTTGATTCTTCGATAAACACACCATTAGAGAACGAACCCTAGCAAACTTGGTGACAGTGGGGAGGAAAAACACGTTTTGTGTGTAACGGCCTTTAGAGTTAGGTGAAATGTTTCAGTGGACCATTTCACCTATCACCTTGGGTTTGGTGAGGTCTGAGGCAGGACTAATGTAAGGATTATGTTGCAAGACAAAAGGTCATCACAGTGTTTGCATGCAGGGTTAATATATTTATGCACTGTTTTCAGGTGTTAGCTGTGGATGAGAAATTAGCACTTTGCAGAATGTGAGGCCCTGCTTTGCTGTTTCCACACAGAGAATCTGAAAATAACCCAGAACAGAGAGTTTATTAACCACACACAGACTCACTGAGCTCAAACAGGCTGGAGAAAATGGACCTTATAAAGAGACACGAGCGCCCAGAGAGCACTGCGAGTCTGAGTGGAGAGGGCAGCTGGGAAACACTGAGATGTACTTCCTCCTCTGAGACAAATATTCCTCGTGGCAGGAAGTAGTTTTTCCTCACATTTCCACATTTCAATGACAGAAAAAATTTTATTGCCCAAAGCAAAACTACGAGTTTAATTTACTTCATCTCATACGCTCTACCACACATTACATACCACAAATAAGTGCTATCCTTCTTACTCCACATACAGTATAAACAAATAACCATCTGTAACCTGTTAACTGACGCCACGCTGCGTTTCATCGTGGCAAAATGTCTTCCTGGAGACACCCACTGTGGCAGGAATGATCACAAAGGCTGAGTGCTTTGGCCGGTGATTATATGTCTGACTGTGGACACATTTGGTCCTCAGTGAGACGCAGCAACACTTCACTGGTGTGTAGTTCAGATCAAAATGATTGTGTTGATTTTAAACATAATAAATGGGCCTGTGGCTGTTATCCACTTTATTCCTTCTCACCTTTTTAAATGATATTGGTGGCGTGGCTGGTGTGATTCCATCACTTTGTCTTGGTTAGCCTTAATTAAAAAAAACCTCCAGCTTCGTCTTGTTGTTGTTGTACAAATACGTTGATTGGATGTGAAAATTCATCTATGAGATCGCTTCTGTGCAATAGCTGACTGAAGCACCAGTCTTTGGAGCCTTTGATCAGTTTGCATAGATGACATCCTTTTCATTTTATATCGTATTATTATATCTTGAATCTGGAACCATTTGTATTTATTGAAGTCATCAGGTGGGTATATCATGCATCACATTGTAATGACAGAAAAGGGAAGCAGCTAAAGTTTTACATCGCCCTTTTTTTTTTAACAGCAGGAGCTGTTTTGTTGCTCTGGTAGGAAATGATTTAAAATGATTTAACACCTTTTAAATCATGATGCTCCGTAATGTCAAATTGTGGCATTGTGCCATAAACGTGACATGGCTGCTAAATACAGCTGGACCTAAAGGTCATTAACGGTATAACATAACGTGAACCTGCCTTATACATTTAGAAGCAATTTATACTTTCCTTGCCTGAAGAGGGCAACATTCTCAGGCCTAAATCACCCGTATTGCGTCTTCATGTTGAGACTGTTTGTATTGTAATGCAGATATAAATCATGTTGCTTTGGCAGTAATGTTCCTCGGTTTGGATGCCAAAAACAAGATTTGATTGGATCAAACCGAGGTCACGATTTCAAACCCATTTCTAATAAAAAAAAATTCTTCGACTGAATTTGTGGATGAAGAACTTCTGAGACTGTAAAGTATCGTCTGCTACATTCTTTCAAAGCTCAACCAGACTGTTTCTGTTAGCAGCAAGCCAGCACACACACACAGAGACACACACCTACAGGTTCACACAAACAAAAGAAGACAAAGATACAGAGATTCCAAATAATTACTGAGCCCAGAAGTCTGCAGCAGCATAGAGCCAGCAGTGCTTCAGTGTCTGAGCTGTGTGTACGTGTGCGGTGTGTACCTTAATGAGGAGAAAGAGGGCAGACTGGTTTATAGAGAAAACCTTCCAAATCCCATTACTGCACTGGTTAGTGTGTGTGTGAAGCAGTGCATCATCGTATGTGTACTGGACTGTGTAGTATTAGAAGGTTCTCGTGTGTGTGTGTGTGTGTGTGTGTGTGTGTGTGTGTGTGTGAGTATTTACAGTAAAGTCTCTGTGTTGCGTGTGTGTCCCATTCTGTCCTCAGTAAATAGTGACTTCTCATTAAAGCTTTCCGCTCTGCTGCCGGCGAACGCCGAGTCCTGGAACCTGGATAATCCACTCCCCAACACGTGCACACGCACACACACGTACACCTACACACACACAATATACAGTATACACATGAACACAAGTCTTACTACCCTGCTAACTTACAGTCCTTACATCAAATCTAACTAACTATCTATCGATATATAAAAACATTAATTAAAAAACAGGGAAAAAGAACTGAGGAAGTTGCAGAGGAGGAGGAATGAAGAAGGAAGAGGAGGAGAAGCAGAGGGAGTGGGTGTATTTGTTGGTTTAATCCTCTCCTATTAGCGGCTCCTCTGTGTGCTGTAAGGATTAGCCTGTTGTCTGAGCTCCAGCAGGTCGGGGAGCAGGGGGCTGTAGCCTCCCCAGCAGCCCAGCCAGGAGCCTCCGACGACGGGCATAGCGACCCACCGCGGGTCCGCTCCTCCCCACCTCCGCCCTTGAGCTCAGAGAGGATTCGGCATTAGTTTGTTTGTTCAGAGCCTGGTGCTGAATAGTCAATGAGGTGATGGATGAGAGTGCGTTTCCCTGGGCAACAGTTTAGAGGCCCTCCCCTCAATTAACCTCTTGGCATGGCTCACATGCACACGCAAAGAAAAATCACACGCGCACGTATTCCGGAGATAACTTGCGCATTGATATGCAAGATCCGAAGTCATACAGCCCATGAACAGACCAGGTCAAGTTGTGGCTGCTGCTCATAATTCACAGCACACAGGCCAATATGCGCACACACATACACACACCAAAATGCTGTATTTACAATTCGGGTCACACAAGCAGAGATAAAAACACACTGAGGCGAACACGGGTCAGTGGTGCTACCGGTGCTTCTAATGCAGAGCACACTCCCACACACACACACTCATGCTCACAAAGTTTGAGGACAAGGCATTACTTGTGATGTTTATGCCACACACACACGCTGCCCATTCACAAGACAGTAGATAAGCTGTAAAGGAAACAACAGGGGATGAAACCTGCCTGAACTTCATGTTTCAAAAATGTTTTACATTTGTTTAGCTGCTTTTGTGTGATTTACGTCTGCCATGTAAGAGGACAGCTGAGCCGTGCCTTTGGTGTAAATTCAGGCTGATATTAACTTTGTATAACCCGAAGCATCTGATTGGTGCATTAATGGGTGTGGTTGAGCCTGTGAGGCAAAACGAAGGGAGAGAAAGTGGGTGATGGACTGCAAACGGCACGCAGGCAGGCTAGCTTTCACATCACATTATATCACCCCACTGTGTTTATGTGTGTGTGGGATGGTTTGAGGAGATGTGCATGAGTGTATACATGCATTAAAATGTTTCTGTGTGTAGTTTTGTGAAGAAAGGGGAAAGGGTTAGGGGACATGACTGTGTGTCTGCTGCATGACTGTGTGCGTGCGTGTGTGTGTGTCCAGGGGGAAGATCTTCTTCTGCTCCAGTTATAGCGGTCAGACACCAGCACAGTCCTCCACGGTCCACTTCCTGTCCATTTCCTGTTGACCTCTGACCCCTGCTGGATGAGTTGAGGTCCTGAGGGTTGTATGGTTGGTGTGTGAGTGTATGTGTGTAAAGGAGGTTTTTCAGATAAATAAAATAAACAAAAGCACAAAAATATGCCCATGTGAGTGCGATATCACGTATGCGATGATTTAATATTATCTGTATACATTTCCTAATACATCATAATCCATAAGTCACTGGGCTCCACTCTGTGGGATTAAACTATTAAAAGCACATTAGTGAGCCGCAGTTTGGCACTGGGTGGCATGTTCCTTCATTAGCATAAACACACGCTGTTATACACACCCCGTACTCGCTAGAGCAACAAATGTGAATTAAAATGCAGCTGAAAACAGCCCCAGTAACATTTGTTTGAGTAACCCTACTTACTCAAATAGATGCGTGTTAGGCTGTTTTAAGGATATTGTTTGAAGGAAGGGACTTTTTTAAAGTACCTTCTCCTGGCTCTTTGCCTTATTTATGCTATTACAATGCAATATGCTTATAATAAAGCATCTGCAGCCCCATTTTAAAAGAGAACCGACAGACTATTAAGGCATAACATTAAAACTCGTGCTTAACATTGTGTAGGACCTCCTTGAGCCACCAGAGCAGCTATGACCTATTGGAGGAAGAATGTGGCACATTTGCATGCTGTGATGTTTTGCACCCAATAATGACACGTGAGAGATCCCTGGTTTGATCCTGGAAGGTTACCAGCAGAAAAATCTGTCAAATCAAACATGTAGAGCTGCCCACTGTGGCGACCCCTTGTGGTAAGCAAGTAAAAAATAGCTTTCTAGGGTATTTAGCTTATTCAGTCTTAGCTTTTGGAGGTCTCTGTACTCTGAGGAGTGAACCTGTGTATACAACTCGTAATGTTTTGAGATGGTAATGTCACTTATGTTGCGTTCATGTGGCTGTACTGCAGTGATGCTCCCAGTGTTCTGGTTTAGCTAGTACCTGATTAAGACTCCTGTAGTAATTAATGGCTCCCAGTCAGTGTTCAATTGGTTAAACCAGTGTTCCTGTCCAGAAACTATTTAATCTTCCCTCACGTCATTTCAAAATGTTTGAAATTTAAAAAATCAAATCAAACTGTTCAGATTTCACGGTGCAGCAGATGGTCCTGTGGGTTTCGTGGACTGAGCTTGTCTTGGATGCTCAGTTGGATCTGGGTGGGTTGGAGGCTGGATCAACACTTTGAGCTCTTCTTCATGTTCTTTTGAACCACTGCTGGGCAGCTTTTGTAGCACGGTGCTGCACACGGTCCTGCTGGGGGAATGCCTTTGCTCCAAACCAGCACACTCCCTCAGGACAAAGTTCAAGTTGATGTCAAACTAACATCCACGTGAACGTTTGCCAGAAGAGCATGGCAAAGTGAGGAGCAGGCCAGTAACAAATGCTCTTGCATTTCTATTTTAGCCTGTTTTACACTGAATCAGTTTGTGCTTTAAGGTCATGGGGTCAGGTGAGATACATACGTGTACATGTGAGCTGATGTTCTTCTCGCTCTATCCCATCCAAACATATTTTTTTCTTTTCCATGCTGGGTTCTGTTACAAACATCTGCATTGCTCTACGATTGTGACCGGACTAATCACAGTTTACAGCACCTAGTCTTGTGATGTGTTTGCTTTGTATCCCCTTTGCTCTAAATTGCCCTCCTTTCTTCTGTGTATTATTTGGAGGATACAGCGATTTTCTGTCTTAGCAATTATTGATTAGTCTTTGGCAGAAAATTCAGTCCATTCCTTGTCTCCTTTTTATAACAAAGATGTCACACGTGCTGGTTTCAGCTTTTTGGATGTCTTCTTTTCTCAGTTTGATGTCATTATGAAATGATTCTTTTGGTTTTTACCACCTTTTTCTGTTTTTTTTTAACATTTCATAGTCGAGACATGGATTCATTGAGAAAATAAGCAGCAACCTTAACTTTGCACTTTTGTACTCCTGGTTTCCTGCTCTTTAAGGATCCCGCAGTAGCAGGCTACAGCGTACAGTATCCCAGTCGTCCATTATTATTCCCAGTTGCTCTGCTCCTAATTTTTCTCCTTTTGTGTATCCTCTCTTTTCTGCCTCTGCGACCTCCTAATTTCCCCACAGGGATCACAAAGTTTCATCTTCTCTTATTAGACTTAATTTGCACTGTGTATGTGTGAGAGTGTGTGAGAGTGTGTGTGTGTGTGTGTGTGTGTGTGTGTGTGTGTGTGTGTGTGCGCGCTTTCATTCTGCTCAAAGACGAGGAGACGCAGCCATGCGGTAAATTGTCCTTGTCATCTGTGTGTCACCAGCAGAATCTGTAACCTTAACAAGGACTGCGTGTCCGCTCTTTTTGGCGCTCAGTGGCGGGGCCTCTGAGGGCCACCGTGCAGCGTCCTCATCTCACAGGCGGGATGCCGGCAACCCGCCGGGACTCTTCCCCTCGATATGGAGGGCAGGACGCGCCAACGCCCTCAGACTGTGTCGCTGCTAATTAGGGAAGCTCTGTAGACCCGTTCGCTAAGTGTGGAGGCTTCTGGAGCTGCGCTGGACTTTGGTTGCTAAACATGGTGATTTGGTGCCTTGCTCAAGGGCCTCCTAAGTACATACTTACTTCTTTAAGCTTCTTTAAACAAGGTTAAATTTGAACCTCTTGAACCTTTTCTGGCCAAAAATAAAGCTTACTTTGTCTTTACGACTGCCATTAACAAAATAATAATAATAATACTAATAATTACAAAAAATGCCCATATTGTATATATAATCATTGTGTCTCAGATTTTGGGTTATTTGGGTTTAAATTGCTTCTCTAATCGGCGGCTTGAGATAAGCGATGTTTTTAGAAAGTGAGCAGTTCACGCAGCCATTTCTGTTGTTTCCACCAGCCCTAACACAACAACAGACATGCTGCAGTGGGAGGTGACAGCAGCAGGGGGAGAAGCCGGCTGCCACTCTCACAAATGTGCATGAATATTTTCTGCAAAAGTCAGAGATTTTATTTCTGCTTTGCAGTCATGTCTGATCAGGCAACCAAAGAAATTACAGCAAACCTTAAAAAGGACAGTGTGTTTGAGATAAACAATGTTTAGACCATCAGCTGCTGCTTGATTTCATGTGACCCAACAGTTTTCGTCGCAAGCCACAAATGGCTTTATCTGGCAGCAAGATATGAATCCACTATACACACTAAACGATATGAGCGTGTGTTTTATAGAAGCAGGCTGCAGCAGGGCTGCTGGGATGAAAGACAATGCACCTTTCAAAGCAGCTTTCTGGTGACCTTTACAATTTTCATCTTAAAGGAGAATTCATCAACAGAAGATGATATCTCAGGTTTATTTACACAAATGAATGTGAAAATACGTGCTGAATTACGCATACAGCACATCTGTACAGCACATCTGTACAGCACATCTGTATAGGTCGTCTTTACTGTAAGGTTTTTTTTTTCATCCGCAGATAAGACATCTAGGCCTACACTGTCTGTTAATGCTTGGTGAAAATATGGTCATATGTTGTGCAGATGTGTGTCTATAATGCAAACAGAGTCTATTTAGTTGCGCTTAGTTCACCTCTCTCTCTCTCTCTGTGGCTTGGCCTCCCTCACCCTCTTCTGTCACTCATCTCCTTCAGAGAACCACCAACACAAACACACACACACTCACTCCTTCATACATCTCCTCTCTGCTATTTCATTCTGGTTTCTCTCCTTCAGTCACTTCCCTGGATTCGTTCTCTTTGGCCTCTATCCTGGCCTTCTCTCTCTCTCTCTTATAGTATCTTCTTTGTAAGCGGATCCTCTGCCCTGGCCTGCATTTGCATGGGCGGGAGCCAGTAAGGCGTTTGGCTCGAGGGGATGACTGAGAGAGAGGAGGAGAATCTCATTTGCATATATAACGAGGCCTTTTCTGCAGGCAGCCAGGGGAAGAGAAAACACAGGAAAATGGATTTATTTATGTATGGTTTGTCAAAGATTTCCCCCAGCAGTTGAAGTCAATCCAGGAAGCCAATTATGCGTTGGATTGTGAGTGCGAGTTGTGAGAGGAGATCTCGCTGTGCTGCTGCACACCCCCAAAGAGCGGGCTGATCAGCAGTCGAACTGAACCGAGGATGATGATGGTGACAGTGATGGTGAGATTCGTGTGATTCCAGCATTATTGCGTCTTTTCCGTGTCTCTTTCAGTTGCTATCAAAGCGGCAGCCTTTCATCTGCCGCGTCCTATTCTCGCGCCCGTCTCCAGGCCTGTTTCTCTGAGAGGAGCTCTGGGGCGATAACTACCCACCTTCCTCACTTTCTTGTCTTCGCTGTAAATGTCAAGAAAATATTAGAGGAAAAAAAAAAAGAAAACTTGCCGGGAACCAGAGGGAGAACAGAATGACTTCACATCAGGACAACGATGTGCAAGATGTGCAAGAGGGTAGCTCCTCTTTGGCATCGTCACGAGTCTTCTTTTTTTGTTTTTATCAGACAGGACTAAGAAGAAGCAGTGGGTGAAAAAATGTGAAAAAAAGTCATCGCATATTCCCCCGGATTGTGTGCCTCCCCCCCCCCTTTTTTTTTCCTATTCTAATCTGCTATGCAAAAGAATTAAAGCATGGAGCCGAGCTGTTATCTCTTGCACACAGCACAAGAAAGAGAGAGAGGGAGAGAATAGGCTAACGCTGAATAATGAATCAAACACACTCCAAAGCCTTTTACATTTCCTATACTTCACCTTAAATATTGAGAGGCCTGCTTCCCAGCCCACTATACCTTTCAGGGAAACAGAAAAGTGGAAACTTTCAAGATGAAGAGGCGTGAAGACCGAAGGGTCTCTCCATCCTCTGTTTGCTTCTTTCCCTGAGACTGACTGATGTTGTTTTGTGGTTTTACACGCCACTCGCCCGCTGACATTTTGCATAATGCGGACCGAGCGACTGCCGACTGAGGATGATCTAAGCAGCTGGACAGCTTGTGATGAATGCTGGAAAGTCACAGCGGGGGAGGGAGGGGGCAGGGTGCTGGCTGATGGATCGGCAGAGAGAGCTGCTCCAGCTTGGGGTGCGGAGACGTCAGGAGGAGTTTGTTTGCTGGGAAAACTGTGAACTTCATCAGGTTTCTTGCAGTTAGAGCAGTGACTCCCAACAGAGTCGGAGCCCAGGTTTTAGGAATTCTTATTTTAGGAATCCTGCAACGCGCTTCCTGCTACCTTTTTAAAGGTTTGAAAAAGAGACGTACTGTAGCTCTGCTTAAAATGCTACCGCTGCGCTAATGCCGAGGTCTTTGCTGTATTGTCTGTTCAGGATTTTGCACATTTACAATGCTTCGTTCTTCAGTGGTTCATCCTTGTAGCAGAGCAAGATTTGATGGTCTGCTGAATAAATGATGTGCATGTGGGTGATACACTACATATATCGCAGGCAGTGGCGCAGGCATTGCTTTACATTTTCTTTACTGCATAAAATAAAATGGTGGTGGAGAGACCACAGAGTGAACCAGGCTTGGTTAATGTTAAGAGAAACCGAACTGTTTCCCCAGCTGCTCTGACAGATCGATCACAGCCCAACACTTCATTGAAGTTGTACGACGTTCACACTGAATATTCAAACCCGAGACGCCGTGTTTTTATGGCTGCGCCTCGTCTCTATCAAATAGAAATATTATTCATGCCTTGATCACCATTTTAAAAGTGTTTGTAGAGCCTCAGTTATCGAGGTCACAGGTTATTTAAAAGTATGCGGTGAAAATCAAACGAGGTTACAGAATACAACAATACTCCCTGCCACACTAAGAGTAAGTATTTCTAGCCCGTCGTCTGTTCCTGAGCATGAAATACTCGTCAAAGCTGAAGTCATCTCTGAGCTTTGGATGTGGAGTTGTTTGGTGAAGCGCCTTCACACGCTGGTCACAGCAATAGTGAGTCTGTTCTTAAGCACCCAGCAGTGCAGCGGTGGATAAAAGTCTTGCACAGAGCTTTGGAGACCAGCAGACTGGCTGTGTGCTGTCACCAGGATGCCATGTGAACAATATGATGCAGTGCAGTACTGAAGGCTACTGTTATTATGTTTGTGCTGGAGCACATTCTTTAACTCACCCCTGTTGCAAGTAGACAGAAGTCACAAAGAGCTTGTTTGAAAAAAGGAAAATAAATGTTAAAAACAACAAAAACTATCCACGGCAGCCTTGTTTTTAGGTCTCTGGTGAAGCTTTTATGCGTCGTTCTCTTTGTTACTAACATCGTTGTCACCATCTTCCCTGTTCAGGTCAACTTTTCATCTAGTCAGGATTGAGCCTGCACACAGAGTCACTGGCATCAGGCTCGACACTTCAGGAATTTGGAAAACTGCGCACAAGTAGTCACAGTGTTTGAGTTCCTACATTTCTCTGCAAACAGACAGTAACAAAAAGACCTGCAGCACTCCCACTAGTGACAGACTCTTGGTGAGGAGCTCTCATTGTCACATTTTATGCTCTGGGAACCCTTGAGCATCATTTTCAACATATGTATTTGATGATGTGAACAGGCACGTTTCAACTCAAACCACAATGTGTTCCTAATCCTAACCAAGCAGCTCTGATGCTTAAACCAAGTCAAATAATAAAATAATGAAAATTAATAACAAGTAAAAACCAAAGTGCAGAAATAAAACAAGCAAACAGTTGGTTGACAGTCCTGTAGTTTAAACCACTGTCACTTCCTGTCTCGTCCACCTGCAGCCACTGGTTCATGGAGACTCTGATGGCAAAGGGCCTCCTGTGTGCATCTTTGAAATGTCAGACATTTTTGAAGCCCTGTGATGAGAACGGGTTGGTTTTTCAAATCCACTTCAGAGTTGTCATTATTCGGAAATCATACTGACATATTTGGAATCTTCAGTTGTGTCAGATCTCATCAATAATTAGTTTTTGCCCAAGTAACTCAGAAAGACTTCATGTAGTTAGAGTGTAGTTCCCAACACTTCCTTCTTTTGCCACAAACACAAGCCCACTAATCCCTTTATGTATATTATTCACTTGAACTGAGATGGTAACTCATTGCTGCCCACAGATAATTGGGCATGCCAGAGAAAAAGAACGAGGAAGATTTAAGCTTGCATAAAATGAAGAAAGATCACAAAGTAGTCCCTCACTGTTGTACTCACTCACATGTTGTACTTTAAAGAACGGAACTCTGAATTCGTTATTTCAGAAACAACTAACCGTGCACGTGCTCCCACGTAAGTTTGCAAATTATTTATTGGATGTACTGATGCACAGCCGGTCCGACTGTACGCTGGCGCTGATTCTCCAAGTTTCTGAAACTCAAAATTCCGAAGATGTTCTCTAATTCGGTGTTTTAAAGGTGATGGAGAACACTGTCCATCCATAGGTGTTCATTTGAGTTGACTGAAAGTTATGAATTTTCATCTTTGATTAATTGTGACATGGTGGATGAGAGGACTCCCATCAACATACAAATGATTCACCATTGGCTAAATGGCATTACAGGGACACACCAGCAAAATGTAACTAACAGCAGAACAGAGTGACCAGCATGTCCCAAGTTAAGCCCCCTTCAGTCCAGTGAATTTTTTTTTCATTTTATTTATATAGCACCAAATCCAAACAATAGATCCTACAACAATAGTCCCACAATGTGGAGCAACTAAGAACTTATTCAGTCCGATTCAAGCTCCGAGTAGAGCACAAATGATGAGTTTAGGGTTAATAAATCAGAATCTTTCAGGCTGAGCCTAAAAGCTTTTTTTTCTTTTGTCAGACAGATGCATCTTTGGAGCTCAGTCAGCAGCCCCGCGAGCAGATTTTAGTGAAAAACCGTGAATTTTATGGTGCTGCCTGGTTGAATAATGGCTGATAACAGTTCACGGAGATAAGAGCTGATACAGTGGCACCTAAAACTGCTGCTGTTTAACATATGGCTAGGTGCTAATGGAGCCCTCCAGACGCTCCTGTCTGTATTGTTAACTGCCAGCGGTGAACTTCCTGCCATGGCAGCAGTAGCGAAGTGAGACTTCACAGCTTCCCAGAGAAGATAATCTGATGTTAATTACCATGGGGTGCCAATAAATCACTCACAATCATGTCATAAACATGAAGGGGCCCTTCATGCATCATTATAGCTTTGCAGAGATGAGCGAGCACAAGCCTTTCGCCGCGACACCCTCCGCTTTGCATAAAAGTCCCTTCATTATCCCGCCCCGTCATTTCATGCACATGACAGTGAGGGTTTTTCTTTAACAGCCTCCACCATGTCTTTCACTCACTCTCGTCGCCGATGTCAAATTATAACGTGCCTCCTGACTGAACTGAGGCTTCACGCAGAGCTCCATAAAACAGCGTTAATGTGGGCAGGAGGACAGAGGCTGGAGGTAATCATGGATTTTTCAGCTCTTTATTTTAATTGATTGTTTAATTGATGCATTTAGAAACATTATACAAAATGATTTTGCATTTAAATCCATCCGAGGATAGTTCTTTCCCAGCATGCACTGGGTGAGAGGCCACGAGTCTTTCGAAGGGAAAAACTCTTTGATCATAAAATTATAGACTGCCTCGCTAAAGTCGGCAATCCAAATAATCAGTCGGAGAGGGCCTGAAATAGAGGAATTTTTTGGCTGTGTCGCTAAAGTCGGCACAGCACAGGATTACAATGGCGAAGGCTTCAAATCTACAAACCAACTGTAATGGAAACAGAAAAGGGTGAAGCAGAAGCAGCTCTCAGCTCCAGTGCCGAATATGAGAGATGTTGGCTAAACTACGCCTGAACCAGACCAGTACGCCTGCACCGCTCACCATCTGCCATCCATTATAATCACCACGTTGGCTGACAGCAGTGGGATTTTAAAGATTTTATTACTAAACTACCAAATGATTAGGTCCAAACTCTGAAATCATATTTTTAAGCATCAAAGATTGTGTTAGATGCTGGTAGTGTGATGAAATTACGAGCTTGACAGGCTGTTACAGTTTAGATTTCATCTGGAACAGCTGCTATGCAGGTACACTGACACATTGTTTAAATGGATGACTAAGAATATTGTGCTGTTATGTTTTTACCTGCATATTATTCTATGTAACTGACAGAGTTCAGTTTTTTGCACAGTGCATCTGCACTGGAGATGTTTCAAAAGCTGCTCAGAACAACTCAGCCCGAAGAAAAGTCTTCAGTCTTTGTTGCAAAGGTTTGCTGACTTTGCCCTGAAATACATTTTTAAAACCCTTTTCCCACCTCAGAGTTATGCTTGTACCACCATATTTGTTGATGAGGAATTCTCAGTTTCCACGTCAGGGTTGTCAGAGTGCCACAACTCTCTCTTAAAATATGAAGCTGAAGCTCATGTTTTATACACTGTGCACCATGTCAGAAAAGCCTTAAACCTGCATTCTGTCTGATGGCCAGCAGGGGTCGACTGTTTGCGTTCTGATTGTAGGTCAGAGTCGGCTTCGCGTAACTATAACAGGACGTGCATGTAGGCAGGGCTAACTTGTGGTTGGCCTCTGTGACCTCACTCATCACATGTACTTTTGAAACTGCAGTTTTCCTCTGAAACCCCTGGAAAATGCAGAGTATGGGTCTTAGGTTGGTTGTTTTGTCCACTCCAGCTTTCAAGGTCAAAAATGAACCTTTAATTCATGTTTTTGTGAGCTTTGACTAAATAATTCCACAGCCAAGTAAACATGCTGACGGTCTTTTAGCATTTTCACTCAGTTTTCTTTGCTTTCTTTTATGGAGTCATTTAAAAACACCACAAAACATTGCATTGACCGACGGTTTAGATGGATTCAATGTCCTTAAAAGACCTTTAATGTATCATAAAAGCAAAATTTATAAACATAAACTTGAATGCAGAAGAGTCATTAGCTTTGGAAACTCGACGTTTACCTAGAATGTTCATAGAGCACAGATCTGAAATTCCGAGTGAAAATACTTTTTCAAGGCTTTTTTAATGTCAGGCTTTCATTTCTTTTTCTGTGTGTTTGTTTTGGTTTTTCCTTTATTTGTGTGTTTGGCGCGCTCGCTCCACAGAGAGATTTCATCCCCACACATCACCCTGCTCTAAGGTTAAAAACACAAAGTACATTTCAAATAATTCCCCTCCCTCGGTCCCCGCTTCCCGTAAATCTCCATATCTAACAAGCATGGAGGTGACTCTGACAACCTGGCTCTGGTCGGTGCCAGCCAATTAGATCGGTCGAGTAGGATGAGGGCGCCCTCGGTGTCCTCGCAGCAGCATCTTGAATCTCACACCGCTCCATCCGTCTGAACATCTGGCTTGAAGCTGCGTCTGCCTCCTGCAATGTTGACCGTGCTGACGGGTCCATTAGAGACTGTGTGTGCGCGTGTGTCTGTGCGTGCACGCCTGCGTGTGTGTGTTTGAGCTGATACAGGAAATGACACGGCAGCAGCAGGTACACAGGCTCTGCCAGAGCACTTGTCCAAACCGATCAAATGGAACCTGAACTAAGCGTGAACGCCGGCAGATCCGTGTTCGGGGACTCGATCAGCTGCTGCTGCTGCTGTTGACGATGATGACTCACAACATGGCTGCCACAGGCAGAGCTGTTTAAAGACACCTGAGAAGAAGAGAAAAATGGATCTGATTGGTCTACGTTTATATATTGTTGAGCTGTGTTTTTACTGCAGGATTTATTCTTAACTTTAAATTCAGTGTAATGTAATGTTTTGATGGACAGCCAATCCTAATCCCATAGTTTCTGTGAAGATGGGATCCGTGTGGGGGTTTCTAAACAACAAGGCTCTTAGGTAAGCCATCGGAGATCGTTAAATGTGAGTGAAATTCAGCAGCAACAAAAGACTGTTAGTGATGTAAAGCGGGCGACTTTGTGGTGTTAAAGAGTGAGGAATCCCACTGACATGAGGGGATATGAATAATTTAAAGGTTTATCTATGCAACAGGAGCCTGGACTGTCCAGGCAACGAACCATCAGCTGCAAAGCAATGTGAGAAACTCTTTTAATGATAGATATGCGTTGGACTGAAATTAGCATTGACACGTCTCAGTGCATCATGATTGGGAGGATATCTTTGCAAGCACAATCATCATAGCAGCAACAACCAATCACATACAAGGCACAAAAATCAGCCTCGCTCTGTCTGGACTGCACGATTTGACTGACCGGCAGCGGGGCTGATGTGAAAAGCTATGTTTCTTTTAATCTTTCAGTACATGTGAGGTGAAAGCAACAAATCCACCATTCAGTTTGGAAACTCGTGACTTCACCCCATTCAAAATGAATGAGAGGTGAGAGCACTTCATGTCTGAAACGCTGCTAAAAATAACAGAAGAAATATGCTTTGATGGAGGAGATTTTTATTAATCTAGGTGAACATCTGTTGTTGGTCCACTTTAGTTTCTGTTTGAACTCTGGCTCATCGGGCACCGTCAGCAGGCCCGAATTTCTTCCTGATAAAGACTTTATGCCTCAGACAAATTCTAACAAGCCTCCCTGATTGTGTGTCCAATTTCCACTGTAAAATTAGCGCTACGTCCTCAGAGCTTTTTCTTAAGCAGATTGGGAAAAACGAGGGTTGCAGGGTTATGATTATCTGTCACCGATTCCACTGATTCAACGTTCTCTTGTCTCTGTTTGGCTCTTTCCTGAGCTGCTTTAATTGTTGCATATTGAGTTTATTTTGCTGATTATCAGTGTGAAAACTTTGCCTGGACAACTCTGATCTTAGAATAAGTAACATTTGAAACAAAAAGGTGTTCTGAACCTTCAGACTTTTATCATATAATACGGTTCTCGTTGAGAAGCCGTTATAAACAGAGCTGTAATGAGGCCGCTGCTGCGTCGACAGTGTGTCACTGTGATTTACTGTTCAGGCTTTCATCAGGAGCAGCACCACCTTTCTCTCTCCCACACACACACACACACACACACACACAAACAATACAAAATAAAATGTTCGAGTGAAACTACACTATCCTTCACCCTTTCCTCTGCTGGTCCAAACTTTCTGCTTCATTTGAGCCCAGAGTGCGTCGTATCTCCTCGTCTGTAGGAATCGTCTGCTACATTGCATTCTGGGTGTAATTCGCCCCGGGGCAGTATTAGATTTAGCCGGTATCAGACTTATTTGTTCGCTTTACCCAGTTGAGTACACAGCGCGTACACGGCGTACAGTGAAGCTCCTCATCCACTTAGCACTCGGCAGATAAGAGCTTTCTTTATCCTGCTTATCTTGCAGAAGATAAAACACACTCAGAGGCCGAGTGGAAATGAGATGTGGCGACAAACCGCATCTTTAAACGAAGAGGTGTTTCTTCATTTCCAATAACGACGGCCTATATAGAGCGTGAAATGCTCTCAACTTGGTGTGAGAGGAAGCTGTGTGTGTGTGAGTTTGTGTGTGTGTGTGTGTGTGTGTGTGTGACAGAGTGATAGAGCGGCATCATTTGAGTGTAAAATAAACGTTCAGTCGAAATAAGTTAACACATCTAAATGAGGGAAGGGAAGGTTGCAGAGGGACAAACCTGCATCCCATTTTCTGCATCGCTTCACCCATTCAGAGAGGTGTGGATGTGTGTGTGTGTGTGTGTGTGTGTCACTGGGGAGGAAGGGTGGGTGATATGTGTCGATGTTCACCAGGCCAAATGTTCAGCTAGGACAGTGTGGACAGAATGCCGCGCTCTCTTGCAAACCGTCCCCTGACCTCTGACATCACGTTTTTCGTACTGCATCTGATGATGTTTCGGGACAATGGAGTCGCCTCAGACTGCTGCTGAAAACTTGTACACATGGAGATGGGTGTGGAATCTTAAAAGAATCTACTGAGTTGTGACAGAATATAAAATCATAATTTGGAAAAACAGAAACATCCCATTAAAAATGTACCTTTCCAGAGGCCTTCTTCTTTTATCTCCCCTGTACAACGTCGTAGAAAGTTTTTAAAAAAAGAAGCTATCGTGGAATAACACTGTAAAAATCTTGTTCTTCGGTCCACCCTGTCCCTGGGACATGTGAGTCGAGTGAAGGCGAGCCTCCCTGCATCGCTGTAAACTGAGAGATGAATAAAAATGCCATTTTTGAGAGGGAAAAATTAGCACAAAGTGATATATATTCATCTCATGGGTGAAAATCACCAACGTTAGTGTCCTAGTCACAAAATATCGAGAGGAGAATATTTCAGTCAAGTGTGCGATCTGATTTATTAATGCTGGCAACACACAATTTACTGCACATTAGGCCAATATTTAAAATTGGAAAAAAAAAGAACAAAGAAAGGAAAATAGCTGTCATGGTGAATTGGATTAAAGGACTCAGGTGCGAGACTCCTTGCAAAATGACAGTGGATTTATTTACAGTGAAAAAAGTGAGTTAACAGTTCAAGTCCATAATCCAAAAAAGGGCAGTGCAGTGATACGGCGACCTCTCCTCACAGTGACAGTGCAGTTACAATCCACAACTTCTCCTGGTGCCGGCTCCTCCTCCAATCCTTGAACCCCGGTTTAGTTCAACGTTCCAGCGTTGGTTGTGACTCAATCGCCCCGTTAAATAGGTCTACGCTGGCAAGGTAATTCTGCACAGGTGCGATGATTCTAGCTGAGTACACTCCCCTCCGGTCAACTGCCGTTCCGTGCCACGGCTTCCGGAAGTACATGTTCCAGCAGAAAAACACATGCCCAGGATGGAGAGGAGAACACGACATAGTACACACAAACACCACAACAAATTGGCAAGACGATCAGTGAAGACCGTCTAGCCATGACAGTACCCCCCCATTAACGGGAGCCTCCCGGCGACCGACCAAATTTGTCAGGGTGCCGGCGGCGGAATTCCTTCACCATAGCACCATCCAGAATCGCAGACCGCGGCACCCAAGCACGCTCTTCCGGACCATACCCCTCCCAATCAACCAAAAACTGGAAGCCCCTACCGCGACGCCTGGCATCCATAATCCGCGTGATGGCATAAGCAGGAGCGCCGGCAACAACCCGGGCGGGCGGCGGGGGCCTGGAAGGCGGGCACAAAGGGCTGGTCCGGACCGGTTTCACCTGGGAAACATGAAACACATTATGAATCCTCATGTTGCGAGGAAGGGCCAAACGAACAGACACCGGATTCAACACAGCTTGGATCGAAAAGGGCCCAATAAAACGCGGGGCCAACTTCTTGGATTCAGTTCGTAAGGGAATATACCTGGAAGAGAGCCACACCTGCTGTCCAACACGATAGGCAGGGGCCGGAGTGCGGCGACGATCGGCCAACCTCTTATTCTGTGCCGTCGTCCTTAACAGAGCCGCCTTGGTGGCGCGCCACGCCCGCCTGCAGCGTCTCATATGATGCTGAACAGAGGGAACGGCCAGCTCACCTTCAGTGATGGCAAGTAATGGTGGCTGGTACCCCAGCGACGCTTCAAACGGAGACACACCAGTGGCTGCCGACGTGCTGG
Organism: Copadichromis virginalis; assembly: GCF_057382275.1. Lineage (NCBI taxonomy): Eukaryota > Metazoa > Chordata > Actinopteri > Cichliformes > Cichlidae > Copadichromis > Copadichromis virginalis. The sequence continues at coordinate 12,434,089 of NC_140619.1, read as the reverse complement.
AATTGTGGGCGTACTCAATCCAAGCCAACTGGTCACTCCAGGTGGATTGGTTCGAGGAAACCACACAGCGTAACATGGTTTCCAACTCCTGATTCGCCCTCTCCGCCTGACCGTTCGTCTGAGGATGAAAACCTGACGACAAACTCACACGGGCCCCTAGTCCTGAACAAAACGCCCTCCAGACCCGGGAAGTAAACTGGGGGCCCCGATCAGAAACAATGTCTTGTGGAATCCCATGTAACCGAAAAACATGCTCGGTAAGAAGCCGAGCCGTCTCTAAGGCAGTCGGGAGTTTGGGCAACGCCACAAAGTGCGCCGCCTTGGAAAAACGATCTACAACAGTTAGTATGGTCGTGTTACCTGATGACGACGGTAGACCAGTGACAAAATCCAAAGCAACATGCGACCAGGGGCGCTTGGGGACTGGCAGAGGGTGCAAGAGACCGGCCTGGGGGGCACTGGGGGTCTTATTGCGAGCGCAGGTAGGGCAGGCCGCAACGTAGTCCCGAACATCCCTGAGAAGAGAGGGCCACCAAAACAAACGTCGCAGGAAACTCACGGTGCGGTTCTTACCAGGGTGGCAGGAGAACTTTGCTGTATGGGCCCAGTGTATAACCTTGCCCCGGACCGTTGTGGGAACGAACAGTCGTCCGTCAGGGCCCGTCCCTGGGTCCGGCTCCTGTTGCTGGGCCTCTTTAACCATCCTCTCGATCTCCCATGTGATAGCTCCCACGATGCAAGTGGCGGGCAGAATGGGTCTCTGCTTCTCTCCGTCATCCGTGTGTGGTGCAAATTGGCGTGAGAGAGCGTCGGGTTTCGTGTTGCGTGATCCTGGTCTGTAGGTTATAGTGATATTGAAACGTGTAAAGAACAAGGCCCACCTGGCTTGACGTGCGTTAAGACGCTTAGCTGCCTGGATATACGCCAAGTTCTTATGGTCCGTCCAAACCACAACGGGGTGTTCACTTCCCTCCAACCAGTGCCTCCATTCCTCCAGGGCCAGCTTAATGGCGAGGAGCTCCCGATCGCCCACGTCGTAATTCTGTTCCGCTTGGGTCAGCCGTCGAGAGAAGTAGGCACATGGATGCAGCTTGCCACCCACCCGCTGGGAGAGAACGGCCCCTACCCCCGAATCCGATGCGTCCACTTCCACCACAAATGGTCGGGTGAGGTCAGCCTGGATCAAAATGGGAGCAGAGGAAAACAGTTGTTTCAAACGAGCAAATGCCTGCTGCGCGGAACTAGACCATAGAAAGGGCAGTTTGGGAGAAGTGAGTTGTGTGAGGGGAGAAACCACCTGGCTAAAGTTCCTGATGAACCTCCTGTAAAAGTTGGCGAACCCAATAAACCTTTGCAGTTCTCGACGCGTCTTGGGTTCGGGCCACTCCACCACTGCCTTCACCTTAGCAGGATCGGCTCGTAGCTGCCCCTCCTCCACAATAAACCCCAAAAACGGCACAGACTGAACATGAAACTGGCATTTCTCACCCTTGACGAACAGTCGATTTTCCAGCAGACGCTGCAGCACCAGTCGCACCTGTTTCACATGTTCGGCTCGAGTCTTAGAGAAGATGAGAATGTCGTCTAAATAGACAAATACAAAATGATTAATAAAGTCACGCAGCACATCATTAACCATTGCTTGGAAGACAGCGGGGGCGTTGGTGAGTCCGAATGGCATGACCAGATATTCGAAGTGCCCTAAATGGGTGTTAAACGCAGTCTTCCATTCATCCCCCTCACGAACACGAACCAGGTGGTATGCATTACGGAGATCGAGTTTGGAGAAGATAGTCGCCCCTTGGAGTAGTTCAAACGCTGAGACAAGAAGAGGGAGGGGATATCTGTTCTTGACGGTGATCTTGTTCAGGCCCCGAAAATCAATACAGGGGCGGAGAGACCCGTCCTTCTTCTGTACAAAGAAGAATCCAGCCCCCAAAGGGGATGTAGATGGGCGAATTAAGCCGGCAGCGAGAGAATCTGTAATGTAGCGCTCCATCGTCTCACGTTCAGGCCTTGAGATGCTGTAAAGCCGGCTGGTGGGTAATGGGGCGCCAGGGTGCAGATCTATCCCGCAATCATAAGGGCGATGAGGCGGGAGAGACACTGCTAGGTCTTTGCTGAATACTTGAGCCAGGTCGTGGTACTCTGGAGGGACGGCTGAGAGATCGGGTGCCTTCACCTGAGCCGCCGGATTTAGGGGCACTAAACTGGGCACCGCTGCACGTAAACAATGTTCATGGCACCACTCGCTCCAGCCTGTCACGCGTCCCTGAGCCCAGTCGATCTGCGGATTGTGCTGTTTGAGCCATGGGAACCCCAAGACCAAAGGGGTGCCGGGGGCTTTAAACAGAAACAGGGAAACTCTCTCAACATGGTTACCAGAAAGAACTAAAGTCAGATCGACGGTGCGATGGGTTATTGCCGCTAACGGGCTGCCGTTAAGAGCTGAAACCTGAAGAGGCTCCCGGAGAGGAACCGCGGGGAAGCCCAACTGCCTAGCGAGCGATTCATCCAAAAAATTTTGTTCAGCTCCAGAGTCCACTAATGCACGGCACTGGTGAGTGTGAGATTGAAAAACCAACTTAGCAGGACAACTCAGATGGGGAGCAACGTTCATGGTCGCACCCGTCAGTACTCCCACAGCTACTGACGGGCCTGGTCGTTTCCCCGAGAGGGGCATGCGTCAGCAAAATGTCCCTTCTTTCCACATGCAAAACACTCACCCGTCTGGCGTCTCTTCCTCCAATCTGTGGAGCTCAACCGTGCTCCGCCTAACTGCATCGGCTGCTCCTCCTCTTCCGCTGACCGCGGGTCCGTCCCCTTCCACTCCAGGGCCGGTAATCCAGTCCGCCACCCAGCGCCTCCCGGTGTCCGCTTGCTGAACTCCCGAAGGTGATCGTCCAACTTAATACATAAATTAATCAACGCACTCAAGGTTTTAGGCAATTCTTTGGAAGCCAACTCACGCTTCAGTCCCTCGTTCAGACTGTTCAAGAAAGCTCCCCGGAGCGCCATCTCCTCCCAACCAGTCTCCTCAGCAAGAATCCAAAAATCCACCGAAAAGTCAGCGACACTCCTCCGGCCCTGTTTCAAAACAAACATCCTATGTGCCGCACTGTCAGGGTTAGTTCCTTTATCAAAAACACTTCGAAATTTGCTCAAAAAATCAGTGTAGGAAATCTGAGGCTGGGAGTTTAGGACCGCTTGTGCCCACTGCAAGGCTCGACCTGTCAACAGCTCCACCATCAGGGTGATTTTAGAACAATCAGTGGCGTAAGCCTGAGGCTGCTGCCTAAACGTGAGGGCACACTGCATTAAAAAACCCCGACTCTTGTCCAAATCTCCGGAAAATTTTTCTGGGACTGGTAACAAATGTTCACGCCGTGGCGGAGGAGGGGAGGGGGGCAGTGGGCAAGCAGCAGCGACGTTGATCGGAGGTGGCACTGGTAAAGGCCCCCCAGCAGCTCCAGGTGGAGATAGCAACATACCTTTTAGCTCTGTCACAACCTGGATTAGCGCTGATTGCTCCTTGGAGAAATGTTGTAACATGTTCTCATGGCGTTCTAGTAGCGCCGCCTGGAGCGACAGCTCGCGCCGCCAAGGTGCCGAGTCCGCTGAGTCCACTTGGCTGGAACGTTCTGTCATGGTGAATTGGATTAAAGGACTCAGGTGCGAGACTCCTTGCAAAATGACAGTGGATTTATTTACAGTGAAAAAAGTGAGTTAACAGTTCAAGTCCATAATCCAAAAAAGGGCAGTGCAGTGATACGGCGACCTCTCCTCACAGTGACAGTGCAGTTACAATCCACAACTTCTCCTGGTGCCGGCTCCTCCTCCAATCCTTGAACCCCGGTTTAGTTCAACGTTCCAGCGTTGGTTGTGACTCAATCGCCCCGTTAAATAGGTCTACGCTGGCAAGGTAATTCTGCACAGGTGCGATGATTCTAGCTGAGTACACTCCCCTCCGGTCAACTGCCGTTCCGTGCCACGGCTTCCGGAAGTACATGTTCCAGCAGAAAAACACATGCCCAGGATGGAGAGGAGAACACGACATAGTACACACAAACACCACAACAAATTGGCAAGACGATCAGTGAAGACCGTCTAGCCATGACAATAGCTAAACTTTTGTAAATCACCTGTGAAACTAATTACACCTGGAATTGCACTCACACACTACTTTGCCGCATTTAGTAATTTAGTCCTCGTGTAACCGGTGTGTTCCTGCGTTGCGTCTGACAATGAAAGGTAAAAAGCCCGCTCCAGCTCCTATAATCAAACATAAACAGTTGGGATGAGAGTTAGCTCCACCCACTACAACTTCCAAGCTAACAAGACTGTTCATGCTAGCATCAGCAGTGTCTATACACATACACAGGTGCCACTTATTCACAGCATCTTGTAAAGACAGGCGTAATGATGACAAAAATGAACTAAAACACACAATGAGAAACGTCAGGCTGGGTAAAGATATAATGGTGTTGGAAAAGAAATGACTCTGACCTCTCCCACAGGGGAATTATGAAAAAGGGGAAAAGTCAGAGGGGTACCCCAAATTTATAGGGTTGCACCAAAGAAGAAGTCAGGTATACCACAGTTTGGGGTTTGGAACACATTTTGTGTAATTATAACAATATATAATTTGTGACCCGGTTACACTTGGGCAGATGAGGCAGACACTGAGGATGAAGAATGTAAACCTCGTACAGAGAAGAGATCTCAGAGGACTTCAGCGAGAACACCGACAGTTTACTCCAGATGCCGCGCTCGGCTGTCAGTCCCAGCATCCCTGTCAATACATCCGATGCTGTGAGAAGGAGAGGAGAGAGGAGAGGAGACTCAGTCAGCTAATGTTTGACTCTGTGTTTCTGTCTCGTGCTCACACTTCGTGTTCCCGCTGCTGGCCAGACTTGCTTTTATTGATGGTCAGTTTAGATTCCTGCATAAATACAACAATCCACACAAAATGCTCGCTGTTCACTTTCCTCTTCCTCACGAACCAAATTCACTTTGACCAGCCATAACACACATGTCAAATCACTGCTAACCAGCACTTTAAATTAGTGAGGTGATGTTTACGTGAGCTTAGTCTTTCCGTCAAATCCAAACTGACAAAGACCTTTCAGACACTTCACAGTCTGTTTATTAAAGCGTCAAATCATTAAAAACATTAATACATGTAAATTGCATGAATTGAAGTGTGAAGAAAATAATTTTCAGTGCAGTGCCCTCCGAAACACACAGGCTCGCCTCACAAGTGACACTAAAGTCGGGAATTAAGTTCAACTTCATCAAGCAGAGAGAAAAATACTCACCAGGGCGGTCTCGGGGTGTGATTTTAATCTACCAAGCAGGACTTTCAGAGATTAGACACATCGCTTTGAGATGGTGATTTAAACATTTGCATATATTTGAACATTACACATATATCTTTGTTCAGCTTTGTGGAGCAATTAACTCAACATATTTCTTTTATATATACGATATTTATCTGTGAGGGAAGAATCACTTGATAATACTTATACTAGTACCAGATGACTGTGTTGTTCTCACCTTCTAAAACTGCATTTTTTAGATTTCTTTCTCCAACTTTACTATTGTGAGTTTTATTTTCTGTCTTTCTGTCTGGCTGTCCCTCCAAAGCTGTGATTTTAAAGTGGTTTATAGTCATTTACAGAGACTTTTAAAGAATTGAGAATTAAGAATTTTCTAATATATTCATCTTAGGTTGTAGTCAGTGTCAGGAATAAGGGGTAACCTACGATGTCGGCCCACTGGGGATTGTGGTGTAAAAAACAGCATGGGGGGTGGGGGTCCACATAAGAGGAGTCAAGTGGGGTTGTCATAGACTTCCATACAGTCAAATAAAGATTATTATTATGTCATAGCTAAATTAGTAACTAGTATTTGCCAGCTGATATTGATTTGACATCATAATAACAGTGATTCATCTCTCAAAGGTGTTAGCAGTTAGAGAGACTGAGGGAGCTTAAAGGTTTCATAAAGTGCGTGTGTGTGTGTGTGTGTGTGTGTGTGTGTGTGTGTGTGTGTGTGTGTGTGTGTGTGTGTGACATATGGTTGCTCTCTAAACAAGATGCTGACCAACTATGTTCTGATAAAACACACACACGCTCACAATGTATGTGCCCTCTGACCCTTCTACAACGCGAGTCTAAGCAGACTAAAATAGAAGCGTGTGTGTGTTTGTGTGTGTTTGTGTGTTATCAGAGCGACCAGCAGCTCTGTAGCGCTCATCTATCCCATAAGTCACTGGGGCTCCTGCTGCGTATTGATCTGGCAACCCTCCCTGACACACACATGGACACACAGACACACACTCGTCGCCTGCCAAGCACCGTCAGATGGTCTAAACCGATGAAGAGAGCGAGATAGAAGTAAAGTGGAATCATCAGCACCAACAATACCCCCTCCAAACTCCTCCACCCCCTTTCCTCCCACCCTCATCCCCCTCCCTCCCCTTCTCTCTCTCTCCTCTTCTTCCTCTTAAACAGTCTAAACCATCAGTCTTTTGTGCTCATTTATTAATCTTATTGTTATGAACATGTTGTCAGAGGAATAATGTTAAAGTCCGGCTGATGTGTCGACACCCTGAAATATAAAATCTAATACGGTACTGCATGTTTCCAAGGCATTTAAACGGGGTCCACACACATCATCAGGGCTCTGTTTTTGCATTTCACCCGGCATCGGTTGCAACTAGAAATTTGTGTTGCTAGGAGACGAGCTGTCAGCTTCAGTGACGAGGTCTTGATGGGAGCACTTCATACAACTCTGTATGTGAATGTTGTTGTTTTTTTCTTTTTGCCAGAAATGATTCGATTAAACGTTCGCGATCAAACGGCTCATTGGGAGACACTTCATTTATTAAATATGAACAATTTTATGTCAATTCTAAGATGTCTGGAGCAGCGTTATTATACTTTGGTTTTTTGTGTTAATGTGAAATTATATTGTTTTCAGATCAGTGTAGTTTCAGCTGGTTTCCACAAGTGATTTGCTCATGTCAGTTTATGTTTGCTTAAAAATGTCTCAGTATTAGTTTTTAGTAGATTTACTAGTTTCAGTGTGTAATTTTCGTGTTATGGGGGTATTTGTCCAGGTCAAAGCCTTGTAACAGGAACATAAACATCCCAGGCTCAATAACCAGGCATGTCAAAGTCTGACAAAGACTAACATGCGAAAAATTGCTTTACATTTTATTAGCTGACATTGTTTCAGTCATTTTAATACACTCTACTTTGATTTGATTTCATTTAACTAGCTGTTTTGTCCCCACACATACCTTTATGAACCTGGCTGGTCATTGGTCACAGCACAGGCACAGCGTGACTTCTGATAAAAACTCATGGAAGAAAATTTCTGTAGTTTAATCTTTTTTTTCATTTTCTTTTTTACCTGTCCTAGTAAAATAAAGAAAGGATACTAAGCAGCTAAACAGTTATATTTATGTATTTATTTATTTGTTTGTTTGTGGTAAAAAAAAAAAAAATTTAAATCTGATACTCTTAATTCACAGTCAGCTGTTTAAGTCCATCCAGAAGCAAGTCTTTCCCAGCAACATCCTCTAGGCACTAATTTGGGCAGTTATTTTAAGCATTCAATTTTAATAGCCATTAAAATATAAAAACTGCATGTATTGAATCACCAGGCATATCAGATGAAATGAACCCCCCAAAAAATAAGGTTTTAAATATAAATGCAGCCAAAGCTTTCATTTAAGGATTCTCGGGATGCCTCGTCTGTGCTTTAACTCAGATTAAGTGGAATTGGCACACACAGATCTACACTGATAACTCAACAACAGTCACACGCGCAGACACATAAGTACAGGTGTGAGTCTGTTCATGTTTTATGGTTCACAGACGCACACAGCTGTAGGTTTCGGTTCATGTATGGCTCCGGGCGTTCTGCTGACCTCAGCGCGGCAGCTCAGAGAGACGCACGCGGGGGATGCTGAGAGAAAGGTGTGTGTTTGCGTGTGTGGAGGTCAGCTGTAGCCTGCAGTGCAGTGGCAGTCACCTCTCTGGATTCTCTGTTTGTTTCTGCATTTCCCACAAACCATCACCTTTTTTTCCCCCTTGTTTTGTTTTGTGTTTTTTTTTTTTTTTTGCAGCTCTCTCATTGTCACATGTCACTTCTGTCTTTATTTCCTGGTCTTGTTTTTTGCTTCACAGTGTCTTTCCTGTAACTTTGTTTTTCCGGTGTTCTTCTTCTTTACTTTTTCATTTATCACATCCAGAATCTTTAGTTTGTGCTTGAATGAGAAAACAAAGCTTATGTAATATCAACTAGCAAGCTTCATTTCTGTCAGACTTCAAATATCCACCATTTATCTGGAGATGATCAATGGAGGAACGGAACAGATAGACAGACGCATGAAGCAGCTCAGGAACATTTGTTTGGATTTTTGGAGTTTGTGATGGGAACACATGTTGTTGTGCGATGGGTTTCACATGCACAAATATGGATTCAGTGATTGTTTTGCTAACTGAGAGGATGATTTGGGCAGATTCTGTCATCGTCTCTGGTTTCTGGGCAGATTTAGGCTGTTTATATGTGTTATTAGTAGGGAGGAAAGATGTTGCATGTTGGAGGTACTCTTTATATAAAAGTCCATTTTTTACATTGGCTTTGGAAAAGGTCAATTTTATCAACACCTGCAGTTCAGTCACCCGTGGTTGGAGTGTTTCCTGCAGCATTTCCATGTCATTTGACAAGAGGAGTCACTTTATGCTTTGCGCAAGTACAATGGCACACAGGAGTAACTGAACTCTATGTCAAATATTTTAATTTCAAAAATAATGGAAGGACAAGCTGAGAAACATGGCCTTGGTTCTGGCAGTCTTCACCGTGTTTTAATAGACATCTTTGCTCAGACAGCTCGACCTCCAGCTGTCTCTCCTGTTTACTTTTAACAGAGACAGTCAAGTCATTTTTGGAGTAATGATACAGTTTCTCCCTTTAGTATATTACTAAAAATGAACATGGACCTCATGCAATAATGTGCCATCTTAACTCATGCACCCAAAAAACCATTATATTCACACCAGTCCATTTTACCAATCAGTGTATATTAAACAGTCCAAATCCTTCTAAATTCGTAGTTCTCCCACTTCTTGATAAAAGCTGAGTTGTATCAGGAAGAAGCAGAGAAACACCTGCTGCTAAAGGAAAGGAAAAAGAGTCCGAGAACCAAAGGTGCACCTTTCCAAAGGGAGTAAGGGCATTAAGGGAAAAACAAATCATAGACTGCAAGTGAGGTTGTGAAATATTGCCTAAAGGTGTGATACTTTGTCGTATAAAAAAATGCAAACCTGTATAAAATGCTTAGTTTAAGCACAGAATCATAGAAGGTACTGCATTGGCTTTTATTCTTGTTTAACTCTGTGTTTTGAGGAATTTCTTCATACAGCTGGAGGCTCTCCTCCTATCCCAGGATTCCTGAGCTCTTTGTCACTTAGTTTTTCACCAACATGCTGCAGCCTAATTAAATTTTCATGTTGTTTGCAGCTTTTAATCCACAACACAGGTGGATGGAGTACCTTATACCAAACTTTGCCTGCATATCTACCTTTCTCAGCCCATCTCTACCATTTTTTTTAACTTAAACCAACATGCAAAGAGTTAACTTTGATCTCCGCAAGTCTGGTCCCTCTCCTTCGCTGCTGGGTGCAGGAGCTGTAGAGAGGAGGAACAAAGAGTGATGGGGGAGGGCAGAGAGAGGTGCAGGTAGGAAAGAAAGAGTTAAGATGAAGGAAAGAAGTAAGCAAGAAACCAAAAAAAGGGGATGAAAGATAAAAGGGAGATTTGGAAGCAAACACAGGCTGAAAACAGAAATAAGCAGATAAAAAAAGGATGGAAGAGAAATCTGTGATTGTTTCTTTGTTTTCCAGTTTCACTCTATGTTCAGTCTGCAGTTGTTTGGAGGTTAAATTGAAATGCTTTTTAGTATTTTTCTGCATTATTTGCTGTCATCTAATGAATTACCACATCAAAGTGAGGAGTCAGAGTGCAGCCGACTGTCAGATTGTTGGTTTAAAAACATGATTTTTTTTTTATTCACTTTTTCCCTTTTGAAGGTTGCACCAGCCTGAAACTCAAAGACCCTGAATGCTGTAGAAGAAAAAAAAATTGAAAGTTCAGTTTAGATTTTAGTCCAATTCTCATCAAAATGCTTTATCAGTCCCAGCTCTTGGAGGACTTTTACTTTGTCTCCTTGTGGTCTGAGTGCAGTTGGAGAGCCACACAGTGCACAGAGCTGTTTAGTTTGACTTCTTTACTAAAAATCTGCTTGATCAGTGATCAGCTTTTATATATTTATATTTCTAAAAGGTCTATATTTTTATTTAATATCTTAGGATGATTTCTATAGTATAGTTGAGACTGGGCTGCTGATGAACCGTTGAACTATTTTTTATGTTCACTGCAGCTATGTTGGATTGTTAACTCGGGGTTGTTGCCCAAAGTGGAGGAGTTAAAGCTGCAGGTAGGGACCAAAAGAATCAGATTGCAGATACAAGTGGTGGAAATGAGTTTCCTCTGAATCCTTAGAGATGGGGTGAAAAGGTCGGTCATATAAGGGAGGGGCTTAGAATAGATCAAAGCCACCTCAGGTGGTTCAGACATCAGACCAGGACGCCTCCTGGGCACTTCCTGGGTGAGATGTTGGATGTCTCCGGGCAGTTCTTTTGGATTGGGGTCAAAATGACACTGAGTGGTTTTGTTATATAAATACAGCAAAAATAATGTTTACTTGAAATGAGTAAAATCTAAATGAGACCAGAGTGAAAGGATGGCAAATGAACTCATATTAATAATGTGGATTGTACTTAGGATCAAAGCTGCAATTTGAAAGAAATTATATTTTTATTTCATAAAATATGCAGATTAATCATAAATACCTGGTTTTTTTTCTTTAGATGACATTAATTTAATAATTAATAATTCTATAATTATTTTATTATCTGTTGTTTATGGCTTTGCCTTTTATTACAAGCAGTGATCCACCATGCACATAATTCATGAAGAGTTCAGTGACTGCTCATCTGTTGCTGGTAAACTAGCTTTACTATGTATGCTAGCGCCCTGCTTTGATTATTGACTTCCAGCACTGACGACATGGCCACCCACTTTGGCGTGGTTGGCTGGTTGCTGGCATGTTAACAGAGTTTGCTTAGAGTGGGGTTCATGGACTTAAATGACGGATAAGAAGGCGGAGCAAGCTCAGAAAACAGCCGTCAATAAACAGAGCCTGTCTAGACACACAAACCCCTCGGATAAGTCAGAACTACTTTGATGACCACAAATCTGTCAAAGTAAGAAAAGATCCAGAGCAACAGAATTAATTCAATTTTCTAAAACCTTCTGGATGCAGTTGCCCCCACCAAAGCTGCACATCTTTTATCATGCAACTGCGGCGTTGCTCTGTCACCAGCTGTAGTGCTGAACCAGTTTTTCCCCGTGAAGTTTAGCTGGTGAAGCAGCTTTCCTCCAGAGAGCAGCTTCGTCGAGCTCTAGCCTCGATTTATACCGACGGACTCCACTTCTGTTTGAAGGCTTTTACTTTCAGAGTGCCAGCAGGGATCGGGGAGGAGGAGAAAAGACGTCTGCCATACTTTATTTCATCCTTTAAATAAAATAAAATAAAATATCCTTCTACAAACTTCATCCCACTGTAGAAAATAAAAAAAAAGTCTGACAGTGAAGTTTTATCTTCAGCTTTCCTTCTTATTTCTTAATTTCTCAGTGAAATTATGTCTCTGCACAGCTTCAGTCTCTCTTTAAAATGATTTGAAAGTCTTCTGAGACGATATCTTTCAGCACAAAGCATAGGGAAATATGACTGTTGAAATAAGGATGTGTTTTGATGTAAATCTCTGGTGTCATCTGAATTTATGAGTAAACATAAAAACTAAGCGTAGTTATAATTTATTATGTTCCTCATTTTCTTCAAGCGTTTCTGTGAGGAAATGGAGAACAAGTCCTTTTTTACTCTGAGCTCCAATTTTTATCGCTCTCATTCTTCATTCTTTTTATGTGTTATCTGATTTTTGTCAAAAGGTAAAAAATGGACAGGAAGTAAGTGATAACTAACGAGTCACCCCATCCACACGGTCATTAAGGTAATGAGAGCAGCTTGTAGCGTGAGTGAATACCAATAACTGGGATCAGGCTAAGCTGATGCGCCTACACAACACCGTGTTGCCTGTACAGTTTGTCATTGTGTTCCTCAACACGCCTGTCACATGTTGTTGTCTGCGGCCGGTCATACGTGCCAGCATCAATCTGTCTGAAGCGTCACTGATCCGTGTGCGGGAGAATATGAGAGCGCATCAATCAGCCGCAGGTGGACTGTTACTGTGGGATCAAACAGGAAGTGGCTCGCAGCGAAGCCGCCGACGGTCGTCGTGACAAACATACAATCGGTCTGAAGACATGAAAAGACAGAAATGATCAGTGAGGAAATCTGAAGAGCTGCTGGAGAAAAACACATTCAGAATCCTGATGGGTGCACTTGTGAAAAAAGTGTTAGCAGCACAAACCGTGAAGCCTCCGTAGCGCAGGGATGGCTTTAGTTTGTTGCCATGACATTCCTTTTAGGAAAAGAAAATGATACTTTCGCTTTTCTGTTGTCAGTTTACAACTCGCAGTAGTTAATCCTCATATAACAGTCTCAATAAGGGTCCCACTGGAGTCAAAAAGCCTAAAGACAGAATGTATTTCACTGTATACTTGCTGCTAAATGCCTACAGTGGTTCAGTAATGGGCTAATATTTCATGCAAACGGAAAGACGTCAAACGTGCATGTTAGCATGTTGTCTAAATGGCTGATAAAAGGATGATTTACAGACAGAAATCAGGTTTGAGCTGTGTTCCAGTACAGAAGTAGATAGTGCTAACCTAGCATTACACTGGATATCCACGACTTACCTTTGTCTCCTTGAATTTCCATTTTGGTCACGTTATGAAGAACACTTACAAACTGATTGTTGGCAAGTTGCTGACACTGAACATGTAAGCAGTGCTCTTCAGTGAAATGTGTTTTTTACTAAAAGAACAATATCCACTCAGTGTTAGTGCTATTAGTCCCTGCTTTATGCTTAAAGGACTCTAAACTCTGACCTCAGGTGTAAGAGTGGTTTATAGACCCAACACTGATCCCAGCCACGTTCCACCAAAACAGATACATGTTTAATATTTGGGAGACATTTCCTACTGCTATAATACCATCGATTATATAAAACATTGGGATGGTTAGAAAATGCTTTATATCTTTACCTTTATTTACATTATATTTCAATTTGCCTCGTTTAGGGACGGCAGTGTTTAAAATGACAAAAAGATCAACATCTGTTCTGCTTTTCATGAACATCTCCATATTTTCTGATGAGCTGATGGCACAGAAAATGAATATTTGCTGGCTTTTGTGCATCTAATTAATTACTTTTACTGGAATATCTGGTGAATGTAATGCATTTTTAACATGGACATTAGTCAGTACAACAGACTTAAGATTGCTTTGATGTGGCTTAATTCAGTTTTTAATTCTTAATCTGTTTTAATTCTATTTTTTGAGGGTTTCAGCCATTCCTTTTTTTTTTTTTTTTAAACAAATCGTTTTAAAGGGAACATCAGCAGCTCACAGTGCCAAAACGGTCCTTTACGCACGCACACACACACACACACACACACACACACACACACACACACACACACACACACACACACACACTGCTGAATGTAAAGAAGCAGCTTTGAGAGCATTTTTGCTGTGACAGAGCTAAAGGATTGTGAGGTCCTGTTAATAAGCCTCACCCCCCCCAACTCTCCCGCCTCACCTCCTTGTGTCCCCCCTCCACATGATCCCTAAATGCATCTTGGGAAATGGCAGCAGCAGCTACAGCCGGGGGCTGCGATGCTGCAAATTTATTCACTTTTGTAGGATAATTGAATTTTTCCTTCATAGTAGGCCGATTCCACTGGGGTGTAAGTACAAGTGTGTGTGTGTGTGTGTGTGTGTGTGTGTGTGTGTGTGTGTGTGTGTGTGTGCGTGTGTGTGTGTGTGCGTGCTCTTTTTCCTCTGGACTATTAATAATTGACTGGTTGGCGTTTCTTTCTGTGTGAAGATTTATTTCACCTCACTGCTAATTCGGTCGTCTTTCAGATCTGATCTGCAGGTTTCTCAGAGTTTGTCTTTTTTTATAAGTTTTTTTATGTCCCGGTTGGTTGATGTTATTTACAGGGGCAGGTTGCTGAGTTTGGTTTACTGTCTCAGCTTCTTGTTTGATGTGCGAATGTGTGAGTTAACTTCAAGAGACGGGCGTAAACAGGAACACTTTAAACCTACAACATTAGCGATTGTTTGATGCATGGAAAACAACGCTGACAGGTCTGTAAGTCCGGTCTGACAGCGGATTCGCACAAAAGTCACGTCTCACCATCTCAGCAGAAACATTAAAGGAAGAAATGACTGATTTCCTCTAAACATCTGGGAGCTCATTCCAGTTGTTTTGGTCATCGTTGCTATCAGACATGATCACATTTCACAGCTTCACAACAGGGAGCTCAGTGTGGTAGGATGTTTGATGAATCTCGAGTCCTTTAAAAGAACACTGCTTTACCAAATGACGTTACGTAGCCGAGTCCAGCATCCTCACAGCACCCGTGAGCTCTGACTGCGGTTACTCTGAAAAGAAGTCCAGCAGAGGTGTGAATCAGAGAGTCAATAAAGTCCAAAATATGTTGTTGTTATAGGTGTTAAGCTCATATGAAACTGAGTCGGAATGGATCTAGACTTTTTTAAGTGGATTCTTTGGCACTCATAGTTCCACTTGTATGTCCGCAGGCTTGCTTTATAACAGAAAACAAAGATTTTATGACAAGGCTGTTTATGAGTTGTACTGGCCGGTTTCACTAAAACCAACGGGACTCCTGAAACCCTGTAGATTTAAATAATAATTAAACAGTACTAATTATTCTGCCTCAGTTTGCAGATGACTGGCAGGTACAATTAACCTGAGTTCCATCCATCACCTTGCTATCCTTTAAGAGTAGAGGTGGATTTAAACATGACCAGATAGTATGGACCCCTTTGCATCCACACAGAGCAGCTAGACTTCCAGGTGTCCACGTACAAACAATGATGGACTCGCTTGTCCTTAATGAGGCAATCATGGGCATCAAGCAATGCACAAAGCCGCCAATATTTGCTCACACAAGCAAAACTGACAACCTGATGTCTAAATTGAGATAATAATGTACTTGGATGTTCTCACGCATGTGATAATTTGCAGCTTGACGTCCACGTAGAGACACAAATGGACTCCTGTATCCACATGAATCCACGAGTGATGATAATAGACGTATTAATGTTGAGCCAGTGATGGTTTGGATGTCCACGTTAGGGGTGAGAGTGGGCGACATTCAGGTATCAGCTTGGAGATAAATAATCTACCTAATTATCCACAAAGCAGCATGCAGAAGCACCATTTCTACTTTTTAAAAATTGTTTATCCATTTATTTATTCAACCCGCAATGTCATAACTTACAAATTGGCAGTGTTTTTATTCATTTAAGAAAATCTAACAAGCATAGGTTATGTTCTTGGATGCAGACTGATCTTTCTGCTGTGCTGGAACAGATTATTTGTAGTATAGAGCTGAGTCGGGCTACAACAGTCTGCATACATAAACATAAGAGTGTCTGGAAAGGAGAATGTAATGTAATCTTTGGCCAACTTAGCCGGCCATTTCTTGAAGAAAAGAGACCAAAAATAACTAAAAAGATGCAAATACATCAGCTGGTTTACAATACGAGCACCACCACTTGCATAAAATTACCAAAGTGAGACCTAGTTTATGAAAATTAAAAAAAAAGGATGGAGGATTTCCCTTTAAAGAGATGCAGATGTGCTGCGGCTGCCAGCTCCGAGCCAAGCCAGAGTTTCTGTATTCAGGTCAGTTTGTGCATTCAAAGCAAACACAAACCATGTTCCTCTGCATCATTAATGACCTCTCTTTCACACACACTCGCTCACACACACACACAGCAGGATGCAGTGGTCAAATATTTATGGCCAGGAGAAGCTGCTGTGTTATTGTACTTGATATAGCTCGGGGCGTTTTCTATTGCAGTTGCTTTAGTTGGTTTTCAGGCACCGATCACAAATACAAAACGCTACAAATAAAAACTTTGGTTACTTAACCGGGAGGTTCACTCAAAATACTTTTAAAATCCATCCCTGTCCACCCGATCTGCTGAAGAGACAGATTAGTGCCATTTACTGTAAACTCATCAAAGGCGGGGACATTTCTCTCCAGAGGACAGGAAGTACCGATGCTAGCTGGATGAGGAAGAGGAAGTCTTGTACTGAAATAGTAAAAGTAAAAAAACAGTTCAGGTCAGTGCCGGCAGCTCAGCAGTGTTGCATCACGCTGAGCTTCTGATGAAATGAGACCAGCAGCGGTTACAGCAACAAGAACACACTCATGCTTTATTTTCACTTTTGCTGGTGCTAAAGTTTGAAACAACGACAAAGAATCTGTGCCAAACATGTCTACGTTATTTCTAATTAATAAAGGAAAACACAGGCACAATGTGTGACTCCAATAAAGAGCAACTATCAGCTGGTACACCACACGTGATGGCATCGTTGTGCAAGGAAATGTATTTTTATGCTCAAGAAAGTAGCGTTCATAGTCGACAATCCAAATGATTCTATAGGGATATAGGGATTAGACACCAGACTTTTAATTTTTAAACCAAAATTACCAGTATGACCAGTTTCCCATCTAACACCTAAAACTCACGTGTGTCACTCGACAGAACCAATTACAAACTCCGCTGTAGCCTCTGCGTGTGTCCTTTACCGGCATCACGTCGTTATCCAAGCGACTGCTGCTGCGGTCGTATTGATGAGCTCAGAGCCGAGCAGATGCTGCAGCGGCTTATCGATCAGCCGGGAAGGGATGTTAAGCACGAATTAGTCCAGAATCAATAAAGAGCGACTGAACAGCAGAAGAGGTGTAAATGCAGCTCAGGTGAGTGTGGCTGTTTGGAAGGAAATAGGAAGTCAGAAAAAGGAAGCATATTGGAAGAAAGCAGGGCAGAAAGAACAAAACTGTACCAGAGTTTGCAGAGTGAAATTTTTTTCCTCAGTTTTTCCTTTGGTCCCGTCTCCTTTGGGAATCATTTGTTTACAGTGATTTGGTAAAATCATCTTTTAGATCTTAAAAGGGGGAAAGGAGACGGAAAGAAAGAGAGGCTGTTTGGAAGGAAATTTCCCACGTGTGGGACTAATAAAGGTTATCTTATCTTATCTTATCTTATTTAGAAAAGCAGGAGAAAGGAGAGATGATAGGAAGGCAGGAGGGGGGAAATAGAAAATAGTATGGACAAAGAAGGAAATGCAGAAGGGTAGACGTTTAGGAAATTAAAGGTTAGGCATGGAAAGCTGTCGAAATCACTCCAAATGCATGAATACATTTCGCAATGAGTTTGATTTATATTGTGCCAATTCACAATAAGTGTCCTCATGAAGTGCCCTGGATGAAAGGATGGACTTTTAGGTGAGTTGCAAGTATCCAAGAAAAGGTGGATTATAGACAAAACATGGAGATTAAATGAAAGAAACCAGAAGGTGTTAAGAAGAAAGCAAGAAAGACACGATGAAGGAAGCGTGTCTGCTCTGGCCTCGTCGGCCCCTCCAGTATTTCATTTCGACTGTCGCCTCGGCTGCCCTGTTGTTTGGTTGGTTGGCTGGTTAGACACCCCGGGCTTTAAGCAGGAAATGGATTTAGACCTTGCAGGAAGCAGAGGGGAGATTTGGGAGGGGGACTCATTTTAAACGTGTCAATCAATACGTTAATGTCACAGAGGAGGAGACACCACTGCCACTGCCAAAAAAAAAAAAAAAAAGAAAAGGCGATGGAGCGAGAAGCAAAAAGCAGAAACAAAGAAACAACTCTTTTATTTCTCTTCTCTCAGTCGGTTTGTTTTTTTTTCTTCTGCCTTCAGAGGGAGTCAAGGGGTGAATTAATTTTGGATTTGGAAAAAAAGAAAAGAGGGGTGTGGGGGGGGGGGGGTTGTCTAATAACATCTTGGCATGAAGGGAGAGCGAGGGGCTTCTGAAAGCATCAAATGTTAATGTTCGAAAGAAAAAAACACAAATGATTTTCATCTGTGTGGCGCTCTCCTGCTAATTAGTGAAAGAACTGATGACGTTTAAATATCTAATATCCTCTTTTTTCTTTCCTTCAAATCTGTGTGATAAATCTCAGACTCCTTTCCTTCATTTTCTGCCAAACCTGACTTCTTTTCTCCCCCTTTTTTTTCCTGCCATCTTTTCCTCAACTTTTATCCCCCCACCCCACCCCCTCTGTCTCTCCTCCCCTTCGTCCTCTTTCCCAGCTCTGTGTCGATTAATTAATTGCCGGCTAATTTAATTTCTCAAAAAGTAATAACTTGTTTAAGCATGAATAAAGACTGACAAGGCAAAGTTCTAATCTGCCCAAAGTTTAATTAGATCCGGCAAGGTTTCAGCACGGAGCCAGACTGGGGGGTCACAGCGAGAGAAGGAGAGGGAGAGAGATACTAAACAATGAAAAGAAGGGGAGAGAAAGAGCCCTAGGAATGGATCTGGCCTAAATGCAGTCTGAAGTGGCTTCGCTGGTTTTCTTCAACTTCTGTGTCAAAAACTGGCCCAAAAGCACATCTTTCAAACACGATCGCTAAACCGAGCTGCTGTAAAATGGGGAATGAATTTTTCTGAGCACCACAAGCCTCTTGAAACGGTTCCTTTTAACTGTAATTTCAATACTGTTTAATGACTTGCGGATAGTCAAGAAGAGCTGGCAGATTCAATTACGTTCACTGTTTCATGTGTGCATGGAGCAAATAGAAAGCCCGCGAGCTCGGCTGGAGGAAGCCACCGGGCCCAAAAAATCATGGAAAGGTGCAGCAAGTGTCAATCAAATGATTCTTTGAACGCAGTACCCATTTCTTCCTGAAAAGATCATTTCAGTTTATTTCAAGGTGGCTCACAATTCCCAAATAATGAGTCTATGAGTCCTGTTAACCTCTTTGTAAAGATCTGGAGTCGCACAAAGCAGCGTGCATCAGGGCGACAGTATTGTTTATCAAAAAGCTTCCTGCAGCTTTGCAAAAAACAACATTTTATTTTTTTTTTTATACACAAATCATTTCATTCATCGCATGTTTTGAAGACGCAGCCAAAAAAAAAACCATGGCAATTAGCCACCTGGTTTTCGTAGAAGAAACAGCTTGATTTTAATAAGTTCACCAATTATGAAAAAAATGTTTTCTTCTGAAAATTAAAGTCTAATGTACGTTCTAATCAAAATGTGCTGTGTAAAAAAGCAGAGATGAAATGCTGCTGAAAATAAAAAGGCAACAGAGCATATCTGAGAAATCTCATTGTCAGGATGTTTAATAGTGCCGTTTTAGCAGTGCTGGGCTAATAGACCAAATATGGGGCAAAGAGTATTTTTACATGGGACATGGTGGAATGGTGTATAGATGTTAACCTGAACCACAATACTGCTGTTAACATAACAAAGTAGTTTTAGCAAGAAATACCAGAGAGCGTTTTTCTCGAGTATTTAATTTCAGGCATGATCTAAATGAACTTTTATTCCATTGTTTTTTTTCTCTTCTGTCACAATCAGTGCTGTTTTGAAATTCCCATGGATTCCAATACAGAGACATCATATGATATCTGTGGTAAAACCTTCGACTTTAAAATTCTGCTAAAGCTGCCATATTGCTAATTCACATTATGCATAGTTAGCCCAGAAATACATGCATGTAGACCAAGAGTTAACTAGCTGGCCACCTCACAGTTGAAGATATGTGCACAGGGTTCAGTGCACGAACACAATTGGCTCAGATCTTTTAGGATCCTTTAAGTTCAGAGTGTCTGAAACCTCAGTGACAGCAGCAGAGCGGGGCGAGTTCCATTTGAATGGCGTGTTATTGTTAGAAGCATCATTAACAATTGGGAGAACACTTTGAAAAGCTTTTTAGACTGATGCCTGTGAAATCTTAATAGGAACACACAGTGCAGCACACACTGAGGAGATCTGAATGTTGGTGTGTTTTTACAAGCATTACTGATCTGAGGCGCTGTGTGATTGTGACTGCAGATCCAGGTTTACAGCAGTGTGTGTTTATCGTGTAATACAAAGTGATAATTATGTTATTCGGGGGAAAAAAACTTCTGCTGCGTGCACAGCGACAATGCCTGTCTGTTATTACACTCAGCTGGGAAGTAGTTTGATCGTCACAGCTCTGGATTTTGTCCTGGTAGAGTATGAAGGGTTAAATAAAGGCTGGAACACATGTAGGTGTAATACAAACCGAGGAGGTGGATAAGGTTTGGTAGCTGAGGCGGAGCAATGCAGAGCAGGAATCTGTTCAAAATGCTGCAGGTCTGGTGTGTCTCCACTTGCTGCCAGGGTAGAATTTCAATATTGCTGGTTTGTATGTTAACAAGACACAGTTTTGATGAGGCTGTCATACCTAGAACATTGCATTTATATTTTCATGACAAGCTGGCTGTATAAATTGCTGCTGTGTTACTGCACTGGTGGACTTTTTTAGGGAAAGTGTCTGATTTCTGTATATGAAATTTATACAATATTGTTTCCTCGCAAATCCCACAAAAGAATGAAAACAGTAGCACATTCCTTTATATTTACAATCTTATTGTGTATGTTATAGTTATGAAATTGGCTGTTTCTTAGCCCTTTCCTGACATCACAGAATGATGATTTGTAAGCACTGGAAATCTTTTTACCGCTCACTGGAGTCTTTTCTGATATTGTCACAACGGGACTGAACGGACTCACGCGCAGGCTCTAGGTCTTGAAAGCACAAGAGTCTTTATTATGATGCACCAGGTGATTATTTACAAAAGTGAGGGGAAAGCCGGGCTCCGGGGGTCCACACACGAACGGGAAAGACACGCACACTCTCCGTCCACTCCTCTTCACACTCGCACACTCTCCGTCCACTCCTCCTCACACTCCACTCACTCGGGTAACACAGGGGTAGGTCCAGGGAATCTGTACACAGAGACACGAATGGGTAGTTAGGTAAATCGCTATGAAACACTTCTGAAGTCATTGAGCTGGGGTTACACTGACGAGGGTCGGCAACGGTCCAGCGACGAGAAACACAGGGCTGCCGTCTTATAAAGGAGCTGGATCACTCGTGATGAGCCACAGGTGCGTGGGCCAAGGGCAGGAGCCCGCAGGTGAGCTCCGCCCAGGCAGAGGGAGGAGGGAAAGAGGGGAAAGGAGAGAGCAGGAAAAAAATAAAAAAAGGAATACAAAACATATGTAGCCGTACTGAGCCGACCGGGTAGGCACAGGGACCCTGACAGATATTTAATGCATAAGGACCAATGTGTGCAAAAATCCAATGTACAATCCTAAGTAACATAGATAAAAAGGCATTCATAGAGCACACCAATTTACACTAAATTTAAACTTAGATGTCTTTGAACTGTGAGAAGAAGCTGAGGTTCCTGCAGGAAACCCACTCATGCACAGAGAGAAGATTCAAATGCCACACATATAGGCCTAGCCAACAAAACGATTCAAACCCATGTCATGTGATGGTGCTACCTACCGCACTACTGCTGCACCCTCAGTTCACTTTTATTTACATAGCACCAAATCACACAATAGTTGTTGTTCAAGGTTCTTTGTATTCTAAAGTAAAGACCTACAGTAATACAGAGAAAACTCCAGCAATCAGACAACCACTGTGAGCAACACTTGACGACAGTGGGAAGGAAGAAGTACGTTTTAACAGGAAGAAACCTCTGGCAGAACCCGGCTATCTGCTGTGAGCAGTTGGAGGTGAGCGGACGGAGATGGACCTTGGTCACAAAAACTAGGCCAAGCTAGAGCTGGTGACTTCATCTATAAGCTCTCTATCCCCAGGACTTTAGAGCTCCAGGTTAATAGGAAAAATAAATACACACTAACAAAGAGATACTGAAAAAGAAGATCATTCAGTTTGCTATCCATGCAAAATAATTAGTCATTTGCTCTACGATGACTTTAGTGGACTATCAATGCTAAGACTCTTCAGGCAACATCGTTGTTGAGCCTCCTGCTTGATCATCACATGCACATTGGAATAAATGGCAAATTTGTAGCCTTGCAATCACCTGATTTGGCACAAAAACCATGAAAACTCTTCAAAGAAATGAAATGTGGTTTAGTCTGATCCAAGCGCCATAGTTATAGCCTCCAGGAAGGGAGTGCAAGTCAGTGAATTGTCTGAAACGAAGGTATCTCTGTGTATGTGGGCTGCTGGCATCACCGCTGATTGCAGCGGGGGAAGCGGCACGTCGTCTGCTTTCTCCTGGATGTCTTTGAGCATTCAGAGCAGCTGCACCTCCTCTCACTCCTCTATTGTTCCTATAAGATAAATTGGAGCTATTGTCATAGACAGAGAAAAGACATTAATTGAAGGTTTTCCTGCCGCTGCTTTTATTGCAACACAAACTCTCTCTCTCACACACACGCACACACACATGCAAAATCCAGCTTCAAAGTAATTAAACACATTAACACTTCAAGCATAAGCAGAAAAAAGAGAAGCTCTCTTTTGTGTACATTTGCTTCCATTTATCACCCAGGACCGAGCGGAGCGGGGGGAAGCACGAGGATTTAGCATATCTCTGAGACTAAAGTGATGGAGCGGAAAAGAGGAAGGAGAAGAGGAGGAGGGGAAAAAAGGGAAAGAGAGAGCCAATCCGCCTGGGCTCTTTACTCCAGTCGACAGCGTAAAATGTCAGATACTCATCTGGAAATTATTTCCATTTCATACCACTGACATCTTCCCAAGCGGGGACACTGAAATCTAATTAGTTTGACCAGAAAATGGTGACCAAGGTAGCGGAGTGTATTATGCAGGGAGAGGGGTTGCTAGGGCGTGTGAGGGTCCCTGGGGTTGACTGGAACTCAAGAGTACAGATAAGGGCTACAGGGGGAAAAAACTCAGGAGGGCTACTCCATTTTAAATCGCCCTGACTAATAGAGGCAACCTTGAATTCAGTGTTTCAGCCCTCTGACAGCACCGAAGCCGAGCCTTGCCGAGGGTAGAAGGGGGAAGACAGATAGCGTTTCCTCCTCCGGGGGTTACCCCAGAACTTTTCAAACTTCCCATAAGAGCTGACAAGAAGGCTGAAGCCGCCGAACGATGCTGCAGCTGCAGCTGTTGGTGCTTCAGGGAACTTTTTAAACTGCTAAATGTTTTGTGATGTTTGTCACCCCGGGGAGGTCAGATGGTTAATCATACCAGTCATCTCAGTGCCTCTCAACAAAAACATTACGACCCCGCCCAGTGAGGGATTTGCTTTATGAGGCTTCTGAATGTACCCCGTGCGATCAGGCGCTCCGATCTTGGCGGCAGATCTTTTGAGTAATGCAGGTTGAGAGTTGGAGTTGCCATAGATCACAGTTGTTCAAACAAGACAGCCCTCACTGGACAACTTTCAGTGTTTACTCAGCACTACTGACGAGTTTCCATGATACTCCAGTCAAATTCAATCTTAATGATTTGGCCCTTGTCGAAATCGCTCAGCACATCACATCACCCCATTTTCCCCCACATCGTTCGTGCTGACTACAAGAACTTTTAGAAGCAGATCTTGTCAGTTAGCAGTCATCTTTGTGATGCATCTGGGCAGCTGTTTCCAAGGCCCTATCTAAATGAATGAGTTTAAATTTACTGGTCAAAGGTACATAAAAATGCAACTTAATAATGCTACTACACCACATACATTTATTCATGTTACGCAGATGCAGAGGTATATGACTATACTGAGTGAATATTTCTGCCACCACACAGCTGACCATGTGTGCCCCTACACTTTGGCAAAGAACACGAGAAATGTAAGGTAAAAAAAAATGCAAGATGTTTTCTGGAAGGGGTTCATCCTCTGGGGAGCTCTAGTGTGTTCAGTTAGTTTCAAAAAAACGTTTTTCTTTTTTATAGAAGGGCAAATGCTCAAAATCTCTAATGATAACTAATGATGAAAATAGACCTCACATCAATTGAATTCAATTCAATGTTATTTATACAGCGCCAAATCACAACATCAGTCGCCTCAAGGTGCTTTATGTTGCAAAGTAGACCCTGCAATAACACATACAGAGAAAACCCCAACAATCATATGACCCCCTGTGAGCAAACACTTTGGCGACAGTGGGAAGGAAAAACTCCCTACAGGAAGAAACCTCCTGCAGAACCAGGCTCAGGGAGGGGCAGCCATCTGCCCCGACCGGTTGGGTTGAGACATCGCGCATAAACAGTGAAGTCTCTCTGCATCCCGTCGACATAGTAAAATAGAAATACTGCTGTTGTAGAAATTTTTGCCACTGCTAATTTAAAATATCTTTTTTATTATGTTTTTGAGTTTGAGCTTGTTCTCTTGGTCATAAGGGTCATAAGGGTCATATCACAGACAGACATACTCTGACAACTTTACCAGTGCATGCTGTGGGCATCAAGCTGCAGAGCAAAGTTTGAGATGAAATGAACGAAAATGATATCAATACAATAAAGCAGTACAAGAAAATAGTCAGATATGAACTGAAAACATGCATTAATATAAACACGGTAACACTCTATGAAAGTAAATGAGTCCCACCAGCTTTAAGTCAAAGTTTGTGTCTAATTGATGTGGTGACAAAGTTCTCAGATAATTACATTTGTGCTTCAGCCACTAATGAGAGTCAGGAAAAGCAGGCGAGTCAGCAGCCTTCGCAAACATCTGATCAGCCTTCATGCTGTCTTTGATGAAGATCTGTGCTGAAGGAGCGGCGGCGGTGGTTGCAGCACCCAGCTAATGTCCACCAACAGAGGAAGGCCTTATTAGCCAAAATCGTTATTGATCTCACATCTTAGCCACAACCAACCCTAACCGCCCAAACTCTTCCTCCCATCGTGCTCGCCAATTAGCTCTATCAAAAAAACAAGGCCAATTAGTGCTTGTGCCTAATTAGGACAAACATGACCCCCATCAGCCCTAATTCTGTGATTAGAGTTACAGATCACTGGGCCGAGGCCCGGATACAGGTTCACGCTCTGATTTGCTCCTGTACTTTTTAATGAGTTCAGTGAGTGTTTTGGAGTTTTGTTAGGTTGTATACCGTCTTTGATCATACAGGTATGTGCATGCATACGTACAGTTTTGTATAACTAAATAAACACATAGAGTACTCTGTAAATTGGCAAATATTGCTCAGAGTTAAAGGCCAGTGTTTGAAACTGGATTGAACATTTTTTAATCTCTGCACTTTCTATCGGGTCCTGATACATTTATTGTAATACAGATTTCTGCAGCATTAATTCTATTTGTGCACAATTGCACACCACCTGTTATGTATCACCTGTATCATATTTTATACACTTATTACTTATCACTGCTTTCTGAGACATCTTTAAAAATCGTTAGGAACGAATCCATGGTGAAAAGAAATGTTTCCGATTTAGAACCATAGAACCACCATTAGAGCTTTTAGAAGCTCTTATTGTGAGACATTTAAAGTCGTGCTAATGTTACTGCTAATTGGTAATGGCATTTATCTGTCGTGAAAGGAAAGAGATTATTATATCTTTTGAAAAATAGAATATAATAGAATAGCCCTTTATTGTCAGTGTACATGTAAAACAAAATTGTAGAACTAGAAGACTTCATTGGTATCTGTATTCTCATACAGTTAACAAAGCGTACCAGTTCTTCTGAAGGGACAGGTGGCCAAAATTTGGAAAAAACACAAACCGTGTCAATATATGAATAGAAACAAGTAAAAATGTCAAACATCATTAAATAGATACATGTATTTACATTTTTTCCACCTAATTGTAACACACAGATGTGATGTACGGTATTTTTGACCAGACTTGCCTGCTTTCATTTGAAATGAGGCATGAAACAACAGTTTGATTGAACTGTGCTGTGACTGCAAAGATCGAACAGAAGGTGAGCTTCCTGTTTATCTCCTGTTACTCTTGTAAACATCACCTGTTCAAAGATGGCTCCCCTGAGAAAAACACTCCACTCTGACAGTGTCGGAGAACTCGCGATGACAAACAGTGACAGACAGAGGGGCTGAACCTTCCAGGAGGAACATCTGTAACTCTATTTGGCAGGGTTAGTGCAAGATCGACTTATAGACAGAACAGATTATTTTGAAATAAATGGGTTTAAAAGTAAAAAGCTTAAAGTTGAAAATAAGGGAGGTCACTGAAGACCTGCCTGAATTAACCTGTCCTGTATCATTTGATGCCACTCTTAAACATGTAGAACCGTGAACACAAAAACCCTTATACTAAACATTAAGTGAACAAACCCTTGTTATAGAATTTTTTTAAACTTGTGCAGAGTCTCGAGATCGGAAAGGAGAACAGCCTGCATAGAAAACACACCAAATCTCAGCTGTTCAAAGCACTTTCAGCTCAGTTGTGGCACTGGCACGATCTGCTCTGGTAGCCAGATGTGGCCCAACAGCACACCTCAAGTTTGCCACATAAAACTCAAGCCGTGCTTTGAGTTAGCAGGATTAGCCAAAGCCAAATGTGGCCTAAAGGAAACTGTAAGTGCAAGGCCACATTTGGGCCAAATGGTGATTGCTGTGTGGGAGGACTAGCTTTAATTATGAGATCAGATTTGACACTGTCTGTGGTGGCCTGCATGCATTACCTGGCCTGTAATCTGTTTGTCAGGGGAGCAGGATGGGTAAGATCAAATTTCCTGAAAGTCCAGAGAGTGTGAAGCTTTTTGGGCTCAGCCTCTGTTTTGATAGTGACAACTCGAAAGCTTCAGTTTAATCTGCCTAAATCTGCAATCATGTAAATCTGTGTCACATTAGCTATTATAAATAATTTAGGTCATAAGTACTGTAAATATCAATCCCTCAAATTACAATTGAAAGTAACTTCCATGCATGTGTATAACCACGAGGAAATGCTGGCGTGTAAATGCTGCCTGCCAGTATTCCCTTGTTCAGTGGGCACTGGTTAAAATGCTACAGAGCCGAATGTAATATTTGCTCCTGGAAGACTTTTCTAATAAAGTTTCTACTGTTTTCCCACCGGCAAAGTCGATGGCAGTGATCGCAGCTTTAGTTTAACAAAGTTCCCGTGCACACAGTAGTCCAGCTGAACTCAAGTGCTGAGTCCTTCGTCTGTTGTTGTGGAAGTGAGTCAAGTTTGGAGTGTGTTCAGCTGTACAGCTCTGAGGCAGTCCGTGCTCTATAAGCCTCCTGCTGACACGACGTTTGGAGGCAAAGCACTTATTAAACAGCCGCTCTGAACTCGGCAGCCACTTGCACATGACTTAACATTTTTGCAAGCACCTTGCTTTTGCATGGGAAGTGCTTAAAAACTAAAATCCATGGCAGCGGCGGCCGTGAGAATACGGGAGGGGAAGCGTTGAAAAAAGACAGAGCGCGTCCGCTACTCAGCACTCCGCGGGATTAGAACGCACACATCAAGCCGCAAACAGACAGAAAAGCCGACTGTAGCTCCTTTTTTGCAAAAAGGAGGCAATGAATTTCAATTATGCATGAAGCAGAGGCCATTTTGGGAAATAAGCGCCATCCCCCAGGAGGACCGCCACCTCCTCTGCCCCCTCTTGAGCCCCTAGCCTCTAGTATCAAAGAATGATCTAATGTCACGCACAGGAGAAAGGTTACTTTCTGCATACGCATTGATATTTCTGCTTCCATCTCTGACCTTTTTCCACTCTAAGCTGTGATTTCTTTAAAATGCGAACTCAGCCCCGCGTCTGTCTGTCAGTCTCCATCTGTCTGCCTCCGTACCTCAGAGGTACCTCAGAGGTACAGGATGAGAAGCTTCAACAACTTACAGAAAAACAAAAAAAGAAAATCCAGATTTGAGAAATCGTGACCGTAATAATCACACACTAAAACACAGATGTTTTTTTTCTGCAGCCATCATCTTTCATTATGTCATTTTTCTTTTTCAAGAACAAGGCAGTAACAGAATTGTTATTTTAGCCTTAAGTGGCTGTTTGCGAAACCTAATTAATATTTTAATGAACCTGAGCGTGTTTTTCCCTCCTTCACTAAATCAGCTGATCCTGTTTCACGCTCAGCGCCCATCGTTGGATCTGCGCATTCCTTCTGTCAGCAACAAATTCCTGGCACTTTGTGAACTATTAGTGACTTTAAAAATACACAGAGCTTTAATTAATTTTCTTCAAATAGAGAGAACTGCGTGTGGATAAAGGGGTAATGACAGTTTTAATCAGCATCTCCTGCTCTCGCCAGCCTGTACACAGCTGAACTGTGACACTGCACTTGCAGTTTTGTTAGATTTTACAGAACAAAAGCATCATTTATGAGATCTTTGGATACATAAATACCAATATTTATTCAGCAAACACATTTATCTGACTGTAGTCAAATGCAATTTACAACCAACTTTGGCTTTTAGCTGCAAACTCTCAGGGGAAATTGTTCTGCTACATAAGACAAAATCCCACAGATGAGCATCAATGCACAAAACAGCAAGTAAAGTTCAACCTAATAAATAACAATAAAAAAGAAAGACTTGCAGACACACATTTGTTACTGCTGGAGGTATTTATATGCATATACCTGGAAAAAAGTGCTAGCCTATAGTAACCGGAATCCAAGCTTTATCATAATAGGTTGCAAAGAAGAAAAAGCATCAGAGTCCAGCTTGCTCTCTTCAAATCTGAGAAAGGAAATAATGGGCATATCCATCCCGAACTTAAATACAGATCTTAAATCCTTGTGTCCGTATCCCCGGCCTGTTCAATCAAATTCTGCAGATTTGCAAATGTAATCAAAACTCCCATCTTCAAAGCTTCATTTGTATTTTAGCCAATATTCATATAGCTAAGGTGACATGGAGTGACAATCAATTCTAAAGCTTCTCTGACTTTTTATTTATTAGCTTTAAAAGGTCCAGGTTTGGGGCCTCATTTGCTGAGATGAGACAACAACAACAACAACAACAACAACAACAACAACAAGCGACGGGACACTACCTATACAGCTCAGAATAGCAGACAGACACCGTTAAAGACCATTCCACAAAAAGACACATTACAGGCGCTTCTCTTCACAGATGTGGCAAATAATAGCATTTTGTCAAAGCTGCTGTTGTGTACAAGCACAAGATGTCCTTTGGCAGCAGTGTGTAACCCACTGGGTTATGACAATAGTGAGATGGGGCTGTCACTGCAAATATATTTTTCTGCAGTGTTTGAGTGTGATGTGCTCCTTTTAACCCAAACCTTGAGAAAACACCAAAAAACACTCTTTCTAACCCTAACCGAGTAGTTTAAAGTGTCTAAACCTCACCCGAGAGTAATAGTGGAAACAAAAGCAGGACAGGACTTGAACTTATCCCACCCAAATCCTTAAAACCTCCTAATCTGGATCGCTATTGTTGCAGCTGGTGCATCAAGCCCAGACTAGAGTTTATTATTTATTATCTCAGGCTTTTTATGTGAAACCTCTGCACCGTAATGTCATCTTCATCTCCCACCTTTCCTCGCGCTGCTGTTTCCACGGTACTCATGCTTTCTCTTCTCTGTTTTGTTGTGTCTCTCTGCAGATCTCAGGCCTCTTCCCGACGTGGCAATGACCGGTAAATGCACCCGGGAGTGCACCGAGTTTGGCCACTCTGACTCCTGCTGGATGCCCGGCCAGCCTTCTCCCAACCGCAAGGTATCCAAGAATGCCCCCAAGCTCTCCACCTTCGTGCCTTACCAAGAGATGGACGGGCAGGAGCAGCTGATGGCCAACGGCAGCCCCAAGCCCCTGCCGATGGAGGAGCGTGGACCAGGTGGTGGCGGTGGTGGCAGCAGCTCCAAAGTGGCCAACATGCGTTTCATGACACCCTACAGCAGTGCCTACCCCAGTGGCGGAGATTCATCCAGTAAAGACTGTGGCATGGAGGAGATCCCGCTGAGCCAGGCGGTGGAGTACCACTCAGCTACCACTCCAACCGGCCAAACCTCCAAGAGGGAGATCTACCTGTGAGGGCACAGCTCTCCACCTTAAAACCCACACTCATCGCCCAGCGCTCCCCATCGCCCAGCTGCTCGCCACCACCTGTCGCGCCCCCTCACAGCTGCCCCCTGTGCCTATAACTTGCTGTGCCACAGCACCTACTCCCCCTTTTACCTTTTTTATAAATGCATCTACCTACAAGGCTTTAGCCCCCTCCACCTCTACCCACAGACATCCCCACCCCCTGCAAAAACCAATCACATGTAAAATAGAAGAAATTCAAAATCAATTAATGAAAATGCGGCTTGAGCTGCTTTGGAAGGAATGTAAACTACACCACATTGTTGTGATAATTTAAATGGGAAACTATTTAGCTACTCACATTTTTCAGCTGGATTTTTTGTGTTGCTTTAGCTTTGTTGCTGTGTGGGACCGGAAAACGGAAAAAAACAAAAAACAAACCTTCCGGGGGGTGAAGGGAAATAACTTCTTGTAAATCCTACTTAAGTATACTGTGTATTGCTATCTATCCTCATTTTCTTTTTTTGGATTTACTTTTCTTTCTAGTTTTTCTCTGTCACCTTCGAAGACACAGGGAAATATTGTGTTTTTAAGCCAAGTTGCATCAAATCAACTGGCTTATTTTTGTCAGGAGCAGCTCATCGTTAACGTGAGACATTTGTAGAAAGACAGCTGTTTTCCAATCTTGAGATATTTAGGGTTTCTTTTCTTTATTTTGCTGTGGAGAAGTCTTTTTTTCATTGTACAGGCTGTAAATATTACAAACAGTGACAGTGGAAACTGCTGTGGCAGAGCGGATCCGTGGCCGTTAATCTTTCTGCAGCTCTTCATGTAACACTGGACTGAAAATGGTTGCATGTAGAGAGAAATGATGCCGTGGCATTCGCCGTCACACTGCAGGAACCTGGACTCTTGAGCATCACCAACGGTGCCGAGTTACAAACACAAGACTTTTTAATCATTTTTCCTCTGCTGTCCAACACTGGAACACGGTGGAATTTACGTTAACGAGGAAGCAGAAACATTAGAGGCGCACCGATACAACTTCATACAGAACTGAAGGAAACCTAAGTGCTTCTTTCAGAGTCTCAGAATCTAAGAAGCGATTATATTATTCATGCTGTTGTCAGTAGTATACCATAATATGATAAACTTAAACATGAATTTTACAGAAGGGTATCCAAAAATAGTCAAATGACGGTTTTCTTGCATCAAACTGATCATTTTTCTTTCTGGCATCGAATTATCTTCGATGCCATGATACATTCACATGTGAGAGACCTAAAAGTTTAAAGTGCTCAGCTTAAGGCAGCATTGTTCATCGTAAAGAAGAAATGATTACTCTGTTTATTGTGCAGTTTCTGATAACGGATTGATTACGAGCATTTGCATTAATGAAGCCGAAAAGGTTAAAAAAATTTAAAAAAAAGCTTTTCAAATTAGTTAGAGTTTCGGCTTCTCCAGTCTGAAGACTTCCTGCTTTTCTGTATATCATTCTGAACTTAAGTGAGTAGCTTTTAGTTTGTCCAGTGGCTCCAGATCTCACAGATCTTTTGAGATTAAAATTTATAATCCAGTTGATCCAAATAAACAACTCAATAAAGTGTTAATGGAGAATCGTCATAGCTGTAGCTCTAGTCCGTGACAGCCTGTAAGCTTTTATTTCAGACTCAATAAAAAGTTTGTCTTGTGACATCACAGGAAAGGTTTAGAAGGAATTCAAATACCAGGGTTCACACTCCAGGGAGCAGAACATGACCTGTGCATTGCAATCTGTTGGATCTCAACATTTCTGATGTTTGCATCATCCCCAAAGAACATGAATGTTCAGGCATTATTTCATAAAAATCTTCTTGTAGTTGTGAATCAAACCATAATCATCCTTGAGATTCATCCTCGGAAGACCATGAATATCCACAGGGAGTGTAATATTGCTCTGTTTGCTACCACTTTAGGGTGCAGTAATGGGTGAATGAGGCTTGTAGTATAAAGTGCTTTGAGTGCTCAAGGAGAGTAGAAAAGCACTTAATAAGTATGAGGCCATTTACCATTTTAAAGCGTGCAGGAAGCATTACTGATTTTATTTGCTTCTTCAGAGGTGATCATCATCAGCATCACATCCATGTCGTACTTCTTACCACTGCTAGCTTGGAAGGCCACAACGTCGGGAGCTCACTTTTTGAAAGTATTTGAATATAATCTAAGATTAATGATTTCCAAAATCTTCACTTAATCTTTCAAAGCTTAGCAGAGAGCGGAGATGTTGTTCGCGATGCCTGTTTTGTTTTTGGAGGCAGTCCCACAAGCACAAAGCAGCTGTAGGTTTCCTGATGCTGACAGTCCACAGAGTGTTATGGCTCCTTTATCCTTTACAGCTGTGGTGGGCTTCAGTGTGCTTGTGGTGACTGTGGTGAATGTTTCCCTGCTGTTTTTCGAGCTTGAAGGAAGAGCTCTCCAGTCTTTGTCGCCGCTCGTTATTTCCCACCTCTTTACCTTCTCAGTGTGAGGCCGAGCCGTGCGGCGTTTAGCAGAAGTATTTATTAAACCTGTTAGCTGTGTGCAGCGGGGGAGGTGGCTGCCATTTCCTGCAGTGCTGAAGTCGCATAGGAATGCAGGATTAATGACACCTGTACGGGCTCGAGTCCGCTAACACCCTCTCCGCACAGCACAGCACAGCACAGAAACTCTAATTACAACCCGAGGCTTGGCATATTACCGGCAATAATTTGCACCAGTAAAAGTGAGCTGGTTTGGAAGTTCATTCATTCTGAGGCTCATGTTAATGGCTGCTGAGGATAATGTGAGATTTCACCTGTAGTGATGCACGCCAGCTGGGAGTGGATGGATGAAAGGAAAGGCACAGTGAGAGAGTGTGCTGCAAAAAAATCTCCCGAACAAGTCATTTAGTCTCACACTGAACTGGAAAGTCATAAAATAAAGCAAAAACTGTGGTGAGATTATTTTCATCGGCGTCCATCCCTACCTGGGATTTACCTGACAGCTTCTCAGGCAACTGATTAAAACATTTACATTTACTCTGATGTATATTTTCATGAAGGCTTGTATAACTCCAACCTAGAATCAAGGTCAGATGTTGAGTTTTATTGAAGAGCCATTTCAGAACATGCACATATTCACCCATAGAACTACTTCCAGCAAAGTACAACTGATGGCTGAAATTAAGCAACATATTTTCAGAATTTACAAGAAAGTCGTTCAATTTTGTTCACTTTTCTCAAGGCCCTCTCTTTAATTTTTATTCTCTTTTATTCATGTCCCCATATAAAACTACTACCCATAAACGCAGACAGTAAGATAGGCATTAACCAGTCCATGTGTGATTGTCAGCTGCATCAGAAGAATCCACAGTCTGTGAGACTCTCGGCTAATAGAAGCATGGCCGCCTCTGTTTGTGTCACCAGAGAGATAATCACATAACACAAAAACTCTGCTTTGCATTTAGTCTGAACACAGCATAACATGCACCTTTTTCTTTTTGCATTTTTGGGCCTGGAGAAGAAATAGTAATGCACATCTACTAGGTGTCCATAATTAGAAATTTCAAATTATAAATCCCTTTGCCTTAACAGCTTCATCAAATTAAGACTGTACAGAGAATATAACTCTTCATGTCTTCTAATAATTGTTGAAAGGCGCTACAAAATCTGGTAATGTTGCAAAGACTGGTTAAAATGAAAAGTGGATGTGCAGACTCTGCATCCAAAAAAACTGATTTTGATCTGTAATCTGAATACCAGCAGATCTGCCTGACCCACTCGATTCTGGAAGGAGACAGATGTACCTTTGGGCTTCCGTCAGGAAGGGCGTTCAGCATTAAAAAAATCTAACAAATGAAACGTGCGGAGCTGCTCACTGTGACGAGCCATTGGGAAAAAGAGAACAGCTGACAGTAGCTTTATCCACAGATTTGTCAGTCCATCAATTAAAAAAGAAAATGTTCATTTTAATTAAAAAAAACCTCTTCAGTTAATCCTACACATATATGGGACTTATACATGACAGATATTAAATTCTGCTAGAAAGTGAATCTGCCTCATGTTGTCATTTCCAGAACTGCTCCTTTCCAGAAAAAGGCAACAGATTTGTGACTGTCTCACTCACACGAGCACAAAAGTCTTGATGAGCCTAAATGACTAGTCATTAATGTTTTACAGCATGTGACATGAACATCCTTTTCTCACAATCAAAGAGGGAACATCAAAGCGATGCCAACAAGCTGAGCTGCCAGCGAAGAAAACACGGCAAATTGGGGCTATCGGAAGGGTCACGCAGAGGTCGTGTTATTGTTCTATTAGGCAAACAGTCGCCTTCACCAAGAGTTTCACAGTGATTCATGGCGCTGCCTTTTTGCTGTTGTTTTTGATGCATAATTGCTTCTTATTTTAGCATTTAGCATTTGGTGTATTGAAGCTCTCCGTGTGGGCTGTGTATGGTTCAAAGCGAGGTTTCTCCGTTGCCTCGACAATATTTGATTTTTGATTGATGCATCTCCCTCTTAAGAACCTGCACACACGGTCATTGTGTTCTGCATATAAGTCAGCCATCATTCAGCCACCATTCAGTCCCCACTGTGACACAGATTTAGAGTTCATAGGCCCCAGCGCCGCTCCTCGCCTTCCCCGTTCTTCCTCGGGTGATTTAAAGCTCAGAGTTCGGATTGATTATTTACAGGCCAACCTTAGAGGCCCATGTT
Source organism: Copadichromis virginalis (assembly GCF_057382275.1). Classification (NCBI taxonomy): domain Eukaryota; kingdom Metazoa; phylum Chordata; class Actinopteri; order Cichliformes; family Cichlidae; genus Copadichromis; species Copadichromis virginalis. Next base: position 12,399,279 of record NC_140619.1, on the reverse strand, counting down.
GACTTTCCTCCTTCCTTTTCCCCTTGCCACGCTTCAAATTCAGCGTGAGTGAGTAATTATATTATTTTCTGTGATGCTTACCCACAGCCTGGATGGGCGATAAACTCCCAAGTGCCCGACGTCTTATGCTGTGCACGGCAAAGATAGGGGAGAGGGGGAGAGGTCATATAGCATCGGTATGACCTCAGCTCTTTCGCAGCAATTAACCCCAGACAAAGAAAAATGAACCCTGGTAATACCTGATGACCTTTGGTGAACTCTGCTGTCGCTGTTTGCTCTTTAGGCCTCCCGTAGTTTTGCTTGTGCATTAAAGCAAACGCAGGTACTGCTGGCATGTTTGCACAGTCACATCAGGCTTATGATGCTTAATACAGGCATGAAGAAATGTGTCAGGGCTTGAGCGTTCCTATATTAGAGGTCCAAAAGTACGTGGACACGTAAATGTTCGCGTCTTATTGTTAAACATGTGGTTACAATAACAACCTCTGGAGCTGAAAAATGAAGCAAAGTGTGAACTGTCAGAACTCCCATGTTTACTGCAGCCTTGTGGACAACGTCCTCCAGTTCTAGGGTGAATTATAATTACTATTATTATCATCATTATTTTAATATTATTATCATTTTAAATTCATATGGGTGTGTGGCCACTTTGATTGACCAAATTAGCCATTCAGTACCGGCTTGTCCTCACCTTTGTTAATCTGAGTCGCTAAACTGGACTTCTCAATTGTAGTTGTGCTGTCGGTGTACTTTGAGCATTTCTAATGTGCTTACTGGACAAATGAAATAGCTTACATTGCGATACAGCCCATACAAGAAGACTTTGCTTCCACTGTGATGTATGAATTTCAGTATTTCATTTGTATCTCAGCAGATGAGTGGGTCTGTGTGTTGAGGTGGAGTGCTAAGTAATCAGCTTACTATGATGCTTCAAAATGTGGAGCCCACAGCCAATGGGAGAGGTCATGGTGGCTACATCCATCCATATACAGTCGATTACATCATCATGGGTACCAGCAGATTTTGGAACCCAGTAACAGAAATTTGCAGTTGTTTGGTAACAAAGCCTGTCATGTGGTCCAGCTTATCCCAAAGGTGTGAGCTGTGGTTGCGGTCAGGCTCAGGTTACAGCAGAGTGGGAAAACCATATTGAGAAAATCTTTCTTCTTATGTTCTTTTTTCAAGTAAAGCACAGAGTCAAACTATGAAGTTCAAAAAAATCTGAAAAAAAATGTTGATTAGTTCAGATACAACCAGCCATATCATATACGGAACAGTCATTTCAGACTTTTTTGCAATGTTAGGTAAAAACCCCACGTCAAAAGGAGAACCAGCAAGAACTTGGCAACAGTCAGTGTTGGGTGGAACACATTGCTGTAATCACATTACATCTTTCAGTAATGCAGAAATTAAATGTGGGTGTATGCAGACTCCAGCCCAGCAGCCAGAGACTGAACGTCAGCAGGTAACAGAGGCAGTGATGAGCAGTCAGGGTTACACCTCAGTTTCTACCTGTTCATGTTTCTAAACTAGAATCATTGTGGCGATGGCTTTGAAGTCTCTTTTCCATCTTTGCTTTGTGCTGTGTTCATATGTAAATACTGAAGGATCGTATATCCTCATCAGGAATAAGGATTTATGTTGGTGTGTGGGACTGTAGCGTGAGGTTTACATTAACTGGTGATTATGAGACAATGTGTTTCAGATACGCCTGCATAGTAACAAGAAATTAATAAATGAGTAGTGTAACAAATTACTTTCTCTGGTGAGCATACTGCATTACTTTTAAGAAACATGACAAGTAATGTGTAATGCATTACTTTTTTTAAGTAAAACAGGGTTCCAGTGAGGAAGGAGAAATTCTTTTTACTATAAAGACCCCTGAGCCAACAGAGCCAGGCTCAGGGAAAGGCAGCCATCTGGGCCTACAGCAGCATAACTAAGGGAGGGTTTAGGGTCACCTAATCCAGCTTTATTAAAAAGGGATGATAATCTGAGGCTAATATTAAAAGTAGACACAGATTTTTATTTATTTATTTATTTTTTGGAGGGGGGGCACGATCTAAAACATTGCATGACCATAAGTGTTTGGTGTCTCAAACAAGCACTTCCTGCTCCCTGGTGGAACACGTGAACCCCAAAATCCACAACCACCCATCAGCCCCTAGCAGAACACAGGTGTCTCTGCATGCAGTGCACTCACATCCTGCTGCTTTTAAATAGAGGGAGCTTTCCAGTTACAGAAAAAGAGTATATCTGTGTTTATTTCTGATTCTGCCAAAGTATAGAATATTAGATATTCCAGAATAAATATAGATGATAAAAATATTCAGCTGGGCCTGAGAGAAAGAAATAAAACAGCAATTTAATGTATAATCTTTTTATGGAGCTTGAGTCAGCTGCAGTTCGTCCTTTCAGTCAGCAAACACAGACATGAGGAGCTTTATAAAAAAATCTGATGCGTTATCAAATATAAGCATCTCTAAGGGAAAGGATATTGATCAGAAACTGTATTTGACATTCATAGCTGAGTGCAACTTAATGCATATGTATCTACAGTTTTCTTTCCTTTTTCCGCCTTCATACTTCTGTGCAGCTTTTACTAATAAAACGCAGCAAGTTTACCTCTCAAAATCATTCGTGAAAACTGTTTTAGGATTAAAACGCAGACCTTAAATTAAAAATGTGCTTTTTGCCATTTCAAAATGTTTTACCACCAAAACAAAAAAACATTGGTTTACCCTTGATGTATTATTAACAACTAAAGTGCCCTACCATAGTTTGCTTCTGAAACACTTTATAGACTGAGTCATGACTCCAACACATAAACATCTCCCAGGAACGGTTTATTTTTAAAATACACATTGGTTTACTACTGACAGGCATTATTTATGTATGAAATCCACAGCTGTACTTAACAGTGGAGAAAAGTTTGCTTTCCTAAAACGCAGACTGTCTCAAGTCGTCAGACTCTTAAAGCTGAACTTATTTATAGTCATTGCTTAACAATGACACGAGTCGTTGTGACATACCTTTGACATACACGTGTTACCAACTCTCGAGCCTTACTCATGGGTTTTTTTGGCGCTCTCACCTGAAGCTTAAATTCACTTTAAAGAAGCAAAAAAGAAGCAATCTAATCTTCCAAGGCTAAGATAAAGAAGGATTATGTTGAACTCTAAATCATGAAAAGTCACTCAAATTTCAACACAAAGATCAATGGATAAGCAACAACCAGCTCTTAAGTGGATGCTGTTGCTTTGTACAACAGTCCAGAGTTGTTCATTAGATCAGCTTTAGGAGAGTACAGTTTGAGACGCAGTCTGTAGTTCCTACTTTTAAAACATTTTCATGAACAGCCCTGATCCAGCTGTGAAACTCTGGTGGTCCCTTTATGGATCACGTCTATATCTGTGAGTTCAGCTGAACGGTGGATTTTACAGTTTGAACAAAAGGTGAATGTTTTTGGTTTGCGAGTTACTCGGTTTTGCAAAAGGTTCACTTTGTTCTAACACACAACGGGATTGATTTAATTCAGCATTTTTCCCTCCTCGGGCTGACTCTGTCAGCGGTGTCGTGAGTCTGTCGGTAACATAACGACTCAGTGAATTCATCTTTCCTCTCTTTCTTCTGTCCACTTATATTTAGACCGGAACCACTTTGTGGCTCTCGTGTAATCAGTGTTTTTATATCTGGGGCGTTTGCATTGATAATTGTGTTTAAGTCACAGAAATAAACGGCAGCTTTCAAAGGGAAACAAGAGACCTCTGTTTATTTTTGAAATTCTTCATAACTGCCACATCTCTGCTTTGCCTGATCTATTTAAGGGTCAGTTTTACGCTCAATGTTGACTTTTGTAAACAACTTTAAAGAGGCTGAACTAAGTGTACTTGAACCGTCATGACTTTTACCACTTTGAGCACCAGAAGCCTGGGTCCTACATTGAATATTACTGCATCAGACTCTAAACTCATGTTTGAGGTTTAGTTATTATTTTTGATGAAAAGACCATTTGGCCACCATTTGAACGCCATTGTCACCATGCTAATTTGATTTGCGTGACGGTAACCGGTGGATTCTTTGACTTGCACTTCTGGTGTGCAGAAGTCTACAGAATAAAGGCGGGCGATCACATGAGAGCTGCAGACGAGTTCCACATGAAATCACGTGATAGACTTTGGAGTGGCTTGCTGTTTTTTGGTTGTGTATTATACTGAGGCTGGAGTCTCCGCAGTCGAAGCTTCAGCTGAGCATGAAACAAACCAACTTTATAAATATTATACATTTTTGTTGTTGTCACAGTTGTTTTATCAATGTTATGGAATCAACACTGCTATAGACATACTGTATGAATATAATTGGTTGTTGCTGTTTTCTTACCAGACGCGGCATGTAAATGATGATGATGATATCTGTTTTCTGAGCAGGCAGACTGGACTCTGTGTTTTCTATTTCTTTACTCCATCGTGACTGAAAGCCAGACCCGGCAAGCTGAATGGAGAATGTGAAAGTTTAGTTATTTTGCGATTACACAATCAATAAAATTAAATGTTGATTTCCCAAAACATAAAACAGTTGATCTCGACAATAAGACGAGAGCCACGTCTTGGTTTGCGTGAAATGGATCTTTGTCGACGGTGCCTGCAGACACCTTTACCATTATGCGATCTCTTTGGGTGATGCAACAAAAAAAGGGGAAGAATACAAAATTACAGAATCACGTACTTATCTCACGTAACTACGTCGATTTTCCTGGTAATGATGAGCAAAGGATGTGACATCTGGAGAGAAACTAAAGTAAACAGAATTTCTTGGAGCTCCTAAAGTGCTAATCTGTGCTTTTTATGTGTTATTTTGTGTGCTGAAATTAAAAGGACTTTAAGGGCTCCATTAAAATTCTTTGAAGAAAGGAATTAATCAGTTTATAATCACTTCTTTTGATGTCATTTATTTATCTCCCAGAGATATCTGATGGTTACAAAAAGAAGAAAAAGAGAAGAAATCGGGACCGCAAATCAGCCAAATCAGTGAAAAAATAACTACAAGGTTATCATCATCACACAAAGTGATGTTAGTGGAGATAACTATTGTATAAGGGGTTTTTTGTTGTTGTTGTTTTTCTTTTTTTTTGAGAAAGGCAAAGTTATTTATTTGAGATGTGGTTGTGAGAATTTTTTAGGGTCCTAAAATTATTTTGTTGTAACCTTGGAGGTAATAATCCCAGAAAACAAATTCTAAACGGTGGCATTGGGCTTCCTTGTGTGAAGAATGTTGTAAAGATTCATATTGTTTTAGAAGAGAAGAAAACAGCAGGACAGAACCGCCGAATCACTTTTCGTCTTTACAGGAAGTCCACGTTTGTAGCCTAATTGTTGGTTGGTTATATTTATATAGGAAAAATGCTAGTGATGCCTTGTTTTTTGTACAGTTTTATGTACATGCAAGTGTAGGTTTTTAAAAAAAAAATGTCAATAAAAAATATATATATATTCAAACAACATGAAGGAAGTCTGACCTTGAACCTGTAGGATTATATCGTCTCAAGTACCGTAGGCTCTATTAAATGTAGGAGTGATGCGTCAGGCTCAGAGCGGAGGTTGGCAGTGCGCCTCCTCCAGTCACCCGTCTGCTTTACCGCTTTCTGTTCTCTCATGTTCATCTCAGCCGAGTCTTAAGACAAACTGTACATGAATTTTTGTTGTTTTCAGTCTTTTAATTTTCTTGGAGGAAGTTGGGTAATGTGTTTGTTTGAGCCTCATCTGTTCTCTTTTGATCAACATTCGCATGTTTGAATTTGAAAAAAAAAATGTGGTCTTTTATTTTTGCTGAGCAAATCAAAGAAATGATATCTTGTAATTACTCCTTCCTTATAGCTTTACAATAAAATACATCAGTCAAAGAAACATCCCGGCTGTCGCTCAGTTTGTCTTGCAGGTGTCAGTCTGCAATGAAATCACGTGTTTTTACTAGAAAACAATGTGGCTTGCTCTTATTGGCCAGCATAAAATCTAGAATACTGGATCCGTTGTTTCTGATTAAGAAATGTTGCTATGCACGTTTCTGCAGTGAATAAATGTCTTTGGCATATTTCTGTGCAGCGCAGGTCAGCAAAGCTCTTGGGACAAATCTGAACGTGCCAATCAAAAACAAAAGCCTCCTGTAAATCTCCCTGCCACTGTATTTTCCCAACGTCAAAATCTCTGATTTTATAAAAGTGGGAAGACATTACAGCCTTCATCACACTTTTAAGAAAATAATCTGAACGAACTCAAATACAAGGACCTACGTTACCTTCATGAAGCAATTCAAATATACAGTAATGCCTTGTAACAGGATGTCTGTGATCCATTTACACTATCACACGTTTAAAGTCACCAACACAGCGTACCAGGCTGAAGCTGTGTTAGAGTAAAATTGTAGGTTATGAGGTGATTTCCAAACAGTTTGCAGTTCCTCATTTTACAGTGAGAGAGATTCACAAGTGAAAAACATTCAAGGTGCTTGCCAATGTTCCAATGAGTGGACCTACCAGCAAATTCACATTGAGGTGGAGCCTGCCTTTGAGCATCGCACGTTCTGATCTCAGACAGGTTAGGATGTTAAATAAAAAACTGGAAACAGGAGAAACACTGAACAAGTGTGGTTTGTTTCCAGGAGAAAAGCCTCTTCTCTCTAAAGAGAACATGGCTGCACAGCTTAGCTTAGCAAAGCTCCCCGTGAACAAACCACAAGACTATATATAATAATATTTTGTGGCAAACTCATGCATTGCCATTAAAAAAAAAAAGAAAAAAATGAAATAGCAAAATTCTATGTGATAACTTTTTTGTAGTTGTACGTTTATCCACCAGTCTCCACTGATGATGATGACATCATATCCTTGTTTCAGTGGAGGACATTTCATTTATTCTAAAATAGTTATTAGACTGTAAATCTATAAATTCTTATTATTATTATTATTTTTTAAAAGCCCCATACACTGATGTTTTCACAGCTCACACCACTACAGTTGGATGAGAACGAGCATTTGAAGTCTAAAGTCAGAGAACCAGCAGGTCTAATTTTGCTTTCATGAGTTAGTTTGTTAATCGCTTTTTTACTAAGCTGATGCACAAATAACAGCTGACTGAAGTAAATGTGATGCTCTGTGTCCACATGAATACCTTGATAATTTATGTTAAAAAAAAGACACAATTCACACAAGCAAACAAATTTTAAAAAGTGAAAACTTTTATTTGGAGAGAACATTTTAAGAACCAACAAGGTTTATGAAATTAAAAAGAAACATGATTAAGTCATATACCTGCTATATATGCACTCATGCACTCATCCATAGGTCAATAACTTTGTCATGAAGTGATGAACATAGGAACTGTGCTTAATATTTCTTGTATACCTCTTGTTTCAAAATGTGCAGCTTTTACTTTGAAGGCGACCTGTCGCTGTGTCTGGTTTGTCTTGCTCTTGTTCGCTGATGTCTTGGTGCACAGATCTACATCACACGCCCTCGTCCATATCCAAAGTGACCATATGAAAAACAAAATGTACACATTATTTAGACAATATTTGCATCTGAAGAATAAATTCACATGTATAACCATCTATATTTGCTTAACGGGGTCAAGGAAAATAGGGAACACCCACAAACTGGCGTTTCTCATTATACAACTTGAACAACTGCACATGAATTATACTTTTTACATTGCAGACTCCCTTCTGTGAACATCCACTGTACAAACCAAAGTCTAAAATAGTTTCCAGGAAGATTGCAAGGATTTAGGCTCTCAGTCACTGGATGTGCTTTTAGGAAAGCTGAAATGAGTCAGTCAATAAAACTGTGAAAAATAAATAGAATTGGGTTCGATGACACAAAAGAATTTGCAACAGCCATTAGCTTGTCACAAGAATGATGTTCATGTTCCTGCTGTTCACTTAGTTCAGTTCAGTTCATTTTTATTTCAAACATTTCAAACATGTGCCTTCACAATCATTACAAAATATCATTCCATTATTTGTTTGAAAAGGAGTAGGCTGAAGTATTTACTTATTTGTCCCTACCCCCTCAAGTTTTACCTCTCATTCATTTAATTTTTTTTTTTGTCTTAAATTAAACAAACAACATATGAAACATATGAAACATATAAACATATGAAGTAAAACAAAACATAACATACATAAATCAAAAACAAGAAATTAGCAAGCCCCACCACAGTATAGTTTCTTTCATATGAAAAATACAGAATGTGTATATTTGCAGATACACAAGTTATGGAAAAACAACAAACCAAAACAAAACAAAAAAAACAAGTTAAACACGAGCCTTGTTACATGTGTCGCTTCAGAACGGGGACAATGCCAAGCACAATTTCACGTCGGCTGTCTTTATTTAACACTTTTTATACCTCTGCACAGCCACATCTGCAGACACATCTGTCCCTTCCCATAAACCTGCAGATGCTGAGTCTAAATGAAAGATTGATGGTCAGCCTGATGGAGGGGTTACATAAGGGTTCTGTGTTATGTACCTGGAGTAAATACTCCAGTCTGAAGATGATCATTGAGACCATGACTCTCTTCTTGCCTTCCAAAAGCATGAGAGTCTTTCATGTAGGCATAATAAAAGTAAACCTAACTGCCCATTTTAAGGTCTGTGGATGGAAACAAAGCTTCTGGTTGCACAGATTTATAACATTTTAAATCACACTCTATGGCTGATTAGCTCAAATTAGCATGCCACTATATCTCTAAACAGTTCAAACAAATCCACCTCCTAAACATCTGCAGCGCTTTAATTTAACAGGCCTGCTGTGTCATGTCGTTCAACAGCTGTAAAAAACAGGATGTTTTGTGTGAAGTTGTGGGACAGATGAAAAGAACTATAGTGATAAAAAAATATTAGACTTGTGGAGAGCTGAGACATCAAAGTCACGAACCAGGGCTAACTGAACTAGGACAGTGCGTTACGAGTGAAAATTGTGTTTGGTGGAAACTGAAAATGTAATGCAAGAGCACATCCGAGTTTCAGGTAAGTGCCAGTTTTTGTGCTTTCTCCCTCCCCTTGACTATGGCAGATGGACGCCCCTCTCAGACCCTGCTTCTGCTGGAGGTTTTCCTGTTAAAAGGGTGTTTTTCTTTCCCAGTATTGCCAAGTGCTTGCTCAGAGGGAATCTTTTTATTGTTGGGGTGTTCTCTGTATTGTCTTTAGCTTACAATATAAAGCATTTTGTGGCAGCTGCTGATTTAGTGCTATATAAATAAAACAAGACTGAATTAAAGTAATTAAAGTAATTAAAGTAATTTGAATTGCAAATTACTTTCCAAGTATTTTTTAAACATTTTTTCCTGCAGACAGCAAAATCCCAAACCAAGCGTCAAAATATGGAAATGACATACAAAGGTTCAATCTATGATTTTTTTTAAATAAAGAGTTAAATCTAATCCCAGCTGTGCCAATGTGGAAATTTGAACATCTATGGCCTCCTGCTGGGAAGGCTGTATTTTCTGATCAATATCAGCTGAAAGCAGAACCTCAGGAAACAGCCGACCTCTCTTTCCAAGTGTCCTTTTGTTGGACTTCCATTATTCCTTATTCTGTAGTCCACAAACCTTTGTCCAATTTAAAATAAATAACTTGCATTGGCTGATACCAATAACCTGCTAAAGTGATTTATTTTTTTGTCACATTATTAAGAAGGTCTGACTGATCAAACTTTCAGCTACACTTTGTAACCTATTTGTAGCCTAAATTCCCGGAGGACGATCTCGGTTTCTCCATGGGAAGAAAAAGCAGATTTTGCTGTCCCGGTTTCCCAGCGATGGAGAATGAACAGTTTCCACGGGTATACTTCCTCCCATTCTCAGCATAAAACGTTTCCAGCTCCATCTTCAGAGTGACTTACAGCCTTTTCAGCGTCGCTCACCTGATGTTCCTAAGGAGTCGTAAACACCTCGCCTCGGTTTCTTCAGCGTTATTGGATTCCACTTCAGGAAATTGACTCGTGAATCCTCAAGTTGCAGAGTGTCATGCCCTAAAGTGAGACACCACCCAATCACATTTCAATAAAAACAAACCCTGTATGTGGCTGCTGTGTACGAGGAATATCAAACAGACTCGGAGGAAGGCACTTTGACACTGTGCTTATAGCGCTGTTGCATCGCATTACAGCAGTAAATTGAAATTCAGGGCAAAATGATTAAATTCATTGCCGCACAATATTTCTGGGAACAACAAAAAGAAAATATTATCACAGCTTGTTTTGAGGAGGATGTCACACTTGCAGCAGGTTGCTTTTCTCCCCCCTTTTTTTTTCCCCACAGGTTTTTATCACTTTACCCTATTTCTCATCTTCTAGTTTATTTAGACTGTTTGTCTTCACTTGCCTCATCCTCCTCCTTTTCTCCTCATCCATGCTTTCACTGTTGCAGCCCAAGTCGTGCACACTTCATGCATCTTATCCCCCACATTTAATTTCTCCCTTATTTTTTTCCTGCTCTTCTATTTTCTTCTACTTTTTGGTGATTTATACTTTATTCTCACTTCTTTGTCACCTGTTGCCTTTCCTTCACTTGTGTCCTTCCAAACCTTATTGCCCCATCTGGCCTTTTAATTCCCTCAATTTTCTCTCTAATCTTTTTTTTTTGTTGCATTCTTTTCTTCCTTACCAAGTTTTTTCCTTTTAAGCTCTTCTCTATTTTCCCTCATCTTTATCGTTTGTTTTCCGTGTTTCCAGTCTTTCCTTCTGTCCCCTCTCTCTCACTGCATCAATGGTTTGTGTGTCCTTGCCTTCATCATTGTTTCCTGTTTGCTCCTTTATTTTTCTCTCCACTTTTACCGTCCATCATATCTTCATTGCCATCTTAACCTTCTGCCTCTTTATCTTTCTGCTTATTCCTGCCTTTCAGCTTCTTTCAGCTCCTGTTTCCTTCATTCCTTCATTTTGACGGCTTTGTTGATTTTTTCCTTCTTCCAGCCAAATCCCCCTCCCCCCCCAGAAACCTGTGTGTGTGTGTGTGTGTGTGTGTGTGTGTGTGTGTGTGTGTGTGTTCCTCGGAGGTAGTGCTGTCTCAAACCTGTTTCAGGGCCACTTTCTATTGAAAAAGAAAAAGAGCCATCATGCCAAGGAAGGTGTTTGTGAACAGACCAAAACAACTGCATGCTGGGCTCTCCAACAACTTCAGATTCAACATGTAGACACAAAAGCATCAGTGCAATCACCATCTTGTTTCCCAACATTGCTTTTGTGTTTTTGGTCTCACAGTTTAGTTTGTCTTCTATTTGCTTCCTCCTCTACCTGCACTCGTTCACCTTTCTGTTCTTGCCTTTTCTCTTCTTGTCTCTCAGATTCTCTTCATTTCTCCCATTGACCTCAGCTCATCTCTACGTGTGGTTCTGCTGAGGCAGGGGTGTAAAGCATACCTAGAATGGGAAGTAGATGATAACATAATAATGTAAGATAAAACCGTATTGATTCTCGGCAGTGAAAGCAGGTCGCAGCAGCAACCGCAGAGAACAGCAGGAAAATTAGAGGGAACAGAACAAATCGAATACGCCGAAGCTTCAATTTAAAGGTGACAGGGGCACATTAAGATGACGATGATTATGATAGTTAAGGTTGGGTTCTCCAAAAGATTCTAAAATGAATTTTAAAAATCACAGTGGGCAGAAACATAAAGAGGCATCCTCTAAACACTCGAGAGCTGAGACTTCCACAATCAGCAGCCTCTCTCAGCCTGCTTCACACTCTAGTCTGAGCTGGAAGACGCAGAGGAGGCTAGAGAGGAGAAGTGGATGGTGGTGTTACATTTTTGGGAAGCAATTTTTTTTCCCCCCCAAAATTGAAAGCAATAGGGGCCAACGGGACACAGAGAGTTTTGTGTAGTTCCCATGTAATGACTGTAATGAGGACGTGATGATGCAACCAAAGGCATCATAAAAGAGGAAAATAAGAGCTGAAGCTAAAGAAGCACATCATGGAATTAACCCTGAAACAATACGTTAGCATACATCCAATTTAAAGCAGCAAAAATGCTCTGCAGGAACAAACAACACTTCCTGCCCCCAGCAAATAAAGCAGCATTTTTAATAGTTAATGTGGAAGCCGCTTTTATACTTTGCTTACAAGTTGCACACGCCCCTCCCGCATTGCAACTCTAAAATCCCTGGAAGCATTTTCTTGGGTGTGTTAAACTAGTTTGCAGCACTGATTCAACAATGTAATCCCTCCATAGGCAAAAAATAAAAGAAATAAAAGAAATAAAAAAAAGAGACTTTACTGCTGTGTACACAGTGTTTTTCCAGGGGGGCGTCCCCTTCCTGATCAGCTGATTAAAGGAGAGAGAAAAATCTAATTGACTAATTTAACAGTCAAAACTGCATGCGATTTAATAGATGAGGTTAGACATTATAATTAGTTTGCTAAGTGTGGGTATTATTGTCATGGTTTCTGTGGGTTGGAGGGTTTTCTCCATTTTTCCTCTCTCTGTTTCCCCGAAGTCTCAGGTGGAGCAGTGGACCGGGCTCTCTCGCTGGCCCGCCCTGTGGGCGGTGCTGATGCTGCCGGGATTCAGACGAACTCCACTAATTAAGGTTTGCAGTATTTAAGGGCCTACTGGCACTCCAATGTTTGCCAGATTATTGCTACCTATCAGGTGATAATCAAGGTAACCGTTTTTTCCTTGGTGATCCTGCTTTATTCTCATTTTCCAGTAAAGGTTTCGATGGCTGAAGTCAGATGCCTCCATTTCTCAAAATAGCTCCGCCTCACTTACCTGCTCAACTCGAGCTAGTCACGCTTCATTTGGCAGGAAACGGTTTTGCTGACATCCTTGTTCTCCACCGCTCCTTCACTCCTCACCTGCACACTTCCACCACGTTTACACTGAAGGAAAACCAAGTAAGAACTCAAATTCCTAAAATAAACACTGTCAACATGGTCTTTTTTTCCCACACTCACCTGGACCTCTTTTAACGCTGTTCTCCCGTCCAACAGAAAACCCTGCCTCATTCCAGTCAAGCAGCACTTCTCTGAGTCAGTTATTCCTGCCTTTAATTAATTCCTTGGTGTTCCCTTTTGTAATAAAGATCATTTAACCGCCAGTTGCTCCTGAGTCCTTATTAACGTCCATTATGACAATCACTTGCAGTGCTAGCACCAGCAGACTTCTTTCCTGTGCAAAATGTAGTTACATATTGCTTCAGTTTATTCTGACACAGCTGCCATACAACCAGTCAATATCAAGGTCAAAGTGCTGCTGAACTGTGCTGGTTCTCTCAGGTTCTTACAGAATACCTTGTTCTGTAAAACTTCCTGCCACAGAGAGGTGCTGCCTTCTGGCTGTTAAGTGGCATTAGCCTATGAGCAGAGTTCCATTGTGAAGCCTTGCATTTTTTGTTGCTATCTCAGTATTTTAAAAGCAGATCTGAACAAGAAACAACTTTAACTTAGAAAATGATCATTGACATACGACCTGAAGGTGGGTAAGGGAGCAAAAAGGGCATTTCTAAAATGTGGTTTTAAACACTTAAAAAAAAAGGACAATTCTTGGTGAAGATTTTACCGTCTAACATAAGAACACATTGTCCTCCTACTGTTGGGTCATTGAATTGAATGTACAGGCTACATTCTTCTCAAATTAATTCTTATAAATATGAATCAGCAGTGCAAAAATTGGGTTTTATAAAATATGTTGTGACAGATGTTCAGATGTTAAGTTTCTTACAAAAGTACTTCAGTGGTAAATCAGTGGCTCGCTGCCACGTTCCCTCACTGCTGTCACTCATTCTCGATTAACAAGAAACAATTTTACGATATATTATAATAAGACGCAAGCGTCTGAGTCACTCTTTTCTTTGGGCATACTGTGGAGGAATCACCAAACGCGAATGTGGTGCAATTACAAAGTTAAACACTCGTGAAGGCACTTTTGCCTCGGTAGTAAAGCTGGAGAGAGGCTGATCCCTGCTAAAAAATTTATATTTGCCTTGGATAAAGAGCTCATTGTGATGTTGTTCCTCTAATGGAGAGAGCATACAGACGGTTTATTTTGATTACGTCTCCCACTGCATTTGATTAATTCAATTACACTGCATTTAGTGGCATCATGTACTGCTGCACGATGTCACTATAATTATATCAATAAAACAGTTTTGGGTCAGGTTTAATGAATTTTTGCCATTTTCTTTGCAAAGCGCTCCACTTCATAGTGCATTATTGTCTTTCTTAACCACGTAAAACGACCGATAACGTGCTAGAATTAAAACAACGCTGATAAGCTTCTCTGAGAATTTTTAAGGCTAGAGGGGTCGCATTTGATTTTCTGTTGGAGTCGTGTTTCTTCTTCTGACAGAGGCGGCTTCCGTAGCCAAGCATCTAAACAAACCAGCGCTTGCTCCCCCTCTGAAAGCATGTCCTTTCTTTGGTCTAAATGTTGCATGTGTATGTGTGAATTAAACCAGAGCCTTATCAGAGCGCTCGCAGCCACAAGTGTTCCCATTGAAATGCAAGGCGCGATGTTTAATCATTATAAGCGAGATCTGCGGTGGCCGGGCTAATCTCCATTTTAACATTTCACACAGCGCCTGCAGTTATGTGCCTTTTTTCCTTCCCTTCTCTCCGTCAAAATGACGAACAATAGCTCCTTTCTGCGTGGCGGTGAAGTGGCGGCAGAGTAGGAGGCAGAGAGCCGGACGGCAGCGTTAACAGCAGCTAACAAACTTGACCTCAGCGGGTTCATGCAAATTCACAGTTAGAGGGAATAATGGCTGCTCTTACTAAAAACACGACCCTCACTTGAACCTGCACCATCCTGCAGAGGAAGAAGAGCCGCTGTAGATGCACTTCAAGTTGTTTAAAGGGACCAAGATCACCCTCAGGATCATTATGCATTACAAAGAGCCATTTACATTAATGCATTAATTATGGTTTTATGCATTTTATGGGACATAATGAGATTGTGGGAAGATTTCTTTTCCCACTGGTCAAGCAGCTGAATTGTTACCTGAGATAACTGAGAGGCTTTTGTTTTTAATGCACAGGACACTACTTGCTTATTATTCCTGTCTGAATCAGGAGAGCAGCTGACGATGGGAGCTAAAATTTGTGCAAAGTTTTGTTTTTAATTGGTAAAATATAACTACCTCTACCTGCTCCAGGTCTGTCACAAGTCCCACACCCACCCACCTGACATCACTGGGAGTGTGCTGGTAGAGCATCGAACTATATTGTATAAATAACACTGAAATTAAATGAATTAACTGAACTACAGAGCTGCAAGCATGAACATGTTCTCCTTCTCAGATCTGAAAAAATATCTGTCTCCCCACAAAAATCACACAAAAGATGTATTTAACCAAAGTGAGCTGAACCTTTCTGACTGTGGTTTTCTCTTTCATCGTGATAATATTTACCATGTGTATCTTTGTTGGTGTGATTTCCTGTGTTTGTGTCGTTCCAGGCCTTTCCGATTGCTTATCCCTCATTAGATTAACCTTTGCTGCGGTTTGTCTGCTGACTCTCTTTGTTTGTTTGTACTTTAGTGATCTTGTATCGTCTTTAGTCGAGTGAAGTCAACTTCTCCCCTCGTGTTGCTGCATTTGGACCCTCTTTTGAAGTGAAAACATTAGATTGAAAAGAGTTGAGAATCATTCACATTCATGCTCTGAAATAAACCCAGCAATATTTACAAGACTATATAATTTTCTTTTATGACAGAAAGTGTGTGTTCCTTGAGGTCATGATAGCTAGAGGAAGTGGACAAGCTCTACCATGAGATGGTGCATGCTTCTGCAGTTCGGACAGTACCAGCCCTCCTTCCTCCTCGGTCTCCCTTCCTCCCTTGTGTCTCTGATGTTCGCGGCCTCTCTCCATCACTGTCGGCCCCAGGGCAGGCCACTGAGGAGCCTGCTGAGGAGCGAAAACAGAGGAGGGGTGAAGAACTGGAAGGAGGGATGGATGGATGAATGGATGGAAGGGGTGAGGGGTTGGGGCTCCCCTCAGGGCCTCCAGAGGCAGCACTTGTATCAATCACTCGACGGGAGGAGAGGGTGATTCTGACGGATAATATCCCCCAGCGCAGTGCCTCCTCCTCCCTCGTACTCCCCTTCACTCCCACTGACCCTGCATGGGTGAACTTCCCTCCTTTCCCGGTTCTGTCTATCCATTCAGTCCATTTTTCTCTCTTCCATTGCTGCAGTGATGCACTGAACGCCGCCCTTCCTCCTGCTACTCCTCAGACAAACCTTTCCTCCTTCCTCTAGCTCGTACCCCCGAGTCCTTTTCCTTTATTTTTCCTCTCCTTCATTCGCACTCCTTCATTTTAGTTTTCTCCTCTCCTCGGTTCTTTACCTTGCTCTCAAACTCCTTATTTGATTGATTATATTTGGCATCCTTCTCTGGCCTTATTTTCATTCATAATATATACTGTTCAGCATACCCAGTGCCTCCCACTCTCTTCCATCTATGTCTCTCAGCTCCGAGCATATTGATTCTTACAAAAAGAGATCTCACCAATGTAAAATGTAATGTTGCAAAATACAGTGGATTTCATTCATTCCTCTATATGTTATAGTTGAATAAATATGCCTTTAGTTTATGAGGTTTGTTAAGACTTTGATTTATTTGAATAGAAACTTTACTTTGCTCTTATATTTCTGCACATTTTCTTTCATGTTGACATCTGGCATGAAAAAAGTTTGGACAGAGGAGTTTTTCACAGCTTCAGATACACCTTTAAAACATTAGCTCACGCTTTGGGGTTACACATTAAAAAAACATTCTGGCTAACATTAGGCTCAGGAAGGGGCAAATAAAGATACGTCCTAAAGCTGAGGTTTCTTCCTGTTAAAAGGGAGTTTTTCTTTCCTGTTGTTGCCAAATGCTGGCACATAGGGGCCATCTGATTGCTGGAGCTTCTTTCTTTACCTTACAATGAAAAGTGACTTGAAGTGTCTGTTGTTGTTCAAGCTAGTTAAATAAATCTGAATTGAAATGAATTGGCCATGGAGGAGCTGATTACCAGTGTTGACGTCATTACTAAAGAAAAGTAATGTATTACACATCACTTGTTGCTGTTCTTAAAAGTAATGCAGTACGTTAATGCTAATTATTCACTGAAGAAAGTGTTACACTGCTCTGTTATTACTTTCTTGTTACTCTGTCATCAGCTAACAATAAACCTCAGCCTACAGCCCCACACATCAACACAAATCCCAATCCTAATGAGGACTCACATACGATATTGTTGTAGTGTTTTTTTTATATAAAAACAAAGCAAAGACCAAATCTAGCACAGACACTTTAAAGCATCGACAGAGTTATTCCACTTCAGAAACACAAACAGGTAGAAACAGAGGCTACAAGCCTGAACGCTGTTAAGGTTCAAAGTTGAGGAAGGAGAGTACACACCACCCATGGTCCAGAAGGTCTTTGGTCAAACAATGATTTTAATGAATACACGCGTGGGAAGACACTCTGTACGCAGACAGCCAGTAGTCCTCGACTCAATCAAAGCATGAACAGATATTTTATAGCATCAGGGTTTGTTTACTGACGCCCCTTCATGCGTCACCGGTACATTTTATACATAGATCAGATCAACATCATCATGACTTTTCACCTAGAAAATCATCTTCTATTTTCATGGCTAGCCCTTCCTGTCTTCCTTTCAGTTCTTGTCTTGTTCCTCTTTCTTGCCGAGACAACAAGGACGGTTCCTCTAAATAAATTTAACTCTATGTGTGTGTGTCACGACCTCACATGCTCTTTGTGTCACCTCTTCACCTACTGTCTGTGTCTCGTCCTCAAATGCTCTTTCTCAATTCACCTGTTGCACTTCTGACCTTTTACCAGACCAGAGGCTCACTGAGACTATGTGTATGTCTTCTACTAAATAAATGTTTTAACCAAGAACCTCTACTTAAACCTTAATATAAAATGACCTGATATAAGTGTTTTGTAAGCATGTATTGCAATTCCTTCTATGGCTCCAAGTCACTTGCACAATAGATTGTCCGAACATCGCGCCGAACAAAGCTTCCGACCCCCAATTAATTGACCGAGCTCCAACTCTTTAATAAGCACAGATATGCATTGTGTATGAAATAGTCATAACTGCTTAAGGCCTTCTTAAAGCTATCTGTTACATTGTTAAAGCCTCGTCTTAGCCTGCGGCTCAAAATAACTTCCTGCTTTCACTTCTGCATACAACTTCCTGTCAGCCTGCAACTCAGTCTTTCTGAAAGAGACACTGTTTAACCCCTGAATGCAATATAAACTCCAGATTATATTATTAATGCAATGGTAATGATGACAATTATTTAACAATAGCAGTAAAATAATTTCCCTGCTCCACACTCCCTCTCACGACCTCTGGAACACCAGAGGTCGCAATACATTGTGGTTCAGCAGGCCTCGAGATCTCCAGGATCCTCGCCCCTCCTGTGGTCGCCGAGATCTTCTGCAAAGGAAACAAAACACCTTTTCTTGCATCTCCCTAACTTATCCTATCTGGGACTCTTTAATCAAAAGCCTGATCCTAATTATGTTCTTAACTTATTGACTTGTATTTATGTATATTCTTCAACGTTACTCATCACTTTAAAATTCTTTAAGCGCTGGTTTCACGTCCAGTTGCTCGCTCTACTTTCCCTTATCTGATCATCAACATCCTGTATATATTTCATCATAGCTAAATGCTGCCTTGAAACAACTCCTGTGTGTTAACACTAACTTCATTTTAAAACCTCACATTTCCTATGTTATCACCTGTTTTTGGTATAGCCTTTTTTATTTCATTTGCTCCCTTTAATGTAACAATACCTTCTAATTCTAATTTATCAGACTTAACCAAAATATATGCTTTCCTTCCTCTTTGGTCCTTCTTTAAGTTCAGTCAAAAAGCTAAATGAATTTAGGGCCTTTTGCCTGGAATCAATACTGTCATGTGTGTTTCTTAACTCTGTGTCTGTAAGCGTGTGCAATCCTTCAATAACTTCAATAACTCATATCAAAAAATGCAATATGTATAAAATCATTTCTCTTTATAAGCTCCCCCTTTATCCTAAAAATACCTCCTATGTAATATCTGTATGTGTAAGCCTACATTATAACCACTTCTTCTAAAGATCAAAAAATCAAACCTGTTCTACCCCTTCAACCCTCACTAATTTTCCCTCTAATATTTATTCACGGCTTTGAAAAACTGGCATTGTATCTTCTAAACAGGATTCAGTTCTGTCATGGTCCTGGGCCATGTTGGCCCAGTATTCTTGGTTCCTTGTATTTTCGCTCCTTATTTAGGCCAGGTTTTCTGAGGTGTCCTGTTGTGGTGTTCCCTAAGTGTTTTTTCCCTTTGTGACTCTTACCCCCTTGTGCCCCTCTGTGTATTTATGAGCTCTCGTCTCTCTTTGTGTTTATTCCATGTTTCCCCCAGCCTGTTATGTCTGTGTTCTCCCCGTGCTCTGGGTGTATTTAAGTTGTGTCTTCTGTTATGGTAGTTGCTGGTTTGTCTGTGTTGTTTCCCCTCGGTCTCCCTGCGTCTCGTTTCTGGTTTGTGTTATTAGCTTACCCAGTTTAGGTTTCCGGTTTCTTGTTTTTCCACCAGTGCTGTTTTGTGCCCACCGTTGTAAATAAATATTCACCTGCACCAGAGCTGCCGCCTTTTGGGTCCTTTTCTACAACTCCACACGGCTTGCCTCGCAAACCGTGACAAGTTCACTTTTAATCCTTTAACCTTAACTTAAAAATAACAGTTTCAGTTTTACCATATCCAAATGATCAAAAACCCAAAAGGTCCTAAAATGATCCTAAATTATTAAACAATTAAATTATTAAACCCTAAACCCTCCTTTATCTTGATACATTTCATGTGTCAAGATACTATACAAAACTTAAAAATGCTCAGTTTTCCTCACTCATGTTCCAATCTATATCATAAAATAAACTTAAAACAGAACAGTTATCAGTCATGTGTTTCTTCAATTAATGGTAACTGAGTTATATCAAAAAATATTTCCCCTTTAGCATTTGGCATCCTCCCAACAATATACTATAATCCCATAATCTAACCCCACTTAATAAAACAAAACAGAAATTTTCTCTGGTAAAAGCAAATTGTTTGTCCACATTTATTCACCCTCACTCACATTCAGTCACACATTCACTTACATGCAGTCACACCATGTATTTGCTGATAGTGGAGCTTCCCGCACGATCAGATACTCCACCCTCAGCAAAATGAGCTCAGTCATTTTTTATTTTCCATAGGAAAATATTTCTTTATGCTTTTGGACTGGATTGACTCGCATAAAATCCTTTTTACAGGGACTTACGACCTTGATCAGTCCCCACAGGTAGCTCTCCTCAGCCAATTGTAATCTGGAAAGCCGCCTTATATTTGCTCTTCCCGAGAATTTTCAGCGCCGTTATTCACTGTTGCAGGCCTGCTTAAAACAGAAATGGAAAAATAGAGCTGATTGTTAGCTCATAAAAACAAAATAAAATCCCCTGACAGGTTTTCTTTAAGTGCACTGTTACAAAATAGTGGGCCCCTCCCAGACATGTCCATGTTTCCTAAAACTCCCTCTATTAAAAACAAAAATAACAACAACAACCTTAAACACACAAGTCTTGCCACCACATAATTTCACCTCCTCAATACACCAAAAGTCTCATTAAACCCACTCAATTTGCACACAAAAATCACCCCCTTATGCTCTGTAACATACTTCAATTCAGCATAAAACATAACCCCCTTTGTCATATGGCTTCTTCTATTCCTCAATTACAAACACAAATGTATTTTATTAAACATTCACACCATTGTATCATTCATACAAAATAGCAAGCTGTTCTTCATTGCCTGTGTTTGTGTTCTTAGCCAGGTTTAATCAGTGTCTATGCATTGAACTCCATGAGCTTGTCTTGTCTTTATAAGTTTAATGCATTTTCTGTTTGTGTATGTGAATTTGCATATGTTGCTTTTGCAGTGTGTCAGACTCCTTCATAATTTTGCCTTTAAACAGTCAATTTTCTCCTCCCAAATTTACTAACCCAAATTCTGATTTCCTACCTTAAATAGCAGCATTCCTTGTCCTCAGCCAGAAGGTAGGGCTCCACTTGCCACTTTCCACCTCCACCCTAGCCCAGCGGCTTTACCCCTTGAGGTCCCATCCTCTTCACTTCATCTCACCAGTGAGTCGGAGCTCACCGGGACTGAGTGAGGCGAATAATCGTGACTGTGCCTGCCTTAGGTTGTCCCAGGGTTTCGAGGTGGGATCTTACCCGTCATGGGCTATCCAGCCTTCCATACTCGCCTGATACGGGGCCCAAGTGGGCAGGGGAGGGAACACACTGGCTCTGGAAATTAAAGGAGTGTAAGCTGCTTCCTTCATTGCATCTTATATTAAACTATCTCACTTCTGACTCCTTTCCTAGAATAATTTCACATATGGCACTTTGTGTATGTGTGTTTTCTATTCATTAATGTAATTGTCAGTTATTTTCTCTCTTCATTTTACTTTTATTTATCTGTTTGTTTATAACGTTCTACTTTAGTTCTGCTAAACCTTGATGTAAAAACAATACTCCCTTATTTCACGCACACACTCTGCATTTTGCCTACGCACACACTTCTCTCTCAGACTTCCTCTGTTCACACATCACCTTGCACTCACTCTACTATCAACTTTCATAGTGTTATTATTATTTAGTATTTTGTACACCTCACACAGAATCATTCAAATCGAGTACTCACAGCATTCACATCACAACCTTCAACTTTCACTTTCGATCCTGCAAGACGCAGAGATGGACATCTCCTTCACCTAACATAAAACTAAATTACCATATCAACATACAATTACTGAAATTCAAACTCAAATACACCATCTGTTTTAATAAAGTCAAAGAGTAAACAGGTGTACCAAGTGTATGTACTTATGTGTTTTAAACTGAAAGAAAAAGAAACTCAAACTCTCATAACATCACTCATGCATCTCTTAAATTAAAAACACTTTCAAACTTTAAAACCTCCTACTTTACATCACCAAAGAAATACCTCTCACACCTTCATTCATCATTCAAAACCTTCTAGTCACCGCATTCACACTTAAACTGTGACTAGAGTTGAAGAATATAACTCAAAACACAATTTCCTAAGAGTATTTTAGACATGCTTGTCATAATCAAAAAGAGCAAGTAAAAAACAAACAAACAAAAAATTGAAACCTCCATTAATTCTCACCGCACACACAAGAAATTGAAAAAATAAACCCACCAGCAACTAATGCTGGAGAAAAGTTACTACTGAAAGTGATGTGTTAGTCTTAAGTATATACAGTGCACTCAATATATTTATATATCTACATCCAAACTCAGTCAATTACTATACATCCACTACGGCAACTCAAAACTTTATTTATAGTCCTCTAATAAACATAAATGGCATTTGAAACACACACTCAACAATGTTTGCAGCAGTATTTGTAAAACCAACTGTGGCTTAAACAGTTCACTGCTTACTCATTTGCATTTTCACTCACACACACACCGTCTAAAAATAGCAGCAGCATTGCCTCAGACTCCTTTCACACAGATCTTTTATATTACAAAGACGTCTTATATTTACAACTACTGTCAGATCTGTCAGCTTTAGCGCCTAACCAATTTCGACAAATTTAAAATAACCGCCCAGCGGATAAACTCCCTGAGTTTTTTGCGACCAATTAACCAGTATCAAGACTTTAACTGTTTCTGGCCTCATCTCTAAAATCCCTAACTCAATTTAAAAGCGTCAACCAACCCAAACTTTGAAGTTTTAGGTTAAAGTTACACGCCCGAAGTCCAACTTCTCCTGTCCAAAAAAGCGCAGGTACCGTTCCAAACGGTAAGGAGACTCTAACTCCTAGCTATTTTGGAGGTTCCCAAGTTCTCCCCGGTTGCCAACCGTACTAACCCTATTCGCCGATAGGTCAGGGCCAAGCGTCCTCGGCCAGGAGGGAGCATTACCTCCGAGAACTGCGCTTCCTAGCAGACTCGAACTGCCGTTCTAGAATAATTTATAATACTTTGAAACAACAATCAACACCCGAAACAAGTGTATAACTGAGGCAGGTGCAACCTAGTGGTCAATGGAGACTCCAACTCACAAAATGACCGCTCAGGTCCACTCTTATGACCAAATTTGGACTCTAACCAACACAATAACCAATTCCCTACCAAACTACTTGAGACTCTAACTCAATTTCTTTGGGACTTCAACCCAGTATTTAAACTTTTCCTGGCAGACTCTAACTGCTTTAGCAGACTTTACTGCTTTCATTTCTTCTTAGCAGAACTCTAACTGCATCAACTCATGAGATTTTCATCAAAATCAAAACAGACATCCACCAGTAACTTCAGTGAGTAGACTTAAATTTTATCATGTCCAATTTGGCACACTTTGGAAATAATTCAACAGGTAGTGCCTTACCTTTTGGATAAGCCGGCTTATGCCCACTCACTTCGACCACTGGAATTCATGTCTGCCCGTCAGACCACCTCAGACCAAATTTCTCCATCTAAACCTCCAATCCTCCCTCCTCAACCACCGGACGAAGCCCCCAAATGTTAAGGTTCAAAGTTGAGGAAGGAGAGTACACACCACCCATGGTCCAGAAGGTCTTTGGTCAAACAATGATTTTAATGAATACACGCGTGGGAAGACACTCTGTACGCAGACAGCCAGTAGTCCTCGACTCAATCAAAGCATGAACAGATATTTTATAGCATCAGGGTTTGTTTACTGACGCCCCTTCATGCGTCACCGGTACATTTTATACATAGATCAGATCAACATCATCATGACTTTTCACCTAGAAAATCATCTTCTATTTTCATGGCTAGCCCTTCCTGTCTTCCTTTCAGTTCTTGTCTTGTTCCTCTTTCTTGCCGAGACAACAAGGACGGTTCCTCTAAATAAATTTAACTCTATGTGTGTGTGTCACGACCTCACATGCTCTTTGTGTCACCTCTTCACCTACTGTCTGTGTCTCGTCCTCAAATGCTCTTTCTCAATTCACCTGTTGCACTTCTGACCTTTTACCAGACCAGAGGCTCACTGAGACTATGTGTATGTCTTCTACTAAATAAATGTTTTAACCAAGAACCTCTACTTAAACCTTAATATAAAATGATCTGATATATAAGTGTTTTGTAAGCATGTATTGCAATTCCTTCTATGGCTCCAAGTCACTTGCACAATAGATTGTCCGAACATCGCGCCGAACAAAGCTTCCGACCCCCAATTAATTGACCGAGCTCCAACTCTTTAATAAGCACAGATATGCATTGTGTATGAAATAGTCATAACTGCTTAAGGCCTTCTTAAAGCTATCTGTTACATTGTTAAAGCCTCGTCTTAGCCTGCGGCTCAAAATAACTTCCTGCTTTCACTTCTGCATACAACTTCCTGTCAGCCTGCAACTCAGTCTTTCTGAAAGAGACACTGTTTAACCCCTGAATGCAATATAAACTCCAGATTATATTATTAATGCAATGGTAATGATGACAATTATTTAACAATAGCAGTAAAATAATTTCCCTGCTCCACAACGCTCATCACTGAAAATCAGGGTCCGACTGATTATCACTCTGGGTACTGGGCTAGCTTTGCATTAGCATGCTCTCTGTGTAGGTGCTTATAAAAAGTTGAAAGTGTGTTAGCAATATAATGTGGTTGTTTCTTTGCTTGATGCAGTTTCCACTTTACAACAACACTCTTGTCCTTCATCTCCACCCCTCTAAACCTGTGTGGCTATACTTCCCCCCTCCAGCACATGAGCTGAAATCAGCTGACTGTAGCGCATGTGCATTGATGTTTTGTTTCTTGGGTTTGTTTTTTCCTGGCATTATAACTGAAGAGTATTCAAAGATTAGAGCAGGTTAAACTGGGCAGCTGCAGTATTGTGGTATTTAGTATTTTGGATGGTGCAGAACAGACTGGTGAGTAGTTAGCAAACCAATGCAAACCAATTCAGAAAAGTTTACCGGGTGCAGTTTTCATTTGCCTTGATGGCTAAAATAAAATCTGTCCAAGTAAGTGAATAGAGGTGTTTGAATGTGGCCCCTGGTTCGAGACAGATCTATGGTTGGCTGAGATTTGCATATCAGCTGATGATGTTATTTGTTATGAAGATTCCACCTTTATAATGTAAAATGTCTGAAATGTCCAACAGCAGAAAACCTTAGAAACAGCACTGGTCAGCTGATCACAGCAAATGGAAATCACAGCATCCATAAAGAAAGAATTTTTAATTATTTATTCTTTAAGTACCAGCTCCTGTGTTGCCAAATATTCAAGTACATAATCTTCCATCTAGTGCATTGACTTGCTCTGTTTGTGATTACATAGAAAGAGGTTCAGTCCAGTAATTAAAGAAAAGAAACACTACCCCCGGCGGACAGGGACTCACTGCTCCATCTTCATTTTTGATGTAAGACCTGACTTTCAGACACAGCAGCAGGGCAGGGCGCTATCTTTTCTTTGGAGCTCGACAGTAACAAAGAATAATGTTGATTACTGTGCAGTTAGTCTGATTTGTTCTTAAATGGATTTGATTTCATGGATATTTGCTGAAGCTATAGGTCAACAAAATATCACAGGGAGCTGCTCGTTAGAAATTATTCACGGTCCAAGGTTTTGACATTTCTCTTCAAACATGGACTTCCAGAGAATTTGAGACTCGTTTCTCCTCGTTTTAATGATGAAAATGATGAAACCCACCAGATTAGATGTATCCTCTGTGGCTGTCTTTTATTTTTAAGAATGAAGTATGTCGGTGTGTGTGTGCGTGTGTGTGTGTGTGTGTGTGTGTGTGTGTGTGCGTGCGTGCGTGTGTGTGTGTGTGTGTGAGGGAAGAATCACATTTTTCTCTTCTGATCTCTAAGGTAGGAGAAAAACGGGGAAAAACCTCTCACGGGTGCTGTAGCTCTTGTTCCAAGGCTAAAGGCCCACACCAGCAGATTCATGTACAGTTTAGTTAGTTAGTTAGTCCTTTAACTATAAAATAAAAAGATGTTCAGTCTGTTTAGTTTGATTCTTAAGCTTTCTCACAGCAACAGGCAGCACTTCATGTATCTCTTGCTAAAAGTGATAAATCATCCGGCTTCAGAAATAGGAGACTTTTTGCTCAGCAGATGTTGAGGTTGTGTTGATGGGACATTATGCAGATTTAAATGGAAATATGCAGGTGGAGGAAACAAAAGCTCAAATCTTTTCAGGCTTTAGTTGACATTTTAATAAACATGGTCTCATCCGCAGTTTCCTCACTGAGGACTGTAACATAGTAAAACAGGAACCCCACTAAATGTGGTGGAGGCTGTATTACACTTCCACATCTCCAAGGGAGGCCAGGCTGAGATGGGCCATCTGATGGCACAAAAGGCTAACGTCATACAAAATCAAATCATAGAGTATGATCAGTGCCACTGAACAGAAATTAGCCATTTAATACACTAAATGACTAAAGCAACTTAAAGCTAACCCTGTTAGTCAAAAACAAAACTCACACAAAGTTTCATATGGTGAGAAAGAAAAATGACTGTGGAATTTTCCAGCGTGGAAAATGATGTGAGCTAGCATAGTAGCTAGCTACTATTGCTAAACTTCAGCTGCTTCTTCCTGTTTGTGACGTCTTTCTGACAACGACTGATGCTCACTGAGCCCCTAAATGACTTATTCACCATTTCTCTTTATTATAAAAGAGAAAATGACCTTCCTCTTCAAATACGGTGACTGAAATACTCACATACCGAAATTCCACACTTATGACACACTGATACCGACGAAGCTTGAAAACGCAATGATGAGGCAACACCTGGCAGTGACTAAAATCTCCCTCTGAAATCTGCAGCTGTGATCCTGTGCACTCCTGTCGTGCTACTATTATGCACTTAGTGTGTGTGGCACTGGAAGAGGTGACAACTTCATTTTGCTGAGCATTCCTGTATTGCAAAATGACAGACAGCCAAGTCCCTAATGAACAAACATATCAGTCAAACATCAAGAGACACCCAAAGACGAACCGAGCGTTTGGTGACAGGAAAAACGATCCATCCTTTATTTTGTTAGAAAGTGTTGATTTTGTAATTCCTGACGATTCTCTGGCACAAAACGTCTCCAGAGAATTTCAGTAAACAGAAAAGTAGAAAAAGAGAAATGTTGCTGGTCTGAAGGGAAGGGATTTACAACCCAAACTGTTTGGGCCCATCTAATCTCCGTGCTTTCTTCTTTCCTTGGGAGGTGAAGCCAGCTGCTGCGGTTCAGAGCAAGACGTCGGTGCGGTGGAGTTTGGTAAAGAACATCGAGCGAGAAACAAAAAGACGACAAAGAAGAAAACAAACCCACAAACAAGTTACATGTGCGGAGCATTGATTTCTGTTTGAGTGCCAGCATTTCTTCAGAATTGCAGCACGATGAGAATACACACATACACACACACACACACACACACACCCTGTATACTCAGGAGAATCTGCAATCTGTGCCATTTTCTCCTGTAGTGAATTATCCGTATTCCCCGTGACAGCCGAGGGCGGCGGCAAAATTTACCTTCACATCCACATCTGAGCGCCTCGGCTGCCAAACCGCCGCCGCCGCCCGCCAAGCCTGGAAATCTGCTCTAATAAGCAGAGCTGGCTGCTGAGGCACTACTCAGTAAATATTACTCAGTAAATATTGTGCTTACCAATCAAAAACGTCACCAGTTCAATATGACTCCCTCTAAATATCAGATTGGAGGCTGAGTTATAGAGCCGCATGGCCTTATTCATTCTGCTCATAATTAGTCATTCTCCTCTCACATCCACCCGACGAGCCGATTTCCTGTGACTGGAAGTTTCTTCTCTGCTGTGATGAAAAATCTTTGGAAAGTTTCTTTATCTGTGGTGGGAATACCCCCCATCCCAGATCTCCCAGCAGTTCATCTTTTAAAACATGCAGCCTGAACTGGATCAGATTTCATGTTTTTCCTTTGGACTTGTCAGATTTCCCATTTTCAGCTCCTTAGTTATTGGTTTCAGCATTAATCTACATTTTTCACGTGGCAGTGAACGTGTCCTACCAGCAAGGACTGTGTGTGTCTGGAGCCTGACGTCTCATTCCTCTGTGAATGGACTAGGCGATGCATTCTTCCATTAACATGAACATAAACACACAGTAGACTTTATTTTGACTCACTTTCAAATATACCATCCTGCTGCCACAAATACTCACTAGAGCAAGTATTTAGCTGTTTTGTTTTGTTTTTTAAATCCCTGACATATTTAGAAGTTCAAGATTTCTCAGTATGCTTAGGCTTACTAGAATAGACTTAAGACATCCAAATCATGTCTGATTTTTTTCTTGTTAATGAATCCCAAATATTTCTGGGGACGTGTGGGGTGAGATTCATAACAATCTGTATGCACCTGCAAATATTTTACCCCCAAAGTTGGCACTAAAGAGATGGAACCATCATATGAAGGCAGCGACTATCCAAGCTGCTCATGCTGCAAACAAATACATACAATAAAATATGATGCAGAGTTTAATTTTTTTTTTTAGGGTTTGATCCAATTTTATTTATATAGGAAGGAAAAACTTCCTTTTAACAGGAAGAAAGCTCTATCAAAGCCACGATCATGGATCAATCCATTTTCTATAACCTGTTAAAGGAGAACCAATTTTAATGCAGCAGTGGCATGTGAACACATGATGTATGAAGAAAGATGTTATATATGTATACGTGCTCCTAAACTTGTATATATCAGCAGTCTTTAGAAGTCTTTAAAAGAGAGCACTATAGAGAGAGAACCACACAGCAGAGCCACAAAGCATAGAAAAAGGACAATGACAAATTTTAAGTAGCAGCCATGGCAGGGAGGCCCTGGAAGGGTCAGTGCGTTTTTACAAGGACACACTATGACACTGCAGCAGGAGCTGGAGGCACAGAGCCATGAAAAAGTGGGTCCACTTGTTGCTGAAGCACCTGCAGGAGTTGACGAGCCGACGGGGTAGATGCACCAGGGCCCTACAGTGTGCAGTGGCAGGCAGGCAGCTGCTGCCAGGAGGGACGGGACCTCTTCCTTTAGAGGAGGAATTTCAGGATGTGTTGTTTTTAGAGCTGCTGGTTGTACCGAATTCTCACTTAGGTCACAACTGGGTCATATTTGATTTTTTTTTTTTAAGTTGGTTCTTATGTATTTTTTTCTATTTAAACTTACTTTTAATTAATGTTTTGTTTTATATTGTAAATACATGAATGACTTTGAATGACTGATTTGAGTGTGTTACCCCCTCTTTAACTGCTCTGCACCTGTGCACTCACTACACCCCACAGTCCACATTACACTGCTCATTATTTCCATTAATGGGCATTTTGTGCTGTTTTGCAGTTTTGAGGGAGTCTGGCAGAACAGATTTGGGGCGGTACCTATTTCAGGTGACACACCCAGTTTGTTTCAAGCATCTTCATGATCACACTTTGGTTTTGTGTGTGTGTGCGTCAGACATTGCTTGTTTAAAAAGTGACCTCTGGTAAAATATCGAATAAATACCTGCCTATTATGCAGCAGGTGAGGGAGTTTTTCTGTGAGAGTTCCTGGAGGGTGCAGTTTTCATTTCACACCTGCTGACTGACGGCACTCTCACCTGGCTAAAATGCTCTGATTTCTTGCCGTCGTCTCAGCAGCTCTCCCTCAGACTGTTTGTTCTGTCTGTGTGAAGCCTCTGTAACGAGCGCAGTGGCTATTAGCCAAATGGCTGTAATATTACTCCCCTCAGACTCCGCAGTCACTTTGCTCCTCATGTTGGCAATCTGTCTGAATGTGTTCTCTGTTATTGTCTCTCCTCTCCTCCGCCAGCAGACGTTATTAGAAGGCCTTTTTTCCCCTCTGTTTTTGCATAACAGGCGAAAGCCGACACGCTAATGTGCTCCTGCTGCTGCTCGGAGCGGCAGTGAGACGATGAGAGCCGGCAGGTAAAAACGTCTTGTCCCAAACATCCGGGACAACGAGCTCAAATGTTTCTCACAAATATGATGGAGTGACGACCATTTTTGTAGACTATACATACAATATACAAATGAGAAAACACTATTCATTCAGTATCATCAGTCTCAAAAGCTCTACACAGGATGGGTTTAAGACATCTCATACCACAGTCGGTGGTGATGTGACACTTATGTAAAAGCACATGAGCCTCATTAAATCATTTTTTTGTGACGTTTTAAGCAACACAACAAAAAATAAATCATGTCTCATAAGTGTTGCTGTGATCCAGGTTATTTTGTGTGTTTGCTACTCCAGTAGTTTCCATTTGAGCATGGATGAATAGATGAAGCATCTACAGCACTTTAATTTGATCAGAAGCAAATCATCACTAAAGCTTCTTAGGATGGCTTTTCATCATCAGCTGCTCCAACAGCAGATCAATGTCAACGTTTTTCAAGAGTCCCAGAAATCTTCTGGCTTCCCTGGGTGGAAGTTCGTATTTGTGGATGTGTGGGAGCTTCAAAAAAAGAAAACTTGCTGTTTTCAACAGGTTTAACTTCTTTTCAGATCACTCATTGTAGATGTTTTGACCTTTGTGTACTCAAAGCTGAAACATCCTGATGCAAAGTGTCATGGTCCCTGTGTCTCCCCGGCCAGCCCTGCTAGGCTTCATGTGTTTTTGTTTTGTTTTCATTTCCTCTCCCTCCTGCTCCAGCAGCACTCAGCCGGGGCGGAGCTCTCTTCGGGCTCCTGCCCTTGGCATGCGCACCTGCCGCTAATCAATCACCTGTAGCTTATCACCACTCTCGGACCCTACTGAAGGCAGCAGCTCAGAGCCTCTCGTCGCTGGAATATTGAATCACCACGTTAGTGAGAATCCCAGCTTGTAGATTAGTGAATTGTGTCACGCATCGTTAGTGATTGCTTTCCTTCCTGACTCCAGATCCCCGGTCCCTTCCTGTTTCCGCGCAATCTGGTGAATTGAGCGTGAGTGAGCTGAGAGCGAGAGCAGAGTGTGAGGAGCGGCTGAGACACTGTGTGTTTGGAGCATCCATTCCTTTCCTCTTCTACCCGTGGACCCGTGGAAGCCCTTCCCCAATCCCTCACTTTTGTAAATAGCACCTGATGTATAATAAAATGAAAAGACTGAACGCAACCCGCTGCCTGCGCTTGAGTCCAAGCTGCTAGCCCCGACACAAAGTTAATTTACACAACTTGTTTTCTCGGGAAGTTGGTGCATCTCCATCAAACAGGAGGCTCAGCTGGGTTGAACGCTCCACAGAAGGTCAGGAGGATGTGGGAACGTGACAGCAACAATCCCAGTGTGTGTTCAACTGTTGCTAAATACTTTCATGGGAAAAGGGGGCTGGGAAGTGAAAGACACTGCTAAACCACTGTTTAAAAAAAAACAGTACAAGAAAACATTGAAGCTACTACCAAAAAAAAAAAGGAAAAAGGGGGGGGGGGGGGCAAATAAAAAGCCCACACACTCTCCAGACAAAGGCACTCTGCTCCAGCTCCTCTCCCTCAGCTGAAATACTCAGAGGGTGGACTGCTGAGTGGAGTCAGCTGCTCTCTGGCTCCACAGGACCACGGGTGGTACCTGAGAGTGGGTGGAGGGCAACGCCACAGGGCACAACTACAGCAGGCGCCTCAGGCTATAACAAGCACTAAAACTACAGTACATGTAAAAATGTATTGCCTAGATTTATAGATGTGTGTGATGCTTATTGTGTCTCAGACCCTCACGTAACACCTGATATTTATGTTTACCTAAATATCTCTGCAAGCAGCCAGAAGACCCAGCACATCTAGCTGCAGGCTGCAGGGTGAGGTTGGGGCGCAGCCCCTAGCAGCTGTAGGCAGGTGTTGCACCTGCTTGTGAACACAAGCTGACCATCCTCAGAGCCAGACATCAGACACGAATCAGATGGTGAAGCACACACTGTAAAAGAAGAGGGGCAGATCTGACACGGTCATGAACCATCAGATGTGAGACCACAGCAAACAGGAAAATCGGATTTTACAGTTTTCTCGTGTGAGCTTATTACAGACGTGAACCTGCAACTGTTTCTCGACTGCAGATGAGACGGGAGGTAAAGTATGTGTCGACTGGCAGCTAAAGTTCAAAGATGCACCGAAACTTTTCTCTCTTCTGGTGCTTTGAAATCTTTTGTGAGGAGCACGAGAGATGAAGAGCCCTGGGTGACACACACACACGCACACACAGCAAACAGTACAGCTCATATTGTTTCATATCAGTAGAGAGCAGAAAACTAATTTCTTGTCTTTCCCCCTCCAACAGTTATTGGATGAATTCTCTGTGAGGAATTCTGCTAAAGCCTCCGACTCATCTAACTCAAAAAAAGAAAAAGAAAAAAGAAAGAAAAAAAAACTAGGATGCTTCAGCGCTGCTGTTTGTGTCTGTGTGCCTCTTTGACACACTTCCATTTTTTTGCGAAACAGAAGACACTGTAGAAAGAGATTTTAACATACGAAGACTTTTTTAAAAAGTACAATATTTTCTATACTCAAGGGAGATTTTGGAA
Source organism: Copadichromis virginalis (assembly GCF_057382275.1). Classification (NCBI taxonomy): domain Eukaryota; kingdom Metazoa; phylum Chordata; class Actinopteri; order Cichliformes; family Cichlidae; genus Copadichromis; species Copadichromis virginalis. Next base: position 12,366,725 of record NC_140619.1, on the reverse strand, counting down.
ACGACAGATTTTATAGAATTTGGGACATTTTATAAAATAATATGAAGACAATTAAAGAGACACAAAGTCCACAGTTGGGAAAATTAAGGTACAAACTGAAAAAGCTGCACCTTCTTCCCACTTTGCGGTTAATTCTGTTCATTCTGTGCTCTTCTTGTCACTCACACATTTTGGTTTATAGACTTTTCTATTCTGTAAATAATATCAACGTAAAAAAAGAGCTCCCAGATTCCACTGGTATAGATATTGGTAGGTTAGATGCACCTCACCACAGGCATGTGAAGGCGAAGAGCACATTTGCCTCTAATGACTGCAGGATTTAGACGTATACGGAAGCATGAATGAAGGACCAGCATGGAAATTTGAAGAAATAATCACACATGGATGTGACTTATTCACCACCATGTTTTATTTCTCACATTTGATACCAAATGAAATATAACAACGGTTAACAGTTATTCTTAAAAAGATGAAGCAGAGACTGCATTAAACAAAATAGAACACAATCCTGCATAATTAAATAATTTAAATTTAAAAAAAAAAATCAAGATTTTTAAAAAAAATTTTTTTTCCAGTGAATGACCAAACACACCAGAGAATATACAGTGGGGCAAAAAAGTATTTAGTCAGCCACCGATTGTGCAAGTTCCCCCACCTAAAATGATGACAGAGGTCAGTAATTTGCACCAGAGGTACACTTCAACTGTGAGAGACAGAATGTGAAAAAAAAATCCATGAATCCACATGGTAGGATTTGTAAAGAATTTATTCGTAAATCAGGGTGGAAAATAAGTATTTGGTCAATAACAAAAATACAACTCAATACTTTGTAACATAACCTTTGTTGGCAATAACAGAGGTCAAACGTCTACTATAGGTCTTTACCAGGTTTGCACACACAGTAGCTGGTATTTTGGCCCATTCCTCCATGCAGATCTTCTCGAGAGCAGTGATGTTTTGGGGCTGTCGCCGAGCAACACGGACTTTCAACTCCCGCCACAGATTTTCTATGGGGTTGAGGTCTGGAGACTGGCTAGGCCACTCCAGGACTTTCAAATGCTTCTTACGGAGCCACTCCTTTGTTGCCCGGGCGGTGTGTTTTGGATCATTGTCATGTTGGAAGACCCAGCCTCGTTTCATCTTCAAAGTTCTCACTGATTGAAGGAGGTTTTGGCTCAAAATCTCACGATACATGGCCCCATTCATTCTGTCCTTAACACGGATCAGTCGTCCTGTCCCCTTGGCAGAAAAACAGCCCCATAGCATGATGTTTCCACCCCCATGCTTCACAGTAGGTATGGTGTTCTTGGGATGCAACTCAGTATTCTTCTTCCTCCAAACACGACGAGTTGAGTTTATACCAAAAAGTTCTACTTTGGTTTCATCTGACCACATGACATTCTCCCAATCCTCTGCTGTATCATCCATGTGCTCTCTGGCAAACTTCAGACGGGCCTGGACATGCACTGGCTTCAGCAGCGGAACACGTCTGGCACTGCGGGATTTGATTCCCTGCCGTTGTAGTGTGTTACTGATGGTGACCTTTGTTACTTTGGTCCCAGCTCTCTGCAGGTCATTCACCAGGTCCCCCCGTGTGGTTCTGGGATCTTTGCTCACCGTTCTCATGATCATTTTGACCCCACGGGATGAGATCTTGCGTGGAGCCCCAGATCGAGGGAGATTATCAGTGGTCTTGTATGTCTTCCATTTTCTGATAATTGCTCCCACAGTTGATTTTTTCACACCAAGCTGCTTGCCTATTGTAGATTCACTCTTCCCAGTCTGGTGCAGGTCTACAATACTTTTCCTGGTGTCCTTCGAAAGCTCTTTGGTCTTGGCCATGGCGGAGTTTGGAGTCTGACTGTTTGAGGCTGAGGACAGGTGTCTTTTATACAGATGATGAGTTCAAACAGGTGCCATTCATACAGGTAACGAGTGGGGGACAGAAAAGCGTCTTACAGAAGACGTTACAGGTCTGTGAGAGCCAGAGATTTTCCTTGTTTGAGGTGACCAAATACTTATTTTCCACCCTGATTTACAAATAAATTCTTTACAAATCCTACCATGTGAATTCATGGATTTTTTTTTCACATTCTGTCTCTCACAGTTGAAGTGTACCTCTGGTGCAAATTACTGACCTCTGTCATCATTTTAAGTGGGGGAACTTGCACAATCGGTGGCTGACTAAATACTTTTTTGCCCCACTGTAACTCTGCCTGGGCGTACATGCTCTCACTGATCATCCTCACAAATACAGAGAGTCATATTTATGGTAAATGGTAAATGGCCTGTATTTGTATAGCGCTTTACTAGTCCCTAAGGACCCCAAAGCGCTTTACATATCCAGTCATCCACCCATTCACACACACATTCACACACTGGTGATGGCAAGCTACATTGTAGCCACAGCCACAGCCACCCACATATTTAGTTGCTATTGTACCCACAAATCCTGATCTATTGCATTTCACAACTTTCTAATTGCTACAACATGTGTTTATTAAGTTTTCACCTGCAATTGCTATTAAACTTACTGCTCGATGTTAGTCATCACCACCGACACGATGATGGAGGTGGAGGCAAGGGGAGGAGTGGGGCGCGTCAGGTTGTGGAGTGTTAAACCCCCTGTGGTCCGTCTGGAGGACGGAGCAGAAATTAAAGTCTCGCTAATTAGCGAGCGATAAAAATAGTTGTGGAAACGGTCGAATCTGGATCACAGTTTGCATACCGCAGCCTCAGTTCTGACACCACTGAGCTGCTGTCTGCTTCACATACAGAGAAGTCAAAATGCATTCATCCAAAGTGCTAAAAACATACTGCGCCTGGACTGTGAGAGTAAAATATGAATATGTATTTAAAACCATCGGTTTGATATATCAGGTACAAACACAGTCTGCGTTTCAAGTTTGGGTATTTTCATTTGACAATAGCATAAAAAGTGTATTTGAATATAATTTTACTCAGTTAATGATGGAGGTGAAACAGAAAGAATGTAGTAAAAATGGATATCTCAGATATCTCTCTGCAAAAGAAATAAGAAATCCAGCCAACAATGAGCTGCTCTCGACCTTGAACACATCACTACAAATTCTATTCTCAAATGGAAAAATATATTTTATGTCAGAAATAAATGGCTCCATGCATTAGCAGAGGACACGGTGTTACCCCAAAGCTTCATTTTTGTCTTGGTTTAATAAAAGAGATTGCATGATGAGATTAACCTGTGACCTTTCCTTCTAAAAGAAAACAAAAGATTGATGCATTTAATAAATGTAAATACATCACAGGTCAGCTGCATATCTGCAAACAAATTTGCAACCCATCTCTTTTCATGCCTTAATGAATAAATGATGCCGGTGAATGACGGTAATTCCCTGAGATGTGCACGTTATAATTCTCCATCTATCAGAAAAAAAAAGTGTGGAAACATGTTGCTTTGTACTCGTAATAGTAAAAAGTCTTGTTTGATCCGATTTTTTTTTTTTTTTTGGAATTTTTACGAGTCTAAAATTTGAGTAAAGGACTTCCAGCTCCCCTCTCAGGGGGATTTATAGATAAAACATTATCACCATCATCATCTGCATCAAACTGACTGAAGGGCCTGCAGAGACTTCTTGTCAACAGATTAGGAATCACTCGAAGAGAATTGTCCTCATCATTAATATGTGCATAACATGAACGAGCCGGCACGCCGCCACTGCTGATGAACAATGAGGCCGTTTCATCTTCATCTGAGTGTGACTGTGATGAATATTCAAACGAGGGAAACTCGGCTTTAAACGGTACACAGTGAGCCTCTTAGCTAAATCAGCGCTCGCTCCTTTATTAACATACTCGAATCTGTAATTATGCCCTGTTGCATGTTAGCTTTGCACAACACCACAAAAGATGTGACAAAAGGAAAGCACTGATGCTGTGTGATCAGAACCGCAAGAGCATATTTGCATTTATATAAGAAGCAGCTGAGAGTCAGCGTGTTCACTGTAAATACACTGGGAAAAAAAGGCAAAATCATCCTGTTATTCACCTAATGAATGAGTCTAAAGTATAATAAGTGCAGTAGTTTTTCCTCCAAATATATCCCAAAAAGCCTCATTGCTGTTTACAGTCACCAGATCTCAGAGCTTATTTACTTGTGAGAGATACTCGAACATCGTGTTGGACAGCATCGTCGGAAAAACCTCGCTCAGTTGCAAAGAGACCTGAATTTGTTCTGTTAGCAGGAGGTTACCCAGCATTCTACATCCTGTGCTGTTTTTGCTTTTAGCCTCTTAACATCCACCCAGAATCTTCTGTTGGTGCACATAGGGCCAGGTAAACATCCACCCCACCCAACCCCCTTTCAGATAGGTAAGGCTGAACTGAATTTAAGAAATATAATTTTCCAGTTAAATCCACTCATTTAGCACTTGGATAAAACATAATCAGCACTAAACAGGCTTCTGGTCCACATTAGAGAAGGTGAGTACCTCAGCTTACATAATGGCCAACAGAGGAGAGGAGAAACTCCCTTTGAAGAGAAAGAAACCTCCAGCTGGAACAGGCTCAGGATGGGAATGGTCTGTTTCGCCTGGCTGGGGTGAGTGGAGCAGAGAAAGGAAGTGAGTAACAGCACACAAAGACCTAGAAGGTTCAAGGGGCAGATCAGAAATATGCTGCTCCAGGCAGAGAGAGCTGAAGTGTACACAGGGAGAAACAGAACCTAGAGGAAAAGCAAAAACTATGAGAGAAAGTTAACAGCGTGCAGCCATGGAATATGAATGCATGAAGAGCAGTGTTGGTCAAGTTACTTGAAAAAAGTAATCAGTAACTAATTACTGATTACTTCCCCAAAAAAGTAATCCTGTTACTTTACTGATTACTTATTTTCAAAAGTAATTAATTACTTAGTTACTCAGTTACTTTTTAAAAAACACGATTTACAACCTGAATAGGTGATAAAGCGATAGATCTCTCAGCCCAATTCTACTTTTTCTACATAATCCATCATACAGAATGTAATCAAATGGAAAAGTCCCTTTTTAAAACTTTTTTTATTAGTTTTAATCTTTTAACTTCATGCATCAAGCAAAAATGTAATTATATGCAACATTCACTGACTGGAAGAAATTTGTTTAATATTTAAACCTATTTTCTGCACATTCCAGCACATAATTTTTTTTTGTGTTTACACTCAGTCTTTCAAATAGATGCAAGTAAAACACAGCAGAAAATAAATAAATCAAAGACTAGCGGTCCTGTTGCTCTGTTTTCACCTGTAAAGCAGGAGTGGAGTAGGCGGAGGTTTACCCTGGTGCAGGTGTGCCGCAGCGGTCAGTGGAAGGATACGGCAGTTTCTCTGTGAATTTCCCATTACGTGGTAGCGCACTCGGTGCTTGCTTGGAAGTTTAGGGGGGGTTTTTTCGCTGTAAAAATAAGTTTTCTTCCCACGCACAATGCTAATGGACGCTAATGTTTCTGTCACTTTTTATGGAATCAAACTTAAAGTAAGGTCAGTACTTCCACACTTTAAACGCTGCACGCTCATACTCTCTCCCATACTCGATATATGATCCACTGTTGATCTGCACACAGCTGTTGTCACAAACGTAGCACTTGCTTACATGAGACATTCTCGCAAAAAAATCACAGTTTTAGTAACGCAGTAACGCAGCGTTCCTACGGGAAAGTAAAGGTAATCTAATTACCGTTTTTGCAATAGTAATCCCTTACTTTACTCGTTATTTGAAAAAAGTAATCGGATTACCCATCTCTGATGAAGAGTGACAGAGAGAGGGAGGAGCAGTGTCCTGCAGCGTTTATGACACAGGTGCAACAATGAGTTCATTATGAAAACCTCTGACAGAAACAGGTTCAGGTCTTGATCATCTAGATGGGAGAAGATGTTCTTTCACATAAAAGAACCATTTTTAAGTATGTTCCAGAACAAATTCTTCTTAACCAGCACACCAGAATTTAAATGCCCCGATACAAAGTTTAGATGGTAAATGGACTGATTCTTATATAGCGCTTTTCTACTCTCCCGGAGTATACAACATGCCACATTCACCCAATCACACCCATTCTCACAAGCACTTTCTCTATACATAGTGCTTTCTAAGTGCATTCACACTCCGATAAATGCATCGGAGAGTAACTTGGGGTTAGTATCAAGGATACTTGACATGCAGACTGGAGGAACCATCAACATTCCGATCAGTAGATGACCTGCTCTACCTCCTGAGCTACAGCCGCTGATGATGATGTACCCATGATAGAATAGCACGCTGACAATCACAGCTCGACACTGCTGGTGTCTCTTTTTGTGTCTGTGTGGAGATGCATCAGTTTATGGACACAGTGAGACGAGCAGCACGGGACCCACTCGTCACCAACGGTAAACATTCAGTTCAGTTTTATTTATACAGCATCAAATCACAACAACAATTGCCTTTATATTGTAAGGTAGACCCTACAATAATACATAGAGAAAAACCCAACAATCATACGACCCCCTATGAGGATGCACTTTGTCGACAGTGGGGACGAAAAACTCCCTTTTAACAGGAAGAAACCCTAACCAGCACCAGGCTCAGGGAGGGGTGGCCATCTGTCGCGACCGGTTGGTGAGAGAGAAGGAAGAATAAAGACACGCTGTGGAAGAGAGCCGAAGGTAAAGTAAGTGAAAATAAAAAAGTAAAAAACAAGTGCAAATGAAACTAAATCAAAACAAAGTGAAGTTGCACACACACTCTAAGAAATGAAACATGGGCTTTTTTTAAATTAATTCTTAGTTTTATGTTCAATATACTTAAAATTGTTAATCTTATGGGTGTAATTAATATTTTTAAATTTGATTTAATTAATTCTATACCGTTTTAATGTTAAATAATATTGATATTTCCAATTTATTGAACACATTTAATTAAATCCAAAGAGCCCTTTCCACATCCTTTCTGAGCATGCGCAGAGAATGAAAAAAAAATCTTCGCGCATACGCATTGACCTTCTTCATCGACGCCACAGTGTGCTTTGGCCACGTGTCTGGAAAGAGGGATTAATCACGATTCATCCGTTGGAGTTAAGGTAATTTCTTCCTATTTTTAATAGAATATAATTTAACTAGTACTTTGTGATAATATATGGCGTATATTTTTCCGGTAAATATGTGGGCAGTATGTGTTCTGTAGGTTGTAGCATTTTGCTAGCATTGGAAACATTCATTTGCATATTGTCCCATCTGCGTTTAAAATTTCATTCGAACTCCGAATAGCACACTTATTTTATTTGTTTTATTGCACTATCAAGTTAGGAGAACGTTAGCCCGAACAAGAATTGGGATACATGTGCAGTGATTGTCGACGAGTCCATACTCTGTTTCACTGAAGAGAACCGCTAGCTGCGTAGCGCATCAAGTCTCAAAGAGACCTCTGAAGGTGACCCCTGCTTGCCCCCAAAAATAAAATCAAGTATACTGGGTGGTTATTGCTCCGTTTGTTTGCTACGGTGTCAAAGATATTGGACTTTTACTTAATAGGTCATTGAGAGTTGAAGAGCCCCCCCCCAAGCAAAACGACAACGGCCAAAAATAGGCCAAAACATGCCACAAAATGCTCTGCTTGGTTAGTGCTTGTTTGCCGGTAAAATGAACATTTGTGCTGCTACGGTTAACCGGTTATTAATGTTTTATTTTTCCGCGATGACGTCACGGGCGTCGAGCACGCTCCCCGTGCTTACGGGCGCGAGTGAGCGTCCGGGTGATGTAGAAGTCGTAGGAAATGCTCGCTCGCACCCGAGCATTTTGTGGCATGTTTTGACCTATTTTGGGCCATTTTCGTGTTGCTTTGGGGGGGGGGACTCTGAATGACCTATTAAATAAAAGTGTAATATCTTTGACACCTAGCGATACAAACGATGATTTTACCAGCACAAACCGATACAAACGGAGCACTAGCCACCCAGTATACTTGATTTTATTTTTGGGGGCAAGTGGGTCACGTTCACAGACTGGGCTGCTCCGGTATATAATGGTAAACGTGCTCACAGGAACAGATTTATGAAATGAGTAATAGAAATTTTGGAGCATTTGAAATTTAACTTGTATTATTAATACATTTTAAAAGAAACAGGATTGTTCTTAAGTTTAGACCATCTCTGTGCTACCCCTTTGCATGTGTCTCACTGTACACGATTAATTTTTTCTGTTTTTCTTTTTCTCTCAGGTTGCTGGTTGTGGAATTTGGAGCTGCGGAGATTTGAGCTGTGCTCCAAAAGTGCATGTTGAAGGTACCTAATGCTTTCATATTATTTACTTTTTCCTTAATACGCAATTTTACATTTTGAATTCTCTTATTTGGTCTTTTAGGTTATCACCACAGTTCCACTGCTGTCCACATTCATGAGCAGTCTTGACCAGTACTCTGACCAGTTGATGAAGATTCTACGAAAAAAAGGAGGGGAAACAGCGCGGCGGATCACAGCAGCGTTGTCTGCAATTTCACAGGTATTCTGTCTTGTTATAATGTTCTGTAACTAATAGATTAGTTGCAGGTTGATCTCAGGTCTGGTTATTAACCTGTATTTTTAACTTTCTTGGGTCATTTTATGCTTGTTCTCTCCTGCGTTATACTTCTCATCTCGCTTTTGGCTTATATTCTGGACTTGGTCCTGACACAAAGCAGAACTAAGTAACTCATGCCCCTAGAGGCCATAAGTGCCGTTGCTGGCATTGTAGCTTTTTTCTTTTCTTTTTTTGTTACTCATTAATTGTCCAAAGGAATAATTAGCTACACTGAGAAAAGACAAAGGCAGACAACATTTCACATTTCGCCACAACTCAGTGACACAGTAGATTATTTTTTTTCACTCAAACTTGGTATAAATACTGCAAATGTGGTGGTAGCCCGCATACCTCATATTAACGTGACAGTGTGTAGTTTTTTGTCATTAATTTTTGGAAATCTCTATCAAAATGTTTTTGATTCCTTTGAACAGCACTCCTATGCAACAACACTTATCTTCCTTCTTTCGGGTGGTACACCACGCTAAAGCTGCATTTTCCACGACCCAATGTATCGCAATCAGTGTAATTGGACTCATAACTTATAATCTTTATGGGAATGAATTGGTAAGCTTCTCATTGTCTAACACAAAAAACTACTTGCTTGCAAAAAGCATGTTTAAAATTACTTAAACAATTATGAATTGGTTAAAAAACAATAAAAATTGACTTAAGTTCTGTGGGGGTCTCTAAAAACTTCAAAAAAGTAATTGCGCTGCATGTGTTGTTGTTTAGAGTTCCCGAATCGAAGTGAAGCGTGAATGCATCCTTAAAGCTGTGATTATATACCTGAATGAGAACCCTGAAAATCTCATCAAAGAGTACATGGTAAGTTTATTTTTAAAGGGATATTCCACCCCTCAGTAAAATTTTGACTGTCATAATTCCCAGAGTTTTGTAAGTTGAAAAATGTATTTTCTAAACAAGCCCAGGCATTCTCCTGTTCAGGCAGTAATCAGTTTTCTTTAAATTAGCTTACAACAATAAAGTGCATGGGAAATACTAGGATTTTGTTTCCATTCACTTACATTGTTTTATGCGAAACTAAAGAAAATGACCCTGGTCAGCAGAATATTGATAATATTATTAATGCATACTCCTTCTGCCCTCTGTCCATGTTTCATGTATCTTCTTCTTGGTCTTTATTTGGTGATAGTCTTAAATCCACATTTTTCTTTGGTCTGTTCTCCTCAATCTCATTCAGGGATATGTGTAATTAAGATAGTGTGGACCATTTTAACTAAAATGGAGTGAATAGATAGATGATGCAAGGACCAAAATACAATGGATTTAAAATATTTCTGTCCTTTTCAGGATTTCAACGTGATGGAAGCTGAAGAGCTTGAGAGGATGGATTTGGCGTGTTTATAAAATAATCCATGAAGGAGCACAGCCTGATTACTCCCTTGAAGATGTTGGCATCATTATCGAGAGATGCACAGTCTTGCAGGATCTTCACGATGTGGCGAGCGGGTGTGCACTTTTGTTTGGGCTAATTTACTGCCTCAATCTGAGTTACCCAAAGCCACTTCGCTACACATTTGAGTTCTTCCAGAAGGTGCTCATGGGGCTGGAAGACAAAAAACTGTCTAACAAAATACAAGTGCTGAAGAACAAACTCTGCCAAAAGGAGACGCAATGACTCTTCTAGATTGAAATGTCTCCCAAAATAAGTGCTCTGTTTTACTGTTTAAAAGTTTATAAATATATATATGTTGATCCTTGTTTGTAAATATTTTGTCATAGTTTTTAATATTTAGGAGATTTACTCTTTTGATTGTGGAAAAGAAAACATAATTCAGAAACTGAGTTTTTGGAACTGAGGACAAAATTACGCAGATGGATATATTTTCTTGTTTCACAACATTTTCTTCAGTTTGAGTTGCTGTGGTAATTCTGCAGACTGTAGCCATTGCAGACCTACAACTGTAGATCCTGAAATCATCCTACTCCTCACTACACTGTCACTTAGTTGAAACTGGAAAGTTGTTTCAGATGTTTACATTTTATTTTACACACTTCGTTTAATGTTGCATTATGCAGTGTTGTTTCCCTGTTTAAGCTTTGCCTCATTGAAGGCTTTTGTTCAAGTTGTTAAAGCAACACAATTTTTTTTTTTTTTTTTTTTGTATTTACACTTCATATTAGTTCTCGTGTACCAGGTTTCCATTGTAGGTCAAGGATCTTGAGTGTTATAAATGTTAAAGTGTATGTGCAAACAAATGTGAAAAGGTTCTAAGGTTGTCACCTGTACTCAAGTTAAGTACTGGATTTTTGGTCTTAGCATTTAATTAAGAATATTTTGAGATTTGCTATATGCATTTTTTTATTGTAAAATTTATTATATAATAGAAAACTTATAATTCTGAATCCGATTTTTGGAACTGGGGACTAAATCGTTTTTACCTTTTTGTGTCACTTAACTATTTTCTGTACTGTAATTGCATTATACAGTGATTTTTAAGTTGCTGTGGTAAATTATAAAGTCAGTGGAAAGAGATAAGGCTAGGGGAATAAGTTTATGTAGAGATAACATGCAGTCGGTCCTGCAGTCTGCTCACTTCTGCAGGTAATTAGAAAAAAGTCAAAATGTTGAGTTACTCTATACTGTCCTGCTTCTTTCAATAAAAGGCTCACCTATTTTTCCATTTGCCAGGGGGAATACCAGAGGAGATATAAAAAGATCTGCTGACTTCCCACCCTTCCTTTTCTACTCTGTTTTACTGAGATCTGGTGCTGCAGCCACAAAGTTTCAGTAGTGTTTATTAAAATTTGCAGATGATGCCCTCAGGGGCCACTCCCCCATGGGGAGGACACTTAACCACCCACGAGCAGCAGCGCTGCCTGCTCTTTGCCTGACGCTGTGCTTCTGCAGAGCCATCGAGGTTTTTCGTGAACGTGTTAATGCACCGTCTGGAGCGTTCACCCACCATGCGAGCTGCAACGACTGAAAATCACATCGCTGTGTGCAATACAGCATAAGCACAACCTCTGTGGATCATGCAGAACAAGAAATTTAAATGTAATCATAAGCATTTTGAGTCTTCTAACACCAAGGCAAACATAACGGCTTTCTGGTGAAAATAACTGCAGATATTGTTCGCAACTCACACTTATCTTTGTAGCATCCTTTGCCATCTCCTCCTCAGGAGCCACCTAGGAAAAGTGACAAACATTAGCAGAAGGATCTCAGTTTGATTGGCTTTCTAAAACTAAAAGTGAAACACATGTACCAGAATACAGAACTGATTATGTTTCTTGTTGTTCTTAGTGTGCCAGTTAGATACTGAAGCCCACATACAGTACTACAGTCAATATTTCACAAACACACAAATCAACATGAAATTAGCGAAGGTTTTTTCAAGTTTTTTTGGAGGAAAACTTCAGCTGTCGTGGGATAAATACCATCATAATATGCAGTTTTGTGCAGATTTTTGGCTCTTTCTTGGTAAAGAAGAAAAAGGAAGAAAAAAAAAAGAAAAAAAAAAAAGTTGCTGTGGTAAATCTGCAGATCTGACTATAATCACAGTTGTATTGAATTTGACATCTTACGGCACACTACAATGTCACTTTGTTGAAACTCGGAAAGTTGTTTCCAATGTTTAAATTTTGGTCATGCACTTTAAGCATTTAATATTGCCTTATGCAGTGTTGTTCCCTGTAGAAGCTTTGCCTTGTCAAGGCTCACCGTAAATAAAGTTGTTGATGCAGCACCCTTTTTTTGCATTTACACTTTATGTAAGCTTTAGTGTAAGAGTTTTCTATTGAAGTGCAAGGATCTTGAATGTTATAAATGGTAACTCGTGAGCAAGTGTAAAAAGGTTTTTGAGTTGTCACCTGTACTCTGTAGTTAAGCGTTAGACCTTTGCTGAAGACCTCTGAAAGGTCCAAACACCTAATTACAATGTATAGATGACAACTCAGGAACCTTTCTAGACTTGTTTTGTTGATACCTAAACATTTAGCATATAGATGAAACTATTAATTAAATCATAATTAATCAAATTAATTAGGTCCAAAACGCAATCTAAATGGTGCCATTAAATTCAAATTAATATTGTCAATTGAACCTAAAGCAATACAGTTAATAAAATGAACAAAGTGTTTAAATTCTAATTAATGGTGTTAAATAGTAACAATGAAAGGAAAGCTGTTGCTTTTATAGAACAATTTCACTTCTGATATACATCACCATTGAAATTGCAGATAACAACCATATTGATTTATGTTTAATTGACCAGGTTTTGTGGAAAAGATTGCCTTAACTTTGTCAATTAAATCCAACGTTTTATTTCTTAGAGTGCAGGACACCGAGCCACAGCTGACATAGCTGTTAAATAAATAACTTGCTAATAAAAACACATTCTCAAATCATGTGCATTACTTGAATGTTCAGATAAGCTTTAAATCGGCAGGGGCAGAGATTACAGCAATAAAAAAAATAGAGCCACGAAGGACATTTAGAACTCGACACCTTCAAATATGAAAACAGAAAATGGGAAATCAGGAGCCAGACTTCACCCCCCCCCCATGCCAATGATGAAAATTCTGATATATGGTGCAGCCCAGAGACTACAACAGCCAAAAGGCATGCTAACAAACACAAAGAAGTAAAATTGTGTAAGTCCAACAGAACAAAAGTTGAATAGTAATGTTCAATGACTGTATAAGTAAGCAGTCCTTCCAAGTATACGGGAGCAAGACCCAGAGGCTTTTATATTTGCATTATCTTTATTTTAACATGTGCTTTTGCTCTTCAATTTAAATAAAAATGAGTAATTCTACTAAAACATAGAAAAATGATATGAAAAAACATTGACACTTTCTTTTATCATAAGCTTAAAATAAGATTTCGGTTGGCTTCATGTTCACTCACAGCAATTCAAATCTAAAAGTGAACATAAACATCAAAGCGGACGTTCAAACCCTAATCATAAAAAAACATCTCTAAAGGATAAACATGTTTTTAAAACTGTATTTTTTACAGTGTGCAGGCAACCCAGGCTGCTGCTGAAGATCTGTGGACCGAAGAGATTATCTGGATTTATCAGCTTTGGCCATTTTACCAGAGATTTTCATTTTTTCTCCATCAGTTAGATGGAAAACAAACCTGCATGAATACAAATCAAACACCCCCATTTAGAAATGGAAGATGACTGGATCAGATTTACCTTCCTGATAGCAGCGGCAAAGAGGATTTTGTTGGAGTGGAGTCCACATGGCGCTCACATGTGTTCACTGTCATCAGAAACACAGCAAAAGTGGAGATCTCCAAACAAACATCATGAAGCAGGAAGATAAGACGCAACGCAGAGAGCGAGAGAGCGAGCGAGAGAGGATTAAACAGATTAAACACTGAAGTCAAACTGTCAGAGCTGCACGATGTCTGCACACAGACCTGCAGTCCAAGCTCATACAAACCACAACACAAAAGTGTTTGCATGAAGCAAATTGATCGAAAGACAACAAATAAAACTAACATAAAACAAACAATTTAGAGTCATATTTAGAAATAAAATAGAAATAAATGATTGACGAAAAAAAAAACTACTTGCAACAGGAGAAATCACTGTGAAATCATAAGCAGTCAACGTGGATTTCCAGCAACTCCCGTAATTACATCAGTTGTTTGTGCCGTGTGAAATGGCTCATGTAAGTGTGTGCAAAATGAAATATCATCTAGAATCGTAACTACCAAACAAATACGCGTCACTTTTTAGTTTGGATAGTTTGGATCCCAGTGAAGCAACAAACTCGAGCTGTAGGAGCGCTGTGCTAGCAAGAGTGTGTATTTACAGTGTGTCCAGCTGGGTGTGTGGCAGTCTGATGCTGCATGTGTACTTGACACAGAACATAAAACAGTGTGAGGTTGTAGTGTGTATCTTGTTTGTGCATGTGTGATCAGTAGAAACTGTTTGTGTCTTCCTTTCACTTTAACCCTGCAGGCGTTGCCCTGGGCGTTCCAACCCCTGCACAAGAACTCCCAAACACACACACACACACACACACACACAAGCCTGAATCAGAGCTGCAGTTTTTTTGAGCAGTGTCCTCCAGGTTTCATCCCAGAAGGCTGTGCTACCTGTGCTCCCAACTGATAAACCTTTAATGAAGCTAGGCTAGCAGCTTCTATCTGCTTCAGCTGAACATGGTGTAGATACAAGTTCTAGGAACTACAAAATTCAAAGCTCTTCATTACTCTGGCTGTTGTGAAGTTTGGGTTTGGTGTCACACTGCAGAAAAACTGGGAGCAAATCAGACGCCTCGCTTAGTTTCCTAGACATTTGCACCAGAAGCTTAGATGAAATCAAGACACATCTTCTCATTTAGGCAGAAGGTAATCACAGCCATAGTGCTTTCTGATATGTCCAGGATATGTCCCTCAACGCACACATTAAACAGACATAATGGATGCCTTCTTTCATTTGTGTCGTATTGAAGTAATCGAAGAACATCCTGTCTCAGAGTGATGCCGAAAAAGAATTCATGCATTTGTTGCTTTTAGGCCCGACTATTGTAACTCTATTACATTAAAAACTCCATGAAAAACCTTCAGTCGATCCAAAATGCTGCAGAAAGAGAACCGACAGAGACTAGAAGCATTCTCTATATTAGTTTCTCTTCATTGGCTCTCGGTTATATCCTCATAGGTCTGTAAGGCTGGAGGTTTATTTCTGGTTCTAATTGTCGAGAAGAAGAAGCAGAGCCTTCAGCTGCACTGAACTACTGTAATACTTTATACCAGGGGTGGGGAACTCCACGCTTCAAGCTATCGTGTCCTGCAGGTTTTAGATCTCACCCTGGGTCAACACACCTAAATCAAATGATTAGTTCATTATCAGGCCTCTGGAGAACTTCAAGATGTTGAGGAGGTAGTTTAGCCATTTAAATCAGCTGACACATCTAAAACCTAAGGACACTGGCCCTCGAGGCCTGGAGTTCCCCCACCCCTGCTTTGTACATTACAGGACCTACAGGAACCCTCGTGCCATGAAGCTCCTGGTGCACAGATTTTATGCCCACGTTAATGTCAGAGGTGGTTCAAAGAGCTACATCTCTCCCCTGTGTTCATATGAGATAAGAACGTTTTAGTGCCTGAGCAGAGATTCAATCAGAAAACCTCAGGACTTCCAGCCACTGCTCAAGCAAAACTAGTTCTTTCAGCTCCTTTCTTTCGGGTCACACCGTGGATCATCTGTCTCTCTGCATTTACATGTCCTCCTTCACTACATCCATGAATATTCTCTGTGGTCCTCCTCTTTTTCTCCAGCCTGGCAGCTCCCTGTTCAAACAATCGACTAGATTCTATTTGTGTAGTTTTTCAAATAGTTTAATATTTAAAAAGGACGACTTTTGTTTTGCTTCCATGAAAACTGGAATAGTTTCCCCAGATATCCTCTAAGGATACTAGAGCTTGATGGAGGTCAAAATGTCCATTGTTAAAATGTCCTGAATGTAAGGAAGTTAACGTTTATTCAGACAGATGCATAATTATTTACCAGTTGTTGTTTTTCACTCTTGTATTATTCCATGGTGAGCTTGTCTTCCAGATTAATCTTTTGTATGTGGATGTATTTGGCACTGTGAATTTCTTGGCTGACAGACAAATAACTGCTCACAGCTTGCTCACACTGTACTATCAGTCAGATATTGACAGCAGCTCCTTCCTCTTTTAGTTTTTGCTGTGCTCAAGTGAAAAAAGCCACAACGATGCTGTTGTTACTTTCTCTGCAGGAAGAAAAAAAAAAGTTGCTTGCTTTCCTTTCTCTGAAATTAAAATCCTAAATTCAGTGCCTTTGACACAGCAAGCTCGGTGCGCTGAACAAAAGAAGTCTGGAGCCACAAACTGTCTGCAAATTATCTTTAATAGCGAGAGAAAGTTTTCAGCTAAACCCAAACACCGGCTGCTTTCATTGTTTCAGTAAACTAAACCCACAAAGACTCAAAACAGAACAGCATATAAGTGATACTCGGCACTGAGATCTTCTGGTCACATTAACAGCTCTTCTAAAACAAAAAGTCAGAAATGTCAAGTAACAAAAAGCCTATTTCAACAAAGCTTCAAAAGCTGTTTGCGTTTCCAGTTTTGTTACAGCAATCTGGCTTCAACTGACACAATCCAGCATTGTCTGATCCAATATTTTTATTATAAAACAACCAGAAAAAATAAGTGACTCCTGTTACACTGATGATTTAGGCCACTTCTTGGTCATTCACACACAGAATTTAACTGTAAACTAATGTTTACTAGGTTGTCTACAACTTTAAATCAACAGATCTCTTAAAAACAATAATCAAAAGCTCGTTTTCAAAGAGAATCCATGCAGTGACTTTGTCATCAGAGTTACTGTCCAAGCAATCAAGTCCAGCAGGCACACAATCAAAACTCTAACAAAGACAAGGGTCCTGATAGCTGTTTGGACCGCAGCAGCAACACTCGCGCCCTCACAAGGAGTAAGAAGACCTTCAGAGAATAGCAGGGGCCGTATTTGAATTGCACACTTGTTTCCTGAAGACTATAGAGCAATATTCAGGCATTTTCCAGCAGTGTTTAATATCTTAGATTGTCTGTAAACTTTATCCAAAATTTAGTGCACCACAAATCCTCTAAAGACACACCAAAGGTAACAGAAGCTCTACCATCATGCACTGCAGCCTGTCTGCTCTCAGAAAATAAAGACAGAGGCATCGGAGCCTTTGGCGCTAATGTGATTTGCCCACTGAGAGTGCTTGGTGCGCATAAATGCTCCAGAGACGTCTCAGCCGTCTCTTCTTCTGCCCAAACAGCAAGATTTTAATAAAATAGTATAAAAACACATACAGAGACCACGTTTGAGAGTTTCGCTTAAATAATGTTATTCTGTTAAGAAACTCGCTTGTGAAATATTTGCAGTATTGGAAATTCATTGTCGTCCATCTATTTTTCATAACCGCTTGCTATGAAAGTTTTAGGCTTCAGATCACCCGTGACCTGGAGCCTCCAATGGTGACAAGCGGGGTACAGCGTGGGTCCCCAGACGCAACGCAGAGAGCGAGAGAGCGAGCGAGAGAGGATTAAACAGATTAAACACTGAAGTCAAACTGTCAGAGCTGCACGATGTCTGCACACAGACCTGCAGTCCAAGCTCATACAAACCACAACACAAAAGTGTTTGCATGAAGCAAATTAATCGAAAGACAACAAATAAAACTAACATAAAACAAACAATTTAGAGTCATATTTAGAAATAAAATAGAAATAAATGATTGACGAAAAAAAAAACTACTTGCAACAGGAGAAATCACTGTGAAATCATAAGCAGTCAACGTGGATTTCCAGCAACTCCCGTAATTACATCAGTTGTTTGTGCCGTGT
Source organism: Copadichromis virginalis (assembly GCF_057382275.1). Lineage (NCBI taxonomy): Eukaryota > Metazoa > Chordata > Actinopteri > Cichliformes > Cichlidae > Copadichromis > Copadichromis virginalis. The sequence continues at coordinate 12,348,831 of NC_140619.1, read as the reverse complement.
GAAATGGCTCATGTAAGTGTGTGCAAAATGAAATATCATCTAGAATCGTAACTACCAAACAAATACGCGTCACTTTTTAGTTTGGATAGTTTGGATCCCAGTGAAGCAACAAACTCGAGCTGTAGGAGCGCTGTGCTAGCAAGAGTGTGTATTTACAGTGTGTCCAGCTGGGTGTGTGGCAGTCTGATGCTGCATGTGTACTTGACACAGAACATAAAACAGTGTGAGGTTGTAGTGTGTATCTTGTTTGTGCATGTGTGATCAGTAGAAACTGTTTGTGTCTTCCTTTCACTTTAACCCTGCAGGTGTTGCCCTGGGCGTTCCAACCCCTGCACAAGAACTCCCAAACACACACACACACACACACACACACACACACACACACACACACACACACACACACACACACACACACACACACACACACAAGCCTGAATCAGAGCTGCAGTTTTTTTGAGCAGTGTCCTCCAGGTTTCATCCCAGAAGGCTGTGCTACCTGTGCTCCCAACTGATAAACCTTTAATGAAGCTAGGCTAGCAGCTTCTATCTGCTTCAGCTGAACATGGTGTAGATACAAGTTCTAGGAACTACAAAATTCAAAGCTCTTCATTACTCTGGCTGTTGTGAAGTTTGGGTTTGGTGTCACACTGCAGAAAAACTGGGAGCAAATCAGACGCCTCGCTTAGTTTCCTAGACATTTGCACCAGAAGCTTAGATGAAATCAAGACACATCTTCTCATTTAGGCAGAAGGTAATCACAGCCATAGTGCTTTCTGATATGTCCAGGATATGTCCCTCAACGCACACATTAAACAGACATAATGGATGCCTTCTTTCATTTGTGTCGTATTGAAGTAATCGAAGAACATCCTGTCTCAGAGTGATGCCGAAAAAGAATTCATGCATTTGTTGCTTTTAGGCCCGACTATTGTAACTCTATTACATTAAAAACTCCATGAAAAACCTTCAGTCGATCCAAAATGCTGCAGAAAGAGAACCGACAGAGACTAGAAGCATTCTCTATATTAGTAGCCCGACGCAGGTGTCTTCAGATATGGTTGTTTGATATCCCAACAAAAATGGTTGAAAGGGCGACGTTATCGCCAGGCTTAGAGTTGGATGTACTATGGTGGCAAAAAATGAATAGATGGACGTTTACATTATTTCCAGTCCGTTTACATTAAACTGTGTTGCAAACAGTTCACTGTGTGCTCAGTTAGGACAGGAAATGGGCCCAACAGCTGGAAGTCACTGGTTTGAGTAACTGTGCATAGTATTTTTTGGTTGTTCATTAATGAGAGAATGGTGAGCCAATGGTTGTTTTACACCTTTCCTGATATATATGAGATATATCAGTAAGGTGGAGAGTGCTCTGATCTGTCTTAAGAAGTGTGTTGAAAAAAATCCAGAGTTCACCGTGGTTCAGGGGGTTGGGAAGCTCATCTTGTAACCAGAAGGTTGCCGGTTTGATCTCCAACGCTGTCCGTCTTGGACAAGACACTTCACCTATTGGTGATGGCGCGATATGGCAGCCTTGCTTCTGTCAGTCTGCCCCAGGGCAGCTGTGGCTACACCAGTGTGTGAATGAATAGTGGAATTGTAAAGCGCTTTGAGGGTCTCAAAAAGCACTATATAAGTACAAGCCATTATTATCAAGTTCTTTATTCAGATCTATGGTAGTTGTTAACATAGCAACAACTGTCTTTCCTGGAAAACGGTTCAAGACATACAACCATCCATCATAATATAGGTAGATTAAAAAGAAAAACTAGACTAAAAATGAAATAGATAAAACCCAAACAGATGAGGGCAGATGGAGCCAGCAGCTCCAAGCTGCCTGATTGGCTGTATATTTATAATAGCAGCATATGCACGCTTTGTGTGTGTGCCGTTATTATAAAAATGCAATCAGACTTTAAAACACGCAAAAAATCGTTGCAGAATGCCGGATTAACCTGTTGCATCAACATTACGATCCCATAACATACCGATGGACATAGCGAGGTCAGTGGGCTGGTCCCAACAGCAGCCAGTGTAGGGACTGAAACATGGACACAAGCTACCGTCCCAACTTGTCTCAAGACAACTATAAATCCTGCTTCAAAGAGACCAGCCATCAACAGACCAGCTGTTGGCCTGTAGTCTGTAAATGACTACAGACCAACAGCACTCACAGCAGTGATCATAAAATATCTTGAGACACTGACTTTGATTGATATCAAGAAATGGCACAAATAAAAACACAACTTAAAAAACATCTAAAAATAGTCACTGTGAGTCACTCTTTGGTCGTTGAGGTTTTATTTTGAATATTGCAGAGTCTTTATCCTATAATATTAAAAACTGAACTGGAGTTTGCTGATAACATTGCTGTGGTTGGATTTATATCTGGAGATGCCAAGTCAGTGTACACAGATGAGGTGCCGAAGCTGTGTGCTTGGTGCTCTGCTAATAACTCAACGCCAACAAAAGCAAGGAAATGATCACTGACTACAAGACGCAGAGGGTGCTCCCGCTCTGCATCAGTGGGGACTGCATTAGGATTTAGATTCATATAATTATTAATTAAAAAAGGGCAATTTCTTTGCAGCTTACCCACACAAACTACAACCTTCTGAAGTCCATATCAGTGAGGATCTCTCTTGGTCTGCTAACATAACAGTGGTGCTTAAAAAAGATGGTGTTTCTTAAGTATGGTGTGGACGAGTTGCACAGAAGAAAAGCTGGTGTTGTCCTTCTACTGTTCCACTACTGACACTGTACTAATGTACAGCACCATAGTTTGGTATGCTGGCTACTCAGTGGCATACAGGAAAGCTGTGCAGAAGGTGATCAGCACTGCCTAAAGAACCATAGGCTGCCCGCTGCCCTCCCTACAGGACATCTTCAGGTTTCGGTGTTTCAGCAGGGGAATGAAAATAAACAAAGACACTTTTAGGAAGCTGTCTGGGCTTTCACAACTCATGTATTCAACAACTGAGTATAATAGCTATTCTGTACTGAATGGCATCTCTTTAATACAGTCATGTCCTAAATGTGCAAAAGTGTGTGCTGCTACTATTACTACTACTAATAATAATGTGATTCTTTATTTATAATAACACTATTATTACATTGCCACCTAGTCCTGAGTTCCTGAGTTGTGTGGAAGCAGCCTAAGCAGAGAAGCCACCTCCTCCAGCTCATCTGGGAGAACAATGAGGCATTCGTAGCCCAGCCTGAGAGAGACGTAATCTCTCCATCGTGTCTTGGTCCTCCTCCGGAGCCTCCACCTAGTAGGACATGTCCGGAACACCTCACCCAGAAGGCGCCCACAAGGCATCCTATTAGGAACCACCTCAGTTGGTGTCTTTTGATGTGGAGGAGTAACAGCTATACTCTGAGTACCTCCTGAATAGCTTAACTTCTCACTCTGATTCTTCAGAGAAAACTCATTTTATCTGTTACATCATTCTCTTTGTCTTTACCTAAAAGCTTGTAACCATAGGAGAGTACAGGGATGCAGATCAAGCAGTACATCAACACCTGGATTTAAATTTAACTCTGTACAAGTCAATCTGTCAATCTCCCACTACTCTATCCCAACACTTGTGAACACAGGACCCCAAGATACTTGGAGTCAACCATCAATAAATGACATACATAAACAATCATTTCTAAAACAAGCATCATTTACTGTAAGTATTATTTACTGGTGGTGATTTCGGAGTAAATAACAGGTGTCTCTTGTAAATGAAACATTGAGTTACCTGTAGAAATAAAGGTTCAATAGCAGAAATCCTGGATCTGTGGCTAAAACCAGTTTCCATCCCCCAGGCAATGAGTCAGGTAACAAGCAAGACCATGTACATGCAGTAGGTAAACCCTCTGCGTTCGTCCCCCTGTGTGAGACCATCAACGCCCCATTTTTTGACAGACAAATACAATGTCTTACCACGTGGCCGACTCAAACCACTTTCTTTTGCTGCAGCTTCACCCACTTCCTGAAAATTAAATGAAAGTTGATGGATAACTCTGTGAGTACTATAGGAGATCCAATGCCCATCACAGGCATGAGGGCAAGAGGACACAGTCCTGCTTGATAGTCTAAACCAAGTGTAAATCTGACCTTTATAGACCCATTCCCATTGTAACATTTTGGAGAAATGTGAGAGGTGCCTCATATATGTTGTAGATTTTTTATTTTATTCTAGACCTGTGGTGCAACCAGCTACTGTCTGAAATGTATCAACAGATTTCTGCTACATAATAGACAAATTATGTAGAGGTAAATCCGATGTAGTGGGTGAGTGAGTGAGCGGGCAATCTGAATGAAGCTCATATCGAGACAGTTTCATGAAAACAGGCCCTTTTCCCCACAGCAAAACATGAACATGATTGTATTCCATTTATAGGTGTGCTGATTCCAGTGTCCTGGCAATGACTTGCTGAGATACGTCATGCAAGTGAGTCACTGCAAACAAAATCAGTTTTACCCTCTCTTCCTGCTTAGAAAAGCCAAACAGCTGTCGTCCAGCCTGAAGTAGTAAGAAAGCAGGAACAAAGGCTGAGATCGTGACATTCATGCATTTGTGAAACATCGTGCTGCTGCAGCCAACTGTGAAAATGATGACCTGCTATCCCCACAATGCTTTTATAGTGAACACTGACAAACTGTACCAGGTACATTTAAAAAAAAAAAAAGTCTTAAAAAACACAATAAACAATACAATAAAAAACAACAACATGTTTTTCTAAAGCCATCATACAAAAAATGCTGTTTCTATCTTACCCGCTCAACACCGGCATGCAGACTGAAGGCAAATTTGTAGGTAGCTCAGATGGAAAAGAAGAAAAAAGTTAATTAAAATCAGTGCAGTGAGCTTAAAGGTGAATGTTAAAGAAAGGGGGTGGGGGTAGGGGGATGTAGGTGACGAGGTGGAGGAGGCTCAGCTAATGAAAATAGTCCCTGAACTTGATTTCCTTAATCACTGCATGTCCCTCTTTCCGTTAATTGAAGATAATTATAGGATTTTAATTTTCTTATGTAGGTTAAAGAGGAGAGTGAGAAGTCAAAGTAGATGGAATAACTGATGCTGATGAAGATGAAGAGGCCAACCGAGTCTATTAGTGACGCACACAGACGGATCGGAGCGGCTACGTCAACATTTAGTTTAGATAACATTCATTAAACGCTGGCAAAACACTGTTATAAAAATCTATCTTCCTGATGTTCAGAATCAGTACAGCAAACCTGACATTTAAAAAAATTCATCTTACATGCAAAAAAAAAACCCAATTACCTGTGAAAAGCAGCAAAATTCTCAACACCTTAAAGATAAAAATGAAAACAGCTCGGGTTGTTAGTTTCATTTAGCGAGAGTGTGGAACCGAAGCAACGTCCAGAAATAAAGCATTTCAAAAAGAGGCATAAATAGGGATAGCTCAGTAGGTAAAGTGGTCGCCCCATGATCGGAAGGTCGGCGGTTCGAATCCACTTAACGGCTACCCTGAGGTACCCCTGAGCAAGGTACCGTCCCTACACACTGCTCCCCGGGCGCCTGCTTAGTGGGCTGCCCACTGCTTCACTGAGTGAATGGGTCAAATGCAGAGAAAAACAAGTAATTTCCCCATGGGGATCAATAAAGTATCCATTATTATTATTATTATTATTATTAAATATATTTTATTTTGTGGCTATTCCATTTTTACTCAGATTTTGCAACAAACAATTCAAAATAGGAGGCTGTGCTGATGTAAAAGTATGGAGTTGTATGATAATATTTTGGATTTGACGCAATGAATAATTCTGTTTAAATAAAAATATGCTTATTGTTGTCATTGAGGTTTGTCAATAACTTCTTCCGACTGCTTTTTGGATGAACGAAATCAGCATATGTGACATTTTGGTTTTCTTTTGTTTTTGTATAATTTAATCTTTGTACTCCATGTATTATATGAATTTTGTTAAAAAATATTTAACATTTAAGGTATTTAGTTAACATTTAACTCAGAATTTGTGAACTGAGCCAGATGTCAATAGGTAAAATCATCTAAACTGAAGTTCTTTTTTCCATAGTCAAACTATGAACATGATTCGGTGCTTATTTACACTTGCACTACTGATCTCTTTCATTCAGAGTTTTGTTTTATTTGAAACATGAAATTAATCAGGACTTCTCAGGTTTTGGCAGTTAAATCAGCCGGTTTTAGAGGTGCAAAGACTGAAATCTTAAGGTTAAATTTATCTCCTCTGAAAAGAGTCCATAAGTAGCTGATGCGCATTTCATCCAGTTACTCTAAAGTCAGTTTTGTCTGTATTTAACCCTTTTTTAAAATTTAAAGATTTACCGGTCTGAGGAGAGTATTGAAAAACAACACAGACTTTAAATGGCTAAGGTGTTTTGATAGCTGTTTCTGTAGTGTACAGCCATTGGCTTCACTCAGTTTGAAAGTTTGTTCTTTTTCTTCCACGTTCAGCACGGCTAACTGAACTAATGGCACAAGGGTTTTCACAGACTAAATGTCTGAAACAGCTTTCTGATGTGTGTAATATCTGAGTGATTCTGAACAAAGTGGATGTTTGAATGAAATAAAACAGAAAAGGCTGGAGCTTTAATGCCTGTCTGTGGACAGAGCAGCAGCTAATGCTTTGTGTTGCCTCTCCATTACCTCAGAAATATGAAGAAAACATGAGTATTTGTCTTGGAAATGGACAGCAGTGTTCGGCGGAGCACAATTACAGCCTTTTGTATTGGAGAAAATGGTGTGATCTCGGTCAAATGGAGCTTTTATCAGAAAGTGACCATCTTTTTCCGGCGCTCCCTCAGGGAAGGAGACAAGTCAGAAAAGGGACCGAGCGTCCAGTAATTTGACTTTATTTATGTGATATGTGACAGTGACGATAAAGCAGAGCAGCACCACAAAGCGCTGATTGATCTTTCACAGGCAATCACGATGAGCAAGGAGCAGAAAATAGGCCGGGCGGCGTCTGACGGTCTCATCTGTGAACGGCATTATCTGACACCGGTGAACCTTCACCCGTCACATCTCGACCCATTTCTGAAGGTAAAAAACACGACATTGCAGGTCAGGAGCGCAGTGATGTTGATGATTAATGAAGACAAATACAGACAGACCCCAAACATTTCTTGTCCTTGAGTTCAGTAACAGTCTGAATGGATGTTAAAAGTGACAGTTCTGAGATTTTAGTGTGGGCCACATCTGTGTGAGCTTTGTGATCGTGCACAGAGGGCATTTTACTCCTAACACAAGGCAGTGATTTTGACCCATGAGACATTTTGCAACAACATTTTCTATACGGACTTATTTGCAATGATTGAAGCAGTACTACACCTGAACGCCTCCTGGATGCTCCTCTGCTAATGCGCTCCTCACACTACATCTTCAGTGTGGGTAATTTTAGCTTCACACACTGCTCTGCAAATCCAATATTTTCACAGACTTCGCCAGCTCCTGACTTCATCTTCAAAAATATTAGATTTAATCTTCGCTTTTGCCTGGGAAGATACATATTTCATTATTCTGAGGAGACGGGAGATATTCGTAAGATTGCAAAAATACCTGTTAAAGCATGGGCCACTGCTGCATAACAGGTTAAAAATGGGACCAAATGATGGAGCAATTGTACAGCATGCTTATTTCAGAAATGGCTCTAACTGCTTTTGGGAAATGCAGTGCTTTTATAAAGCTCTTTTTTATGGAGCTGAACAAATAGGTGCAACCTTTCTCTCTGAGATTTTTCAGAATGTGTGTGCTTTGTTGTTGTCACAAGCTACATATTGGTGAATTAAAGGGGAAGCATTTCAAAAATTCACAGTGCCACCAAAATGATTACAATGGAACAACAGAGTACTGTAATTTGTGCAATGGTTGGACCTTTTTCATATTAGGCCTTTTTATAGAGATTTTAGGGGAGATGCTACATGTTCAGCGGTCACGTTGTTGGGTACATCATGCTAGTACTGCATTGGATTCTCATAATTCTCTGATTCAACAAATTGCCGAAAACATTCATCAGAGATTTGGTCCAGTTGACACGATTGACATGGTGATGGCACCAGAGGCGGAGCCAGACATTTGAAACACCCGGGGCTTAGCCCTAAAGGGTAGTATGCATGTTTGATTTTTTTTTTTTTTTGGGGGGGGGGGGGGGGTTTAGAAATGACTGAAAAATTAATAGGCTCTGTTTTGACTTTTGTTCAAAAAAGAATGACTTCATATAAGGAAAAATATATATCACATGTGCAGGACACCTTAAACTAGTTTTTTAATTAAGCAGCAACGCAGAACAAGGTCAGGGCTGTATCAAGACACGAGGACTAAACCCCAATTCAACCAGACCCAGAACTGATCCAGAATTAAAACAGGACTACAACAGTTCAAAATCAGGAGTACTTGGGATTTAACCAAGACAGAACCACAATCAGAACTAGATGATAGTAGCACTAAAAATCATCATAGACCTGCACTACACTTATTTTTTTAATTCTACCAAAGTCCACTATTTAGATTGAGAAAGGTTTATATAATTATTTAGCCTTGTTGTGCAAACAAGCCTGCATAACTTAATAAATATAGAATTTGAAAAATAGCAAACCTAAAAAGAAACACTAGGTACTAGATACATGAGTACCTATGATACGGTGATACTTTTGGTAAACAACCATTTGACTAACATGTGTGTCTCACCTGCTCTTGTTCCATCTCTGTTCTGTCCTCATTCTCCATCTCCCTCTCTGTCCCTCTCTCTCCTTCTTTGTGCTGACAATCATCAAATATACAGTTGAAACCAGATATTTATGTACTCTTCAGATCAAAACACAAACACTTTTTTTAATTGTAACATCAAATCAGACTAAATGTTTATTTTTTTAGATTGATAAATATAAAAAACACATTTGTTAACTTTAAGAGTAAAGAGAGAAACTATCTGTATTTCTTAATTGCAAATGGCACCAAATTGTATTCAAACTTGAGCCACACTTATGGAGGTCCACAGTTCTTTTTCTGGTGTTTTGGTTGATATCTCTTGATTTTCCCATTTCAAAGAAACAGGCTCTGTGTTTTGCCTTATATGCATCCACAGCTGTGCCACCAATTTACTCACATGGACTCTACTAACCTATCAGAAGCTTCTTCAGCTCAGAATGGAATCGTCTGCAGTTTCTTATTAATTAACAAACTTAGTGTATATGTACTCCTAAATTTAATGAAAGTGATAAAAAATAGACATCTCTCTCTCTCTTTATTCTGACATTAACTAATTCAAAAGATATTTCAATATTTATCTAAAACAAAAGTTTACTCTAACTTGATGTTGTACAGTAAAAATGTTTTATGTAAATATCTGGTTACAAATGTGAATATCCTGCTGTGTACTGAAATCCCTCTTGTTTTGCATAGAAATATACTGAACAGCATACAAAGCATAATATATAAAATAACATTTACCCGAGTTTTTTCTTTGAAAGAACCCTCTAATGTCCATTCTTATATTTCAGTGCATTACTGAAACCGATTTAGTCGGGGAGGGTAAGAACTGAAAATATAAAATAAACACACGTAAGCTAAGACTCTCTAAAAAAAAAAAAAAAATATATATATATATATATATATATATATATATATATATATATATATATATATATATATATATATATATAGCGCATTTGTTCAGCTTTTCATTTCGCCATTTGTTGATTCACTTGAAGAGCAAGTAACGTAATATTGGTCAAGTGATCAGTTTGATATCAATCTTTCGTGATACACCGTCATATTTACATTATTTGTACGGTACGAATGATTTGCTTTGGTACCTGCTCAAACTTAAGCTCTCCTTAGTATGGCTGGCTCCGTTTCTCCAACAGCGCACTCACAGGCAGCAGCTGCCCCGCCCCCTCGCTCAGTTGCTTAGTGCCTGAGCTCGGATCATACCAATATCAGGGGGGATTCACGCACAGTCGTAAATTCCCACAGTGTGCACTATGTGCTTCGAATATTGTGTGTACTTTTTGTTTTATACAGTTGTCAGCCAGGCATCTAACTATGAAAAAATTACACTCCAAAAGACCCCGGGCTTCTGACAAAACAACCCGGGCTTAAGCCCAGTAAGCCACCCCCACGCTCCGCCCCTGGATGGCACATTATCCTGGTGGCAGCAGCCATCAGAAGACGGGTACACTGTGGTCATTAAGGGACGAACGTGGTCAGTAACAATACTCACGGAGGCTGTGGTGCTCAGTTACTGATGGGCTGAAAATGTGTCAAGAAAATACCCCCCACACCATTATACCGTCACCGGCGGCCTAAATTACTGATATAAAGCAGGATGAATCCATGCTTTCATGTTGTTTACACCAAATTCTGACCCTGTTGCAGCAGACTGATCAGTGGGGACCAACAGGCCTTATGGGGACAAAATCCTGGTCCCCACGAGTTTGAATGCATTTTTCAGACACCAAAATGTGGTTTTACTGTCAGGGTTACAATAAAGTTACAGTTAGGTTTAGGCTGAGGGTTAGGAATGGAGAAATGAGCCCGTCTCCGGCCAGAGACAGGAAAGGCACTGTCCATCCCCCCAATGGGTCGCCTCGTCCAACCCCAGAAAAAGTTTTGGGAAGGTAGGAAGTGTATTTTTTTATGATTTTACTGTGAAAGGAAAATAAATCATATAATAATAAAACAAACCAAATAAATAAAAAACACCTCAAATTAATAAATCAATGATTAGTGTGCTATGCCGTAACTAGTGATGGGATTTCCAGCTCTTTTTAAAGAACCGGCTCTTTTGGCTCGGCTCACTAAAAAGAGCCGGCTCTTCAGGTTGTTTTGTTGCTTTCATTAATTTATTATTAACAATAATATAAAATTATACACAAAAGGAATTACTAATGTAAAAAAAAGTGGTTTTATTTATATATGTTTATATATAAATATATGCGGTGGCCCCTTGAGACAAAGCACATACAAACTCCAAAACACATTTCTAGCGTTAACCAGTGATGTGCGATACCACTGATTTCCTTTCCGATCCGATACCAAGTAATATTCAGGGTGGTATCGATGATACTGATTCGATACTTTATACAAAAACATATCGTTAGCTTCATAGCATAATTGCCTAAGTCATTTGACTAAGTCAATGACTTAGGCACTTATGCTATGAAGCTAACGATATTTTATTTATTGTATCTCAAATTATAGCGTCAAAATAATTTACAGGACATCAGATTACTTGTTCTTATCACTTAATAATGCAGAGTTCATCATATAGAAATAAAAAAACCTGAAGTTGTGTGCTATTTGAACACCTTGCCTGCCTACAGCACTAAAGGACTCCATGAGAGAGGTCTTTCTCTCCCTAGCAGCACCCGTCCCTCTCCTCCTCTTCAGTTCGTTCAACATACGCGCCTCATATTCTGTGATATGATTTACCTCTGAGGTGTTTGACAAGGTTAGTGATGTTGCCACAACCATACATGCCAACCCTCCCGATTTTTCCGGGAGAATCCCGGAGCCACCATTCTCCCGAATTTCCACCTGGACAACAAAATTGAAAAACCATATTGGAGAATTCATAGAGCGGCCCAGCCAATTCCAGTTTTCAACAATGGTGGCAGCTACTTAGTTTTAATATTACTCTTATTTCTCTTTCTGGGTCGCAAAAAAACAAAACTTTTAACATGTTTTCAGGTGAGAATGTAGCTGTGTAAACTTCAAATATCTGAGCCGATCGACACATCGTCTTCAAAGCCCGGCGGCCTTTCGCTACTCGGGTTAAACATGATATATAAGTCACTTTGATAACTTAAAAATGTTATTGTTCGGCTTTTTCAGTGTTTTATTTGTTCGTGAGTAAATCGGTTTGGCTGAGATTAAAGTTATTAGATTAGATTAAATTAAATTTTACTTTATTAATCCTCCGGGGTTTTCACACAGCTGAATAAACATCAAACAGAAAACTAATTAAAGAAAGTGTGAGACGGTCGAGAGTTTACGCCAGCGCCCGGTTATATTTTAGATAGCAAGGAGCAGACGGCTGAGTTTCACTCCACCGAGGGAACTCATGACGTACTACCCGGCTTTCTTTAGACCGCGAAGGGCGGGTCCTCAGGTGGAAGCAGCCTCTGAATTTGGACACCCCCGCTGTTTCCGGACCGGCTAATAATAACGGTGACATTAACGTATTTTATCCGATAAATAAACTGTCATGAATCGCTGTGTGGCAGGCAGGCAAGCAGGAGTGGTGGACCCAAAATGCAGAACTCAGACACGGAAGTGAAACTTAAAGCGCAGCTTTATTGCTGTGAAAAACCTAGTACAAACTAAACTCACCAAAAGACAAACAAAAGTCTGAACACTGAGACACTGGAAAATAAATACAAAATTGGAGCAGGAGACTAAACACTAGGAACATAGACGCAGAACACACAGCTAGTTGAGGGTACGACGCGACACTGAGCACAGGAAAACACAGGGCTAATATACACAGGGTGGTAATCAGGGAATGGGCAACAGGAGGGAGACACAGCTGGGAGAAATTGGACTAACGAGGCAGGGGAGCAAAGCGGCACACACTAACATAAGACATAGACTTTCACAATAAAACAGGAAATAAGACACAAGGATGCAGACTAAGAAACACAGACTTAACACGGGCAGAACTAAGAATAAATCAGAATAAGCTGGAACATAGAACATCATCATAATCATCATCACAAGCACTAAGAGAATAAGGAAACAATCAAACACACCAAAGTAACTTGAAAGGCAGATTCATCATAAAACCCAACAAAGCACCAGAGAAACATAACAATCATTCAAAAATAAACCAAAACATTACTCAAAATACTGGGTCAAACTGACCCAGAACTAGAGCAGGGCGATATGGCCAAAAATATTTATCACGATATATATTTGAAAATTTGCGATAACGATATAACTGATGATATAATTGATGCGAGACAAAATACAACTCCACAACATTACTAGCGCAAAAAGACAACTTTCCATTTATTTTCACTTAAACAAGAAGCTGGTTTTTATGTACATTGAAGCTTTATAAAAATGTAACAGTGCAAATGCAAATTCCTTGCTGAAAGTTTAACCAAAAGGCATTTCCAGTAGAAATGGGCTGACATATCCTGAGCATAACCATGTATAATATCCACTGAAGTTAAAAAGAGGTGCTTTGCAACATTAAACTGCAGTGTGCAGTACGTATTTTTTGGACCATAAGGTGCACAGGATTATAAGGCACATTAAGTGAAACAAAGCAGTCAGATAAATCAAACTTTATTAAACTCATTCTTCTTGTTTCCTCCACTTCTGTACCATTGATTCATTAAGGTTGAATTCTCTGGCAGCTGCTCTATTCCCATGTTGTTGCAGTATATTAATGACTAACCTTGTATTATGAATGCATTATCTCAGTTGTTCTCCTGACTGAAGTTTGGTCCGTTTACAGCATCCTGCCATGCGATTGCATTTTTCTCTAACCATGAGGAACCTTAACGTTAACTTTTATAAGTGGAAAAGTGTTAGTGTTCGTCCTCCAGCTTCACTGTTTATGTTATGCTAACGTAGCTGTGTCGCTAGTGATCACATAGCACATCATTATATACCAGCTAGCCCAACTTCAGTAACCCTACAAACGTCACTGCTGTTTAGTTTCCTGTCTTCATTTATGTTGGAAGTGATAGCAGAGCTGTACGTTTGATTTTTTTCAGAAATCTCTCAGTCAGAACATGCAATATCATGCTTAGGTAACTAGCGAAACTAGCGAGCTAACTTCCGCTAGCTTCCTGCTAACTTCTAACGCTGTTAAATGTAATAAATTTTGTTTTCATGGATGCCTGGAAGTTAAACTTCATAGTTACACCTGGTAAAGCAGCAATGCTGATCGTTTTATTAAAGATGAAAGAATTTAGACAGTTTTTAACTCTCAGTGATGCTGCAGTGTTCGTTTGACCTGAAATATACGGAGTTTAGGACCCAGATTACTCCCAGATTTAAGAGCATCTTAGTCTGACAAATACGACAATAACGACAGCCGCTTGCATGTTCTGCAAAAAAATGTGCTTTGTCGTGTATCTGACGGACAAACACCAAACCAGTTCCACATCACTGAAGTTGCACCATTTTTACAAACCAATTTTGGTTCATCTGTTTCACTCAAATATCGGCCATGTGCGTATGAAAACAAAGGCACTGCGCATGCGCGTTTTACTCATATTCTATCGCGATATTTCATTTTCCTATCGTTGCCTAATACTATACTGGTATTACCGTGAACGGTATAATATGGCCCAGCCCTACCCAGAACCGTGACATAAACGCTGTAAAATGTATGTATCACCCCCCCCCCCAACAGCCCTTTTGAATGTCTCCCTAATTCTGAGGTCTCAAGGTTGGGAAAGTATAGCCACAACACCTCACTCTTGGAGCACTTTTTTGCCACATGTATCGCAAACCATGTCTCAGCTGTTTGTGGAGGTAAAATACGTCCGCACAATTACGCTCAGCCATTGCTGCGAGTGCACGCGCCAAGGGGCTGCGAGACATTTATACAGCCGTATTTCGCACATGACTATGAAAGGCGGAAGAGGAAGTAGTTCCTTTGAATGTAGACAATCCGAATGTTATAGTTGCTTTCCACTGTGTTCCTGTTAATGATAAACTACAAATTAACCCTAAATTACTAAAAATATCGATATTTTAATGTGAGAATCGATTCTAGAACATAAATGACTGGTATCGGAGGAATCGATATTTCAGGATCGATCCGCACATCACTAGCGTTAACTGAACTTCCAAAACAAAGCTACCTAGATCACTTAAATTACACAATTGAAAGCATATGTGTATTGTTTGTGTATTTATACACAAGCACTCATATATATTCAAATAATTTAAAAAAAAGTTCATTTACCTGTTACTACCACACACCAAATCCGGTCATTGGTACTTGCTGGCTTGTGTAGCCACTAAGTAACAAAAGCTCAACACTGCGCCCAGCATCCTGGAGCACTTCTGTTGTGTTTTTTATGTGTTTTGAGTTTTTACGTGCTTCTGAGTTTTTACGTGTTTTGGAGTTTGTACGTGTTTAAGGGTTTGTACGTGCTTTAGAGTTCGTACGTTTGTACATGCTTTGTCACTCCACATAAAATGTAATAAATAAATCATATAATACAAAAATCAACAATTCACATTTCAACTTTTAACTATTTAAATTTTCAGCTTTTTCCTTTTAAACAAATTTAAAGAGAAACAACACAAACCACTGCAAACCACAACACAATTAAATATAAATTAAAATATGAAAACAAAAAGAACATTCATATTCTCTGTCATATGGACCTGCATGAATAAACTTTCTGAATCCTTTATCATCTGCAACTGAAAATAGTTGTGGATAATTACTATACCTTTCTAATGTGACATTGTTGTCCCTGGCTCTCTTTCTCTCTCTCTCTCCATCCTGCTCTGTTCCTGTGCTACTGTGAGTGTAACTACCGCTCCTCCCCCCTCTGCCCAGCATAAAGCACAAGGCTCGCGTGCAAAATGAAGCAGAAGCAAAGTGCGAAAGAGAGTGAGAGACAGAAAAAAAACCCCACGGATCACGATAAGGAGCCGGCTCGCGTCGTTCACGTCAAAGACCTGGCTCTAATAGCCATTTCGTTCGCGACCGACACATCACTAGCCATAACGTTTCGGCCAAGGTCTGGCCTTTCCTCAGACGAAAGCCCACAAAGAAAGGAAAACCTCGGGAATGTGGCTGCTGTGTAACTCTCAATTGAGATGTGCTCTACTCAAAGGTCTGAAACAGAGTGAGGCTGGAATCAGTTCTGCCCTGAAAGTTAAGTTTTGTATTTCATGTTTTCTATTTGGTGTTACTAAAACAGCAAGTTAACCCCATACTGCCTGAAATTTTAGTGTGTGTGTGTCTGTATGCATTTACCTACACAAATTGTATTTTTAAGAAACAATGTCTGTAATTAGGGGTGCATTTTGGTTATCGATTTTCCGATTAAAATTGATTCTAGCTTAAATAACGCGATATCGATTCATTAAAATCCTGAATAGTTTTAAATATAAATTAATTTTGCCCAAAATGCTAGAATCTCAGGTTAAATCTCACCAAACCACCAAACAGATAAAATAGTAAATGGGAGTAGCTACACGGATTCTGCACAAAGACGTGAACACAAAGCGCGGACCCACCGACGCATCAGAATCCGTGAGATGTCGGCTTTCGCAACCAACAGCACGTGCATGGACACGCCGTCGCGGCTGAAAGCTGACAGCTCACTGATTCTGATGTGTCAGACTCTGAAGGTGCAGGTTTCATCACTCTCCAACCAAAACCGATTTAACCAGCAGCAAAAGAAGATCCAAACGACGCTTCACATAAACATCGTCATGAATTCCCTCTTTGTTTTGCTGTTTCACTTCCACCACAATTTTTGATTTTTTTATTTAACTGACTTCTGACAAGAAAGTCTCATTTCTGCTGTTTTTTATACCATTTAAAATTATGCAAAATTGCTTAGCTGTGTCTCTTATTATACCTCTGTAAGCTTCAGGTAATGTTTATATGTTGATTCATGGTTTTCTTCAGTTTTTGTTCTACCTCAGAATAATTTTCAGGTTATCTGCTATAAAAAGCCAGTCCAGGAAAAATCGGAGTAAATCGGTTTGGCTGAGATCAAAGTTATTTGATTATTAGATTAAATAAAACTTTATTAATCCATTGGGTGGGTTCCTCCGGGATTTTCACACAGCTGAATAAATGTCAAAGTGTGAGACGTTTGAGAATTGACGCCAGTGTCCTGTTATATTTTAGATAGCAAGGAGCCAACGGCCGAGTTTATCAAACCGACACAGCGGTGATGCAAATCTGAAGGCTAGACCGTCCCATGTCACAGCCTCGTACTTCCGGCCTTCTCGGTCTTCGAAGGACCCGGCCCACGTAGACCGCGAAGGTCTTCTCCGAAGGTTGCAGCCAACGTTTTGGGACACAGCTATCTTATTTTATTTGATTGCGTCAGGTTGAGTCTCACTACATAATCCCTTAGATTTTTGTTATGGTGATATCACACTGTGGTTGCCAATTGTCCCTTGTTGCCCAATTATCTGTTCGAAATTTGTCTTTAATCGTTTCTGTATTCTTAAACCAGCTGTAGAAAATGTAGATATCAAGGGGATAATGTCCCTCTGGTCCTCAGGTTGGGCACTTGGAATGTTCTCCGACATCTCCTCAAATAGGTGCGGGAGTATCCCCTGCTTTAAAGAGAACTTTGACCGCCTCTGAAAAATCCCTGGTACATATCCTTCGGAATCAAATCATCTGACATTTAATTAACTCTTGGTAGGTATGTTTTGGGTGAGAGCTAGTCTAATAGAGTAGTGCGTGTGTGTCCGTTTTTTTAAAGAAAATCTTTATGTTCAATTTTTTTGTAGATGGGAAGTCCCTACCTTTGTAAATTGTAGTGTCCAAAAAAATCAATGCTGTTTTCCGTATCAATTTGATGGATGGGTCATGTGTGTTCAGAATCTGTACGAAGTCCTCTAAGTGTCTTGTCATCCGGATACCGGAGATAGTGCAAAGACTTGATCGGGCATTTGGCCAATGCCTATTTCTCCCAGTCTGCCATAAATATATTGGCATATGATGGAGCAAATCTTTCCTCCATCGCTGTCCCCTTAATTTGTAAATAGCACTCCCCAAATAAATTCGAAATCTTTACATTTCAAATTTATTTCCAATAGTTTTAATATTTCTTTGTCTGGTCTCTTCCTGTCTGGGAATTTTTGGAAAAATCTCCTCACTGTTGCTAAACCTGCTGGAATGTCAATATTTGTATAAAGACTCTCCACATCTATCGTGAAGAACAATGATTCCAATAGAACAGACAGATCTTTATCCAATTCAATGAAGTGATGCGTGGCCTTGATATACCCTGGATGTTTAATAAACAGAGGGTACAAATAGTGATCAATATATTCCGCTGTGGCATACGTTTCTCTTCCACAATCGGACACAATTGGCCGTCCTGTGGGAATCTCCCACGGAACCATCCAGGTCCCGGGATCTTTATGTATTTTAGGAAGAATGTAGAATCGACGACGTCTCGGTTCAGACTGACCTATAATGTATGTCCTATGTTTGGCATTAATGAATTTTGTCCTATGTAATCGGTCTGCAATTTGTTTCACTGTTGGGATTGATTGCGTCAATATTGGTATGCCTAAGTTTTTGTAATGAATTTGATCATTGAAGTTGTCAAGTCACTTCAAAAATATATTGATCTCTGCTTAATATAACAATTGTGCTCCCTTCGTCTGCTGGCTTAATAACGGTTCAATGGTTTTATAGGGCAGAGGATAGCTCAGTAGGTAGAGTGGTGGCCCCATGATCGGAAGGTCGGGGGTTCGATTCCCCTGAACAGCTACCCTGAGGTACCCCTGAGCAAGGTACCGTCCCTACACACTGCTCCCCGGGCGCCCAATGGCTGCCCACTGCTTCACTGAGTGAATGGGTTAAATGCAGACAGGGATTTTCCCCACGGGGACCAATAAAGTACACTTTCTTTCTTTATTGTGCATTAATTCCAGGAGTGCTTTCACTTCTTCCTGTTTAAAATTGTGTTTTTCTCTACATGGTCTATACATGTTTTTAAAATCAGTTGTGTCTTGTCCCACCAGTCTGTGTATCTGTGGGGGTGAAGAACTGGGTGGTGGTTGCCAAGTTGAGGCTGCTGTAAAAGATTTGGACTCCCATTTTGTTGTGTTTTTAAAATATTACATTTATAAAAAAAATTTGAATATCAAATGTTTTTTATATATATATATATATATATATATATATATATATATATATATATATATATAGTAGGTATGAACATCAAACCTTTTTGTAATAGACTCCTAGGCTGCAGAAAGCTTAAAAATGCTTAAAATGCGTGGCCAAAATCACCACATTTTTTAAAAACCAAGGGCTGTGACCCTTTATTTTAGGCTCAAGCCTAAAAACAAGCTCCAATGTTTCAACATGGCCTTAACAGTTTCACATGTCCAATGGATCATGTCTGCCTTTGTATGGAAAAGATCCCTAGGAAATTCGGGGGATGTACGGCATATTTCATCTGATACGACCCTTAATTAACTGCAGAGTGTTCTGCTCCTCCGTGGGCGAAAGGTTGGAATAATTGATAAGGGGGATCCAAATTTCCAAATGCAGGAACTGTTTCTTTGCTTCCCTCACTGCTGACTGTAGTTGTTTAATAGCAGTTTCTTTTGCTCTTTGTGCCCTACAATTTATCCCAAATGCCAACACCACCTTCTCCACTTGGTTGTCAATGATTGCTTTGGAAAGTATTCCTTGGGCATGGTGAAAGTTAGTACCGGAGTAACTATCAATTTAGAGGTCTTGGTCTGAGTTGGTCGGGAACCTCGCCGCAGTCAAATCACCTAACACTACCATTTTCTGGTCACGGTCACATACCGATCCACTAATTTCCTGAGGGCAGAGATGTGGTTTTTTGGCCTGATGGTTGGCTGAGGTGGGGGCCAGATCTAGGTTCTCCATAGAGTTTTCCTCAAGTTGTGAGAAACCCCAAATTGGGGATGAGTCCTCCCTGTGGAGCACTTGGGCAGTGACAAGTCACATAAGTCACAACTTATTCTGTGAGCTAGGGGAGGGGCTGAACCTTCCTCTAAATAGCTCACAGACCTTTATCATAAAGCCACACAACTATTCAATCCCCCATGCTGCCTCATGCAAGGTTGTGGAATCTCCGTCGCAGGTTCTTC
Organism: Copadichromis virginalis; assembly: GCF_057382275.1. NCBI lineage: Eukaryota > Metazoa > Chordata > Actinopteri > Cichliformes > Cichlidae > Copadichromis > Copadichromis virginalis. The sequence continues at coordinate 12,329,016 of NC_140619.1, read as the reverse complement.
TGGATATTCAGGTCCCTGATCTCTCTCACACTCAACCGCTGACTTGAGGTTTATATCTGTCATGGTGGCTATTGTTGCCGTGTTTGGTTTTTGATGTGCGGCTCTCAAGTCCGTCCGAGCTGTGCCCTTGTTTAGTGGATTGAACGGCATGAGTGCGTTGTACTGTCTGCGTCTGTTGAAATTGTGTGTGTCATGATGATGATTATGTTTCAGGGTGTATATGTGGAGGTCGTGGTGTGGGTTCATTTTAATGCCCGTGCTTATCCTCCTCTGTCACTACCTGGTCCCCAGGTCCCTCTTCACAGGATGCAGTGAGTGCCTCTGTATTCTCTTTTTTTTTTTTTTTTTTTTTTTGGCCTGTCCCGTTTGGCTCTTTTGCCCTCAGAATTGTTGTCTAAAGGCAAAGAAAGATGCCCAACGGATTTACTTTACCAAACTGACCATCCCAGCCTTGCCGTAATGGTCCATTTGATTCACCTTTTATTGTTTATTTTATTTTCACTTACTGAATACGGGACAGACTTGACTGGGGGAAAGAAGGGGAGAAAGAAAGAGGGGAAGAGAAACAGCTGAGAAGAGGGACGGGGGAGAAGGGCAAAAGACAAAAACCAACAGAACGGGCAGAGAAAAAAAAAATGCATATATCAATCACCTGGATCACCTGCTGAGAAAGAAAAAAGAAAGCAAGCAGAAGAGAACAAGAGTAATAGAATAAACAACATCACAATGATATATGGGAATATGACAGTAAATACTAAATGTTAAACATTATTGTGCAGCACATAAGATCAACAGAACACAGTGTGCTTTGAGGTAGGAGCCAAAAAGGGTGTAGTTTGTGGGTGTGATCACCCGTGTGTACACCTGTGAGCATGGACGCGCTTGTTTTTTGTTTTTTTAAAAGGTTCCTTCATGTAATAATCTGCTAGAGGGTGTGGGGGGGCCACAGCCCCGTCCTCCAGGGCTTGAAGCAGGTGTGGAGGAGATCAAAACTCCAGACATCCAGAGGCCCCCAGAACACAAGAGACCAAGGAAGACCAACAGAGGGGCAGCTGCGCCACTGTCCCGGAAAGAGCTGAGGAGAGTCCCAGATGAGGGCTCACTCAGCAGCCGCGGAGCAGAAGCCAGGGGGAGTTGCAGTGACGCGCCCGTGAGCTCCGCCGGCAGCCAGCTGCGCCTGAGTGACCGAGCCCCAGGCCGAGAGGCCGGGGGCACCCCACCTCCGAAGTGGCCCGAGCGAGCCCCAGGCTCCAGGCCCCGATAAGCGGCCGCCAAGGAGTGAGCCGGTGTGTACCTGGACGCCCATCCCCGGACACAAAGAACCACCAACGCACCGATGTCTGAGGGGGTCCGCCACTGGCAGGGGAAGTGGTGGTAGGGGGAGATAGGCCTCCAAACCTTGGAGGGCCTGAGATGTCCCCAGAGAGGTGGCGCCTGACACCCAACCTGACATATAGACACAGACATACAGGCACACACAGATACAAACATCCATTCCCACCCTCATGCTCTCATATGCACTTACTCCACACTCAACCAACGTGGAGACAGACATAAAGAGACGTTGTACACACGATCACACTCCCCAAGCGTACTCTACAAACCGGGTCTAGGTGCCCCCGCCCCTGGAGGGGGGAACTGCACCCAGACCCAGGTGGTGTTTCCCTTTTCCCTGCGGTGGGGGGAGGCAGACCGCCCCGACTCCGTAGCAGCAGGAAGGCTCCACACTCCAGACCGCAGTCGGACGGCCAACTCCTCCTCCTAGCCCCCCTGCTCCAGCAGGTCGCAGAGAACGGGGGTGAGAGAAGACTCCAAACCTCCCTCCACCCGCTCATTGTAATGTTGATGCATGTGTGTTCTAAGGTGCATTTAAAACCCAGGAGGGCATGGAGCTACCTGCCAGAGAGCAGCAGGTAAGCGCATGGTCCCTCCTGCTAGCCCTCAATGTCTACGTGTATTTAAAATTGAGAGGTGGGCAACGATGCCACGGGTGGGGTGTACACCCTGATGGTACTTTGGACTCCGTGTATCGTGCCCACCCCCAAGATCCTATATGTATGTGTAATGAGAGTGTGAGTAATGTGAATGTCTAAGTTGTGGGATAAAATTGAGGCAGAGGCAGCCAGAAGGGGACAGAGGGGGGGGGTACCCTCCTCTGCACCCTGGTGACATACCCCTACTCCAAGGCCCTGCATGTGTGGGTGGTTGTGGTGGAGCGGGAAGAGGGAGGCAGCTGGAGCTGGAGTGCCTCTGTATTCTCAATGACATCCTCTATCATGCATGAGAAGTTTTGGTAAGCCCACCTTGTGGCCACTACAAAAGCTTCCACTCCTGGGGCAGCTCTCTAAACAGTTCGTATAAAATGTTCTGTAGAGTTGTGGTGTAGTGATCTTCTAAGATGAGCAATGTGTTGTATCCCCAAAAATTGGGGATACAACACATTGTATTGTGTACATCTTTCATACCAGCTCTCTTACTTGCGATTGCGGATCTGCTGCTTTTTGTTGCCCCTGGAAAGGTTTCAAATTCAAATTATATTTGTCACGTACACAGTCATACACAGTACGATATGCAGTGAAATGCTTGGACAACTGCTCGTGACCTAAAGAAAACAAAAAAGGAAAAGGCTATGAATAGATAGGAAATAAATATGAAAAATTAAAAGGGTAAATTTTACTAGGAAGGAATAAAATATAAATTAAGGTTAAAAAGGAAATAACTGTACAACACACAGCATTTTTCTGATATTTTTTGGTTAAATATTCAAATAAGGCGTTATCTAGCTATTTTGCATATGCTACTACCAGAACAGGATTTGAATAAATGAATACATTTTTAAAAATGGAAGGTTTATTTTATTGCTTCATAAATCTACAATTTTCTGTAAATCACATTCTAAATGGTATTTTAATAAAAACCTTCAGAATATAGACAGGCATAAAACTGTGAGTGAACGTTAATGCAAAATAGCCTGAAAGGTTAAAACTGACATGTTCACATATGATGTATTTTTTAACTGAATCGACCACATGTAAAGAGATGTGCTTTGTAGCATATTTAACTGCCATCTGCACTTCCTGGGAAAGATACAATATACTAAAGTGTAACTGGACTTTTGTTTATTTGCAGAAAACAGTACATAAGCAGCAGATGGTCATTTCCTCCTGTTAGTCACATATGATTTGTCATGATGGCGAATGTCTTCATCGAGGAGGTTTGTTTATTTGTAACCTTATTAGCAGTTTTCACTTGTTTCCTCCCCTCCTGCTCTTTGTTAGCACTCGGCCGTTTTCATCATCACACGGACACTGTGAGAGGTCTTAAAATAGACGTATATAAAACGTCTTTAAAGGCTACAGAGCTGATTTGCATGATGGCCGTCGTTTGATGAGCAGTGTCGAAAGAACATTTGGCTGTCACGTTTGTAGCTGCTTCAGCCAAAAACAGAGAGCAACATTTCACTCCACCCTGTGGACCAGAAGATAAAAAAAGTTCCTGTTTCTAGAGACGCTTTAACTTCAATCCTGACACGCTTTTGGCTTTTGCACACTTCTGTCATCCTTTTTGTTATCATCGCCAAATCCAAGATGTCGCCCTCAAGTTTAGCAGTGGAGCCTCAGAAGCTGCAGCCGCCACAAGCAAGCCGCCACAACCCCTTCCTTTTTTCCCTCGCTGTGTGATGACGGAGCAGTGCGAGAGAGTGAGGGATGGAGCGAGGAGGAAAGTATGTTCCTAGATGTGGAAGGCAGTTGTGGGAGGGCTGTGATGAAAAAATAATGATGCTAGTTACATTCTATTACACAAAATGTAGAATATGGCAATGAAGTCCCCCCACAACATTTCCTCCTTAATATCGCCATCATCATCAGCCGCTGCTGCCGCTGCCGCGAGGAATTGTGGGACATCACACAGCGAGGAGCTGTGGTGGATGTGCTTTTTCACACATACACGCTTCTCTTTGTGTCTTCATTTATTCAGCTTTTAATGTATTTTTCATATCATACTTCACCTCATTATGGGTTTTATTTCTCAGTTCTTGGGCTGTAACTCATTAACATGGTGTTAATGTGGGGTTTTTCGTGGTTGCCATAGCATCACTGTTATATATGCACACATGCATATTATGCTACACACTAACATACTGTGTATTGTGAAGAGTTTTTTTTACAATGAAATTCACAGTGAACTGTTGTGATCTACAGAGGGTGAATTCTGAGGACGTCCGTGAGATGCCACCTCTGTCTTGCTTTTACACATAAGGTGTCATTGACCTGAGGTCTCTGTCCCCTTTGTGTTTTGTACTGGTTTGCATTTACTCGATCGATGACATGCTGGAGAGGTTATATCTCTCGACTGGCCTGGGATCATCTTGACGTTCTCCCAGAAAAGCTGAAGGAGATGGCTGGAGAGAGGGTGGTCTGGGTTTATGCGGGGCCCCTGCAATGACGCAGGATGCATGGTTAGGTGTCACACAACAACTTTCTGCAAAGTCTAAAAAGAGTTTGTTTTTTTATATATATAATTGCAAAAAACAGAAGGGAAAAATATTTCATATTTAAAACAGTCATACTTTGCAAATAATGTGTAATTTGTGGATACAGGCAGCTCATCCCCACATGTTTTCTTTCTGCGGGCTTCTGCTTTAGTGCTCTGGAATCTAATTTAATCCAGTTCAGACATCTAGTCCCTTTTTTAACAGGATTTATTTTCACAGAAAATGATCGGCTCTGTTTTCTTTTTAAAGGAAGGGGAAATCACAACGTAATTTAATATGCAACACAAAGCTCAACATTTAGCATTGAAAGTGCGAATTGGGTGGAAAGACCTGCTGCACAGGTGCACCAACAACAAATATTTTCTTCAAAAAGGTCAAAGTCAGATCTTTGAAAAAAGTCCATCAGTCTTAATATCAAAGCAGCAGGATCACAGCGCCAAACTCAATTTAAAATCTGCACTAAATAAAGCAACGAGAGCTCCTCACTGAGTGTGACACAATTTCATCAGGTTCAGATTAGATGAAAATTTATTGATCCCCGCAGGGAGATGGTGTCACTGCAGCAGGAAAATAATAAAAGGCTAAAATTGAATATAATTAGAAATATGGTAAATGAGGGGCAATACACAAGACAATACAACCACAAAATCCACTGTGTCCAGGACAAAAGAAGATGAAATGAACAAGAGAAAGAGATGAAAACATACAAAGAAGAGGCAATAAAAAAACCTCCCAGTGCTCATTCCATCAGCAGGACACGGTAACTTTATTTACACAGCACATTTCATACACGCTTTAATTCAAACTGCTTCACAAAAGATATTGAGACTTAAACAAAGAAATGTCAGAGAAAAAAGAAGAAGCAATAAATAATAAAGAGAAAAATATGATGGTACAGAGATGAGAGCGAAAAATGATTGTGGCGATACAAAGAAGGGGGAATTCCTTAATTATAGTATAAAAAAATGTTTTCCACACGTAGAGCCGATGCAGATGAAAATTTTACCAACCTTTTAAAAAAATCCCTTCGAGAGGGAATAATAAATTATAAAAGTATATAAAATACACTTCAAGTCTGAATGAAGATCGATGCCCTGGATCATTGAGCTCAGTTTTGCAAATCAGTAAGCAGGACTGTTGTATGGTAACAATAATGGTTTGCATTATAAAAGGAGCTAAATGAAAAACATTTGATCCGAGCTTCTGAAAACGCACCTATATCGAACATGGCCTGAGTTTCTAATAATAATATCATTGTAAGTTATCCCGTGATCCATTAGGCCAGACTTCAGACTAAAACACTTTCCAGCTACTCTTGGTCATGTCATGGAGATGGGACATCCTTAATGTGATCATGTGATCATCTCAGACATGCCTCCAACCTGCTGTTCAAGCCTTCTGTTTACAAGGGACAAGTAAGGGTCAGTTGAATTAAAACAGCTTGTTTCAGACAGAAGATGATCTAAGGCCCAATGAATTGTGCAAAACTACTCTAAAGAAATTTTATGTGTAGCTAGCATGGTTTAGCATACAAGCTATGTTGTACTTTAAATGAATTCCCCATTGATGCAATTATTAAAAAGATTGCTTTGTGCATAATAAATGATTACTTTTAATATTTCCTTATGCTTTAGAGTTATTAGCCTCACTATACTGGTATGAAACTGACTCACAGCAGAGCAGACAGCTCTGCAGTGTGTTAAATGATATTAATCATATTTTTGTCTTTAAACAGACTTATTAGTTTGCCTATCACTGTTGCTATTGTGCATCAGTGACAGTGTTAAAACTAAATAGCTCCACCCACAAGTCCAGATGAGCCACCTCGCCACCAGAGATGGGCAGTAACGCGTTACTTGTAACGCGTTACTGTAATCTGATTACTTTTTTCAAGTAACGAGTAAAGTAAGGGATTACTATTGCAAAATCGGTAATTAGATTACCGTTACTTTCCCGTAGGAACGCTGCGTTACTGCGTTACTAAAACCGTGATTTTTTTTGCGAGAATGTGTCATGACAGTGACGTAAGCAAGTGCGACGTTGGTGACAGCAGCTGTGTGCAGATCAACAATGGATAATATATCGAGTGCGGGAGAGAGTATGAGCGTGCAGCGTTTAAAGCGTGGAAGTACTGACCTTACTTTGAGTTTGATTCCATAAAAAGTGACAAAAACATTAGTGTCCGTTGTGTGTGGGAAGAAAACTTCTTTTTACAGCGAAAAAAACCCCTAAACTTCCGAGCAAGCACCGAGTAGCTACGACGTGATGGGAAACTCACAGAGACACTCGCGCGGTTTCTTCAACTGACCGCAGCACACCTGCACCAGGGTAACCCTCCGCCTACCCTGCTCCTGCTTTACAGGTGAAAATAGAGCAAAAGGACCGCTGAGTCTTTGACTTTATTTATTTTCTGCTGTGTTTTACTTGCATCTGTTTGAAAGAGTGAGTGAAAACACAAAAAATATTTTATTTTATGAGCTGGAATGTGCAGAAAATAGGTTTAAATGTTAAACTAATTTATTCAACTCAGAGAATGTTGCATATAATTAAATGTTTTGCTTGATGCATAAAGTTAAAAGATTAAAACTGATAAAACAAGTTAAAAAAGAGACTTTTCCATTTGATTACATTTTGTATGATGGATTATGTAGAAAAAGTAGAATTGGGCTGAAAGATCTATCACTTTATCACCTCTTCAGGTTGTAAATCGTGTTTTTAAAAAGTAACTAAGTAACTAAGTAACTAAGTAATTAATTACTTTTGAAAATAAGTAATCAGTAAAGTAACGGGATTACTTTTTGGGGGGAGTAATCAGTAATTAGTTACTGATTACTTTTTTCAAGTAACTTGACCAACACTGCTCGCCACTCCTCCAGGAGCTCATCTTTGAGATGTGGAACATGGCAGGGCTGAAAGGGTTTTCTCCATCTCGCAAACTGTTCTCCCTTTTTCTTCTTTTCGTCTATTTTTTCCTCACTCCCTCCACCTCCCTCTTCAGGCCCACCCTGCATCTTTTGCTGAATAGGCAGATCATGAATCGAGCTCTGTTATAGAGCCTGTTTCCTCAGCGCGCTTTATCAAAGTCAACCCTGTGTATTAAACACAGTGCTGAGGCCATGAGGAGAAGAGAGGATGAAGAAAAAAGCATTCAGGGAGCTCTCATCCTCCTCCACTGTGAAATGAGGACACTGCAGTGGAAGTCCTGCCGGGGGAACGGGGGGCTTCCTGTTCCATGAGGAGAACAGAAGGAGAAGACCAGGCCTCACGCTGAGGGTCAGACATCAGGGGGGTTTTAGTCAAGAGGACCAAACAGAAGGGAGAAAATCTCCTCAATTTCAACCCTTCTATTCCTTCTGAATCCACTAATGCTAATCCCATGCTGTCCTCATCCAGACGCTTGTATCTTAGAGGTGAAGACACAATTGAAGTCAAACCTCCTTCAAGCTTTTCAACCCCCAACTTCTGAGCTCTGATAAGTGACTGAACATGATAAAACTGGCTGAAATCTTAGAGGAGGGGTAAAGTGCTACTTGTTTGCATTTGAAGGATTATAAAATGCATCCTGTGCGACCCAGGTGTCCTTTAAATAACAGTATCTAGTACAATATCTGTACGATATCAATATCTGTAGCACATGAACAAGTAGAGGATTGGCGCCAATGAAAGAAAGTAGTAGTAAAGAGACGCAACATACACTCGAGGGAAACAAATTTTGAACAAAATATTTGTGCTGAACCAGAAGCTTAAGAAGTTTAAGAAAAAGAAAACCTAAGAGGTCAGTTTATTCAAATGGATCGTGTCTGATTCAATTTGGAATCTATGAAAACCTTCACAGCTGCTACCAGAGCTGCTGGTGCCCTGCAGCATTACAGCCATCACTTAGTCTGCTGACATAACCTCTGGGGGTACAATTTTTCTGTTCTTCCAGTGTAGCCAGTGGATATCTGGGCCAAGACTTCCTGTTCTCTTAGCTACTCACTGCTGGAATTAATGCAGAAAAACAAAATCTCCATCTCTGACTCTGCACTTCCTTTTTGGTTCTCTGCACAGCTGTTTATGTTTACTGGAGTAAAAATATGATGGTGACTATTAAAAAAAACAAACAAGCTAAAGCAAACAAACCAAAACAATCAGCGGTTGCATAGATTTTTTTTTATTGTCCCACATGATTGGAAGTAGTTGCAGCAACCAGCTGGTCATAGACTCAACCTCTTTCAATCGTAAGGCGATCAAGCGTGACTGCTATCATTTTCAGACAGATTGGTGAAGGTTTGCAAATAATTGTCATCTAACTGATAAACCCAGACTGTCAATTTATTGTGATCAGTCTGACGGTGCATTCACACCGAACGCGATAGACACGACCAAAAAGCACCAGATGCCCCTAGCTGGTCGCCTGCACATTCGCACCTCGAAGTGCGTCCAAAGCGAACTGATCGCGCTTTAAAACATGCGATTTTCACGTGTGTGAAGCGGAAATGTGGGAGGAAGTAGTGCCAGACGTTTGCAAGACGGCATCTGTCGATCTAGCATTTGAAGAGAGAGTCTCCCTTCTCTATTCACTGTGGAGAGCAGAGCAGCAGCATAAAGGACGGTTTACACATTACTCATTAAAAAAATTTATTTGCAATAATATTAAAATGCTCAAACTGAAAAACATTAAACATAAATATATAAAATATAACTATTTACAGAGAGACAGGAATAAAAAAGGATCCAGCTTAAAGTGGAAGAGCCTCAGGGAGAAGGAGGAGAAAAATAAGAACATTGTTTCTGCCCTGGAGAGCCTGCTGCCTCATCAGAAAACTACTGATTGCTAGAATGAATGGCTTTGGCTGGACCTGCCCCTTTGAACTAGGTCAGAGCATCACGTCACCAGGCTCCTGATTGGTTGTCGCAGCATGACTTGAGGCTGGAGTTCAGATTTTTCCAACTCGAGCGGTAGATGCGATAAGCGCGAATGCACAAAATGCACCACACAAACTGCAGCGTGTATTTTACTTTGCGCTTCAAACGCGTCAGTCGGGCTACTTGGTTGCGCGAATCCGGCAGAAAAGCGTTTTCGTGGCGTATATCGGCTTCTCGCTCCTACATTGACTTTACATGTAAACCTGAACCTCTGGTCGCGTCTATCGCGTTCGGTGTGAACGCACCCTGAGTCAGTCTGAGCCAATGAACACGACTCGTTTGGTACTCTGGCTTCCACAGTCCAACAACATGTAGTTAGTGGGGTTAGGCCAATTTGTGGTTGTAAATTGCCCATACGTGTCAGTGTGAGTGTGAATAGTTGTCTGTCTCTGTGTTACCTCACCTCTCCCCCCACAGCAGCTGGGATTGGATGTAACCCTGAATTCAACAAGGGGACCTCATTCAGTTCTGATGCTCCAAAGTAGCTTTGAAGACAGGAACTGACTTTGACTGCCATTGTTGTAGACCTGGTCCATATCTTTGAAACAACTGTTTCAAGAGCAACAAGAACACAAGTTAATTGCACAATAATTTGGGTGAATCTCCGGTCCTCAACTTCTGATTTTCTTAGTGTGGCTGTAACATTAAGGCCACAAGTCGAAACACGTTGGTCTCCTAATAATCAAATCAAATCACTTTTATTGTCACATCACATGTGCAGGTACAGTGGTACAGCACATGTGAGTGAAATTCTTGTGTGCGAGCTTCACAAGCAACAGAGTTGTGCAAAATACAATAATGTAAACAAGCATATAAAGTAATAATAATAAAGTTGCTCCCTAGTGTTTCAAGTGTTGCACCAGATCTTTGACCCTCTCCACGCACCTTGGAAGTAGGTGAAGTTGTGCCAGAAACTTTTGGATCTCTGCTGTAGCATTACCCACAACCAGAGTTTGTTCAAACATGATGTGTCATTAGAACTCGCACTACAAGTGAACTGCTAAAGGAAACATGATACCCATGAGGTACCTGTGGACTACTGAGACTGTGTCAGTGGCTGAAAGTTTAAGTCCATACATTTTGATCTTCACAGATCAGAAAATTGAGCAGGCTGCTGCCAGCATCCACTGTTATCAAATCAATCTTTTTCCTTTCCTTTCATATTCAGATGCAGACATCTGTTTATAGAGATTAATCAAACCCTTAAACAACCACAGGAGCATCATCTCAGAAGGCATATGACAAATAGACTGCACTAACATAACTCAGTTTGTAGAGTTTGTTGCTACAGTATGAAACCCTTTTCAGAGCTTAACTGTGTTATGCAAGATTTGTATTCCCTGGATGGTGTTTGCTTGTGTAGCTCTTTGGCTACATACAGAGGAGGATTATGGGAATTCAACCTACGCAAAGACAATGGAGAAAGAAAATATGTTATGCATACATCAAATGCTTATTGGTTGAAAAGCTAACCTAAATGGGAATGGTGGCAATAGCAGAGTTGACCACAAGAGGAAGATTATACAAAAGAAAAAAAGTAGTGTACCTGTAGTGGTCAGTTTTTAATTCTGGGTGTATAATAACTTCTGTCTTTTCTACAAGATAGGAAAAACTCCAAGACCAACAACAGCACAACACAAACAAGAATAGGACAAGACTTCCTTGCGTCTTTGACACTGCCCTCTGTACACAGCTACGGGACGCACGCAACATGTAAACATGAGCCTCAACTTAGAGCTGTGAAGCACCTTCGGACCACCAAAGCCATGTTAATGTTTGAAAATGTAAGATCACATGTTAAGCTTCCCATGTGGATGTTCTCAGATCAGCATCCACCTTTATCAAAATCAAAAGGCTCTGACATAAATGCTTTTTCTTCGTTCCTCAAATTCGTTTTCAATCGCGAACTGTCATCCTTAACAGTGACTATCAGCCTTGTAATCAATCAATAATACTAAGCACTGTTTAAATCATTGTCTGTCAAACACACTGGGAATTGATTCCCTTCTTCTCTTCCTGTCTTCTTTGCCTCTCTTGACAGTTTGTGGTGAAGCAGTATTGGTCCCAGTTCCAGTTTCAGCTGCTGTGCTGCAGGTTGATGATGCACCCTAGATCAAGCTGTCAAAACCTAGAATATGAACATTTACTGTTTAACCTGCTGAAAGTTTCTGAGCTTTTTGAAATTAATTAATGATAAAATGTGTTTGACAAAACACAACAAGGAAAGACTCAAACAGTAGGTATGCTGTAATTACAATTATTAAAACATAACGAAAAGTGTCCAATATCAAAGACCATCCTCAGTTCTAATGACATAAAAAAAACAACACTGGCAAATATATAATTAGAGTAAAATAATTAGAGGGAATCACAAGTGAACAAACAATTATCCTGCAGGAGGAAGGTGACCAGAAAAAACCCCAATAAAAAACAAAAAGGAGCCACCTGAGTAACCTCACCTGTCATTTAAAATCCCCTTGCCAGCAGAACAGTTTTGTTTACCTGCAGATTTAATGGAGCGACTTTGCTCACTGCAAAGTTTTTAGTCGCGGTCACACAAACAGAATGAAATCTCAGATGCAGAAGTGATGTTTGGATTATGAGTGCGGCGACATGGAGCCTCATGATAGCTGCAGTAAGAAAAAGAACAAAAAAACCACCAAAGTTACATTTTACAGCTGCAGGTCAAACAGCTGCAGAAGGCACTGAGGTGCAGCATTAAGGTGTACGTGTGTGTTACACGCCGAGCTGCCACGCTGCGAGGAGAGAGCTCAGGTGGTGATGGAAAGACTGCAGAAACAATCCCCACCTCTGCTTCACATTAGTCACTGATTTACTCAGCTGAGGCTCATTTATTTACTTGTTTATTCCCTCTATTGTGCTTAAATGGATTTACTACCTCCGGTTCAGTATTATTAATAGTGATTAACAATAGTGTTATACTGTATAAATTATATCCGTAGCTGGATTATCCTTCTGGGGAGTCTTGAGGCAACAACAACAAAAAAGTAGAGCTGTGGGCTCATAATGACCTTATATTTAAGAATTCAAGAAACCAAAATGGGCAGACAAGACAGATGAAGATGCAGATCCTGCCTCACAGACTTTACAATAAAACTTGTGCATTATTCGTGATTGTTCCAAAACCAATGCAGAATCACAAACAGAAAACCATCAGGAACATTTTGCCATTGTGGCCTACCTGGAAACACACTGCATGTGCTCTCACACAAATCAACTTAGCATGTTAACATTTAAATTACTTATTCTGTTGCATTACCTACCTGACAAGTACAGCACTACATATATACACATCCTAAGGACTCCAACACACAGTTTATTTAAATAAATCACAGATTAAAGTCTGAAGGCACACTGAACCAGCAGAATCTACAATGTAAACAGTCGTGAAAATAAAGAACCATTAAACGAGAAGATGCGTCCAAACTTTTGACTGGTAGTGTATGTGACAAAAATGCAGAATATATTCAACAATCAAACATTTTTTTCCTGTACATCCAACTTTCCTCTGAGCTCGGTCTGGTAGTGTTTGTACGGCTTCTCCACCAATATCACCTTCAAACTGGCTGAGCAGCTTCAGCATCCAGGCCCTGCACCAAGGCAGAGCTGCAGCAGCAATGATGACAGAACCATCAGCTCGCCTTTCTTCAACAGACTATCTATGCTTTCTCCATGTTGACCAGCAGATTGTAAATAACACTTTTACAATAATAATAGTATATTTTCCAAAATTCCCTTACTTCAATATGTTAAAATCAATCACGGACCTTCCCTCAGGCAACATGCCCACTTTGCTCATGTGGTAATCCATCTATGTGAGTATCTGCTGTCTGGGGGTTCTTGCTTTCATACTGGAAACATCATCCTTCATAATATTTAAACACATTTTATGGGACAACACAACAAATGAAACATTTCTTATAGAAACAAATGTTTTGTACACAACATCTTACAGTTAGAGCAAACCAGGTGACCCTGACCCATCATTTTGACCTTTCACAAGGTCACTTCTCTTCCAGGTCCATTTTTCTCTCCTCACAATCATGTGGTTTTTTTTCTGTTTACCCTCACCCCTGATGGCCGTACCCCTGCCTGAGCCTGGTGCTGGTCTTAAAAGGGACTTCTTCCTCCACACTAGCGCCAGGTGCTTGGTATAAAATATAAAGCACCTTCAGAGAACTGTTGTTGTGAACCGGCTCTGTGTAAGTGAAATTGAATTGAATATACCTTCCCAGCCTCAGTCAAAAGAGTCACTCGACAGCGTGTTGAAATAATTTTTCACCTTCTTCATTTTCACAGAATGCTCTGGTAACAGTTGGAGTGACAGAGGCAGGTTCGGTTTGAGCATCCTCAGAAGAACAGGTCATCCACTCCAGCTCTGTTGTTGCCACGACAACCCCTCTGTTTCTTGCCGAGCCCTCTCAAGCTCGGCCGTTCGGTGTGCATCCATACATCAGCCCTTCTCCCCTTTAATATTAAATGTAATTTATGGAGCGCTTGCATGAGGACAGTTGTCAAAGCGATTTAACAATGACATAAATTCAAACATCAAAGTGGAAATAAATTAAAAAGTAAAAAAGGGAGCTGAAGATAAAAGGACAGACACAGAGGGTAAAAATAATATATTTGTAAAAATAATGGGATAAAAGCCATCACATAAAAGCTGGTCTATAAAAATAGGTTTTAAGAAGAGAAATAACAGAAGACTCTTTCACCTCTCTCCCTTTCTCTCTCCCTCTTTCTCTCTCTAATCTCACCGCCAGTATGTCTCGCCCTCGCTCTCATCTGCCTCCCGCTGCAGTGGAGATGAAGTGTTGCTCTTGTTTTAATTATGCAGAGGAGGCTGCAGAGCAGGACATGACATGTTTCGGTGTCGTCGCCAATTAAGCGGCGTCACCCAGTCGTGGAGCTGGGAGGGAGGAAAAAAGAGGGGGAGGACTGAAAAACGAGGGAGAGAGGGGGAGAGAATGAATGAATCGGATGCATGAAAGTCTTTTTTTTTTCTTTTTCATGCAAATGGAGATGCTCCTCACGTAGAAATCTGAAGTCAAAACTTTCACTCCAGTGTACTCACAACTGCAGAATAGTAGAACACCAGCAGAGACAAAAGCAGGAGCAGGAGAAGAACTGTTGTTGCAGTGCTAAACCTAAGCATATTAAGAATTGCATCCAGACTCGGGGTCAGAATTTGCATGATGATTTTTCCCAAATAAATCACATATTTTAAAGCGGTTGCTTTAATCACAGGTTTAGCAGCCTGCAGAGGCCTGCACGACGAGGCACGATCAAAATGCTCATGACATCTTCACCTTATCTGACGTCATTTACCCATCATCAGACAAAGTAGTCACCTGAGAGTGGCATCGACTCAGTAACCTAACCCAGGGTTTCCCAGTTTAAGGACAAGTCTCCTAGCAGCAGACAAATCAGCCATGTGGAAGTGTAAAAGCATTAAAGATACTGTTCTTTAAGCACTTTGAACAGGAAAACTGAAAAAGTGCTACTATATTAATAAAGCTCATTTGAAGACAGGCAAGAAAGAAGGCAAAAACTTCATACCTTTATCTATAGATCTAGATTTCATTCCTTTCTGCTGCAGTGTGTTTGACGGTCGCAATAAAGAACAAATACATGCTTTTAGTAAAAATCTGATATGATGAAAGCTCTGGTTTGAGTTAAAATACACCCTTTCACACTCGTAACTCTTCGAACTAAACATAAGCTACACCTGACACCCTGGCCTTCCTAATGTCATGACCTGGTGTACCTTAAACCCGCCATCCAACACTTTAGGAGTAATGGAGATGCTTCATATTAATAGCTGTTTGGTCCTAATAACGTCTGTTTCTCTGTGTTAGGCATTTTAGCCATGGTATTTGTTGCAATGGCAGCTGGAGTAGTTGTAGCAGAGACATAAGTTAGAAAGGGCACTCAGAGAAAGACCTAAAATCTGTGGATGGTCCAAAACAGCAAAGTGGCAGTTAGACGTACAACTTCCAAGGAAAAAGACATTTTTTAAGAACAAATTTTTTACAAGTTCCCACCCTCACTCATGGTCATGAGTTGTGAGTAGTGATCAAAATAAAAATAGACATATGTGCATATGAGTGTCAGAACTGGGCTTCCTTTAAGGAGTGACTTAACTTTAGGGATGGGGTGAGTAGTTTAGTCATTCTGCAAGAGCTCAAAGCAGAGCCAGTATGTGACCACATCATCTACTAGATGAGGGGTTTTGGGGACATGCAGCTGAAAGAGACTCCAGCAGGACACAGAGATGAGCCCCTTATTGGCTGTTAAAGAGTCCACAAATATAAAACTGTAAAACTGATCACAAGATACCTGAGAGAGAAGGATACACATGGAGAATGAGCATGAATCAGGCCAGGGAAAAGACAATGCTCTACATACACAGAGGACTGCATGGAAGACGAGGCACAGGTGGGAACAAGATGATAATTAAAGCAGATTCAGGTGAAGACGAGACAGGTGAAGACAATCAGAGTATGAGAGGGAAAACAAAAACAGGAAGGGCAAGCACTCATGAAAGTATAAGAAGTGGAAATGAGGAAGAGGAGGGAACTGTGAAACATAGAAAAACAGACGGTGCCTGACATGAACCTGGATATGTGGTTCTAAATGGATGAATATCTGGCTCTAAGCGATACTGGTAGTAAAAGAATCATTCTCAGCAGCCATGAAGGTGAAGCAGAAAAATTAAATGGGAGGAAAATCAGCTTAAGTGACTGCATAAACATATTCTTCTTACCTTCAGGTACTGGAAAGATGCCTCGCTCCATTAGAAACTGCAGTCCAACTACTTGCAGTCCAAAGTCACCATATTGATCAAAAGCACATGGACTCTGTGGGCAGTGATTTGCATTGCATATTCACCAGCTTCCCCCTGATATTCAGCTCCATAGTGGTTTTAAAGTGTCAGGCTGAGACACGGCTGGATAAAGAGCGAGTGGGTATGGTGCAGCAGCAGGTAATTACCACTCCTCCATCGATAACCATTCTAATAGACTTCCAACCAGCTATTTACATTAGGGAGGTGGCCTTCTTATCGTATTGACTTTCATAAAATATATGTGTGGTAGGCTACATTAAAATCAATAAAGCCATTTAAAGAGCATTATCATTAAGAGGCGGCTGTGTATTAAGTTTGACTGTGTGTGTGTGGATGTGTGTGTGTGTGTTGGCTTGAGGAGGTGGCAATCTACCCTGGTATGATGCCTTAAACCAACATCATTTACTGCATGGCTGCACCATCAGTCAGACTGCCACACACATTCCCTTTCTTTCCATACATCACTCTATAGTTCACTTTCAACTCATGTACAGGCTTCACAAAACCTTGTGAGACTGGAAAGGAACCAAGCAGCTGGGAGGAGTGAATATAAGGTTAATCAGACAGTCAGAATATTATGAGCACCCATAAAAGCTACAGCAGCACAGTGATTACTACACAGTTGTGCCATATTTATTTTTACTGATTCAGAGGTCTCCATCCTGTAGGTGAAAGCAATGCAAACCACATCAGGACTTTATAAAGGCTCTCCGGAGAACAGGGTCAGAATTTACAATACCAGCCTGTGGATGAAAATGATGAAAATGAACAAGTACAAAGGGATCTTCTCTAAGATTCAATTAGAATTAGTTCAGTCTGCCAACATCATCGATCCAAAGATGGTTATGTTTGTTTGCCCAATGCTTCACTGTGGCAGGCTGGTTGGTTTTAGTTGGACCTTTCACTGTCGTGTCACCAGTCGGTGTTGTGCAGCTTCCTAGAGAGCTGGAACTGCTAGGATGAGGCAAGCAGCAGCAGGTTGTCTCAGCCGGTGGCGGTCATGTTTCAAATGTTGGTGGAGCATGGCCGTGTAATGTTGGGGTGGTGAGGCAGGCAGAGGTCGGCACTGAAGCAGAAGCGTGAAGTAAAACATCTCCTTTCCTTTCTCCTTTCTCCTTACCAGAAAATACCTAGATGATCACCTGAGGACATCCCAGTAATTCCTGCCCATGAGGAGAGTGGAATCATCCCAAATACCAGTGAAATTTA
This sequence comes from Copadichromis virginalis, assembly GCF_057382275.1. Taxonomy (NCBI): domain Eukaryota; kingdom Metazoa; phylum Chordata; class Actinopteri; order Cichliformes; family Cichlidae; genus Copadichromis; species Copadichromis virginalis. The sequence goes on along the minus strand of NC_140619.1, from coordinate 12,311,536 downwards.
CACCATTTTCAACTCTGTCAGATTACTTCAAGCACAACATGATTTACATGTCATTTACCAAATTCTTATGAACTTCTGCAAAGTTCTACCAGGACACATAAAAAGCTGGGATGAGATCTAGGCTGCCAGAAGAGCGCCCATCTACAAAATATCGGTGGCACTGGGGAGGTGTGTGCAAACACACAAAGGGATTTCTGAAAAGATTATTGCCCATAGGTGTGAATGTGAGTGAGAAGGGTTGACTATTTCTCTGCGACAGAGTGGTGACCAGGGTGCACCCCGCCTCTCGACCTATGACAGCTCTGGGTTAGGCTCCAGCCCCCCGTGACCCTGATAGGATAAGCAGAAGAGGATGGATAGATGGAATTTTTTCTTTTTATTATTTATTCATTATTAGACAAAAGACAATGTTACACAAGTTCACATCCAAAAAGTCTGGATTTGTTTTCACAAAGCGCTCGGTGTAAAGGCCTTAAGTGTACCGTCTGTGTGATGAGAGAGAAAAATGCAGATGTTAAACAGGAAGCATTTGTGTCTCTAAGGCTACGTTCACACTGCAGGTCTTAATGCTCAATTCCGATTTTTTGATCAAATCAGATTTTTTTGTCTGCTTGTTCACACTACAAATAAAATGCGACAGCAAACGCGCTCTAGTGTGAACGCTCAAAGCGGCCCGCATGCGCAAAAGAAGATGTCACACACAACGCGCTCTGTTTAGACCCAGAGCAAACAGTATTGTTTGACTGATGGCCCTTGATATAAAGACTTCGGACTTTACGTTTCCCAATTTTTGCTTTAAGTTATTTTGTTATTTACATAATAAAGTAAATAACCTAATAATGATCCTTATTGCTGTTTTAGAGGAGCGGTGCTTCAAAGGATAGCTGCAGATTTCTGTCAGAATCTGCAGATTATACAGTACAAATAAAATGTTCACGTTTCTCCAACGTTGTCTTCCCAACAGTTTCACTGACATCTACACGGGTGGCCAGGAAGCGTTCGCGATGTCTTCTCGGGCGCTGATAATTGGCGTCTGTCTTGTGTCAGTGACGTAAAAGACGGATTTAATGCAACATGACCGTTCAAACAGCAGTCGCTTTCTAAAACATCGGATATGTATCGGATCCAGTACCACATACGAAAGTGACCCAGATCGGATTTGAAAATATTGGATTTGTGCCGTTCACACTGTCATACCATGATCGGATATGGGTCGCATAGGGTCAAAAAAATTGGATTTGATGCGCTTTCGCCTGCAGTGTGAACGTAGCCAAAGAGTCCCTGACATAAGTGTCAGAGTACAACAAATGAAAACTGGCACTCATACGAACAGAAAACCTGAAAGGCCCTGAAGTGTTCCTTCATCAGAATAAGAAAATCTGTCTTTCTCCTGGTGTGGGGGTCAGGGTGAGACTTGGTCTAAGGGTCTTTCTTATGATGTGGAAGTGAAAGGCCCTCTGATACTGTGGGCTCAGAAAGTGCAGACATAAATCTCACCGTTGTGTTGCTTTCTGTTCCTTCATGAGAAAGACATCTCTCTCTGAAAGCTAAAAAGTGATGTTTTCGGTTACCTTGAAAAGCCGTGTCCTTGAATCAAATTCCTGGCCTGCTGCATGAAAAGGCAACTGTTCACTGTAATAAAGCTGCAAGCTGCTGGGAGGAAAGGCTGCTTCCAAAATATTTTTTTTACCTTTGGATGTTAGGCAGTACAGATAATTTTAAACTAAGTAAATAAAGAGGATGTAACCATGAAATATATTTATGTGATCAGAGTAAAGATTAGTCACTTAAGAAATTGTCCATCTTCTGCACTTCTGCACTGCTCGACTCCTGCTCATGTCCAGAACACCTGCACAGGAGGATTCAGGAGGATCAGATGTTGAACTACTTGAAGTGATTGCTTTCAACTTAAAGGATAGTGTGAGAGCTTCGAGGTGAGCCCAGACAATGTGCAAAGGCGCCTGCTGCTATAGGTTGACTGTGTTCAGATGTTTGAATGCTAAAATATGAGCTTCACCTTGGAGCTCCTTTTCAGTGCTCAGCAGCAAGTTTCAGACAAATTTCTACTTAACTGTTGAGTACTTACCTTTCAACATTAACTTTTTGTATGGTCACAAACTTTTAAGGTTTTTAGAGGTTTTTTAAAGGGATTCTGATGAAATGTGAAAAGTCTTTACAAGTTATTTCTGAACATCAATATCAGAATATATAAGAGTCAAGAACCCTCATGTATGCTACCGCTGTATATAGTATCTTACTTATTTTTTATTTGTTTGTACTTTATTTGTATTTTTTGTATTTTTCCGTCTGATATCTGTACCTCAGCTGAGGTAACGTCGTGGGATCAATAAAGTCTTATCTTATCTTATTTCAAGAATCTTCAGACATTACTTAATGGCTACTCAAACATACAAGAACAGCACTTATTTTTATTGACTGCCCCAGCAGTAGGTGCTCTGCGTAGACTCAAACAGAGGCGAGAAAACTAAATCTTAACAAAAGGCAAGCCAGTTTATTGTGGCTTAGGAGCAGGTACAAAACAAAGGGTGAACATAAACACTAACTAAACTGAAAAGAAAATTATCTGTGTCAGCTGTGGTCCCCGTGTGCTCCCACTTCCCTCGTTAACCCTCTGTGTATCTATGTGCATGTCTCCCTCAGTTCAGTGTCGCGTCGTCAATGTCTCCTCCCCGAACCTGTGTGCCTTTCTGTGTTCCCTCGGTCTTCTGTTAGCATTCCCAGTTTAGTTCTGTTTCGTTGTAAGGCCTGCAATAAAGCAATGATTTTGAGTTCAGTTCCTGTCTCCGTGAGTTTTGCGTTTGGGTCCTCATCTGCCTCCACACAGCTAGTTCATGACAAACTGGAACTAAAACATCTCCAAAAAGCAGCAAAAAGTAATCGTAACTACAAAATAACCTCAGACAATAGGCCGTGTGAATCACGGACAGAAGAACATGGTGAACTTTTGGTTTTGGCCTTTTGAAAATAAATGTTGATGCTTCCGTAGTGGATGGTTTTTATTTTACTTTATGAACCAGATTTATGTAAAATAACCACCCAAAGCTATGATAAATAAAAGAAAATAGCAGAGTGGTCCATTTTTGCTGATGATCCAGAGGGCTCGCTAAGCCCTCATGACCCCTGATTCAACTCTGGGGAATTTCAGAAACCAACAAGAACCTCCACAATCATTTAGCAGCGCTAAAGGCAAACAAATAGAGTGGACCAGCTACACTTTGTATTTTAATCATGACATGAAGCTTAGATACATTTTAATGAGCAACCAGAAACACAAAAACAGACACGAAACCATTAAAGCAATAAAAGAAATCCTTATTCTCTTAATCCTTCAATCACAGTAAAGACTTTGGATAAATCCTGGTATGGAATTGAATTTCGGCATTTGTACATATTGTCCTTTTAAATTACTTATTTTTATTTCCGTTCTTGAATGGACCATACAGTCCTCTGTCAACTTAAAGAAGCCTTGAAGAAATAATGACTAGCTGACAGTTTTCACTCTATAGGACTAAAATTGTCCCTCAGAAGCAGAAGAACACGCAAACGCATGCAGAAATAAATAAAAGGAGTGGATTAGGGATTATGTGAAATGTTGCTTGTTTTTAATGTGCTGTTTGTTTTGCGAGGCGACGTCACTTTGACACAGTTTCAGGAATAGAAACCTTTCAGCTGATGTAACCCCTCCTGCCTCCAGCAGCCTTGTTGGAAGTCATCAGCGAGCAGCTGCTGTCTTTCCTACACGGTGGGGAGAAAAATCCTAAAGTCTTTAGTTAAATACAGTAATGAGCATCATCTTTTGTTACTTTGTGTATCGGTAGTGTGTAGTAAACCTGTGTATTTCTATGCACTACTTCTACACTATTAGTCTTTTCCTCTGTTGTGATGTCTTTGTTTCTCTGGTAGCTGTACAGAGACTCAGTCTGACCTGTCAGTGTGATCTATGTGCAGAGGTATCAGAGGGGCTCAGCTGCAGTACTGATGCAGGACTTTATATCACCCCTCCCCCATCGCTCCGTCTCATTTGACACTGAATTAAGTCCCACCTGAGCTGCCGTCACTCCCATCATGCATCAGCCCACCACCTGAGTCCTCCTTACTCTCACACTCACCTTAGAGCATCATCAGTCGTCTTCCGTGCTGTTTGCCTTTACAGCGACGCACACACACGCACCCCTCCGCTGTGACCCCGATCCACAGTGCCAAGGGTAACAGGGAGCAGGATACCAGATTAAATTTGTTCATCTGTCTCTGCTGAGACTGGATTAGTTTTCAAAAAAGCTGGCACAAGTGAGAGGGAAGCAGTTGGAACAGAGCAGTATACAGTCTGTGTTCACTGCTGTTTCAGCTCTCAGCTCTACATCTTACACATGGTGATCAGCTGGTTTTTAAACTTTGTCGTAAATCTTTTCTTACTCCATACTACTGAATTGCACTAAACAGAATACAACCGTGTGCCAAGTAACAAGGCAGGAATTCCAAGCTCTCTTACATATCAAAATACTGTCACATAAGGTCGGCTGATTCGTCCAAACTCTGGGAGCTGATTTGGTATCAGATTACACATTTATCAGCTGATGCTATAAATATCACCAGGTTTGTGCAGTTAAGTTACAGTTGCTGATTGAATTTATGTTCCTTGCCAACATGTTCAATAGCAAAATCATATCTGAGTGGAAATCCTAGAGGACTAGCATGGCAAGTTACTTCACCTGCCACCATGATCCATGACACTACGTGTAATGTCAAGTTGTATTGATTTTACCCTTCGGTAAATCAAGTTGTGGCACAAAGCAAAGATGCTTAACCGCCATTTTTATCTGACGCTGGCAGCTTTGTCGCATCCAAGTCAGCTTGGTCATTATACTGATACTCGGTTATGCAGTGTGTAGGTGGCTCTCAGGAGCTGTACAACATACAATAGTGCAGCATCATTGTGCAGGAGGCCACCTTTTGCCAGATGCTCAGCTCACACATGGATTTTGAGAATGTGCATGAGCAATAGACACAGGACAGATACCTGTGTCATTACAACAACTCAATGTAGTTCAGTTTTATTAACGTAGTGCTTTATATGTATTTATAAAATATAATGTGTAAGGTAAAGACCAATGATAAGATCTGCAATGATGCAGAGGTAAGCACTTGGTGACAGTGGGGAAGAAAAACTCAATTTTGGCAGGAAGACACTTGTGGCAGAACCAGGCTCAGGGAGGGGCAGCCATCTGAAGGCCTTTACACGTCAGAAACGAAAAATTGCATAAAATCTTTTGTGTATTTCACTGAACAGATTTGTGATTATTTTTCAAACCAAATTTTATTTTTTTATAAGTAAATGGATTTGACCAGTCAAACCACTGCACTTGGTAACAAGTGCGCTCAGAGCTCAAATTGTGCACCCAAACTGAATACACAATGATATGGAAAAATTATATAATAATACTACCTCACACGGCTAGACTCTGCTCTGGAGTGATTCCTCTGCCTCCTCAGATGTGATCCCAACTCTGCCAACCAGAACTGAAACTGCCACACTGACATCCGGAAATATGTAAGAAAGCATTTTGTGGATTTAACCACAAAATGTCATGGTCCCTGTGCCTCACCAGCTGATTCTGTATTAGGCAACATGTTTTCTCTCTCTCTCTCTCTCTCTCTCTCTCTCTCTCTCTCTCTCTCTCTCTCTCTCTCTCTCTCTCTCTCTCTCTCTCTCTCTCTCTCTCTCTCTCTCTTGCTCTCTCTCCTGCCGGGGCGATGCTCATTACGGGCTCCCGCCCCTGGCCCACGCACCTGCTGCCGATCGGGATAATCACAAGGCCGATTTAAGACAGCAGCACTGTGTCACTCGTCGCTGGATCGTTGAGTTATCAGCGTCAGTCGCTCAGTAGATTGCAAATAAGGATCTGTGAGTTCGTTCCGTCTGTTCGCCTCTAACTATTATCTCTGTGTACAGATCTATCCCGGACCTTTCCCTGCCTGCCTGTCATCCCGTGGACGAGTGTGTGGTTGGTGTTTCCCCAGTGTAGGGAGTGAAGAGAGAGAGCCTTTGGAGGACGTCAGATCCCCGTCTTTTCCCTCACATACCCCGGAACCCTGGACCCCCCTCCCCTCCCTCCAGCACTTTGTAAATAGCATCACCTGGTGTCGTTGTGTGAAATAAATCTGTAAATCCTGTAAGGAGTCCCGGTCTGCGCCTGAGTCCGTTAACTGAAACCTGACAGAACGATCCAGCCATCATGGACTCAGCAGGTCGGGACCCAGCCGCTCAGGACCCTGTCGCTCAGGCACTCATCGCTCAGGGAGCTGCTCTGGCTCGACACGAGCAAATGCTCGAGCGGCTCCACCACGAAATGGCGGCGCTTACGCAGGCGGTCGCTCGCTTAACACCTCTGGAGAGTGATCCCCGGCCGGCGGCTCCCGCCCCCCAGGAGCCTGCGCCTGCCGCTGCGAGCACACCTCCGGCACCTCTGCCACCCTCGGACGGACCCCTGCCCACGCCGGAACCTTTTACGGGTGAGTCGGACAAGTGTGCTGGTTTTCTGGCTCAATGTACTCTTGTGTTCCGTGAGCAGCGGCGCTTCCATAACAACGACGGTGCCAAAATAACCTTTTTTGTCCAGTTGCTGCGGGACCGGGCTTTAAAGTGGGCTCAGGTCGTGCTTAGCTCGGATCCTGGGATTGCCTATGCTGATTTCCTGTCTAAATTCCAGACTGTGTTCAATAAGGGCTCAGGCGCTGAAGTCGCCGCGCTTCGTCTGCTGAACTACAAACAAGGGAAGCGGAGCATGTCTGACTATTCTATTGATTTTTGGATTTTGGCTGAAGAGACAGGCTGGGGCCCGGAGGCCTTACGGAGTGCACTGCTCAATAATGTTCGTGAGGAGGTGAAAGATGAACTCATTATGCGAGATCTCCCCGACTCTCTTACCGAGTTAATGGCTTTATGTATTAAGGTGGATGACCGGCTGCGAGCTCGTCGTCTGCCACGGCACTACAATTCCCAGGAGGCCACGGGGCAGTGGAGGGCTGGCTCCACCTCGGAGCCCAGCTCTTCCCGGCAGGCAGAGAGCGCAGACGGAGGAGAGCAACCCATGCAGATTGGAGGCTCGCATCTCTCCGCCGCGGAACGCCAGCGCCGTATCTCTGCCGGTGAGTGCCTCTATTGCGGCCACAAGGGACATGTGGTCGCCTCTTGCCCATCTCGAGCAAAAGGTCGCGCCCACCAGTGACGGTAGGAGTGCTGGTGGGCGGTCTCAGCCAAGACAAATCTCCTCCACGGTTAATGCTGTCTGCCCAGCTCACGGTCAACACCAAAGGTCATGTTCTCTCCGTTTTGATAGATTCAGGGGCGGAACAGAATTTTATCGACTCTGAGCTAGCAGACCGCCTTCAGCTAGGGCAGGAACCTCTTCCCCACACTTTGCGTGTCACTGCTTTGTCCGGCCAGCGCCTACCTGACATTACTCACGTCACTGAGCCCGTTATTCTCACTCTGTCTGGCAACCATACTGAGGAAATATGTTTTTTTGTGTTTAAGGCCACTCGGACGCCGCTCGTTCTCGGGCACCCCTGGCTTCGTCAACACAACCCGTGCATTAATTGGCTTACGGGACGCATTACGGGGTGGGGAGAGGAATGCCATATGACCTGCCTTAAATCCGCCTCACCGCCTCACACACCAGCCTCCCTCGCCAAGTCGACCGCGCCCTCCGATTTGTCCGGAGTACCCCCTGTTTATCATGATCTCGCCGAAGTGTTTCGCAAGGACCGGGCCCAGTCGTTGCCTCCTCACCGACCGTACGATTGCGCTATCGACTTACTCCCTGGCGCGCCATTGCCTACTAGCCGTCTCTACAGCATCTCTCTACCGGAGCGAGAGGTTATGGAGTCGTACATCTCAGAGTCCCTCGCCGCCGGCTTGATCCGCGCATCCTCATCGCCCGTAGCAGCAGGGTTTTTCTTCGTCGAGAAGAAAGACAAGTCTCTCCGCCCGTGCATCGACTACCGTGGATTAAATAACATAACCATCAAAAACAAATATCCACTCCCACTTCTGACCTCCGCTTTTGAGCTGCTCCAGGGGGCGACAGTTTTCAGCAAATTGGACTTGAGGAGCGCATATCACTTAGTTCGGATCCGAGAGGGCGACGAGTGGAAGACCGCCTTCAATACTCACCTTGGACACTTTGAATACTTGGTTATGCCATTCGGCCTCTCTAATGCCCCTGCAGTTTTTCAAGCACTCGTTAATGATGTCTTGAGGGATTTCATTGACAGGTTCGTCTTCGTCTACCTCGACGACATCCTGATCTTCTCCAAATCACTGTCAGAGCATGAGACCCACGTCAGACAGGTCCTGCAACGCCTGCTGGAAAATCGGTTGTTCGTAAAAGGTGAGAAATGTGTCTTCCACGTGTCCACAGTTGCCTTCTTAGGCTACGTCATCGAGCAGGGAGACCTACGTCCTGACCCAGCTAAGGTGGAAGCCGTGGTGGAGTGGCCTGAACCCCCCAACCGACGGCAGTTGCAGCGGTTCCTCGGCTTCGCCAACTTCTATAGGAGGTTCATCCGGGACTATAGCAAGGTAGCTCTGCCTTTAACGCAATTGACCTCTCCCAAGGTTCCTTTTCAGTGGAACGATGCTGCCCAATCAGCCTTCCTGGAGCTGAAAGAGCGATTCGCCTCAGCACCCATTCTGGTCCAGCCCGACCTGACCCTGCAGTTTGTGGTGGAGGTGGACGCATCCGACACGGGAGTAGGAGCGGTCCTCTCACAACAGAGGGATGGTAAGCTCCACCCGTGTGCCTTTTTCTCCCGTCGTCTCACCCCCGCAGAACGCAACTACGACATTGGCGATCGGGAACTTCTTGCCATCAAGCTCGCCTTGGAGGAATGGAGGCACTGGCTGGAGGGCACTGCCCAACCGTTCATCGTTTGGACAGACCATAGGAATCTGGCATATCTGCAAACCGCAAAGAGGCTTAACGCCAGACAAGCAAGGTGGGCTCTGTTTTTTACGCGGTTCCACTTTTCAATCACTTACAGGCCAGGATCCCGCAACGTCAAGCCGGACGCCCTGTCTCGACAGTTCTCCACCTCCGAAGACCCGGCGGACCCTGCTCCCATCCTCCCGGCCACCTGTGTGGTGGGGGCTGTCTCCTGGGAGATCGAGTCGGCCATTCGCGAGGCTCAGAGAGCCGAACCGGATCCAGGAGGCGGTCCTGCGGGGCGCCTGTTCGTTCCCCAACCTGTCAGGTCTCAGGTGTTACAGTGGGCACACACAGCCCGTTTCTCCTGTCACCCAGGAATACACCGCACAATTGCTTTCCTGCAGCGCTACTTTTGGTGGCCCACCCTGAGCCGGGACGCCAAGGAATACGTCTCCGCGTGTGCAACCTGCGCTCGAAACAAGACCCCAAACCAGCCACCCTCGGGTCCGCTTCATCCCTTACCCACGCCTACCAGACCATGGTCCCATATTTCTCTGGATTTTGTGACCGGCCTCCCGCCATCTGCAGGTAATACGGCCATACTCACGATCGTTGACCGCTTTTCTAAGGCGGCTCACTTTGTTGCTCTGCCCAAGCTGCCTACAGCATTGGAGACTGCTCGCCTGCTCACCACCCATGTCTTTCGCCTGCACGGCATTCCAGATGACATCGTGTCTGACCGGGGTCCTCAATTCACGTCCCGTGTGTGGAGGGAGTTCTGCACCTCATTGGGATCTAAGGTCAGTCTCTCCTCTGGTTATCATCCGCAGAGCAATGGCCAGTCCGAACGGGCGAACCAGGAGTTGGAGGCGGCCCTGCGCTGCGTCGTCTCTTCCAACCAGGCCGTCTGGAGCGAGGAACTGCCCTGGATCGAGTACGCCCACAACAGCATGACCTCCTCCGCCACGGGCCGGTCCCCTTTCGAGGCTTCTCTGGGGTTCCAGCCACCTCTTTTTCCCTCCATCGAAGGCGAACACTCTGTGCCATCCGTCCGGGCGCATCTGCGTAGGTGTCGTCGGGTGTGGAAGGCCACCCGGGCTGCGTTGTTACGCACCAAGGACCGCAACAAACGCTTCGCTGACCGCCGCCGGTCCTCCGCTCCCGCCTATACTGTTGGGCAGAAGGTATGGCTTTCCACACGCTTCGTTCCCATCCGGGCGGAATCCAGGAAGCTCTCTCCTGCCTATATCGGCCCGTTCGAGATCTCGGCTTTGGTTAACCCTGTGTCCGTTAAGCTCAAGCTGCCTCGCAACATGAGGATACACGATGTTTTCCATGTGTCTCAGGTTAAACCTCTCCGGTCCAGTCCTCTGTGCCCGCCTTCCAGGCCCCCTCCCCCCCCCCGGCTCGTGGACGGTCTGCCGGCTTACTCGATCACCCGTATCATGGATTCTCGGCGGCGGGGGCGTGGCTTCCAGTACCTGGTGGATTGGGAGGGCTATGGCTTGGAGGAGCGGTCCTGGGTCCCTCGGGCGGCCATCCTGGACCGGCGCATGCTGCGGGCGTTCCATCGTCTGCATCCGGATAAGCCTGGTGGGTCGCCGGGGGGCTCCCGTTGAGGGGGGGGTACTGTCATGGTCCCTGTGCCTCACCAGCTGATTCTGTATTAGGCAACATGTTTTCTCTCTTTCTCTCTCTCTCTCTCTCTCTCTTGCTCTCTCTCCTGCCGGGGCGATGCTCATTACGGGCTCCCGCCCCTGGCCCACGCACCTGCTGCCGATCGGGATAATCACAAGGCCGATTTAAGACAGCAGCACTGTGTCACTCGTCGCTGGATCGTTGAGTTATCAGCGTCAGTCGCTCAGTAGATTGCAAATAAGGATCTGTGAGTTCGTTCCGTCTGTTCGCCTCTAACTATTATCTCTGTGTACAGATCTATCCCGGACCTTTCCCTGCCTGCCTGTCATCCCGTGGACGAGTGTGTGGTTGGTGTTTCCCCAGTGTAGGGAGTGAAGAGAGAGAGCCTTTGGAGGACGTCAGATCCCCGTCTTTTCCCTCACATACCCCGGAACCCTGGACCCCCCTCCCCTCCCTCCAGCACTTTGTAAATAGCATCACCTGGTGTCGTTGTGTGAAATAAATCTGTAAATCCTGTAAGGAGTCCCGGTCTGCGCCTGAGTCCGTTAACTGAAACCTGACACAAAATTTGTTTTTGGAGCAGAGTTTTCTACAACAATATTAGAATATGTTAGAATATTTTTCACAACTCAGTGTGTAAATCTCTTAACAAACAAACAATTGTTCCTTTAAGATCACATTGTGTCTGTGAAGGTTCTCAGTCATCCAGGTCATCGTAGTCAAAGGAGCTTGCAAAGAAAAGCGTCTGGACTTCTTTAAGTTGCTTGAAGTCGTTTCACCTCTCATCCGAGAAGCTTCTTCAGTTCTAAGGTCAAATGGTGGAGAGTCCCAGATATAAACCTAGTGGGAGTGACCCCCACAGAGGGACAAAAGTACTCCCTGACAAAAGGACCCCCTCTCCACCATTTGACCTTAGAACTGAAGAAGCTTCTCGGATGAGAGGTGAAACGTCTTCAAGCAACTTAAAGAAGTCCAGACGCTTTTCTTTGCAAGCTCCTTTGATTAAGATCACATTCATTTTCAAAATGTTTTAATTGGTCAGCAGTTTTCACACCTTTAGTCCTCTGGTCCAAACGAGTTGAGGAGTTTGTAAACTTGCAGCGTTTTCCTGCCGTTTGGTTTCTTTTCACACAGAGAAAAATACAAAGGGAACTCAAAGCGAACCAAAATGCGTCACTACAAATCACATTAGAAAGTTCAGTCCGCTCATTGGTCAGATGTGTCTGGCGTGGGAGCGACAAAAGCAAATACAGCAAGAAGGTTCTGTGTGAGAAAATGGAGAATTTACAATCATTTCATGGATAGCTGCTAACTCGTACAGGCCTTTGTACATCTATAGTACCACCCCGCACTGAGAATACAAATGTATCAATATCAATTTTATTTCTATAGCTCATTTAAAAGCAACAAAGTTGACCAAATTATTTATGAACAAGAAAAAAACAACAGAAAAACAGAAAAATAGGACAAAAATAAGCCAATAATGAGGTAATGACAATATATTCAACATAAAAATAAAACAAAACAAACATAAAACAAACCTGATTGTATTCAAACTGAACTTGAATCAAAAGCCAACATGAAAAATGGCAAATTAGTCCAGAGTCTAGGCACTACAACTGCAAAGGCCCAATCTCCTCTACGCTTCAATCGAGACCTCAACTGTACTAAGAGCATCTGGCTAGACGACCTCAGTGCTCTTTTGGGGTTATACATGTTGAGGAGTTTGCTTGAATGACTGGAAGCCATATCATTTAAAACTCTGAAAGTAAGTAAAACGCTACAAAGTTGCTATAGGACATTTTTGTTTTAATCTCAAACGTGGTTCGTATCGTATCACGTCCACACCATAAATGAATCACTCTAGAGTTCATCTGGAACGGTACCAAGTCCACCTCCTCCAAACGGTTGTTTTGATCCGCACCTAAGTGCCATTACTGCGTTCACACCTGCACAAATGAACCCCAACGAGGAGGACAACAAACCTGTGATATAAATGTACTAAACACTGCACATGTGCAAACACGTTAAATCTCCTTCGCGGCCAAAGAAGACGCCTACTTTGTTCTAATAAGTAACTCAAATGATTACAACATACCTTAATCTGACACAGAGGAGAGTACCCGGAGTGTCATTAGCCCAGTATGCTGTAGCATGCAGGCCTCCCTTCATCTGAGCGAGCTGTCAAAACAGGAAGAAAGTAAAGTACACACACAAGCCTGTGCACAGACCTCTCACTGCTGTGTGACTGTACAGTACAAACATATAATCACTGAGTTAAGAAACAAGTTGCACATATTTCATAATGGAATGTTTCTTTTTTTTCCCACCATGCTGCAAACTTTGTGAATATACTTGACACTACATCAAAAAGTTAAAAACTCAGGTTCGCCCTCCCCGGCCTTGCTGGATCCACCAGGAGTAAAAGTTTTGCAACCTTCTGCTGTGAGGTCAAACTTTGTTTCCATCTTATGCAATTCTTTATTTATATGTTGCAGTGAAGACACAGAGGTTTCAAAAGGTTAAAATATGTGAGGCTGAAGTTTCAGGAAACATTTAACAATCTGTGATATATGCAGTATTTGTGTGAGCATCTGTGTGGTTTGAGCACATTTTTTTTTGAATGAGAAACTATATGTTTGTACTTGATATCCTTGTATGTTTATTATGATGGAGGTATTTAAACGAGAAGTCCGGGTTTAGGAGGTTACACCACAAATCGTATTGTCACAAACACGGCACGCCCTTGTTATCGCCAAGCCCCACGCATTACCCGCCGACCCGTCAGCAGGCTGTCGGAACATGCTCGAGGTCTCGTTAAGCCCAGAGTTCGGAGCTTCATTCATTACCTAATTTGTTGCTGGTAACCTGGATCCCTGCAGCAGGGACCTGATCTCCACAGCCTCGTCTTCGGCGTGGGTTGTCGGCTCATCCGCGCCTCGATGTGTCAAAGTGTCACAAACAATGTCACAAACGCTGTCCTTCTTATTGTGTAACAGGCAATTATCTGTGTAAACCAGAGCTGATTATTTCAGTCTGTTCCAGCAGTTACAGTCTAAATGTTTTTACTATGTGGCCTTTGCTGGAAAAAACCTGCCCGTTAACTGTTAATAGGCTAATTACAACTCTGCATTCAGTCAGGGCTGAGCCGTATTAGAGGCAGAGCTGCTAGGTACACTCACAGTGAGGAAAATCAGTCAGGAAAGTGCCACGGTTAATTTGATGGTAAAAAATAGTTATTGTGTTTAAATGGATTCTTTTAAAGCAGATTATCTGCACAGGGAAGCTTCCGTGTAACAGGATGCGGCATGGCAACAAACTAACAAAGCTGCAAATACCTGATAAATCATTAATAACAGCAACATAAACCAAACAGAAGGAAATTCAAAACATTCAGATCATTCAAATGTGGGCCTTTTGCATTCCATTTAAACATAAACTGAAAATTTAACACAAGATACTGAAGACAGAGTGAAAAAGAATTTAAAAATCAACATTAAAAAGTTACAAAACGACACGTCGCTGTCACTGAGCATCTCTGAGCTTGTGAGCAGAAACATGGAAAGATGCAAAGTTTGTTGCATCACTGCAGTGAATGGAGCTGGAATATTTATTTACAACTGCCTCCAGACAATATGCCAAAAAAGGTACAAATGTAAACAAATTAACAAAGACATTTACTACATGGAAGCCATTTATGTCCATCAGCGAGGATTCTGCTTACACATAATAATTGGTCAGTTAAGGCTTTATACAACAGGACAAACACTCTTGTACCGATTTCCAAATGCAAGTGTTTTTAAACCCCAGCAGAATCTTTCAGGTGTGCAGCAGAAGCTGCTATCAGGCAGCTGCCGCTCGCTGTTCGTAGTGCTGTGATGCAACTACTAACTTTAATACTGCGATCATATCTATCACAGAAGATGAGCTTTTCTTCCTCTGGAGATTATTGAAATATGTTAAGCAGCAAAAGCTGAGAGGAGAATAAACAGCAAACCTTTTACAAAATCATCTTTATTAAAAATAAATGACTTAAAGAAATACAAATATGTGGTTTCTCTGCCAGATGGATGTGTCACCGTTTACAGCAGGGTAATGAAGATGATGGCAAAAAGTAAATTGCTGATTCTATAAAGGTGTCGTTGGGGAAGATTGAAGAGGCTGACTTTGTAGTTTGAGGAATTAAATTCTAATAATTCTAATAATACTACTTATTATTGTAGGGTCTACCTTACAATATAAAGTGCCTTGAGGTGACTGTTGTTGTGATAAATAAAAATGAATTGAATGGAATAAATCAAGAACAAAAATTCAAGACAAAAAATTATGTATATATGTTTCTGTCTTTGACCTCCCCGTCCTCAGTGAGGATTGAGCAGCTGAACTATCCTCTGACTTCACTCTCCGCAACAAGCTGACCACCTCACCTAGCTTCATCTTTCTCACTGACACACACACACCAGCCACACACTGCGAAGCGAGCGTCCATCTTGGCCGGTCGTCTCACCGCAGGCCTGCAGAGAAAGAGAGCCGTCCTTCCGACAGCAAAGGTTAATAATTCTGCACCTGACTCCGCGGGACCTGTCCCTGTACTAATGCCATGATTTAATCAAATGGAAGGAGAGGTGAGGATCGACGCTGCGCTGCCAACCGGCACGCCTGACCAAAGCACACAGACAACAGCAAAAGTCAGAAGGGACAGACGGGAAGGAAGAGAAGTGAATAAAATGAATTAGATGCTGGAACGAACAGTAGAAACCAGTGAGTAATTTGTTTTCCACATTTTTGGAAACTTTCCTTTCCCCCACTCCATTTCAGAGAGGAAATATTGCATTGCAGTGTCTCTTTCCTCCTATGCATTTGAAATAAACAAAAATATATAGTTATTAAAGATGACAACAGTTAAAATCATGAGAATAAACTGATGCCAAATCCTGAGCAAAGATTCTTTGATTTGATTTAGATTTTTCATCTTGGATGTTGGATTTCTGTACAAGGTTATTTAAGACTAAGCTGCTCACAGATTTTGTAAAAGGTGTCCTTTGGCGTGTTTTCATGTACACACTTAGAGATAACGTCTTCTTTAAACAAGCTGCAAATTCTGCATCAGGTAGTTGGAAAAGTGTTTCCCCGCTAAGAGTTTATCCAGAGTTATCAGGCTTTGTCTTCTGAATGTTTGCGTTTGGTTTCCACTCTCTGAGTTATTTCTTTCTTTTGTAGTTTTGCTTTTATTTGCTCAGGTCAGGCTTAAGCACAAAACTACTGTCACCATTTAACCACAGCAGTCACTGATGTTCTTAGTTCTCATCAGAGGAGATTAGGGGTCAACTTAGAAGCTGCTCGAACTAAAGGTGGGAAAATGTGTGCCTTGCAAAAGCAGCTTCCTTTAGGTGTTTTTGCAGTGAGGTGAATTACGTTCCACAGCTTTCCCTCAGCACAGACAGTTGGGAGCGACCAGCATGTCTGCTGCTCAGAGTGCATCACACAGCTCTAATGATGCAAGCAAAGGACGCAGCAGCCGCGGTTTACCTCATCTGCAGCCAGAGCACAAACCAGCGCTTAAGCCATGTTGATATGTGAGGGGGTGCTATGGAAAACGGTCCAACCTTGGCGCTGATCTGAGCAGATTTGGGCGGCGAGCCGAGGCGCAGACAGCGACCGCTGACATCACTCCCTCCCATCCCCAGACAAAGTATTGGCAGTGAGAGTTTGTCCTCCATGCCAAGTTGGGAGAGGAAAGCCTTTGAAGTTCGCAACCTGTCTGATGTGCATTGACCTATGATAATAGCTCTGATATGTTTGATCTTTAGTTCTGAAATTAAAAGAAAAAAATAGTAGTGTGACCTTAAAAAAGTTTTGAACTTATGGCTTCTGTATAGGGCTCCATACTTTGAAATGATCTACTATTGTATCTCGTTCTTTGTACGTTCTGTTCTAAGTGGTCTCTTTGCTTTGATGTGGAAACTTTTACAAGCTGTGACATGAAAAAACCTCTAACCTCTAGTGGGGCTGGTAAGGTTTTAAGAGCACAATCACTGTCTAATTTGTATGCAAGTACGTTCACAAAAGAAAAATATTTTCCACCTTAGATGGTAAAAAAATGTGAATGCAATTGAAAAGTCCAGAAGAAGGCAGAAGGTGACTGGACCTCCCAAGAAGATGACAGTGGAAACTTTGGATAAGACATGCTAAACAAAGTGGATGAGGTGGAGTTGGGGAGGTGGAGGACTGCACAGAGCTAGTTTAACCAGTGATTTAGCCTCTTACACCACGTTACCAGCCGACCACCAAGGGTTGGGGTTAGGTTGCACTTTACGCTTGCTGCTTTACATGCTCTTGTTAGCCCCACATCTCTTTTGTTATAAGACTTCAAGTATGTGAAAATTCCTTTAAAAGCCATTACTGTGATTACTCAGTTCACTCAGTAATCATTTACCATTTATCACCAATGGTTATTAGAAAAGCCAGGGAAGTATAGGGGAGAAGATAGCAAAGAAAAAGTGAGATAGGTAGATGCAGAAAGTATTCATCAGTACTGGGAGGCTAGGCATACGGCAAAGAGAGAGGTGGCAAAGTTCAAGGAAAAGGCCTTATAGCAGGGGTGTCAGATTTTAGGTCTCACCCTGGGTCAACACACCTGAATCAAATGATTAGTTAATTACCAGGCCTCTGGAGAACTTCAAGACATGTTGAGGTCATTTAGCCTTTAAATCAGCTGTGTAGGATCAAGGACACATCTAAGACCTGCAGGACACCGGCCCTCGAGGCCTGGAGTTCGACACCTGTGCCTTATAGCGAGCTGTATGTCAAGTCAAGTGGCTTTATTGTCATTCTGTACAGCAGTACAGTACACAGCGAAACGAGACAATGTTCCTACAAGACCATAGTGCTTACATATGACATAAAACAGACAGTTAACACAGGGCTACATAAAGTGCAATGTGCTAAAAATATCAAAAATTGCAAAAAACAAAAGATTGAGCATTGTGCAAAAAGTGGCGCGGGGGGACTCCGGTACCTCCTGCCAGAAGGAAGCTGGGTGAAAATTGTGTGTGAGGGTGTGTGGGGTCCTCCACAATGCTGGTGTGAGGCTGGACACTAAGTAAGGAGAAAAGGACTGGAGAATGTATGGATGGAGATCAAGGACCTCATCTTGGCCTGGTACGCCGGTAGGCTGATGCATATTTGGTCTGATGGGTCAATTCAAGGGCCACTGTTCACTGTCCCTACAAGCAGCCCACAACAGCAGCACAGTCGTTCGTTTTCATTACGACACTGTATTGCCCAATCAAATCTCTTAACGCAACCAAGATCTTCCATACCTTGGCTGTGCGCTCGCAGAACTTGTAGTTTAATGTGGAAGAAGTGGTGAAAAAGTAAAAGAGGGTGTCGAGAAAATGTCTTCCTGAGCAAGGAGAATGTCACAGATGAAAAGTGGGAAGGTGGTTGGTCCAGATGGCATGACTGTGGACGAAAGTGTTTAACCCACAATCCTGGGTTTCCTTAGGAAACCTTCATGAAAAGGAGAAAAACAATTAGTAACAAAATGAATGGAGACACTACGCCTCACATTCATAACACGCTTTGAGTGAAAAATTATACAGCTGTTGACATGGGGTGTGTTGGACTAATCAACATGATGTGACAGATCTTAATGTGTGAAATGATTTAAGTACTCACGGTTTTTCATGATTTAAGGAATGACAACATGGAGGAAATGTAAAAACTGATAGGATGCCTGTTCTTTTCTAAATCCCCGGTCTGCTCCTTTAATCTGGATGCACACACCTTTTTTGGGTCTGAACAGTCGTCTTCCCTCCTGGTTCCCGGCTGATAAATAGGCTGCGATTTCACACAACAGTCCCTCTTTGTGCACCTTTAAATGAAAATTAATAACTGTCTGACTAATGGAAAGATTAATGAATCCTCAGCATAACCCTGTGAGTTTACATAATGCACATTTACATTAAAAACACACATTTTTCCACAGAGCCGAGCGTCATAAATCGGAGGGGGTGAGCTGTGTTTAGCTACGGTATCTCTGCTAACTCTTATCGCCCAACTGCGAGGCTTTATCAGCTGTGCTCTGGCAGAATGAGCATATCTGCTCACCACAGAGAGCAATATGAAAATTACCCTGCTTTTATAATCATAATTCATGCATTTTTAAATAAATGTAGTTTGTAGGAGGCTGACTCAGTACTTTCTCTGTATTTTCCTCGAAGTACCGCTCGTCTAGTTCATAACAAAACTGCTGGGCTCAACAAGCTTGTTAAAGTTACAGATGATAATAGTATTTTTTAATTAAAAGACAGTCTTCGCTACAGAATTTTTAAAATGTCACGTGTTTTCATGAGACGTAATCAAAATGAGATCAAAGAAGGTCTGATTTTAAGGAAATGCAAGAATAACACCACACTCTGTCTCCTTAGCACCATGTTGTTAAAGCCCAAATGTCATTTTCTCATTACTTGACACAATTGAACAGATTTTTATTGCTGTTATAGTAAAACTGGAGAAAGGCTGCTGGCCTAATCCAGCCATGTCCCCTCCCTAACCCTGACCACAGAGAGGTGTAACATTTAGAGAAAGATTTCGCGTAGTGAAACATAAAGAATTAGCATCAATAGGGCAACCACTATTAGCATATTATTAATATTATTTTTCTGTTATGGTATATTTAGAGAGCCCCCGGTCCCGGGTAAAGCATGCTGTTTCAGTGAGGCTGGTTAATCTGGCAGTTTTCTCATTAATCAATATGTGATTAATATAAAAATAAAAAAAAACTATATATATATATATATATATATATATATATATATATATATATATATATATATATATATATATATATATATTAGGGGTGCAACGATACACAAAATTCACGGTTCGGTTCGGTTCGATACTTTGGTGTCACGGTTCGATATTTTTTCGATACAAAAAAAATGTTCATGCCTTTTTAATTTGTCATTTATTAAAATTATAAATATATATTTTAACTCAAAAGTACAGTTTTTAAATTTAACCCTAACCCTTGTGCGCGTTTTTTATTTTGACAGCGAATGCGCACCTGCGGACCACTTATGTGCAGCCCTGGTTATTTAGCTCGTCATATTGCAGCCACAGAAATTATTTTGTCCATGAAACCATAAAGCTGCACTTTCTTTTTTTTGCCTTATAGTCTGATTTGTCATAACTTCTCCGTTTTGTGGTAAGCTTTTCTTTGGCTGTCACTTCTTCACCCTGACCTGTCTTATTTGGCTCAGCAGAACTAAAATATAAATCCTGCTGCTTTTACACACGCACTCACATAAGCTCAGCGATTCTCTGCGCGATCAACCTCTCACATGTTTAAGCTGCGGGAGATTTCACTTGTCATGTTTGCATAGTAAGCTAACGATTAATAAGACGATGTCAGAGGAATTGGTGCGCAAATTATCATCACTCACAGATCAGTGCTGTCGCTCTCTATACACAGTTCGCACGATTGCAAAGTGAAAGCAAAAAAACAAGCGCAAATTCAAACGCGATTTCAATATGTCACATATTGACAGTGGCTCACCAATGCCAATGACATAATTACCCAGCTACATTTCTGAAAGAATGCAAAAGCATTGACATATATTTTTCTTCCTACAATAGCCCGACGGGCAGGGAAGAGATAGATTTTGGTAGCCCGACTGAAAAAATCGCTAGCCCCAGGACGTCGGGCTAGCGATATTGCAAGCCCTGTATCTGATTGAGGAATCACTCATCTTTGGAAAAGAGAGTTTATTACAGAGAAATGGCTCTTTCCAAAATAAAAGCTATACTATCCGCTTCTTCTGGGCTATATTCTCAGCAGCATAAGGAGAATCATGTGCTAACAGCTGTCTAAATGACTCGGCTAAAGTTAGTAGCATGCTTGTTGTTTTTGTCTTTGCACTAGGATGATGTTGGCGTAAATGTGCAGTCATATTCGTCGTGTTCCCACTAGTGCTTTCAGGTTAATCTCGTTGAAATGACCTTAACGCCACAACACGGCAAATCTCCGTTAACGAGCTACCGCCGATCGCCCTGTGCATGGGGCTAGACGGCCAAACACGTTAACGAGCTAACTGCGCTAACACACTAGTTCCCACCCATGTAATTGAGCATTGCATGGCACATCCAACCTACTGTTTTACTTTAGTCCATGACTCGCTTACCTTCAGGGTCATACGTCACATGAAAACCAAAATAATTCCAAACACCAGATCTGAATGAGGGTGGGGGAGGTCCATGTTGCAAGGAGAGCTTAACTTCTGTCTTGCTAGCTTGCCCTGTGCTCTTCCTTCTGACTATGCTGTCTGTGTTGAGCGCTCAGTGGATCTACGCTCGACAGTGCAGCCTAGGCGGAGTAGTCGAACGCAGATTCACTGAGCGCTCAACACAGACAGCATCGTCAGAAGGAAAGTTGATAAAATAAATTACAAATGTTGTATTGTTCGATACATATGCGTACCGAACTGAAAGCACTGTATCGAACGGTTCAATTTCGATACGAGTATCGTCGCACCCCTAAAAAAAAAAAATAATAATAATAATAATAAATATATATACATACATACATACATACATACATACATATATATATCTCCCTCCTCTCGTGTTAGGGTCGGCACTGACCCATTTTAAATTTCAAATGCATAAAAAAATCACATACATTTGTTTATTGTATCAAGGCTTTTTGACTTTGTCAGGAACCTCTATTTCTACAAAATAAAACAAAAAAAAATTTTTTTTCACTAAATTATAAAATGCCCTAGTTGAAATTATGACCTTTGTGTTGTTAGGGTCGGTTTCGACCCAGGTATAATATTATGAGTATAAAGCAATAATTAAAGCCAAAACTGAAATCATAAGTGCACTGTCAGCTAAAACACTTACAGCAAGCGACTCTCCTAATCATATGAGCTTTAGGGGATTCTTATTTTGCATGTTTTTTGCAGTATACCTGCACAAAAACAAAACAAAATAAACACGGGCATGTGAGGTGAATTCACTATTTGAGTGGCCATTTGACTTCCAGAGTGCACATTTACAATTTGCAGCATACAAAAAATGAGAAGAAGATTCACAGTGAGCTAAGTTCAGGATCATATTTTTGGTGAAAATGAAGGAGAGGACACAGAGCAGCATAGCGATTCAGATGGGCAGGTTTCTACGGAGGAAGGCAATGTGGACTATCATCCAGAAGACACAGACACATCTGATCAGAGGTGGAGGTCGCTGGTGCTGAAGCTACTCCTGCTGAAAGATTCAAGTCCAAAAATGGTAAGATCTTTTGGAGCTCAGTACCTCATGATGTACATGGCAGGGCAGCTGCTGCAAATGTAATCAAAATGACCCCTGGAATCACAAGGTTTGCTCTGACCAAAGTCAGTGACATCAAGAGATGTTTTGAGATATTTATGCCATTGTCACTAGAAAGAATCATCATTACTATGATAAACCTTGAAGGGAAAAAAAAAGTCCATGGCGACATGATGAGGAATGCCTGGATGCTTTCATTGTTCTTGCTGGAGTGTACAGATGCTGCAATGAGGCCACTGATAGTCTATGGGATGCATCGACAGGCAGAAACATTTTCTGGGCAACGATGTCATTTCACACATTTGATATCATTTTGATTCAAGAGTCCTCAGATTTGACAACAGAGAGACCAGACCGAGGTCTGACAAGTTCGCTCCCATCAGGGATGTCTGGGAGAGATGAGTGCAGCTTCTTCCACTGATGTTCATCCCAGGGCCAGTGACAGTGGATGAACGTCTTGTCCACTTTTTGAGGAAAATGCCCCTTCCGGCAATATATACCCAGTAAGCCAGGGAAAAACGGCAGAAAAATCTGGGAAGCCTGTGATGCAAAAACCAACTATGCCTGGAATGTACAGATTATCACAGTCAAAGCTGTGAGTGGCACCCCTGAGAAGAAACAATGAAAATGTGTGGTCCTCCATATGACCACTGGACTGCAGGATCACAATATCAGCTGTGATATTTTATTTTATTTTTTACCAGATATGACCTCGGACAAGAACTTCACAAAGGAAACTGAGGTGAAGCTGTATCATTGGGAAGTGATAAAAAGCCCACAATTACCCACGGCTATAACCAAAACAAAGGAGGAGTGGACTTTTTCTTTTTTTCAGTTTATATTAAAGGTCTACTGCTGAAAAAAACAAACTTTTTTTTGTCTTTTCTTGATGTAAATGTCTATGGGTCGGAATTGACCCGTAACACCATAGATGTCATTTTAGTTATTAATCTTAAAATGAAAAAAATCAATAAAACAGATTTATTTAAGAGATGTGTCCTATACCCCTCAGTAATACTCAGGTAACACAGCAAACTTTTATTTATTAATATGATTCTCTTGAGGTTAATTTTACAATTTTTTTTTATTGAAATCGAGGGGTATAGTGACAAAAAAAGACCCAGAGGCCCACGCCAAAAGTATTAAAACCAACATTTTCATGGATAAGGAAGCCTAACAAGGTAACCAAGAGATGAGAAACAAAGTGGATGATAACTTATTGTTTTTAGTATATTTTATAGCTGATTTAATTCACGGGTCAAAACCGACCCGCTAACATAAGAGATGATAACAGAAAGCTAACACGAGAGGAAGGATATATATATATATATATATATATATATATATATATATATATATATATATATATTATAAAATACATGATGTACAAAAGAATAAAGTAAAATCTCTATCAGTCTTTACCCGAGCCTTACCTATGAATACGACAAATCCATAAAATCCAGTACAGTATGTTTAATGAAATCAAATATCTCTGCCAAGACTGCAGGTTTTGTCCAGCAAAAGTGTGCTGTATTCATTTCAGTGTGTACCTTGCTAATGATTTACTTTTTGCCATAGAAATAGTAAATTCAAATTTATGTTGGAGTTCAAGTTTGTGGGGAGCTTTTGATTTCAAATAAATAGCCTCCAGTTAAAAAATGTCACTATGAGGCATCGCAGATGTACAGGAGTCAAACCATTTAGGAACAAAATCTGAAAATACCCTCCCTTGAAAAGCGTCTTTGGATTCATTCTCACCAGGGACGGCAGCCTGCACTCGGTAAGAGGACCTTCTAGGTCTCACATTACGATAAGGGAACAGCAATTCAGGAATATATTCAAGGCCTCCACCATGTAACACCTGGAAGTGAGCAGCAGGATTTTGAAATGAATTCAGAGGCTCAGCGGCAGCATGAAGAGAGCTGCAGATGAGCTGCTGCAGAGTGAACAAAGTGTTTATCAGACAGTCTGCTTTCCTGGAGGCTGTACGAGTTTCCTGGGATCCTCTGAAGCGTTTTTCAGATGCGGGAAGTCTGGGATCTCCATTGGAACATGTGAGCAGACAGAACCTGAATAGTTAAAAAGGAGGATTAAAGAAAAACACGCTGCTGCTCCTGTAGGAGAGAGCACTTTTCTCTGCTATGGAAAGCAGCTGCAGAAAGAGGCTCTGACTGGACTTTGTCCAGGAGCCGTGCTCCTCCGAGTCGTCTCAGTTCAAGTGTTTGGGTTTCCACGGTTTGGGGTTCGACCTGTGGGAGCGTTCAATTAGAGCGACAGACTGCTTCAATCGATCTCTGATGGGTGTTTGAAAGTTAGCCAAGTCTTGCAGGGCTTGATCGAGCAGGACTGTCTGCTCAGTGTTTTGGCTTCCCAGACATTTTTCTTCTCATCGGGAGGAAACCTGAGGATGTTCGATTCGCTGCCAGAAAATCTTCAATTCATTCAGGTGACCACAAGATATTTTATCACTCCATCATTATGGAAGGGCTCTCTAAGCTGTAAATAAATGATGGATTGTAGACAGATAAAAGGAGACGGAGTAAAGGATAGATGAGATGAGATGAGGAAGAGGAGACAGGGAGGAAGGAGCTGAGGAGGAAGATAAGGAAAGTAGCAGGCAGAGGCAGGAGGAAGAACAAGATGAGGTAGGAAAAAGGTGAGGCAATCAAATTATTTAAAAACTTTTGATCTTTCTTATATATTCAATAATTTACTGACAAGTCGCCATTCATTGTGCATGCATATTGATGATGTTACGTCTAAGAAAATCCCAACAATGTTCCAGTTGTTTTCATTAAAGAGCTCGGGCCCTCAACATTAGTGATATCAATCATTGTTTAGTGCTTCACAGATATTGGTACCAAGGAAACGAGGAGCAAAGGTCTTAGAGAAAGAGCTCAATGAATGAAAGGATTTTATACGTTTCTATTGATTTCCTTCAGTTGTTGTGGGACGATGAGATGAGGCCTTCGGTACGTCTATGCAATTACTCAGAGTTACAGATGCCTGTGGCCTGATGTTGTGAAAGAATAGATGCACCTGTGGGGATGCATACATAATCTTCACTCCTCCAAACACAAATTTTTATCTCCATGCAGCCACAGAAATCCCCTTCCAGCCAACAGATTCCGTCCCTGTCAAAGTGACATTGCTGAGTTACACCACAGCACCGAAGGAAACTGGAGTCATCGTCTTCGCCTTTTGGCGGCTCCCTTTAGGGCTCACCACAGCAGATCACCGGCCTCCATCGCACTCTATCCCAGCATCCTCCCCTAATAAAAAATAAAATAAAATAAAAATAATAATAATAATAAAACAAACTTGGATTTGTATAGCACCTTTCAAGGAACCCAAGGGCGTTTTACACAAGCGTAACAAAAAGATCTTCAGGGTTTTGTTAAAGAGTAGCTTACAAAAGTAGTTTGAAGGGCTCTGGTGAAGGGGCTTGGTGAAACTCATATGGAAGAGAGTTCCAGGGGGTGGAACCTCTGCCCCCAAAGGTAAGAAGGTTGGTGTGAGGGACAGAACACAGACCCTGTCACACCTTCTTCTCTACACCCATGAATCTTCTCTGATGTCTTCCTCTTTTTCTTCTGCCTAGCATCCACCTTCAAACTCTTTCACCAAATATATCTACAGTCTACTATGATTGGCTGTCCTTCATAAAATTAAAAAGAATTAAACAGCAGGTGGGCGGGGCTTCTGTGCTAACAGCTAATGCTGTGGATTTGATATGCCGGCGTCAGGGAGATCCTTTGACTGACACAGAGCTTTTAGAACAGCCTGAAGCCTCGGCTGCAGGCTTCATAATTTGTTACACCAACAGATCTCATCCAAGTTTAGCCTCAACTACACAAATTTTGAGATGAGCAAACACGTGAATGTGGAAATATGAGTTTACATGGATGTAGTAGTTGAAATATCTACTGTTATGGGCATGCAACCTGTCAAAAGTGCACCCTGCCTTTGAAAACAGGGATATGTTCCAGTCCAGCCGAATCCTTGAGTTTGTAGGTGCTTAAAACAAAAAAGTTAAAAATGGATGACTTCCAACTTTTTTCATGCAGTACAGTTTTCTCGGGCGTGTACACAAAGAGTGGGGTCGAAACAGGACTCCAAACGTAGCAGAAAGTGTTCTTTCTGAGCTTTTGTGAAATAATCAGCTATGTCATTGCTAATCAAGACATCTGCTAACATTACACACCAGATCAGAGTCAGACTGAGTGTGGGCGCTGCTGCTCTTCCTCCCATCTCCTTTCACCTCACGTTTAACTCTTATTTTGCTGAAATGTGAATGTGTGTTCCCCGTGAAGCCTGAGTGTGTGTTTATTCTGTGTGACAGCTTTGTGTTCAAATTGATTTTTGTGGTGTTTTTACAATGTTGTGATCCAACCTATAGTAACATCCATCCATTCTCGCATTCACTTATCTAGTTCACAGTCACTGTGTCAGTTACCGGCAACACCAGTCTGTTGCAGAGACAGAACTATTCACTCTCACATTCACACCTCATGGTTCAGAATCACTCATTAACCCAACATGCATGTTACTTTTCTGTGGGAGGAAGCCAGAGTACCTGGAGAGAACCCACAGAGAGAACATGCACACTCCACAGAAAGGGCCCAGTTGGCTAATGAATTAAGGCTTGTCCTTGCTGTTAGGCGACAGTGCTAACCACTGCACCACTGTGGTGCCTCTTTTAACAAACTACCATCACTGAAAAGAGTATGATGTCCTATATATTTGTTTATATTATTTATTTTACCCTCACTAGCTTCTGATCTAAAGTCATTGTGTTCTGTAAGCAGACCTAAAGTACCAGAGAAACCAGTCAATTCAGAAAAGCGCTTCAAACATTATTCCTAGCAAACTTTCAAAGGGGTAAAGAGTTAAATCATGTTCATGTCATACTTCAGAGGAGGAAGGAATTAGTGCTTTGTTTTGCTTATGTAAAAATATTCTGTAGAAATCAGAAGAATTTCCCCTTCGGTTTGGGATCAAGAAGAATTTTGGATTTAATGATTCAAATTGGGAGAAATATTTCACTCTTGCTCTTTCTCAAAGGACAAAAAGACAAAGAACGTGAGCTCTGTGTTTCTCCTTCTTTCTCTTTTAGGTTGCTGCCTGGAGGCCAAAGGTCATATTGCCGCTTAATTAGCGAGACGCTTAAAGAGGCTTCTGGCAACATCGGGACAAACCGACAAAGACAAGATCCCACACGACACATAGCCCGCGGCCTAGATGGTTCATCCCCACAGAGAGATGTGAAGTCGCTCCGTTCACGTTGGATTACTTCTCCGACTTTATCCGACTGTCTGTGAAGTGCGTCGTGGCTTAAAGGCCGATTGTAAGAACTTAATGGAAGTTCGTGAGACTTGGATGTGAGATTGTTGGTGGGGTGGGCAGCTGTTGTTGTTGTGTTTGTTGCTGATGTGGGTCAGCGTTGATGGATGGAATAGATGAATTTCTTTCCTTTTTGTAATTTCCATCTTCCTCTGGGAAATAATGTCAGTGGACAGGAAAGAAGCTCTCAATATTGTTGCAGGCATGTTTGCTTGGCAAAGACTCATTATACTGGATATTACTGTGGCAGGAGGCCTGGAGTTGTTGGGGGGGGGGGGCCTCTGATGAAAATATTGATGACCCTGAAGCCAAATGTGTATAAAGGCAAAAATATATTAGTTGAGGTTTCTGAAGAACTCTCTTTGTGAGCGCAAAACAGAGACGAGGCAACATCCTGTCAGCAGCCATCACCGACAGACACGCCACTTTATCAGGTTCTTTATGTTCAGTGGATATCAAACTAAGTTTTATTCATGTTACTGCTATTTTCACTAAGGAAGCTGCAAATCTGTCTACAGAGAAACACCCGTATTAAACCAAGTTTGAATCGTGGTTCAAAATCAAATCAGCCACTCAGCAATTAGTGGACTGCTGTACTCAGGTTAAAGATTGTGCACAGTGGTCAAATGTGGTAACTTTTTAGATGCAAATTTGCACTGTTTACCAAACGAAGAGTTAGAAATGGAAGAAATTCTCATAGAAAATGTGGAATCGATTCTAGAAAAACTGCACAAACTGTTAAAACTAAGGTGGACACAGCTAAGAGTATTTACTAAGTATTTACTAAGAATAGATAGATAGATAATCAGCAAAAGAAAACAGTACTTCAGAACACCTGAGTCAGTACAACACCTGCATTATTGGACTTGAAATTGGACTCAGCCCAGATGCCTCCTTTACACCGATACTCTTCATAATTTTTATGGATAGAATTTTTACATGCAGTCGTGGGATGAAAGGGAGTCGAGCTCAGTGGTCTCAGGGTGGCATCTCTGCTTTTTTGCTGATTATGTGGTCCTGCTTGCTTCAACAAGTGGTGATCTCCAGCCTAAAGTGGGGCAGTTTGTACATGAGTGGGGAAAGAGGGGAGTGAGAATCTAACAGATGGACTGGTGCAGTGTCTGCAGTAATGTGGATGCTGTACTGGTCTGCTGTAGTGAAGTCAAAGCTCTCCACTTTCCTGGTCGATCTATGTTCCTACCATCACCTATAGCCAGGAGCCATAGGGAGTGGCTGAAAGATTAACCCTCTGGGGTCCAGGGTATAATTGGCTGTTTTTGACTACTTTTGATTTTACCTCTATATTTCACCTTTAAAAACTGTTTATCTTGCCTTGTTTGGTATCATTATTTTCAGCACAACCTCAAATATCTGAAATTTGAGTTATTTTTTCATTTTGACATACTATATTAGCACAGTTGATCTAAATTCTGACAAAATTTTTAAAATCAGAGTAGAAAACAGTTATATTTTTTACTGTAAAACCCACAAACATGTTTAACGAATCATTTTCATAACTTGAAATGCAAATAGAAATTGTACATTTCTAAAAATTATGCACAAGTTCTGCAAACAACAAAGTTATATGGTACTATTTACCTAAAAATGCAGAACAGCGTCGCTCCAACTTAGTGTCACAGTCAGTAGCTTGTTTGGCCATTGTCTTTTTCAACATCACAGTGACGTGCCTGTACAGCGCCGTCCAACACCTGAACTGGAATTATGATTACAGATGTGATAGAGCAGGGACACATTCAGCAGCTTATCACTGATTTTGATGACTTGCCTGACTTACAGTGTACGATATGGTTTGATGAAACTAAGACAGTGTGACCTTCTTTTCTGTTTCTGGCTAAGAATGTAAATAAACGATGGGCTATCTGTTCTGCCACAAAGGCGGGATAGACAGATCCTCTGTAGCACAATCTGTTTTTACTTCAGGACTGGATGCCTTCATGATAGAGGAAATAATAAAACACAAGCTGCTAGTTTCTTTATTAAAATGTAATAAAGAAACTAGCAGGAGAGCCCATGAAGGCTCCAATATCTTTGACCAAATCTGGATGTGAAAAAGCATCCTGAGCTCACTCAGAAACAGCGCTTTAACTCTCGAGCGGAGAAAACGTCTCTGTGGAAAGAGGACGGACATTTGTAATAAAGTGATTCCGTATCAAAGAGGAATCCGCCCAGTCGACCACTTATTGGTTTCAGATTACCGGGCTCAGTATCAGAGGGTTTGTGGATGATTGATGATGTCTTTCTTTAATCAGAGAGGTGATTCATCAGGGCTTCATTTTTCAGGATTTCAGGTGTTTGTGACACAAAACTCCAATTCATTTCTAATCACGGGGAAATTAGTGTTGCTCCTCTCTCTGTTTCTAAGCTTTTGATCACATCTTTGATTAGGTTCAGATGGTAAAAAACACACTTTAATCTTTCAGGACCCCCCCACGTAACAGAAAGTGAAAGAGTCTTTAATCACATCTTTATAGTAAGCTCACATGTTCATTATTCTCCCTAATTACTGCCAAACCCCTTAATCAAAGAAAAAACATGCATTATAAAGTATTTTGAAGAAAACCCCTTTTTTTTCTCAATTTACAGAGAATCAATTATCGGGTTTTGGTCCTCCGTTCATCCTCTGTCAGAAACACGCCGTTAGATCTTCTCCCTTTAAGGTACTTGTTTTAATCAGACTTCCTTCTAAATGGCTGCCCTTTGCATTGTTGGGGAGTAACGGAATACATGTGCCGACCTTCAGTAACAGTAATAAATCACAGCAATAGTACATTCACGTACTTGTAAAAAGCATGATAATATATTAAGTAATCCAAAGTATTCAGAATACATTGAGTAACGTAACGGAATACGTTACAGAATACATTTTGGGACATGTATTCTGTAATGGAATACATTTTAAAAGTAACCTTCCCAACACTGGCCCTTTGCAAACAAAAGGCTTGGACAACAGGGCTGTACACATACTTTTTGTCACATCCTACTGCAGGCATCTAAATTTAAAAGCAGATAAAACTGTTTGAAACTGAGCATTTAGAGCAGCTAATAGAATTTATATAACTTAACATTTAATGTTATTTATTATAAAGTGTGTTTCACAAATAAATAGACCTAGTGTCAAATCTTTATATGAAACACTGAGTTACAGGAAAAACGTTTGCACTGTTGTAAAGGTGCTGAGTGTTTTCGTGAATTGTGTTGCTTGCTGGTCTTTTGTACATTGTGGGCTTTGTGTGTCCTGCTTGTAAGGAACTGGTCCGTGTGCTGGTTCCTTTGTAGTGTGTCTGATGATAACAAAAAACATTTGTCAGACTGTGATTCTGTTTGACAACACAACAACTGCTGGTGACCGCTATCTAAACCAGTCACTGATGACCTGACGGTTGGTAACAAGTTAACAATAAACATAACAAATTCATTCATTTTTTGACTGAAATGTTTCTTTTCTTGTGATTAATATGCAACATTTAATTTGGCATTCAGGACTGAAAATGAACAGCCACAGATGCTCCAAGAGAGACTGATTTCACAGTCAGTCGCGTATTTATATTCTACATATGAACCATTAAACGGATGTAAAAAAGGCATCAGTCTGAGCTCCATTTTTGTTCATATTTAACACTGCAGCTGTGACCCTGACAGTCATTTATTCACACTGATATTCATATTGGAGGAAGGCTTCAGCTGCACAGAAAATTGCATTACAGTCAGCCGATTTATCATAAAAACAACAACGCACTCGAGCACACAGCGTGTGAGAGTACAGATCAGGAATGTGTTAGTACACAGTAAAGCTCTGAACAGTTGGCTAAAAGTAACTTCGTCTGCTCAGCGTTCACATATTCGTTCACCCGTCCACATGACCTGTGAGTTGTACTCATTTCTTACTTTTTTAACTGAGCTGTGTTCTGCATGTGGAACACGTCAAATACACACACACTCTGTGTAAACAGGGACCAGTGCAGAAAAGCAAACACAGAAGTATCGACCCCGGCTTGTGAATTTGCATTAGCGTACACACTTACGGATGCAGCTTCTCTCTAACTGTTCCCTGCAGTCTAATTCAAACTGAGGGCTGCTGTAAATTTACAGAGCGAATCAGTGATATTAACTAAATTAAACACTAAATTTGAGCGAAGCTTTTCCTTCTCTCTGCCCTGCTTTTGGTCTGAAAATAGGTTAGTCTTCAGTCAGGAGGAGGAGAATTTAATGCTAAATGGACTTAGCTGCTGTAAAACTGTCGTCAGAATGGATACCTCAATTCTCTTGGCTTACGGTAGTTTTTGCAGTGTAGGATGGCGAGTGCTGTAAATTCTAAATTGAAACGGACAGACATTAGCTAGGCAGGGTGTGGGGAGGGGATTCCTCGGTCGGTTGAAGGAGGTGTGGTTACCAGGAATTTGCTGGGTTTAGTTAGCGGTCAGCGGCAGAGTTCCAGCTTACGGAAGAGCTCCGTTCTGATGAAGACGTATAGGAAATACAGAGCACTGCTTTAGAGTCCACAGAAGCAGAAATAAAAGTGGTCATTATCCATTTTACTGTTGCTTTTTCACACCTTTCCACAGCAGACTGAATCAGCTCGAGAAAGAGACATTTAAAAGTTGGTCATGCCATCACAGATGATGGAGTCCTCTCCCGCTGTAAAGTGGCATGAATGCGCACGAGACGGCTTTTGTCAAGACGGGAATGTTAAAAAAGTAAATAGAGAGAAAGCACACACACACACACACACACACACACACACACACACACACACACACACACACACACACACACACACAGTGAATAAAGAAAAACTAAACTAGCAGCTATGCACAAATAAATGCAACAATGTATATTAAAAATAAAAAAATTAATTAAAAATACATTCTGTGACAACAAATAGAGAGAGAAAGGGCAACCAACACTGTTGCCCTTATAATGGAGTGCCACCCTCAGGAACAGACCACTTAGGAGAACCCACACATCAAACAACAGCTTTATTGTTTCAAATAAAGACATACCAGTGTATATATAGTATATTGGTTTCTTTTTATTGCCTCCAGAATTTAATTTTAAATCCTTCGCCTTACTTACAAAGTCCTGAATGATCAGGCCCCATCACATCTTAAAGAGATCTTCCTGTTAAAAACAAGTTTTTTCCTGTGGTTCCTAAAGTTTCTAAAACCTTCAGGACCCTCTCCGGTGGAGCCAGCTCCCTGTTTAGGTTTAGCATACAGAAACCCTCTGTGGGTTTAAGATTAGACTCCTTATAGTTAGGGCCTGATCAGGTGACCATGAACCTGATCCATCACTTAGTCATGCTGGTATAGTCTCAGGCTGCTGGTGGACAGGCTATAATGCATTGAACACTTGTGCTCAGTTCCCCTCCTGTCATTGGCTTACTATTTCACGTCATTAGCTTTAATCTTCTCTCTCCTGTAGCATGTATTAGGTGGTCTCTCTCTGTTCTCTCTTCTCCTTCCAAAAAAACAGAGTTTGTGTTTCCACATACGGGACTGTCTGATGAGCGGGGTCTCTCCATATTGTGAGATTTCTGCCTACCTGTAAAGCACCTTGAGGTGTCAAATTCACCTTATAATATCAAGTGTGTTGACATGAATGTGTGAGAGGGGGCCATGATCAATAAAAGAAAACTGAAATATTGGAGATATTCAACATGCTTTTTCAGTTTCATTCTCTGCTGCCATATCTGATTGAAATGTACTATTAATGTATTCTTTACTTTTTGAACTCAAAAGCCACTTAAATAATATCAATATTACCATCACTGGGCTTTGAGCCACACTTTAAGAATCTAGGCTTTAAACTGATAATATGCAGAATGAGTAGCATCTTTCTAATTTTTATTTTTTTCCATTTTTGTCATTTTACTCTCATCTAAATATCGACAGCTGTACTGTGAGTGGTCACTTCTGAAAATGTTTTCCTGTAGGGAATCCAATGTACTCACACATCCTTAAAATATCTAAGCATCATTAAGCTGTGCTGTGGTCACAGTGTACCACACGGACACGAGAGCAAAGGCGACTCCACGCTGTGACGTCTAGAACTGAGAGACAAAGTTGGTTCTCATGATAAAAAACAAGGATGAAATGATTTTTATAGATCTGACCCAGTGGACCATGTCAGAAGCTCATTCAGAAATGACACGACTATAACAAAGGCTTCAACATGACAACCTCTGCTGGATCACTTTGAGAGGACCCGCTCTCATTTACGACATATTCAAATGTCTCGTCCGTATCTCAGTCAGGCCAAGAAGCTTCGTCTTACCCTTTAAATCTCGTCTCATGAATCAGCTTATCTGTTTTGTTCTTTCCCAGATTTCCTATGTATGTCCTTTCATTTCACGCGGGCCTCGCCTTTGCATGAAATCCTTCCTAATTTCACATGTTGCTATCCACACACTCTCACAGGACTGGTCTGACAGAGCAGGCAGAAAAAGGAGTGCTGATAGAAATGTATGAACGACACTTTTAAGTGCATTTGTTCCAAATATCAGCGGTGTGCATGAAGAAATGAACTACTGTAAATGCTGCAACAAACACACAGTTGTGTGTATTTGGACTGATTTTACATACCATCGTGTTGATAAATGTTGGCGATATGGAACATTTGTACGTGAACATTTGTATGTGAACAAGTGAACTTTCAATGTATCGCTACTTGGTGTGTCACTGTGCGCATTAATCTGCTGCTATACCAGCTTCTCTGGTTTCAGGCTTTCCGCAATACTTTTCATCTACACTACAGGGATTTGCTCCGATTTGGCCTCAGGGGCATTAAACCCTATTAACTTCACTGCTTCTGTTGGCCGGTACATATCAAAGCAATGGCTTTGATATGTGTGACAACTGTCTCATATGAGTTGGTCCAATGTCAGCTCAACAAAATTTAAGATTTCCCAAAGCGAAAATATAAAAATAAAGCTGCTGGAGAGTGAAAGCACACAATACTAAACGGTCAAGGGGTGACAACATACTTTTGGGAATTAATTCAAAGCCAAGAACCGCTATGAGACTCAGATTTTGCATTTACTGGAACTGTGTACTGAAATATCTGTGTCATGAGACAAATGATGGGTTACAAAATAGCTGCATGTAAACTTTACCTTGCTTAGAAAGGTCACACACCAGTGCATTAAATCCAGATGATAACTCCAAGAGCTGAAAGTTGGGCCAACTACAGTTCCTGTAGTGGGCGCTTGATTCTTGCTCTCAACGTGAGTCAGTCTCCATAGACTTCGACGTTAAAAGGCCCAACTTTACAGCAGAAATAAACAAGTTCTTCTTTTTGTTTGTTTTAGCTAGTTACAATCTATGTTTTATATTGTTCATTCCTAAAGTTGGGGCATGGTCACGTTGATAGTTGTGGCGAGACTGTGAAGCTGCTGTAGCAATCCTTGCAGCATTTTTCTCATCTCAGAAATCTCATAGGATGCTTGGATGTGCAGACTTTCAAAAAAGTCTCTGTGTCCATTTTGGTAAGTAGAGTTTGAATAGTTTTATAATTTTTTAAAATTATGGTAACTTATGGAT
The DNA here is from genome assembly GCF_057382275.1 of Copadichromis virginalis. NCBI lineage: Eukaryota > Metazoa > Chordata > Actinopteri > Cichliformes > Cichlidae > Copadichromis > Copadichromis virginalis. Next base: position 12,276,714 of record NC_140619.1, on the reverse strand, counting down.
CCAAAAATGAATCCCAGATGAGCTCGAGCTGTCTTCTAATAACTTATTGAGATCTGTGAATCAATCCTAAACCTACAGGCTAGTCGAAAGCCCTTAAGTAAAATTACCTCTAAGTCTTACATCAGACGTGAAAAATCAGACACCTAATTTTTTTCAACATGTCTATGCGGCATTTCCAACTAAGCTGTCATCAACAAACTGGATATAACGTTTAGTGATGTTTTACTGTGATCAGCTCATTTAACTTCACTGTACTAATGAGTGAGTACTTTAGTCCAGCAGAGAAAACATTATCAGCCAGGTGCTTTCAGATACGCTGATGGGAAGGAACAAAAAAAGAAAAACAATCTCACTGATCCATTTGAAATCGGTTGACTTGATTTGTAAAGTGATAAAAAAAGACCCACAGTGATAAAATGTGATGACAAACTGAGAGAAGAAAATTACAAATTTGCGCAGAACAGATATGAAAAATTGCCATGCCTCGGACTAAAATGAAAGCAAGGAAACTTCAAAACTCTGATGACAAGCGACAGCCGTGCTCAGCCTGATAAGGAAGCTAAATGACAAGAGAACGCAGCATGGTGGAAGCGTGGAAGAGACGACAACACGCAGGAAATGACAAAGCAAAAGCATAAATGAAAATAGCCTTGATGCAGAAAAACGAAATCAGTGTGGTGAAAGACGCGACTGATCAGCAGGACAATAGACACAGAGAACAGAAGAAAGAAGAGAGTCTCTTACTCTGACCAAAGCATTGTTCTACTGTATGCACCGCAGTCTTTTATCTATATAGCGATGTCTGCTGAATACATTTGTGGAAAGACATAATATGTTTTACGGCCTCGGTAACTGCATATCTGTCAGTTGGTGCTGAAGCTGCAGGTGAGCTTGTTGATTTCTAAGAGAAACTTTTTGATTTTGTTGGCGTCCATTAAAACCTCAAAGTTCTTCTAAACGTACAGCCACAAACCAGCTGAATGCAAAAGTACATGTGTGGAAGAATCAGATTTAAGGAATAAAGGTTTTCTGGCTGTAACTTTTTCTACCCAGGGTAGAAGGTGTTCTCAAGATCACACTTGTTGCTTTTCCTTGACTATCGAGTCCACTTGACTTTATTGAGCAATGACTTCCAGCTTCTACTGGGCCATGGTCTGAGGCCACAGTTCTCACTGTGGAAATGATGTTTGCATTCATGTATCTCTGGGTCTTCATGGATTAGCATGAAGCGTGCAGTGATACAGATGCTGTTCTTATCTATTGAGGTGATTGGAGAGCTAAAATCTAAAACTGAAATGCGAAACATCACCAGACAATGCAGCGTGGAGAACCCATCAGAGGATATATTCTCCTGAGAAGTATGCATTACTAATTCACAAAGAATCACATTGTGTGTACAGAAACCAAATCTTTAATTACAGATTATTTCAGGAGTACTACTGATGGCAGGAAGAGAGACAACAGTGTTTGAATTTATTTATTTAAAAGGGACAGTGCAGTTTAACATAGTTCAAGTGCAAGATAGGAAACTGATGTGCCGCACATAGGTTTATAGCTACTGCAAATTTTTTCAACAATTGTCCCTTGTTGGGCTTACAATCTAAATAGATACATTTTACAATAAAACATACATTTTCATAAAACCAAATTCCATCACAAATACAATTACAGTTACTCGACAATAGTTTTAAATAAAATTAAAATCATTAGTTAAAATGACTACATCTTTGATTTCCCTTTAACCACACTTTAACCTTCAATGTAAAAGATCTAATGTCTGTAATCAATTTGATATCGGTTGGAAGTGTGTTCCACAGATGGCAGGCCTTTATAAAAAAAGCTGACTGACCGAATGTAGATCTGCGATATAATATCTTGCAGTTGCCGTTCACCTTACTCCTAATAATACAAATACTATCTTGTCGCTGGATGTATTGAGACACTCTGGGGATGAGGGGAATGACCTGCCAATTTCCGGGGGCGAGGTCACTGAGGCAGTTAAACAACTCCTTGGTGGCAGAGCCCCTGATGTTGATGAGGTCCACCCCGAGTTCCTGAAGGCTCTGGACGTTGTAGGGCTGTCCTGGTTGACACGCCTCTGCAATGTTGCGTGGAGATCAGGGGCAGTACCCGTGGACTGGCAGACCGGGGTGGTGGTCCCCATCTTTAAGAAGGGGGACCGGAGGGTGTGTTTCAACTACAGGAGAATCACACTCCTCAGCCTCCCTGGGAAAGTCTATGCCAGGGTGCTGGAAAGGAGAGTTCGTCCGCTAGTCGAACCTCGGATACAGGAGGAACAATGCGGTTTTCGTCCTGGTCGCGGAACACTGGACCAGCTCTTTATCCTCTCGAGGATACTTGAGGGTGCATGGGAGTTTGCCCAACCAGTCTACATGTGTTTTGTGGACTTGGAGAAGGCACTCGACCGTGTCCCTCGGGGTGTCCTGTGGGAGGTGTTGCGGGAGTATGGGGTGTCTGGCCCATTGCTACGGGCCATTCGATCCTTATACAACCGTTGCAAGAGCTTGGTTCGCATTGCCGGCAATAAGTCGGACTCATTCCTGGTGGGTGATGGGCTCCGCCAGGGCTGCCCTTTGTCTACGGTTCTGTTCATAATTTTTATGGACAGGATTTGGAGGTGTTCCAGGCATGAGGCCCCGGGGCAGACCCAGGACACGCTGGAGAGATTATATCTCTCGGATGGCCTGGGAACGCCTTGGTGTTCCCCTGGATAAGCTGGAGGAGGTGGCTGGGGAGAGGGAGGTCTGGGCCTCTTTGCTTAGGCTGCTGCCCCCGCGACCCGGCCTCGGATGGATGGATGGATGGACTCTGGGGCCATCCTATTTATACATTTAAAAACTAATTTAAGAAAACACAGATGATTAAAACTCTTAAAACTAAGTAGATTATATTTCTTTAAAACGTGACAGTGATGCCACCGAACAGATTTTTTATCCATTATTTTTAAAGATTGATTATATAAGGATACCACAGGCTGAATTGTAGATGGCGCTGCTTGGGTCCAAACTGTCATACAATATGAAAAATGAGAAAATATCATAGAATGCATAAATAACTGAGCTACTGAAGTGGGTATATAGTGCCGAATTAACTTAAAACAATTCAGATTAGCCTTGACCGTCTTAGAGATCTTCTTTACATGCTTGTCAAATTTAAGATGTGGATCTAAGATTATTCCTAAAAACTTAAAATGTTTGACCTCCTTTATTTCTTCGTTCCCTAGGTTGATTTTAAAATTATCAGATGAACTTCGTTTCCTAATCGAAAAACACATAGAAACAGTTTTTTCTAGGTGATTCAGTTTTCTTTACTTAGAAAACTGAATCTTTACCAGCTGACGCTCTCTCTGGATTGGACCTGTGTTCATGTAGCATTTGGTCTGAGAGACACATTATGTCATCAGCCGTTATCGCCTGCACAGGTGCAATATCTGTATTACATAACCAGTTTTCATCCTTTCATTTGTTAAAATGTTTAGCTTTTATATCTCAAGAGCTGCCAAGAACGGACAGAGTCATTATTTGGTGAAGTATCATACCCTTGTGGGAGTTATCTCACAGTCCAAAAGTATAAATTAACTTTAGGTGTAAATTTCAGAGTTAATAGCACCCTCACTTAACCACAAGTTAAAAGAAAAAGAAAGAAAACATGGAGGGTTACATTTCAGTCTCAGGTCCTGTGGATCAGTATATTAGTAGTTTATTACGTTAATAAACATAATGTTAAGTATAATTTTGGTTGGGATATTTGAACAGACATTTATGGAAATATGTGCAAGCATACATGGAAATACAATATATAAAGCAAAAACAGCTGAAACCTCTTACGCAGCTTCCATGTACTTTCTTCAAGTAGTCTTCAGGAATAGTTCTCAGGCTTCTGTGCTGTGTTTTCAAACTCTGTATTTTACAAATGAAATATAAAATATATTATAGTGAACTTGAGGTGTTTGCATTTGTTTCCTTTTTATCTGTAGTCAGAGGCAGGCTAGCTGCGTTCATTCTGCCTGGTACGCTTAAAGCTTGTCTTACACCTTATCAGCAAATATGAAAATATTATCAATCTTTTTATCCCAGGGAGGAAAGAGAATAAGCATATTTTGCTCAGTGGCATATCTTCCTTAAACGTGACCAGTCTGTTTGTTAATGTAAAGAAGCAAAAAAGAGTAGTACGTAAAGTAATACAAGAGAAACAAACACTGCGAATGCATCTCAGCTAGGCACTAAAGTACGTCTGGTAGTTGTAATGAACACAGAGGTGCTTCTGCATCCGCCCATCATCCATCTTTGAGGCCCCAAAATTACAGAGGATATTGGTGAAATAGTTATTTCCTTTGGATAATGAACATATGTAAGTTTTTCTTTTTATTTCTTTTTCATCGGAGCAAGCCACTGTAGCTGAAGTCAGGCTGACCACAGCTGCTGCTCATATGTGAACATTTTAAACTTTAGGGGGATGTATGTTTGACATTCGGAGTTTCTCTGATGCAGAAACATGTTATATTGGTTGAATGTATGTGAATAAACCTTAATTTCACATGAAAAGAAGAATTTTCTCCTCCGAGTGTCTGATGCCTTTGAAACCGCATCGATGGCACTGCCCTGCTCTCTTTTCTCGCTCTTTCTTACATATGTGCTTTTTGATCCTAATTGACCACTGGCAGCACAACAAATTGCCCTTCAGAGATAATAAAGATTTACTCGATGGCAGCGTTCGGACCAGGCTTCACCTGCTGAATTCAAACCCTCTGTGACTCTCCATGAGCTTCTATAATTACTCTCAGCCAAATATCCTTTTGTGCTCAGCTGTGAGGCGAGACAGGGGTGTCCTCTGACTCCCCTCCTCTTTGTAATCTTTATCGAACCATTATCCTGTCCTGCCTGTCCGACAAGCCGACTCTATTACCAGTATCGCCACACGCACTATGAGCTTTCCTTCATGCTGTCATTGCTCTACAAGTACAGGTTTTCAGAGGCTGATAGGAACCTTTTTACATTAAAGCTGTTAAATATCTTTAATCACCTCATGTAGGCTTTCACCATCACTTATGCGCGTCTCGACAGGGAAGGACGCTTTTGAATTGTCTGCATTACGATTTGACAGGGCTGTAGTAAGGATTTTAAAAAAAGATACTGACAGTCTCCTGCACTGTAGATGATTGCAAAGAGATCTAAAAATTATTAATAATAATGGATGGCATTTATATAGCGCTTTTCTAGGCACCCAAAGTGTTTTACAATTCCACTATTCATTCACTCTCACATTCACACACTGGTGCAGGCAAACCACAGTTGTAGCCACAGCTGCCCTGGGGCAGACTGCCAGAAGCGAGGCTGCCATATCGCGCCATCGGCCCCTCTGGCCAACACTAGTAGGCGGTAGGGTAAAGTGTCTTGCCCAAGGACACAACGACCAGGACAAAGTTGCCTAAACGCACTCAGTTTTCTCCTTCTGCATAAAATGTAAAAAGAAATTAATCCCAGCTCATCAGTACTCCAACTGTGTGCAATTTAGGATTACAAAATATAGCAAGTTTAGAAACTGCTGCATTCTTATCCAGAATCGGAGAGGCTCTGGGTCATCAATACAGCGAGAAACTCTGTGCAAACAGAGACCAACACTGGCTGGTCATCAGTGCTCGTGTTAGCTTTACTCAGAACTGCCTCCCTCTTTATAAAAGACATGAACATAACCACTCTGAGGTTACTGACTGCACCTCATTTTTTGAAGTTTTGACATCATTTTAACAATTAAAAAGAAGAAAAGCATCACCAGCGAAACTAGCTATAAAATATAGTGTTACTAACTTGGCCTTGCCTGAGTCCACAAACAAAAGGGTTCAGTTTCCCATCAACCAAAACTTCAGCAAAGTGTGTATGTGTAGGATATCAATAGTTCATGTATGGTGGCTGACTGAAAATTAAAGAAACAAAACCTGAGAAACAGATCACCTAAAAATATCCATTCATCATCAACATCACTGATGTACAAACTCGAGCATGCTACCCACTAAGTTATGAAACTGAAAATCAGCTAACACTCTGAATTTGACAAGAGAGCTGAGCACAGCCTCTGTATCACACATTTTTCTTCCAGTTATTGTAAATAGTTAGACCCACCTAAATTATCACTACTGAAACTGTAAGTCACCTGTGGAGTTGGGGAGTAACGGAATACATGTACCGCCGTTACGTATTTAAAATACAAAATATGAGTAACTGTATTCCGTTACAGTTACCGTTTAAAAAGGTGGTATTCAGAATACAGTTACTTTGTTGAAATAAATGGATTACATGGCGGTCCTCTGTAATTTTGGTCATTCCACGCCGCGCATTGCGGCTCGAAACCCAAACAAAACACGCGAGAAGAGGCTGTAAAAAAAAAAAAAAAAAGCGTCCTGTTGGTGGCGTTAGTCAAACAATGGAGCCGGAGCCAGCCGGAGCCAGCCAACAGAGTCAGCAGCGCACGTTGGGCAGGAATGTGTTTCAGAGTTGGACGTTTCAACACCATTTCATATTCAAAGAAGAAAGGGGTGGGCGGAATTTCACAGTGCAATGCAAACTCTGCTTGCCAGCAAAGAAGATGCTCTCTGTGTCAAAAGACTCCACCTCCAACCTAACAAAACATCTGAAAGTAAGTTATTTTAAAAAACTAAAGTTAACATACTGCAAATATCTTATTTTAGTTGTGGTAGCTACCTAGGCTATGTGCCACTTCAGTACCTTCGATATAATATTGCTGTGATTTTAGCTAACATTGTTAGTTGGCGTTAACTAACGTTAGTTCATAGACTGGTAAACTTGATAGATAGCATTAACGAGCTGTAAATTATGGTGTGCAGTTGTGAAAGCCATCCCAAAATGATTAACAGTAGGGTGGACATTAAGGTTGGGCGAGATTAAAAAATTTTCCAACCGACAATCGTCAGTCAAACGATAACCAACATAATCGTGCAGGTGACTTGTTAATGGGCGGAGCAATGTAATAATGCACAGACTGATTTGCGCATTTAGAACATAAATAGAAAGTTTAGTTTGGGGGGATATTTTTCTTTTTTTCTTGTTGGAGTTTCTGTATTAACATAGCTACTTTTTGGATTATTCATTTATTTATTCGAGATGCACCAAATTGCACAAAAAACTTAACTTTACCTCTGATATTTTTTATGGTTGCTGGAAGTGACATTTTGGTTTTTAACTTATTTGTTTTTTGGCCGAGTATCTAAGACATAAACACTGGAACACAGTTAAAGTGGAAAAAGAAGTCAGTTTCTTTGTATCCCTCCCCACCATTGTGGTTTGTTTATTTAAATTAAATGTTTTGTTTTTTTCTGAAGATAGACTACTGCTTTTCTTTCATTCTGTTATGAGTTTGAGTAAATGAATCGCTGCATTTGTTCATGCCGTTAAAACACCACTATTATATTTTCCATTGACTGCTTCTCTTACCTTCAACCAACATTATTATTATACTTACTCATGGGCAAAATTTTTTTTAAAAAATTCCTCTTGTAAAAACAATCGGTGAAAGGCTCAACTTATTGTTGATAGTCGAGATATTCGTCCAGTTGCCCAACTTTTTTGCAGTGATCTCGAATACAAAACAATTTCTTCATCAGTAATATTTTATCTTTTGGTTGGTCTCTCTCTTTTTTTTTTTTTTTTCCAGAGGATGCATCCCAGGGTTATACACAGTTTACCCAAAGCAAATACATCGGATCATGGTGATGATGGCAAAGACACAGCCCCTCCTCCTCTCAAACAAGCCATCCTTAGCACTCCAGCCATCACCCAAAGGAGAGTAAATTCCTTGATATTTGACTTCATAGTCAATGAAGTGCAGCCCTTTTCTACCGTTGAGAATGCCTCATTCCGTAAGATGGTTGAAGGACTAAGTGGGGGCAGGAGTCCTGTTTGCAGAAAAACATTGATGACTCACATTGAGAAAACCTTTCCAAAAATGAAGGAAGCAATAACTGAAATTCTTCTACATACTCAAAATGTGTGCACAACAGCAGATATCTGGACTGCGCATCACAGAAGTTTCATTGGCATTACATGTCACTGGATCGAGTCAGACACATTGGATCGCAAGTCTGCTGCACTGGCATGTGAGAGGATAAGAGGCCATCACACTAATGATGTTATTTCCGCCAAAACAAGTCAGGTTCATGCTGAATTCCAAATCCAAGGCAAGGTTAGTGCTACAGTCACAGACAATGGGAGCAATTTTGTAAAAGCTTTCAATGAATATGGAGATTCAGAAACAGAAGATGATCTGGAAGACACAGATGATGTACAATTTGATGATGTCACTACAGTTCTTGAGGAGGAGCAAGAACACGAGGAGCTGAACTTCTTTTTGCCACCACACCATCGATGTGCTGCGCACACACTAAATCTCATTGCCACGACTGACCTTGATAAAGCTGCTTCACAGCAGGGTGTTTCCAGAAAATTATATAGGAGTGCAAAGGCAAAATGTGCAGCCATCTGGAATAAGGCTCATCGCTCATCAGGTGCTTCTGATGTAATTGAAGAAATTGTCCAAATGAGATGTGTTGTACCTTCAGTGACTAGGTGGAGCTCAGAATACCATGCAATCGAGAAGCTAATGAATCTAGCTGAAAGTCAGCTCAATGAAATCTGTGAACAACTGAAGGTGGCAAAACTGCATCCTCAAGAGACAGTGTTTCTCAAAGAGTATGCAGCCATTCTGAAACCACTTGCCTACTCAGTCAACCTGTTCCAGGGGGAAAAGAACTGCTATTTCGGATATGTGATTCCCACCCTTCTCAGTCTGAAAGCCAAGTTATCTGAAAAGTTGACACAAGTGCAATTTTCAACTCACATCCTCTTAGCGATCATCAAAGCAATTGACACTCGATTTGCAGCTGTATTAGCCTCCCATGAAGCAAGGATGGCAGCATCCACCATCTCAAAATTTCGACTCTGGTGGCTTGCTGATGATGAGAGAGAATCCATGAGAAGAACAATGGTCCAAGAGGCCCGTCTCCTCAACACAGAACCTTTTAATGACACCAGCACCACTGGATATGCCTCAGTGGGAAATGAGCCGGAAGATGATGATGATGACAGCTTCTTCAGTTTTCAGAGTACACAGGTGACCTGTTCTACAGCGGAGGATGAGGTACAGAGGTTTCTTCAAGATTCAGATAAGACACTGACCTCATTAACCCTTTAAGACCTACCATAGAAGTCCGCCAGAGCTTATATTATATTTTTACATGCTGTGGAGCCATTTTTTGGAGCATTTCAAGTTGCTATACATCAATACAACCATTATAGCCCAAATTCTAATAATATGTCTGCATTAAGTGCATAGTAATTACATAAATTGCAAAAAAGTGCAATAAACTACAAAAAAATTTAAAATCATTTTTGTTTTTTTAACATATATTTCTAGTTAGAGAAATTTAAGAGGCTTATCCCTCAAAACTGTAAATACAAACTAGTTTCCCACCAAAGGAAATTTATTTTGAGTGTTTTCATAGTTTTATTTTTGAGATACACCAATTTTCATATAGTACAGGAAAAACGAAAAAATATATTATAGTGCAAATTTGCAAAATAACAGCATATGCATCAAAATAAACTATTTCCAGCTGTGCAATATGAGTCCTAAGCATCCCAGAAACGACACAGAAAGTCATGAAGTCAAACATAACTTTTAAAAACACAAGTATAAGCTCATGAGGCCACGATGCCCATACGGTAAAAAAATACATTTTTCCTGGCCAAAATATATTTCAAATATATGGTAAATATATTTTGTATTTGTGATGCTCCAAAAAAATATATTTTTGAAATTTAAAATACATTTCTTTCAAACCAAAATACATTTCAAAAGATATTTGCGTTCAAGAAAATACATTTCCAACCTTTCAGTAGAATATATTTCAAAGTATCCCTTATCTAACCTCTTTGGACCTGGCGTCCACATATGTGGACGTCACATTTTGGGTTATTTAGACCAAAATACTCAATTTTGCTCTACAAGGGCCTGATATCCACTTCCGAGGACATTATACTGCTACTGTTCTATCAAAATTTTAAACAAATATCCTCATTTGTGGCTCTTATTTTTCTTAAAAACAAAAATAAGTTAAAAGAAAATCTGGTAATTCTTTTTTTTTACATTCATCGGGTGAATGTTAAGGGTTCAATATTGAGGAAGGGTACAAGAGGTGATCGAAGAATAACCACACTGATCCGGCCGGGTGAAGTCAAACGATGATTTTAATGAATACACGCGTGGGAAGACCAGTCTGTACGCAGACAAGAATTAATCTTCAACTTAATCAAAGCACAAACAATTATTTTATAGCATCAGGGTTTGATTAATGACGCCCCTTCATACGTCACAGGTACATTTTATACATAGATCAGCTCAAAACCACAATGACTTTTAACATAGTTCGAAAGAACATCATCTTCTATTTTCATAGCCGGTACTTCCGGTCAACCTTTCAGTTTTTGTCTTGAAGTGAATTGTTCCCCTTTTTGCCGAGACAACAAGGAACGGTTCCTCGTTTACAGAGACAGAGTGTGTGTCACGACCTCACTTCAGCCTCCATATATCAAATTCCCTTAATTTATATTACACAGACGTCTTCTATTTACAATTACTGTCAGATCTGGGTTCTCATCAAAATGACCCAATGTGCCCAAATATCAAAGAGAAATTAAAAATGCATGTCGTGGAAGAGTTCGGGTCTTAGGAGGTTAAAATGTATTTAGTGCCATAATAATAATAAAAGTAACAACATCTGCATCTAATCACATCTGCAAACACTGTTGGATTCAAACAAAACACAGTCAAAGGTCTAGCAAGAATTAGGTTATTTATTCATTTGCTTACAGTATTTCACATTAGACAATATTAGCATTCACTTGACTTTGAAATTAATAGTCATTGATACAGTACACAAAATACAACTGCTATGTACACTTTAGTTTTTGACAATATATACAATATAGTACTTAAAGAAACAGTCCACTTTTTTTGAAAATAGGCTCATTCTCCATGTCCCTCAGAGTTAAAAAGTTGAGTTTGACCATTAAGTCTTTGGTCATTTTTATTTTTTTACAGATTATACAAAAATCATAAGCACAATGTTCATTTTGTTGAGCAAAATTAAACAGCACTTCAAATTAAGTGAACAATCACTATGTTACAACAGTTATTATGCTCATGATTGGCTGTGTGCCACTGATGGCAGGGTATTTTCAGATGTCCCGTGGATCATTGATGAGCTCATACAGTATGACTCATAGATGAGCATCAAAACAATAGTTTGCTGATGAAGTGTTCAGAAACTGAGATTCTCTTATAGTTTCACAACAAAAGCCCAAAACCTATAAAAAGAAGTGTGTCCTCTGTCCTCTGCCATTTTGCTTTGTTATTTTGTGTTTTCCCCCTCCAGTGCTGGTAAGTAGGCCATGTTAATTTAAAAATACAATCTCTGAATAATAATGGTTACAGAATCAATGATCCCATCTTCCCCCAAACTCACAGCAAGTATCCTACAGTAATGGCTATACATAGCTCATAATGAGAGCAGATCGGGATCTGATTTGTTCCCTTAAAATGTAAGTCTTTTCCTTTGGAGCTGCAGTTGTGGATTAGATTACTTACACTGTACATGTTAGGCTGTAATCTGGTGTTACTGCTGTGTGTTCTACACAAAGATGTGTTCACCTCTCTGAGCAGAATCTGTTGTCTAGGGGCACAATCATCTTCTCAGGAAATCCTTCTGGTTTCCACTTGAAATCTGCTCAATACTCATATTTGCAAATTAAACAATAAGTTCCCAGAATCAAATACAGTTCAATAGCGAGGCAAACTCATATTTTCATATACCTTCTTTCTTGACGCCATACAAATCAACTGTATGGATTCCAAAATGGTCAGACTCAACGTATTAACTCTGAGGGAGTGTTCCTTTAATGATGCAATATAATATAGCACTTAATGACGTAATGTAATGTATATCTGACGTTTTGCCATTTAATGTTTAATTATGTATGTTTTTTTATGAACTGGTTTAAAATCACTTCAGAAAAATACCACATGGCAGAAAATCATGTTTTCTCGTGTTTAACCTTATTTAAGGAATTCACACTGATTAATGCTTCTAAAAATGTAATTGACTTTTAGTTTTTCAGTGTGAATGATCAGACATTTGCATTTGATCTCTGCAGCAAGAATACCTGTCAGATGCCCAAGACGTTTTGATACTGGTTCAAAATAACTTGGATTTGAGGCACAGAGACTATGCTTTGCTCGTTCATAGAATCTTCCAATGGCATAACACGTCTCTCCACTTTCATTTTGACATATTACAAATCGTTTAATGTTAAAGAAATTTTGATCATCATCATTCAACATAACAGTGAATGAATTATGTTTGACTACACGACTGTAATCTTCTGAGTGAAACACCTCACCATTTGTAATGATTCGTTGAAAGTACTTTACTCTGCTCCTTTGTACCCCATAACGACTCAGTGCCATATAGTCATCCCTCCTAATTAATCGCACTTTAGGATGATTAAGTGCAGTGATACCATGTGTGCGAGTTACATCTTTTAACTGTTTAGGTCTTGTTAGAGATTCAAATATCTCCTTGCATTCATTTGAGGCATCTTTCAGTAAAGTCTGGCCATAAAATGGTAAGGCCTTCTGTAGCCAGAACATTTTTACAATCTGTAGCGCAACCCCTTGAGTGCTTTTGATCATGTCTAGTAGTTTAGCATTGTAAGACTCAAACACAAAGGCGGAATGAGCCCACAAAGGCCCCCAGTTAACTACACTCCTTGGTAAATGGAGGCAAAGATGGACATTATAAGACAGATTAGCTTCCCCATAGAATACCTCCATGTCTTTCACAAAATCTGTTAGAAGTGCCTCAGACTCAGTAATCTGCTCTCTAGTTATATTTTCGCCCAACAGAAGGGATACTCCCTTGACTAGTTTAGACCAGTGATTCAGTAGTGGTTCTGGCAATACACCTTTCAGTACAGGTAAGCTATAATAAAAGAGCCACATATACCACTCATGGGCTTTCCAAAATTTCCTCAATGTGACAGACCTTGGCACACGAGGTACATTACATGGCGGTTTAATCTTTAAAAGCATTTCATCTAACAGTTTTGTAGACCTACCTATATACCAGTGCTTTTCATGGTTTTCACTGTTTAACCACAGCCCTGTTACAGTTCTTGCAACACCCAGAAGTACTGAATGCATATAGTCTGGGACAGACCCTTCGATAATATCAAAACTGGGAAGTCTACACAACATACTTGGCCCTTTAACACCCATAACAGCTTTACCAGACTGTAGCGCAGCTTCTACAAATTCATTAGTTTGTTCCTGATTGCGGAGCTGAATGTCCTTCTGAAAAGGATATACACGAGTGAATCCTCTGCCTTTTTCAACTACCTTTCCTTCATGAAGGCAGTAGGAGCATCCATATTCACCATTAAACTGTTTAAAATTTTGGATCACAGGTCTGGCAACTGAGTCACTCATTAGAATTAGAGGGATTACTTTTGTATTGACAGAAACGCCTTTGTCATCTTCCCATGTGAAACCACTGTCCTGTAGGCCCACACACTCATCAATGAAAGGTTTTAAGAAACTTCTCATGTGAGGCTTCTCATCCCCGAACCATAGTGCACAAAGGAGTACATTATCCTGTCTTGTTTTCAATGGCAATTCATTAATGGTGCAAAAAAGGGGCCAAATACTACAAGGGGACTTTTTAAAAACTGGCACACCATCACAGCTAAATGTTAAGCTGAGGGTTTGAAGGGCCGTTTCTGAACCACTTAAAGCTTTCTGATACAAAAAACCATCACAAATGTCACTGAGAGAAGTAGATGTTTCTGTTTGCCTTCCTATTAATTCATCTGTAATTCCTGGCATTCTCAAGAGATTTTTGAGTTGATCTTCCAAGGAGAGGTATATGAAAAAGTTATTGGTAAACCTACTTGCTTTGTCATAGGTGCTGTTGCATTGAACACAATGAACTTGGTCCAGTTCAGCTGACATTATATTACTGCACTGTTCACACACATAACAGATTTTCATGATGTCTTTTGTATCATCAAAAGCTTTGTAAAATGAATATTTTGTCCTGCATGCTGCATCACTGCCACCAACAACATTAAGGATTTTCATGATATCTTCAAGACAGTCATTGGTCAAACTGTGTTTGAGCTTAAGTGCCAGAAGTAGTAGTTGATTTTGCTCTTTAGTTTGACCTGAATCCACTGGGACCTCTATCTGAACAGGACCTGCAGTGCACTCTTCATCATTAGTCATCAGCAGAGTTCTGTCTTCTGGAAGGGTGTCTGGGATTTCCTTGAAAAGAGAAGCGAGAGAGAGAATTATGGGTCCTGTAAGCAAATCTTCAGTGTAAGAGCATTAACCTAGTGGACTCATAGACGCATTCATGTCTATATCGGTGAGATCTGCCCTGTAACCGTCTTCTCTGTATTTATGCATCTCTTTTTTTAACATTACAGCAGAAATTTGAAATTGGTCTCATTCACTAATTGTGCACTATTTGACATGTCCATTCAGTCTTGCCAAAATCTAAGTGTGCTTAGGCTGTCAAAATGAATGCTTAGTGCTTTCTTTCATGATAAATTCTGTAAGAATATATGATTGCAGTAGAAAGTAGAAATTACCGTAAAAATCATAATTAGAACAATGATTACTTGTTTTATTTTTTCTTGTTCAATGCACTAATTCATGAATATTCTTTAAAAAATAATGTCTAGAAATGTAATGATCTTTTTGATTTCATTTCTTGACTTGAAAATTCAACTAACTATTGTGTACTTATTTTGAGAAATCTATAGTCCAATACTCAGAATAAATTTAATTTAGGTTTATGCATTAAAAGTGTTTTCATTACAGTTAACCCAAAATGTTTGTATTCCAACACTAACCTTAAAAAGAGACCAATAAGATTATTATTAATATTAATATGAATCAAGCATTTATTATTTGTTATAACTGAGGTAATTAAATGCTAAGGGATAAGATAAAATGGATGATAAGATAAAAGGAATAAAATGTTATTTTGGTAATCATCACCCTCAAGTTGTTCTAAACCTATTTCTTTGTTCTGTTGAACACAAAAGAAGATATTTTCAAGAATGTTGGTAACCAGTTTCTTGTCCCTACTGACTTCCATAGTGTTGTTATTTCATACTATGTCCATACTATGTCAATGGGGACCAGCAACTGTTTGGTTATCAACATTATTTTGTTCAAAAGAAATTCATACAGGTTTATAAGAGTGAGCAACTTAAGAGTGAGCAATTGATTAGAGAATTTACATTTTTGGTTGAACTGTTCATTTATGAATTTACAAAAATGCAAATTGAACCACCAATCATATCATAAGGCATACCTTTTGACATTCCTTGATAACATTCTGAAGTTCTTCTTCTGCAGCCTTAATTCTGAAAAAGAAAATATACAATAAAGAAAATAGAAATTGCTTATTGCTATATTTGAACTCTAAGTGAACTGCTATTAACACGATAAAGATGTGATCACTTATAAAGATGTTTATTGATCAGTAATAAGCAGATTAGACATAGCCTAGCTACATTCCCTGTTTAAAAGAGCCAACTCCAACTCCAGATCATTCATTTGGGAGCCAGAGTACCTTATGGTATGGTAATTTATAAAGATCATTTTTTCCTTACAATTTTCATTGTGGCTATTAATTACATTTGATAAAATTTACTTAGAATGATGTTTATACCATTGTTTTAAGCAACTGCATGTCCTATTTTTACAAGAACATAAGCTGAAAACACTAATTGAAAATCCTTCAATGCTATTCTGGAGTATTAAGCCCCAAATGTCTATTACACATTGGCTTTGTTTATTCTTGATAAAAAACAAACAAACATCTTAAGCATGCAGTGGACAATTATTTGCCACTTTGAACGATTACATAATTGTGGCATCCTTAGTGATTGCCACTAGATTTATTGATTGTGCGGCCCTATGGCATTCGTTAATGTTAAAGAGTGAGGGATATTACATTACCAACACACCTTTCTTTTTGTGCCCATCTCCGTTTGGTTCTTGAAGGAATTTCCTCTTCAGGATCAGTTAGATAACGTTTATACGGAATCCTTTCAGGAGGCTCGCTCATTTTGACTCACACGTGACCTGTTGATGACATTAAAATCACATTGAAGAAAACATCGAGGATTGTAAAACAGAAACTGCAACATATAAAATAAATGTAGTGAAATATATGCTTACCGAGCAGTTTTCCAGGGAGTTCGCAAAATTTCAGCGTCTTCTTCCGCGAGCGTCTGCACACGCAATGGAGACCTTAACAAAAACTTTAAAAACTTAAACGTAAAGTCCCAAAAACGTCCGTCTTTGTACGTCACAGGATTAATCGAAAAAAAGGTACTTAAAACAATATAATATGTTTTTTCTATGAAATCTATGCTCGCCAGAGATTATTCAAAAAATGCAGCGTCTTCGTTCTAGATCTGTAGGTTGTGTGAAAGTGTAAAGGTTAATGAGCGGAGCAGAGTATGCGCATGCGCGTTGCCATTGTGCTTTTTATAAATAAAGATAAAATAAAAAGTAAATATTGAAATATTCCCAAACATGTGCAATGAACGCGCAAAAAATATTAATAATAGTAATAAAAAAAATTATTAGTTGTTGTTTCTTCCCCCCCCTCCCCCCCCCCCTTTTTTTTGAAATATAACCGACGTTTGAGGCGCGAAAGGCCGATATACAGACGGGAAGACACAAGCGGATAATGTTCGCGTTAATTAAGTGGTCGGAAGATGGAAAGTTCTCAATTCTGCCGACTGAACACATTCGGGATTTTGATGAGGAGGAATACTTAAACGGTTTGGAGGAAAAGGACATTTATTTGGTGGAGTGGCGACAAGGCGCCAAGGAGCCAAAAGGCGGGTGGCCGGTCTATGAAGCCTCCATCATTAAGCTAGCAGGTGCCTTTTCTCCAGTATAATATTACTTTATTGTCGCTTATTTGTTAATCAAAATATGTAACTTAATTATATTATGATGTACTTTAGCCTTTTTTATTATTATTCTGCCTCTTCAGAAAGGGAAAAAACTTTGCAAACAAAGCTTAAGGAAATCGAAGAACAACTACCCAAGCCAGAGGTGCTTAAGAGAAAAAGTAAACCTTCTATGAAACTCCTTGAGGCCACAGAGGTCACAGACGAACCGGCAGCTAAGAAAAAGGTGAGTGTTTCGCCGCGTACACACACAGACATATATACTAATATATATATATACCTGTTTTGTGTATATATATATGTATGTGTAACCCCCCCCCCCAACATTTTGAGATCATTCCTTCATACAGAAGGTGGCTTTTAAAGAGAGAGTTTTTTGTTTCATTTCTTAGGCATACCCAACAGACCAACAAAACGATCTAAAGTTATGGAATGAAAAGAAACTTGAACATCTACAGCGTGTCATTAATCAGTTGAGAGAAGAGAACTTGAATCTAAAAAGAGAGAACGATAGGCTGAAAAATGAAATACTTGAAAGTAAGTACTGTACTATTGCATGTTTTATGTGTGTGTTTACACTTGTCATATACAATAACTATCAAAACCTATTCACATTTAATTTCACTTTCACAGAAATCCCACCTCTCCTTCAGGCTACACAGCATTTAATTACCAAGGTTAGAAACAAAGCACAGTTATCCTTCATTAATAATCACTAATTACAATGTTCCACATTTCCTTGCCTTTTTAATCATTTTGAGGCCTTTTGGAGTTTTTTTGGGGTTGTTTAGCAGTAATGTTTGTGCCTATTTATTTTAGCCCATGAAAATGAATGCAGATCTTCCTGACGTAAGTAAAATCTAATTAATTTTTTGTCATTACCATTAATTTTGTTGCTTTGTTGTTTTTGTGCAGTTTGCAATCATATAAACCTAACAAGCATCAGTCAGCAGTGTGCCTAACCTAAACAGATTCTTGCTTTATTCACATATGTAGTTATATGTACTTGTACATTGTACCTAGGGTTGCGACGACTTGGCACCGCCCCATTGTTGTGACAGCCCTGATTGTACTTGTACACTGCATCGGAACAGGGAACAGTCTGCCACATTAATGTATTTTTAAATGACTTGTTTCTAATACATCAGTTTTTCTCTTACAGATGTCAAAGTCTCAACCTGATGCTGCCCTCCCTCATCCTCCTAAAGTAAGTATTAGTTGTTGTGGTTTTTTACGCAGTGTCTGTGTCACGTGATATTATGTCACATGCTAAGCATAACTATTGAAATAATAACTGTTTTATAACAGATTTTCCCAAACACTAGCTATGTTTGTTGTCATTCAGACCAGTACTACTGGTTAGACATTGCTTAATAAGGATTGTGTTTTTTTAGCTGCCATCACCAGTGTGTGAATGGGTTGATGACTGAATGTGTAAAGCGCTTTGGGGTCCTTAGGGACTAGCGCTATACAAATACAGGCCATTTACCATATAATTGATATTCCCGATTAATTTCTCATCTCTGATTGAATGCCTTTGTTTGTTTGCCTTTTTTTGACCATAACAAGACATTTTTGCAGGATATATATGGTGAATTTATATGCATAGATACAGTCGTAGTGCTTGACACATGCACAGAGCAGTAGATGGACTAGTAGGGAAATAATTACAATCATGATGTTGATTGCTGATGTCAGTATATATATTTTAGAGGAATGTTTTGTTTTTCACCCAAAATGAACTATATTCTTCAGAAGAGATTTTTTACCCCACTGGATTCTTATATATTGTTGTTTTTTTTGCTTGTTTGTTTGTTTGTTTTTTCTCCAGAACATGTATGCTGTACCTATTTACTTGAATTGTATAGATATACATGACTTACAAGGTTTAGATTGTTGTGCAACATTGTCACATTCTGATATTTATTCAGTGGTTTTATGGCAGTCAATGTTATGTGTATTTTTTTAATCTTTAAATATTCTCCTTTATAGGTGCCCAACTCTTCATGCAAAGCGTCTGGGGATTCTAAAGTAAGTATTTTTGATTCTGCTTTGTTCCACCGCGAAATGTCAATCTTTCTTATTAAAGTGTAAAGACTCAATCATCTAAGTTATTCTGAGTTCTTCCTTCTTTCATTTAGTTTACCAGTAATACTCTGTCTGTAACAACATTGTTGACTTCATATGTATGTGTTTATTTATTTAAAGGGTTCCAGTGATGCTGAATATGTAAGTAATTTTGCTGAGAATTTAGGTAGGTGCAAACTCAAATGTGTTTTTTAAAAACAATTTATATTGAAACATTCTTTTTATGTGATTGCAACCACAGGTGGAGTTAGCACATGCTAAAGGGGTAAAAATTCTGAAACATCAGTGGGCTACTGCTCTTCAGGCCCAAACACCCACTTCAATGGTGCGTGTTCTTCTGATGGCCGTCTTCCCACTGGAGGTTTTGATCCAGAGCAATTTAAAAGGTAAACAGCTTTGAAACTTAGTTCCAATGGTTAGCTAATAGTATTTTAAAAAGCCTACTTCTCTGTCACCAGTTTCTTTACCAAAAAGCATAATATTGTAGTTCAAATGTTTAGATGAACAAAGATCAGATTTTTGGAAATTTAACTAGCCAGACACTCAAATGTTAATGCTTTTTATAGGAGGACACAGCAAAACAGACATCGGCGCAGAGCGAAGAACTGCCCTTGATAAAGAAACCATGACAGCCATATATAGTAAGTGAAGACTGTGTATCTAAAATTGCATACTGCACAAGTAACTCACTTTGCAACAATAAAAATTGCACAGATAGGTGATGAAGCATTGAAGTGGTTGGACTCAGACAAAGAAGGTCAACAGATTGAATGATGGAGAGTAAGGATAGATGACCAAAAGGGGTGTTAGTATTACTGTAATGTGAACTGGATAGACTTTCCATCGAGGGGGAAAAAAAAGGTAAAATTATGTGGAAAATATATCTGTATCTCTATAAACGGAAATATCTGTTTGCTAAATGAAGCTAGCTAATTTAAATCATGTTTTTATTTTAACTCTGATAAAAGTACTAGAACTGTGACTTTTGTTTGTTACAGTGGCGGTAAGGAAGAGGTTCCCCAATGTATCCAGAGGGGCTTTGGGGATTGCAGTCAATTCAAAGCTGGGGGAACTCAGACTGTTGGAAAAGAAAAAAAAAGTTACATTTTAAATATGTTTTATGTTCGTACACACCCACATATATATATCTATATATATATATATATATGTGTGTGTGTATTCCTCTGCTTGTTATTGATCAGTAAACATCTTTGAGTGATCACATTTTTATTGTGTTAATAGCAGTTCACATCAAATTCACAGTATCGTTACTTATAAGTGTTTGTTGCAGTTGCATTTTGTATAGTAAAATGTATGTATATATATGTGTGTGTGTGTGTGTGTGTGTGTGTGTGTGTATATATATATATATATATATATATATAATTTTTATTTTTTAAAAATTTTTAAGAATGTTATGAAAATAAAGTTGTATAATGTATGTTCCTAGCTTGATTTATATGCTGTGTTTGTTTTAGATATCAAATAAAGATTTTCAGTTGTTACATGTGAATGTGTTTTCTTCGACTGAAATATATGAAGGGTAAAATATATTTTTGAAAGATTTTTAATTAATTTTCAATTATATTTTGAAATATATTTCAAAATATACAAAAATTGGCCAAAAAATATATGCGCTAAAATACATTTCAAAATATATAAATATATTTTGAAATGTATTTTAGCGCATATATTTTTTGGCCAATTTTTGTATATTTTGAAATATATTTCAAAATATATTTCAAAATATATTTTTTTACCGTATGGGTGGTAAAAAAAACTACATTTCCGCAAAATGGCGTCACTTCCGGTTTCGGGCAGGTCATGCGGTCATGTGATAGTTCGCGCTGATGGACGTAGGAAGTGTTACAAACAGCTGATCGGATCGGCAAAGCCTGTTTCTGGAATATTATGGTTTTTGTTGCTACAAGCGCTTTTTATGCAGTTTTTGCAAAGCTATATGTGGAGGGAAACTGTGACCGAGGACAAGCTGATGGCATAAGATGTAAGTACAATTCCTCCGGTTTCATATGCAAAAAAAATTATTGCGCTAGCTTACGTGGTTGCAGTGCTACCGGGATTTAAAAATAGTTACGCAAAATGGAGCGTGTCCGCTCCTACCGGTTCTAAAGGGTTAAAGAGATATCCATTGATCAGAGCCCTCTTCTTAAAATACAATACAACTCTGCCGTCAAGTGCTCCTGTCGAGCGTCTCTTTAGCCACGGAGGACTTGTTTTCACCCCACACCGTAACCGCATGACAGACAAACACTTTGAACAGGTGCTCTTGCTGCGTTACAACCGCCTTTACTGGACTTTAGACTAGGCGAAACAGATGTAGGTAGTCTGCTGAAACTATCTTGGTATTGTTCACAGATAGGGCTTGCAACCTCAGTATTTTGTAGTCTTTAGTATTTGTTTTTGGCATGCATTCAAAAAGCAGCACCTCATATGTTTACTGCAATTGTTCGCCAATTATTTGATTTTTGTGGCCAATTAAGGTTTTCAACCAAGCAGTTCAGCACTGACACCTTGGACAGTTCTTTGTTGCATGACTTTGTTAAATGGCCATAAAGTAATGTTGCTGAGTTGCATTAAAACATATGTCTTGTTTTAAAAATTATATCTAGGGGTAAGGTTTAAAATGTAATTTTTCATTGTTACATTGAGTTTGAATATCTGAGTTGTATTGAAAAATCTTTTGTAATTTAAAATTATTGGTGGAAGAATAATATTGACAGTAAATGCCAAAATAATATATTTTTCATTTTTGAGTATAATTTTATATATTGTCTTTTTTTGTCCTAATAAGAAAACAGTCATTGAAAATGCTGATATTTTTTCTCCTTGTGCAAGGCTACTTTTTATTTTAACTAAGTGATGTTGGTGACCATAACAGTAAATACTTTTCAATGGCATAGTTTATGTTTGTCTTCCACTTGTCAGCTTTATAAATAAAAAAAAAAATGTTAAGGAAAGACTGTGCTTTTTTATTATCTTTAAGAAGACAAAACAGCTTATACAAACATACCCAAGTCTTTGCTCCTCTACATTACATATATTATCTTAAGTTGGGCTTAACAGTTAATTGGTAAAGAAAAACAAACAAGGATTTGCAGGATGTGATAGCAACATTCATGTAGTTGTAAAAAGCATGACAATATATTATTAAGTAATCCAAAGTATTCAGAATATGTTACTCACATTGAGTAACTTAACAGAATACGTTACAAAATACATTTTGGGGCATGTATTCTGTATTCTGTACTGGAATACATTTTAAAAGTAACCTTCCCAACACTGCCTGTGGATGTGCATAAAGTTATAATTTATAGACTGGTTTTACTATGACGACACTGAGCTTTTCTCTCCATTTCTATCTCTTCTGTTATTTCATTTAAATTAGTTTAATACTTTGAAACAGCACTCGTCGATTGTTACACGTTCCACGGTGTTCTTTATTCATCTTGTTATCTAACAATAAGCCCAATAAGTCCCTCTTCATCAGCAGCTTCTTCGCCACCTCAGTAAAATTTAGAAGAGTCTTTAAGAGTCAGCGTGGCTAATTTTCCCCTCCAAAGCTCTAGGATAAACTTGATGCAAAGATTTTATCCCAGTCAGTTTAACCACAGCTTAAATGTTATAAAACAGCGACCAGCTACATCCACAATCCGTTTTAGAGTCGTCACACCAACAGAACAGAAGGTTTGATTTAAGCCACTGTCCTGTACATCCATTACACACACAAGTCGAACTGGTAAGAAACTTCTGTTTGAATGAAAAGTTACAACCAGCTGAAGTAGACTGTGTCTCGCCTCTTCCGTTGATAGTAACAGAACACTTTGCAGTACCTAGTTCATCTCACCCCAGATTAAATTAATTAATTAGCCAAGTCTGATTCCAAATTTGGAATCAGCTCCTTACAAGTTAAACAACACCCAAATGCTGAAACTACACATTTGAATGTGTCATAAATGTAACCCATGATTTCCTGACACAGCCGTCTCCGGTGACCTATATCTGTTATGCTGAGTGAACAGACTCTATGGCAGAACACACAGACTCCTAACTCGAACTCCAACTCCTAATACACTCAAAAAAATGAATGAGGTGGATTGTTCAGTGTATATTAATTATTTATTTTCATTTTACTTAAAATATATGTTTTTGTTAAGTTAACATATGTTTTTCTAATCAAGTCTACGTAATTGTGTCTTTTATTCAACGTACATAATACTAATGCTTGATGGCATAACATTTAAGTTAAGTCAATTAGGATCGATATACCTTGTATATCCACAAGGTGGCAGTAATGCAAAAACAGTTGTAATGAAACCGCGAAGAACAAGAAGGTTTCACGGCTTGGGCCTGCTCATGCACAAGACTTCAAATTTAATTTAAAAACGTTGTTTTGGCGCCAAACTGCTGTTTCTTTGAGAGGTAAGACCATTTTTTTTCTTTGACTATATGTTGTGTAGTATCTATATGTCCAGCATGGTTATATTTTGCGTTTGTCTTACAAGACATGTTATATTGTTTGCGTGCGCTTGTTCTACATTAGTTTTACTGGGTCCTGGACATGCTTATTTTGTGGACTGTGTAAGAAACATTTTTATTGTTTTTTGTTTTATTAAGGGATAAGCTACAGGGGTTCATGGGGTTATTTTTCCATTTGCTTTCTTGGGATTCCTTTACTGTAATCCGAGAGTCGGAAATATCGAATAGGATAGCAAGGATAGCATAAAGTGACATTTAAAATCCATAAAGTCAAGGGCGAAAGCCACTGTGACACCATTGTTATGCTCTATCAGTAATCGATATTATGTAAAAATCGTCTGTAAATACAGCATGTTTCCTAGCGGAGTTATACATATCAACATAGTTATAAATTACAGTTTGTTAAATCACACACTTAATTTTTTAAATAAAATTATTACATATTAGTGGACAGACAATGGAGGTCGACATACCTGGTGATAATTGCTTCTATAGAAAGTTTGCACATGGCAGTGTCAATCTCTTGCTTTTCTTCTGAGTAGTATTTTATTTAGTTGTAATTCAAACAATAATTTGCTTCTTGAAATTAAGTAATGAATTTCTTGTTTTACTTTATAAATTTCAGATCCAGGCCTCCCTCCTATACTGATGTGGTGTATGTGGTACTGCTGAGCTTGTATGTGGTATGTGAACTGTTATACTTTTAAAAACAAAACTGTTTTATAAGTTAAGTTTTCTTTAGTGACCCATCCCATGCCCCTGTTATTTCTTCTCCACATCTGAACCATGGTAAAGGTTGCAGTTCAAGGGCCTGAGGCATGAAATTCTTTTCAGATCAGCTGTGATCAATATTTTTTGGAACTTGATAAATAACAATAAAAACTGTAATGGCTCCATTAGCATTTTGTGTAAATGTTTGTGTTAAAATTATAGCTTTAATGAGGTCTTTCTACATTAGTTTTAGTTATAAAGTATGTATATGTGTACATATAGTATGTATATTTACAGTACAGTATGTTGTGTTTGTTGACATGTTTTCAGGTGGAAGCAGAATATGTGAGGATTACTACTGCTCCACTTGTTCCAAGGCTTTTTACACAACTTGACCAATACACTGACCAGCTCATAAAAGTCTTCAAGAAAAAAGGAGGCGTTGCAGGGAAGAAAATTAGACAAACTTTGGCCCCTGCCACACAGGTGCGTTATTCTGTTGGTAGCAAAATATTATGGCTAATAAGATCATTTTCAAATTTAAACAGCTAGTGTATGGTAGCTGCACAGTGCACTTACATTTATATTAAGCAAGACAAAGTTTGGTACTCAAAACGTTGGAAAATTTAAATTACCTAAACATATGTAAAATCTGATCCCTCGATTTAGGTTAAACCATAAGGGAATGTTTTTATGTTATGTTTTGAATGCAAAAAAAGATGATGTATTAGTTTGTCTTTACCTCCATTATTGACATATATAATGTGGTGTAAACCCTGCCCAACAGGTTAGCTATTCATGTCCATGTGATGATTAGTTGGTCTTGTGTTCATCTCTATCTGTGCAGTGGATATGTCATTCATTTTGCGTATAATGTGAGTTTGTGTCATCCTAAAGTACTTCTGTTTTCTCTTCCTGTATCTCTGCCACTCTCTACAGAAGGAAACTATTGAAAAGGGGAGGGAGTGTGTCCTCAGGGCACTACCTTTTTACCTGAATGAAGACCCAAGCATCCTCTTCAAAGAATAATTGGTTGGTAATTTTAGTTTAGTTTTTTATCTGTATTAAACCAAATTTTGAATAACTAATGTTGTTGCATGTTGTAATGTTGTTGTTGTTGTAATTTGCATGGAACCTGTTTAAATGTTTTGGGGAATCTTCTTGTATACCCAAACTATTTATATTTATTGTTGAATCTGTAGTCTAAAATAGTGGCTCACTGGGGTGCATGTTCCTAATATTGTGTTTACTTCATTAAACTGGACGCCATTTTTCTATGTTTTTGTGTCTAAGCTACAGCTGTTCAGAGGGAGCTGGAACAAATTACCCTTGCTATCTTTACCATCAAAAGAGCTGATGCCAGCACTCCTCCAGCCGAGGTGGGTATAACCACAGTGTGTGTCCTGCATGACCTGGAAGACCTGGCCTCTGCATGTGCACTCTTAATGGGTGGGATATATGCACTGAATCTCAGTTAACCTCGAGACTGAAAGCTTTCTTTGAAGTACTTCAGAAGCTCTTCCTTCATCTGTATGTCAGCAGACTCTTGACCAAGGTACAGTTGCTCAAGAATAAACTGAATGAATAAGCCAACCCTTAATTTGGATGATGAATGTTCTGTCAGATGGACAGAAGTTTTTCGGAGGCTGAATGGGAATAAAATGGTAATTTGTAAATGACAGATAAAGGGAAAATTACATTTAAGAGAAATTTAGAACATTTTGAAAAGTTTGTAAACTACTACAATTTGAGAGATTTTACTGTTGTGGGCGGCCTAGTAAGAGACCATCAAAAGTATTGAGATTTAAAGGATTTAATTGAGAGATGATACTGCACCAGAAATGTTGAAGGTTGGTATGTATATTAGACATAGACATATTGTTATGAGGTGGAAATATGTTCATATTCAGTTTGTGTTACATTGTGTGCATTGTAAAGGTAATTGCAATACATACTAAGAATAAGGGTAAGTTAGGAATGCAGGATGAATGTATATTTTGCAGACTTTTAAAGACGAACAATTGTTTCCATGTTAAAATGTTTACAACTGAAGTTTTTTTGCCCAAACACTGGTAAAATAAACGTTGACAGTGGCAAGTGTTAAATGGTTACTGCTGTGCTGTTGCAAAAAACTGAACGCTGACAAGCTGTTTTATTGTTAGACCATAATGTTGGCATGATTTATTAAAGTTTTATTTGGGATGGTGATGTAATTTTCTTTGGTTGCTAATATCAGTGGACTTTTTATTATTATTATTATTATTATTATTACATTAATTTTTTTTTAATTGTGGCTGTTGAGGTGGACACTTCACTTTGCATTGTTAAAGGAAAAGCACTTCATTGGCGTTGTGTTACTGGACTGACCCTAAGCAATCATTGCAAATAGCAACTTTGCTATTCATTTTAGACACTAAAAGAAAAAACACTCCACAGACCTTACTAGCATTACATGTGCATAACTTGTGTCATCTTATCAATGTGTTATGTGGTCTTCAATGTTTTTTTTTTTCTTCTATTTCTGGCAGATACAGACATTTAATTTAAAGTCTTGATGTTGCATCTGTCTACATACTGTTAATTACTAACCCTAATGAGCTGTTGTGTTTTATTTTGGACTGGGTTTACACAAATGCTCACTGAATGTGTTGGCAATAAAAGAAATTTTAAAAAATAAGTTTGATGTACTTAATTCATTTGTGTGGAACCTGTTGACAAAATAGATTTATGTAAAACTAATTAGTAAAGCACAAGGTGGCTGAAAATATAATATTTGAATTAATCTAACTTAAATTTAACATTTTACTGCCACAAATAAGAAATGTGTTGAAGTAACTAATCTAAACTATCTAACCTAAAAAATATCATCTATGTTCATACAACATAACTTGATTTAGTTAGTCTTAAATATGTCTTGTTAATCTTAAGTAGTTTTTTTAAATTAGATGAACTAAAGATTTTTGCTTTAAACTAAAATAATGCAATTTCGTGGAACCTGTTGACAAAATAATTTTAATTAAAGTCAACGTTTCATTTTTTTGAGTGTAGTACCCCCCCCAACGGGCGGCCCCCGGACGCCCTCTGGGCTTATCAGGGTGCCTCCTGTATAAGTCAGCAATAAGATCACGGTCCTCAATAGTTTGTTTGTTTGTTTGCTTGTTTTAATAAATTTTAAATCATGCTTTTATTTGTTTTTGTTTCTAATGTCTCTGTAAAGCACTTTGAATCACCTTGTTGTTGAATTGTGCTATACAAATAAACTTGCCTTGCCTTGCCTTGCCTTGCCTCAATAAACGAACTCGGAATCCAGGACCGCTCCTCAGGCCTGCACCCCTCCCAGTCCACCAAGAATTGGAAGCCCCAGCGGCGCACATCCAGTAGCTGCTGGATGGTAGAAAAGCCATCCACCACTCGGGTGGTCGGGGGGGGCACAACGGGCTGCGAGAAACAGGTTTCAGCTGGGAAACATGGAAAGTGGGATGAATCTTCATGGAAGCGGGCAGTTGTAATCTGACACACACAGGATTAATGAGGCGTTGAATAGGGAAAGGGCCTAGAAAACGGGGCGCCAGCTTCCGAGACATGCACTTCAAAGGAACAGTTGCAGATGACAGCCACACCTTCTGTTCCACGGAGTATAGAGGAGTGGGAGACCGTCTCCGATCCGCCGTACAGAGGGCTCGTGTCACAGCCCGAAGCAACGCAGCCCTGGTCTTACGCCAAATCCGTCTACTGTGGCGAAGGTGGTCCCGCACCGCTGGGACCGCAACCTCCATCACCAGGCGCCTTCTGGGCGCTCACGCTCGAAGCCTCAATGTCCGAGGAAAATTGGCGCGACAACGCATCAGCCTTCGTATTACGGGAGCTGTCTGTCTACAAACTGTCTGGACACGTCAGGGTGGGCGAGGACGGGAGCAGAGCAAAACAGCTCCTTAAGCCGCGAAAAAGCCCGTTCAGCATCCGGCGTCCACTGAAAAACACGAGCAGGGGAGCACAACCCGACTGAAATTCTTAATGAACCGCCAATAAAAATTAGCGAACCCCAAAAACCTCTGCAACTGCTTGCGTGTGGAAGGGGTCGGCCAACTCACAATGGCATGGAGCTTACAGGGGTCAGCTCTGAGCTGTCCCTTTTCTAGCACGTAACCCAAAAAGGACACCGACCCCGCATGGAAGACACATTTCTCCGCTTTCACAAACAGTTTATTTTCCAACAGCCACTGTAACACACAGCGCACCTGCTGGACGTTGTCATCTAGTGAACGGGAAAAAATGAGAATGTCGTCCAGACGAAACTGTTCAAAAAATCCCGCAACACATCATTGATCAGAGCCTGAAACACCGCTGCCGCATTGGTCAGTCCAAATGGCATCACCAGATACTCATAATGTCCCAGCGGAGTGTTGAACGCCGTCTTCCACTCGTCCCCCCGACGTATGCGTACCAAGTGATAAGCATTACGAAGGTCCAATTCAGTGAAAACAACTGCCTCCTGTAACGGAGCAAAGGTGGAAGAAAGCAGTGGAAGGGGATATTTATTCCTCACAGTGATGGCATTAAGTCCACGATAGTTAACACAGGGTCTGAGAGAGCCGTCCTTCTTCCCCACGAAAACAACCCTGCAGCCACGGGCGAAGAGGATGGCCGGATCAAGCCTGCCTCCAGGGACTCCGTGACGTAGGTTTCCATGGCAGCCCTCTCCGGCCCAGACAGGTTATACAGCCGACTAGTAGGCATCGAAGCTCCAGGCAACAAGTCAATAGAACAGTCATATGGCCGGTGAGGAGGCAGAGACAGAGCATGACGTTTGCTGAAAACTGACCTCAGATCATGATAGATCTCCGGCACAGACGACAGATCCAAATCTTCTGGTGTCGATTCGGGAGCACAGGTCGCAGGAGGTGGTAAAGCAGACCGCAGACAGTGTGACAAACAGTGACTACTCCAACTCTCTATGCGACGGATGGCCCAGTTAATATGGGGATTGTGGCGCTCGAACCAAGGATAACCCAAAACTACGGGGGAATCAGGGGGCGCAAAAACAAAGAACCTGAGAAATTCGCGATGATTGCCCGAAAGAATTAATAAGACAGGTTCTTATTATGGGTGACCGAAGGCAAGGGCTGACTATTGAGGGCAACGACTGAAACAGGGACCTCTAGAAGCCATGTTTTAATACCGAGGAGATGTACCAGATCGCTGTCAATTAAATTCTGTTCAGCCCCAGAATCTAGAAGAGCTTAAGTAGGGTAGGTCTTGGTGTTATTAGATAAGACAGCAGAGAGCTGCATGCGGGTAACCTGAGACCGAGAAAAGGTGCCACCCACCAGTACCCCCGTAGTTACTGGTGGGCGGCACCTTTTAACCAAAGCTGGCAAGTAGATATAACTGACCACAATATAAACACAGCCGCCCCTTAAAACGCCTCTGACGCTCCTCGGGGGTAAGTCTTGTGCGACCCAGCTGCATCGGTTCCTCAGTATTATTCCCAGGAGGCGACCACGCTTGGACTGGAGCGGGAGGGAATGAAGGTTGAGTGACCGTGCGTGTCAAGGCACCTTCCCCCGAGGTTGTGCAACCCTGGCCTACCCGCTCCTTCTCCCTCTCGCTCTTACGCAGGCGGTTATCGATGCGAATGGCTAACTTCACCAACTCCTCAAAACTCTCAGGTTCGTCGCGGGTAGCAAGCTCGTCCTTCAAACGTTCGCTTAGCCCACAGACAAGCGCCCCGCGCAACGCGGCATCCCCCCACCCGGTCTCAGCTGCCTTAACACGGAAATCGATGGAGAACTCCGCTACAGAGGAGTGGCCCTGTCGGAGCACCGACAACCATCGTGCGGCTTCGTCTGCACGCAAATGGTGGTGAAAAACGGACTTAAAACCTTGGACAAATTGAACATATGTGAGAGACTCAAGAGAGTCTCTCACAAAGGATGGAGAGGCAAATATGATTCGGCCCAACTTAAGGCTCGATCACGATGGGCGCCAATCAAATATGAAATTTTAGAGGCGTTGTCGGCAAATGCATGGGGAGAACGCTGAAAAAGCAAAGACATCTGAATCAAAACCCCTCCACAATGGCCAGCTCCCCTGTGAATGGTACTAGTGCCGGGGGAGTGGGGTCGCGAGTCGAACATGTACTCCGCGACGCGGGAGGTTCGGGTGGAGGGGGCAAAGGACCGGGAGTCGAAGGCGGAACAAGTCGAGCCAGTGTTTCCTGAATGGCCGTCAGAGTATCATTAACCCGACCGGCCCACTGTTCAGACTCACGGAACTGACGGGTCCAATTTGACAGAGATCTTTCATGTCTCTGGAGCTGGTCACTAGGAACCTGGTCTGTGCATTCTCCAGAGTCCATAGAATGGTCGGAGTATTCTGTTATGCTGAGTGAACGGACTCTATGGCAGAACACACAGAACATGCAGGAAGTTCTCTTTATTTACAGTGTCAAACTTATTTACACGGGATGAGAGGAAACCAGGGAAGGGGGCTGACACGCATTCGGAGGGAAAGGGGTAACCCGCGCATGCAGGGTGGATCTATGACGCAATAAATATGGGGAGAGTTGGAGAGCTCACTTGTCACACTGGCTGTACAAGCTCAGGCAAGGATTCCCGGGATGTGGGAGAAAAGCTGAGATTGATCTCTGTGGTGATCCCGGAATTGCGGCTTCACGAACAGCTGACAGGCAAGCGGGTGATGGATCTGGGGTGATGGATCTGGCTGAGGATACAGGACAACAGGTAAGCAAACAAAATCCAAGACATAGGTTGGCCGTAATGCACACCGCGGAGAATTACCAGACACGTTATCACTCAGGGAGGTGGCAATACTCCAACACCGGACGTCTGTTGCTGCTCCTAAATAACGCTCCATCAAATGACGTCTGATGTACCGCCGGTGTGTCAGCATCCCGTGACACACCGCCCCGCCTACCTGTGCTGAAAACAGAAGCAGACCCCATGACACCACACCAGAAAACCGCACCAACTCCTAATTATATCATACTTTTATAAAACTGAGTGTGAGACCTTCATTATTTTAAGATCATGTGAGCAAGAAATTCCTCAAGAATTTCTCGAGAAGAAGCACTACTCCTTCACTCACTGACAACTTAAAATTATTCCAGGTTTCCTGTCTGGAAGAGAGTAATATCGCAGCAACCCTCCTGGGGTTATTGTGATATTACCACAAGGTGGAATCAGGTTTGTTGCATCAGAATATTAAAAATTACCACAAATTAGGACTTCATCTAAACTAACACTCTCCCTGATATTAGCATCGCTACTACAACGTTGGACTAAAAAAGCCACAGATAATAACGTTCATGTGAAATTTGACTCTCGAGTTTGTTGACCTGTTAAAGTGGAATTTACACGTCAACAAGCATCACCTGAACACACCATAACCAGAAGAGGACAAAAGAGTAAAGACGGAGCAAAATGAGCATGAGAGGGAATTTTCACATGTTGTCATGTGTTCATGTGTCAGTGCATGTGCTTCATGCCTGTTTGTTTACACAGACACATTTGCATAATTCTGTGTGACATGCATGCACAATTTACAACTGATGCGTTTGTGTGCGTGTTGTCACCCTGCATGTGGGTGCTGTTTGCTGAACTCTTGGAAACAAAGTGCTAGAGCTTAGCAGAGCGTATCTTCACACCATCATGGAGAAGAGGGAGCTTTATTTCGAGGTGTTACGCACTGTCTCTAACACACACACACACACACACACACTTTGTATTGCAGAAATAAAAGACTTCCCTCACTTTCACTTGTACTGACAGGACGGCTTAGAAAGCTTCATTGTGATTCACACATCAGTCAACACTCTGCAGTGGAAGATTAATGTGGCTTTATTTGGACTACTCAAACAAGGAAACTGTGAATCTATGAGGACTTCCTCTAAAACACCAATTACACTGAGGCAACAGCAGCTAACACAGCTGTATGCGTGTTCAGAGTCGTAGAGAGATTAGTTTAGGTACAAAGCCTAAATATAGGGCAAAGACATTATAGGAATCAGAGAAATAGCACTCAATGTATCCTGAAGAGAAATCTAAGCAAAGATGGTGGACATCCTGCCTCCAAAGAACCAATCGATGACTGAATGAGCCAATCATGTTGTTCATGACGGTTTTAGCTGTGTGTTGGCAGGCAAATACTGGATTGTTTTTTTACATTACACCTACAGTAGGAGGTGGAGTACACCCTGGATAGATTGCCAGCCATAAATAATGATTTGATATCTAACCTCCTAAGACCTGAACTCTTTCATGGCATGCATTTTTAATTTCTCTTTGCTATTTGGGCTGATTGGGACCTGATGAATGTAAAAACAAAGAATTATCTTTTTGCCTGATTTTGCTCTACAGGGGCCTGATATCCACATATGAGGACATTAAATGTCGATAGAGCAGTGGCAGTATAATGTCCTTGTAAGTGGATATCAGGCCCTTGTAGAGCAAAAATTTGTAAAGAATAAAGTTACGTTGAAAACCAAGCACACCATTGTTTTTCTTGTGACATTACCAATAAGTTTGATGTGTCACATGGCCCTCTTCCTATTGAAAAAACAAAAGTTGTATCCAAGATGGCCGACTTCTAAATGGCCACCATGGTCACCACCCATCTTGAGGAGTTTGCTCCCTCACATATACTAATGTGCCACAAACAGGACTTTAATATCACCAACCATTCCCATTTTATTACGGTGTATCCATATAAATGGCCCACTCTATAGTATAACAATTCAGGACTAAGACTGTGATCCACAACAGGAAGCTATGAATCAAACTTAAAATAAAATGCTGTTTATATTGTTAACCTAAATTAGGAAAGAAAATGTAATTTCTTTTATGTTTGTGCATAAATCCTCATTTAGGAATAATAAATATGGACCAAGTTCATTCGAGTAATTAGTGTTTAGTTATTTGTGCATGAAGGACAACAGTCCCAAGTTCTGTGATCACATACAGCTAACAGCAAAGGTTAAGGACTTTCCTTATGAATGTGATGTTGTGTTCAGATGTCTTACACAGCTCTACATTCTTACAGTTTGTGACTCACTGGCACTGTGCCTCCTCCTGTCACAGTCTGGTATTGAATGAACAATCTCGCTGCTTTAAGTGTTCGGATCAGGCTGCCTGCTGGCCACCCTACTGGCTCTTCCAGAATGAAGCTGCGGGTTAAATCCCCGACCTCTGGATCGACTCCCACTGCAGATTCCTCTCTCCTCTGTAATTCCCCGTGGGGATCATTAAAGCTACACCTAACCATGAAGTCAGACCTTTGAAAATTTCCTGGTCCTGTTCACCATCTCAGGGAGCCCTGATGGAGCTGCTGAATAGATGTTGGCAATAAAAAGGAGAGGTGGATATCGATACAAGTTCAGGATGGTACATTATTAAAAGTAAAGTTTTAAAAAGGGCAGTTTAACTGAGGCAGTAATTTATATAAGATTTAGCAGTTATCAAAAGTAGCTGATTTCTGTCTATTTCTATCATTAACTACTGATCGCTGATCGGCTGATCGGCAAAGATCAGTTGGTACAATAACAGCGTAACACTTAGTATCTCTGATCTGATCCGATCACCTGCTAAGTCTGCAAAGATTCTTCTGGAGTCCGAAGTCAACTCTGTCTTTACCACAGCAGACCAGAACAGCTGACTGCTGCCTGCCGCGAGACGGGCCAGGAGAAAGGCTGAAAATGGAGGGATGGATGGGCAGCACTGCTCGTTTTGACTGACTTTAACAGCCAAATTAAGAAGACCTATGTGCTGAGGCTCCTTTTGGGACGAATAATGAGCCACATTGTGAAACATGTTGAATTATCCTAATTATTCTTTTTCATGTCATTTTCAGATCAGCTCTCATTTTGTGTCTTGGAATCCTTCATGCATCACGGTGTCCCACAGGTCTAAATGCGAGCCAGCTCTGGCTCATATATGTTTGAGGGTGAAAATTTAGGCCAACCTGGAATCACTCACCCAATGGTTGGCACTCACGCCAGGTTTGGGCCAGCATCAGCCAGTGGAATTAGACCCTGGTGTATCAGTCATGCTTTGTTTGGAATTCATGTGCTGAATATGAAGGAGACAATTTGGCCTTCCTCGGTTGCATCTTGTTTGAGTGTGTTGCTGATTTCCACAGCCGTAAATCCTTATTTTCTTATATGCTACCTGCAGGATATCTCTTTTTTTATCCCAACACAAAAAAATATTTCCTAGATTTTCTCGATACATTCTGTATGAAAAAAATGACTTAATAGTTTAAAGATAAAGAAATGTGCATCACTAACTGGCAAAACTGAACTTATTTGATCTGCACCATAGGTATGACTTTAATACTCTGTTATAGGTTTATTAATTTTCTTGGGTCATCCTCTGAAAAGACAAGGACAACTACGAGGATGTTTTTTTTTTCCTATTCAGTTGAGGTGGAGGTGACAGGTCAGATCCCTCCCTTCAAGACTTAAATATGAGGCAGAGGTGGAGCTCAGCAGGTAAGTTCCATGCACCTCCAACTAAAGTACTGTAATCTTGAGGGACGTTTTTTTAGATTACAGGCTTTTCAGTCCTCACTCCAACGGAAAACATGGAGGACACTTTTACCAAGAGGTGTTGCTGAAGTTGTTTTCTTTCTCTTTTTTTTGGCAAGAGATAAAAATGTCCTTGCTAAGTGTATCTTGCAAGGTCTGCCCCATTGCCCCATCTCACTCATTGTCCTCGGCTGTGTAAGAGGGAGTGACAACGCAGCGTGGCAGCTAAAAGCATTCTTGCAGACTCGTCCTCATCACTTCACTCTTCCTGAAAATCAAGACTCTCCTTCATCGGTCGTTTGTTTGCAAAGAAACTCTGAGTGTCTGTGAATCCCAGCGCCACCACCGCGGTCATGTCTGTGACCACCTGAATTTTATTGAGTGCCTTTATTGTTGTTGGGCCGCTGAGGTGGACAGAGATGCCGGATGTTTTAATTAAAAGTTCCAGACTTCATCCCAAAGGCTTTTTTCGGGAGGTAGGTGTGCCTATATGACTTTTCTGTCTTAGTGAACTGCAGCTACAGTCAGGTTTCCAGGTACATGGGGTGAACAAGTGCTGAACATGCATGAAGCACACTGAGGGCAGAAAGAAGCATAGATGAATACACTTTAAAAACATGAATGTTAGATTCACAGAAGCTGTTTAAAGCAGCTAAACAGAAAACACAGTGGCTTGATGCGTGCTCAATCATCCAGGCAAGGAAATCCCAAAAAGTTGATTCCGTTTATCTGGACGTTTGGTCTTCAGTCTCAGCTGTCTGCAGGTTTCCCCAACCTTATAAACTGTGCATTTGCACAATGACTGAAACTAGCATCAGTGATGGACAATGGGCTGTGACATCACTTTGATGAAAAAATGATATGTTAAACTTTACAGTAGAAATAAACACTGGGAGGAAAATAAATAAATGAATGTGAACAAATGAATTAAAAGATGTTTTGGTCTATATCGATAATTATGCTAACAGACAGTCCAAGAAGTCTGTGCTCCAGTTTTGGTGAGCGAAAGATTGCATTTGGATGTTAGTGAGCACTAATTAGCAGGTATCTGAGCCTGTACAGCGCATCTACAGGATACGGTCCATGGATACCATCTGCAGCTGATAACTCCACCTTCTCATTTGTGAATGGCACAGGGGAGATCAACAAGCAGTCAGGGAAAGCTATTGGGAAATCAGAAAATTAATTCAGAAATACAAATCAAACAAAAGCATGTGAAAAACTGGTTGAAAATGTGGTGGGTTCTATTGATTTCAATGTGCACAGGCTTCCATAAGACATGAGATATATCGACCCAGTAACAATACAGCTAACAGAATCCAATTATAAGAGCAAATGTCTTTAATTTTACTAAATATTGAAAGTAAATATGTGTTTAAACACATCTTGTGTTTAAAGTTTGCAAATTAAAGATGTTAGGCAATGGCAGACAGTGGACCAAACCAGTGTCAGGGATGTGCGGGGGAAAAGATTTACTGATTTATTGTTTTCCATCTTACAATTAAACTAATAGCTTCCCCTACATGGAGTTGTATGCATTTAATTTTGTATATTTACAATGACAAAGTGAGGAGGAGCACACTGAAACACAGAAACACGAGGCTATACTTATTTTATCTACCCCAGCAGCAGGGTGGCAATCAGATTTTAAACTGAGGTCTGATGCATCAGTACAGTAACTTTACAAACCACTGAAAGGCTAAACCTGTCGTTTATATGCTGTCTATAGAATTTACTCATTCAGCAGATACAGAGTGATACGATTATCCCACAGGATGGTATACATGTCACAGCAGCTGTGTCTGTTAACAGGAATCAGTGATTTTTCCAGCACTTTCAGACTTTCAGTTAAAAAAAACAAAGAAAAATAACAAAGCCTTGTGTAGGTTAAAGTCTTGATGCTCGCACTTTTTGGGTTAGGTTAAGAAGAAAACCAAGGTTTTAGGTAAATAACCTTACCACACCTTAGAAAGCTCAAACTGACAAAATCCACAGTACTTTATTTTATGACTAATGAATTTCCGAAAGAATGAGTTAGTTTGCATCAATATGATCAATCAAGGTCCAATATTCTTTAATTTTCCTTTAAGCTCAGCTTTCAGTCTCCACCAGTCATGGGAAAAACTGACCAAATCATAACAAAGGGAAAACTAACAGTGGCTTTACAAGAATGTGTTTGTGCTTGAACACTATGACGTGAATGAATAAATGATCCAAATTATGAATTTAATTTGTTCTTTCATTTCAACATTGTTCAAATACACTATTCAAAAACTGTTGTTTGTCTACATTATTATTTTTTAATATGCAGAAATATCAGTGAACAGTGTGCATGCATTCATGCACATTTACTTTGTTTAGATTTTATTTTTACATATCTTTGCAAATGCGAAACTTTTAAATCAGTGGTTCATGCAATTGTTTCAGAACTGTGACGAGTATGTCTAAAGCTTTTTTTTTTTTTTTTTTTTAATGGAACTGTTTTGACTCTGATAACTTAAGATGTCCATTTTTTACAGTGTGCTCTCCATTGTGCAGTGCTGACACGCATAAAAAGTTTCTCTGCTTCAATTTGTGCCAATCTGACTTTGGGAAAAGGGGAAAATGTGTTCTTTCTCCACGGCGATCCATCTTCAAAGTGGGCCTGTGTGTGCTGAGAAGGATGGCGGTGGGGTGATAAGTGTTGGGGATGTAGTACATTTGAATACAATGACATAAAATAAAGCTGGTTGTCATGCTCAGCGGTTCTGCTCCGGCGGGCCTTTCCTTTCTGTCTAAAGCTGCTCGACACAGTTCCGGATTTACCAAATCCTCCGAAGACGAAACGAACCCTGTCGCTTCATTGTGTGAGAGCTGCCATGAAACACCCCACCTCACTACCATCCCTCCTCCTACACGGCCCCTCTCTCTCTCTCTCTTTCGCGATAGAGATTTTAGTGGAGTGGGGGGCGAGGGGGTTGGCGGCACGACGGGCAGGAAGTCGGTTTGCTGTTTGAGCTTTTAAGCATGTGGGGATTGGTTTCAATTTAAAGCCCTGACATAAAAAAGAAAGAATCAATTTAAAGAAGCTGGGTCCCCAGGGTCACCTGGTTGAGCGAGCACTGGAAATGACAAAAAGAGAGAAAGCAAGAGAGTGAGAGACAAAGAAACAGAGCAAAATAATTATAGGAAAAACTGCCATGTTTCAGGGAACTAAGAGAAAAAATAAATCTACATAATATACTTAATTAGCACCGTCTCTGATTTGTTCAAATGATTTCTAACATTAATCTACGAGTGGGAGAAATTCTCAAATGCTTAATGTGAAAATAGTTTAATGAGGAGGACATTTAACCAAGATGAGAAAAAATTGAAAATATTCCCAAATGCTCTGAAGATTATGATAATGGTACCAAGAAGAAAATGGCTTGACAACCTTAAAAAAAAAAAAGTAGAAAATGAGGATGGAAAATTATCAGAGTGCTTTTTATAGAGTTCTACTTTAAATCTTAAAGCAAATAAACAAATAAAATTTTAAAAAATCAACCAAATACAAACAGGAAAATCAGATCCTAACATTACATTGTGTTTTCTCATCTTATAGTTTAAATGTTGTTTTGCTTAAAATCTAGTCAGTTAATTTAGTTTAACAAGTTAAATCAGTCAGGCTCGTTTTATTGTGTCCAGGCATAAAATGTCTGGCATCTGTCTTATAATATATTGTAATTCAGCTAAACACTGCAGTCTTTCAAAATTGACACACTGCACAGGTCTTAGTGTGGATAGTATGCTATTGTATCTTAACCCTCTCAAGGCAGGCATTGCCGATTTGCAACAGTTAAAAACTAACAACCTGATTACCCCACATACATATTTTATGATTTTATGCCATCTGATCTCAGGAATTCGCATGATAAGGTGGGGCCAGGTTTCACAATGAACTCACCCGAAACTCTGGCTGATTGGGACCCACACCCAGTTTCACACCTTGGCTCAGGCGATTAGAGGATCATCTTTTGTCCCTCTGTGGGGGGATACTCCCACTAGGTTTATATCTGGGACTCCCCACCATTTGACCTTAGAACTGAAGAAGCTTCTCGGATGAGAGGTGAAACGTCTTCAAGCAACTCAAAGAAGTCCAGACGCTTTTCTTTGCAAGCTCCTTTGACTACGATGACCTGGATGACTGAGAACCTTCACAGACATATTTTATGAGGTTTTTTTTTTACTCAGAAGTACCACTGCAGGACTTGGTTGTGCATTAGCAACAAAAAGTTTAATTTGAGCCTGAGAGGGTTAATTGAGACACACAGCTGCTATGTGCAGATCTTTGAAGAGATGAAATAGTTACTAGGACTTTTTAATGAGCACTCATCGCGGTTAAAGACATCAACAGTCAAAGAGCCCATCGTAAGGCATCCCCTCCCAGGAAGAGACGAGCAGCAATGCGGGGACCAGAGACCACAGAATATCTCTGAAATTCAGCTGTGAGCCAAGCGATTACC
Source organism: Copadichromis virginalis (assembly GCF_057382275.1). Taxonomy (NCBI): domain Eukaryota; kingdom Metazoa; phylum Chordata; class Actinopteri; order Cichliformes; family Cichlidae; genus Copadichromis; species Copadichromis virginalis. The sequence goes on along the minus strand of NC_140619.1, from coordinate 12,237,301 downwards.
ACTGCCAGTAAATGATACCTGCGATTTATCATGAGAGGATAAATCCTTTAGAGAGTTACCTAGCAACCAGTGTCTGGAATATCCACTACCTACGAGCTATCAGCTAAATAGCAATGCAAAACAACAGAATCACAGAGTTTTAGCCATATGGCAACAAGTATAGTGACATGGGCAATGGGAGGTAAAATTTTTGTTCTCAAATACACGTGAAGCTCTTACTAGCTGTTATTTTGATGTGTACAGTCAATTAGCAGTCAAAAACACCCCTGTACCAAAAGTCTAAGGTAACATCACGTTTTTCAGCCTGCACGTGCTGGAGGAGCATGTACAGATGCCACGTCGTTTACAGCTGGGAAACTGTTCAAACAGTCTCTGAAAAACGGACACGACTTTTTCTTAATGTCGTGTTTTTGTCTCTGGTCTTCACACTCTCTGGTTTCACTGACTTATGAATCACTGGGTGATGTATTCTCTACAAAAGATTCTATTTAAATAAACTTTACTCAGGGAATTTTAACAGTCATGCCAGTTAAAGCTCATTTGAATTTGAGAGACAGAGGGATGAGGTGCTCAAGGATGCGCAAGCAGAAGTAAGGAGCTTGAATCAGATCCAGACATGGAAAGCGAGACGAGCCGACAGCCAAACGCAGCCGGGACTTCAGAGAGAGAGAGAGAAGGAGAGTAATTAAAGGTGTTTCTAAAGGGGCCGTTTGATGTAAAGCTTCCCAGCAGGACTCGCTTTCACACTGTGGACAGGAGGAGAGTTAACATGACAGTTGGCAATAAATCTTAAAACACTTTTGTTTGTTCCTGCACAGATAAACACACCGAGGCACTGAATCTGTCAGGATCTCAGAAATCTAAAAATACTCTGCGGTTTAATTAGGCCAATGATGACCCGGCGAGCTTTCAGAGGGGTAAACAGCCGCTTTCATGCCTCCTGCCTTTTGTTGTTGTTTAGATGCAGAGGCACTTTCTTTCAGGTAGCGAAGCTGCCAGAACCTCAGGAGTCACTTCAACCGTTAAAAAAAAGGCCTCCTTGTTTTGGTAGAAGGGCACCGTTGCTGTTTATCTGCCAGCAATTAGCATGGCAAACGCTACGGCTCTGGCCTGCATTCAGCGCGATTCCATCACCAAATACATAAGCTAAGCAAAGTCAACTAGGAGAATGCAAAAGCAATGCAGAAAACAAACTACTGATGTAACAACACAAAGCAGAACGGCTCAGAGACAAACAAGATGTTTTACGCCGGGAAGCTAATCATCCTCAATGCAGCGACGCTCACAGTGTGGATGATTAGTCGCTGTACAGTCTCTCGAGGTACGTCACTTTAAAACACAAAGAAGGCAGCATCGAGTCCTCATCAGCGCTAGAAAGTAATCCTCATTCCTGAAATTTTGAAGCCGCACAGAAATATTTATTCTACCGCTGAAAGCTAGCACAGCCACGTGTCGCATGAAGCTTTGATTGAGGTTGTTTTTAGGCCAGAACTATAATTGAAACTCAGTTTGATTGATTGATTGATTGATTGATTGAATCTTTATTTTGAACATGTTGAAAAAGTATAAAAAAAATAGAATTAAAAGAGACAAATGAACAAAGCAAACAAAAGGAAAACGAGCAACCACAACTCCAAATAACGTCCATGTTCAAAAAGGAGCAGGAAGAAGCATAAGCTTATTTAATCCCACCCCTTTTCCACTATCTAGTATCAATAGACTACAGAAATACCTCCTTGCAATTACATTATATGTTATGTGTAAATTTTTTTTTTTTAATATATACACATATATGTTTCTATCTATCCATACATTTGAAACAAGAGTAACGTTTCCATGTCTATAGTTCATGTGGGTTTCTTCTCATCCATTCAAAGGGAAAATGATAATTTGTCATGTATTAGGCAGGAGTTCATTTATGATAACTACCCAACATTTCTGCATTTAATAAATAAAATACACAAAATAATAAAAACGCAGCTATGGCTGAGATGAAACCCAGCAAAAAGAACACTTTTTAATGTGAGCTCAACCACATGCATTTATTTTAAAGCTAAATTGCATCATCATCATCTTCTTCTGTGGTGGCCCAGAAAGGTCAAATGCACAGAAACGTAATCGATTTTTTTTCCTATTGTTCTTTTATGTTGAAGCTCTGTTGTGTTTTGTGTGTTTTTGCAGCATTTTTCTAGTTGCTTGTGCATTTGACCTCTCAGGGCCACCGAAACTCACACACATATCTGCAGGATTCCAACAGTGTATTATGAACGTGGGCTATGCCGACTGACCGCATTGGGATTTTTTCCATAGTCAAAGGGTTAAAGTGTCTCCTTAGAGTATTGCTCCCGTTGACCTGTTTTAAATGCGGGAAGAAGGGAATAAAGAAGGTCAAGTCTTTGTTCATTTATGTCCACTAATCAATATTTACTCATGATTTGGTGCTCCCTTATTATTGGAAGAGGGCAGCACTGTTGCCTCACAGCATGAAGGTAGTTGTGTGTTCTCCCTGCACCTGTAAAGGTTATCTCTAGTTTAGTTTAACTGGTGATTCTAATGTGGCTTTAAGTGTGAATGTAAACGGTTGACTGTGTCTCTGATTTTGGACTGGTGACCCATCCGGGGTGTGTCCCTCATTTGTGGTAAGCATACAGTCTGATATCCACTGAGCAGTCCTGTTTGATCAGACATGCAAGTAAATAGTGATTGCAGTTTCTTAAATGCAAAGCCACCGGCTATGATCACGTAACATTTAGCTTTTTATTGGCTTTCTTTAGAGTCTGGCTACGAGAAAATGATCAGAGGTCAGGAGTGCAGACTCAGAGTTTTAGGTTTAACATTCATAGATTTACATTGCCATCTGTGTACCTTTGCAGTATTTTTTATCAGTACACCAGGCGCACACCAGGACAGGCCTTCTCTGTGTATCTGAAGGTCAGACAGAATTAATGCTGAAGTGGTTTGACTGAGATAAATGTGGCATACAATTAACTTGAAATAAGAAATGGGGAAGTATCGGCTAATTTGATCAAAAAACAAATAATGGGATTGTTCTTAAAATTCCATCTTCTCTCGTCTCACTTTACATTCATAAAATGATCTGATAGGCCGAGTGAAGGTGGGAACAGAGTGTGACATTTCTTGTTTGCTCTCCTGACTGCCGTGTCAGCGCGTGGCGCAGAGAAGCAGGATGTTGAATCAGGCCTCATGTTTGTTTCCCCCGACTCGACTCTACTCCGCTACTGTCTCTGTTCAGTCCTGTGTACACAAATCTGCCAGGGAAAAGATGTTCTGAATTGCAAATGACACAAAAGGAGCAAATGGGGTGAAGTGGTAGGGGGAAACTGGGCGTTTGTGACAAAACTGCTCTGCCAGATGGGTGTAATACGGCGAGGAGAAAGCTGTTTACACACCGTCCAATCTGCAAATGGAGCATCTGTGACGAGGCTCTCAGGACGAGAACGAGTCCGGGAAGGAGCATTCCTGCTAACGGGATACAATGAATAAAATTATTACATCCTTTCTCTGCCGAGTCTCTTTATCTCTCCATCCTTCCTCACAGCTCCGGTGTGAATCGACCCCGTTCTGTTCCCATTTGTGTTTCCCCCTCCTCTCCTCTTGCTCCTACACCTCCTTCTTCCTTTCCTTCATTTCTCCCTTTGCTCTTGTCTAAAATTGAGAACAGAACAGCTGGTAATTGAAGATCATTGTCTCTCCTCAGGCCCTCAGGATTTACAATGCTTCTCACTGCAGCTCATCTGCAACACACAATTTTTCGCTTCTCTTTCTGTTTGCTTTTCCCCCTACCTTCCTCCTCTACTTCTTCTTCTCTCTCTTCCACCGTAAACTCCACAAGCCCTTTTTGAAATTGGATTTTCATTCGAGATGGACCAGGAGTACCCGTCGTGTTTATGCCGCCTTCCTCCCATCAATTTTCCTTTCTCCTTTCCTCACTTCATTTCAGCCCATTCTCTCCTCTGTCTCCTCCTGTGAATTATCTCCTCTCAGTCCGGCTTGGACAGAAGCTCCATTTTCCTCCTGATGGATATAAAAAAAAGCAGAAAAAATCACTGCAGTTTGGAGTGTGCTGCTGTTCAACAGGTGGAAAGAGAAGCTGAGAAGATCATGATCAAGCAGACAATGTTCCTCTTTCTCTGCCGTCAGCTGTGGACTGAAGGTACAAGATGTTCTGTACGCACAAAGATAAAAACTTTTTATGCTATCAGGTCACGTCTGATAATGTTGATATGTTTTCCCTCTTGAATTATTTCATGCACTGTATTAAAAACAATTTAGTCTGTTTTTGCTAAAACGAGACTCGACTTTAACGATCAGATGAAAAGAAAGAAAAACGCCGTCTGAGGTCTCCACGTAGGTGCACGCTGACACCGTAACTGAAGTCACTCCAAACAGTCTCTTTGTTAGAACACAGAATCTCTATTTTTGCCTGTTTATTGCATTTTTCCTGGTTGAACTCAATTTGTCTGACAGCTGGTAACAATACTCTGTTAAGCTAAAGAATTTGGAAAAATACGAATTTCTGACTGAGCATGACCCCAATATGCAGTTTTAATCAGGAAAATGTATCCAAATTTTTATCCCATTTCTACGTAATGAGCTTGGTTCCCCTCGGTGAACAGATAACAAATTACAGATGAATGTGCAACCACAACATGCTGAGAGAGCTGGCTCGTGCATGTTTAAATGCAGGGCTTGACACAGCCGAAGCCTCAATGAGCCCAGGCCTGGTAAAAAGAAATATGTTGCCGAGCTGCTGGCCCATTTGGGCCAGTGACCATGTTTCCACCACACAGTTATGAATTTATCTGTGAAGCAAATGGCTCTAACAAGTCAACTTTGTCATTTCAGTCTAAGACTTGTTTTCACCACAAAGGAAGGATGCGACGTGGTGCGTGAAAAGCCGGACAAAGAATCCTGGACTAAGATGAAAAAACAGACCCCAAACCGCAAAGCAATGACGCAAACCAAGAACAGCTGTTCTTTTCTATATTTCCAGTTTTTTGTTATTTTAAATTTACTGTCTACAAATATCTCTCAAAACATGTCAGAAACCTTCTAAAACATATGCCCCAGTTCATTATGCCCCAAATCCCCATCGCAGCTGCAAAAGAGAAAACACCCCATTAAACACACTCAAACATACCTAACTTTAACTGGCTGACCTGACCAGTCAGCCAGTTAAAGTGATACTTTTCAGTCTTTAGCCTTCGGTTGATACGCTGTGTGGATTGGGATTGATTTCTTGTAAACCTGGTCGAGTGTTTAGCAGATGTTTAATCTTTTATGAACAGGTTCATCTATGTGCATCATTAACTGCATAAAACCAAAGGAACTCAGAGACGAGATGCAGACTTCTTCAAAGACAGATAAATTAATTTATTAATTTAGGTAGTGTCACATATAAGGTGACTTAAATAAAAAGGCTGTTCTTAAACCTCGATTATACTTTCCCCATCTTTCGGGTCCACTTGGGTCTGAATGTTGAAATTTTTGTCATCAACTTCCTTGCCCACTTGTTTTTTGTGTGCACCAGGTGCCAGACTTCAAATGATGTTTCCAGCTGTGTGTGTCTGTGTCCACAAGTATAATCAAGGCTTTGATGTAATAGAAAAACAAGATACCAAAGAAACGATAATTGATTTAGCCCATGTAGCATGATAGTAGTTTATCATCAAACTGAAAAATCACAAAAAGCAAACAGTGGAAAAGGGAACAAACTAAACCAAGGCAATGAACTCAGGTAAAATGTCCGTTATCAATTCACCTCTTCAATAGGCTTAAATGTGAAGACGAGTGACCTTTTCAGCTTTTGCATTCACCGCTGGTTTTATTTTAAACAGCCCCAGTGCATTTGGTTTACGGGCATGTCTAAAGGCTAGCACACAGTGTCCTCCACTTCATGCATTTTAAAACTTTAATCATTAAATATTCGGAAGATTTGGAAAATGAATTTAAAAATATGTCACGGCTGGGTGGGCCAGTGTGTTTGAGGTGGGGACCAAAATGCAGACATGCGAGAAAAACAAAGTATAACAAAAAGCTAGTATTTATTGTGGCTGATATCATATCATCATCATTCGTCCAGAATTGCTGTGCGTTGCTGACCTACAGCAGACAAGAGCTTCTGGACATCTGGACTCATAACTCCAACAGTTTTATCGCCGATCTCCAACTCATCCCAGAGATCTCCAGAACACTGGAGGCTGCCCACTCTCCCCGGCCGGGCGGAAGTGCACGCAGACGGCGCCGAGATTGTAAACAAAGGCGAGGTAGGCGCAGAGGGCTACGGGCTAAGCTAAAACTAACACCACACCGGCTGCCTTTACCCAGTATTTTCCTCGCCAATGTCCGTTCTCTGGCAAACAAAATGGATGAGATACGGCTCTCCATCACTAACAACAGATGGATTATGGACTCAAATGTCATGTTTTTCACCGAAACATGGTTGAACAACAGCTGCCCGGACAATGCTATCGAGTTAGCAGGACGCCACACACACCGAGCCGACAGGCTAGCAGATGACTCCGGCAAGACCAGAGGTGGAGGTTTGTGCATTTATATTAACAATGGTTGGTGAACTCCACTACTACTGAGAGTCACTGCTCACCTAATGCGGAGTTTTTAATGGTCAAATGCAGACCTTATTATCTCCCCAGAGAACTCACCTCTATCATACTCACTGCCGTGTATATACCCCCCGACGCTAATGCTAGGTTGGCCATGAAAGAACTTTCTACAGCCATTAACAAACACCAAAATAAACACCCTGAGGCTGCTTTTATTGTTGCTGGCGACTTCAACCACACCAACTTAAAGACAGTCCTCCCCAGATTCCACCAACATGTCTCCTGCCACACCAGAGGAGACAGGACTTTAGACCATGTGTATTCCAACCTGGCTGGAGCCTACAAAGCCACACCCCTCCCCCACATTGGACAATCGGACCATCTCTCCCTGTTTCTCACACCTAGGTATTCACCACTCATCCAACGTGTGAAACCTGCTGTGAGGACAATTAAAGTTTGGCCAGAGGGGACAGACGCAGTGCTCCAGGACAGATTTAAAAACACAGACTGGAATATGTTCACCCACACAGACCTGGACCAGTACGCCTCATCTGTACTGGATTACATCTCCAAAACCACAGACAGTGTCACCACCCAGAAACGGATCACCATGTACCCCAACCGGAAGCCTTGGATGAACCGGGATGTTCGTCTCCTCCTGAAGGCACGCAACACCGCCTTTAGGTCAGGAGATGCACACGCCTACAGTACAGCCAGGGCTAATCTAAAGAAGGGCATCAAAAAAGCCAAACACCATTAAAAAAAGAAGGTAGAAGAACACTTCTCCAACTCCAACCCCCGACGCATGTGGCAGGGACTCCAGACCATTACAGACTACAGGACCACCAAACCCTCCCCCGCATCCTCTGATATCTCCTTTCTCAATGAGCTCAACAACTTTTATGCTCGTTTTGAGCGAGGGAACCCCACAACCACAACCAAAGCAGACGTGACGCCAGACCACCAACCTCTGACTCTCTCCCCCACCGATGTAGGGGGTGAGCAGGATCAATGTCCACAAGGCTGCAGGTCCTGATGGCATCCCCGGGCGTGTTCTCAGAGCGTGTTCTGGAGAGCTTGCAGGAGTGCTGACAGACATATTCAACCTGTCCTTGGCCCACGCTGTGGTACCGGCCTGCTTCAAATCCACCTCCATCGTCCCGATACCCAAAAACTCCAACCCATCTTGCCTCAATGACTACCGCCCAGTAGCACTCATCCCCATCATCACTAAGTGCTTAGAGCAGCTGGTCCTAGCACACTTCAAATCCTGTCTCCCCCCCACCCTGGACCCCCACCAATTCGCATACCGCCAGAACAGGAGCACAGAGGATGCAGTCTCCATCGCACTGCACTCTATCCTCTCACACCTGGACAACAACAACACCTACGCCAGAATGCTGTTTATAGACTTCAGTTCAGCGTTCAATACAATCCACCCCTCACAACTCATCAGGAAACTGACAGACCTGGGCATCAGTTCCCTCATCTGCAAATGGTTACTGGACTTCCTGACCAACCGCCCCCAACATGTCCGGCTGGATAACCACTGCTCATCTACCATCACAATGAACACCGGTGTACCACAAGGCTGTGTGATGAGCCCTTTCCTCTACTCCCTCTTCACCCACGACTGCAGACCTGCTGATGGTTCCATCACCATCATTAAGTTTGCAGATGACACCACGGTGATTGGCCTCATCAGTGACAATGATGAGGCCGCCTACAGGGAGGAGGTGGATCGTCTGACTGAGTGGTGCGACACAAACAACCTGCTACTTAACACAGAGAAGACCAAGGAGCTCATCGTGGACTACAGGAGGAATGCTGACCCACATCCACCCATCCACATTAAGGGGACGGCTGTGGAGCATGTGAGCAGCTTCAAGTTCCTGGGAGTCCACATCTCCGAGGATCTCACCTGGACGACCAACTGCTCCAAGCTGGTCAAGAAGGCTCACCAGCGCCTCTTCTTCTTGAGGACTCTGAGGAAGAACCACCTGTCCTCAGACATCCTGGTGAACTTCTATCGTTGCACCATCGAGAGCATCCTGACCAACTGTATAACAGTCTGGTACGGGAACTGCTCTGCCTCGGACTGGAAGGCGTTGCAGAGGGTCGTGAAAACTGCCCAGCGCATCGCCGGAGCACCACTTCCTGCCATAAAAGACATCTACAGGAAGCGGTGTCTGAAAAGGGCTGGGAAAATCATCAGAGACCCCAGTCACCCATCACATGGACTCTTCACCCTCCTGCCCTCTGGGAGGCGCTACAGGAGCCTCCGGACTAAGACCACCAGGTACCGGAACAGCTTCTTCCCCACAGCTGTCAGACTCCTGAACTCTGCCACCTGACCCACGTTAACACATGGACTGAACATACACACACCCACAATGGACAACTGTACCCTCAAACACACAATAATAACATGGACTGAACCACCACTCACAACCACTAGCACTTATATAGCCTCTGTAGAAATTATCCACATATCTCACTTATCTTAACTGCACTACTGTATAGCTCTGTGTAAATAATCATTCTGTACATACGATAATTTTTAACCCCACAAATGTTTACAACTTGCATAGTTCCCATTTCTGTATAGCTGTATATCTCAGATTTCTGTAAAGTTATTTGTTTCATATTCTGTATAGTTTTTCATATTTATATCCTGTCCATATCCTGTACATAGCTTGTACTCACTACAGCATGTACATACTTATAGTTATAGAATATTCACAACATACTTCATACCGTGTACATTATAACATACCATAGTAGACCCATTTCTGTAATATACTTACATATCTATATTATTGCTAATATATATTGTAATATATCTATATCACTAAAGCACTTCTGGATGGATGCAAACTGCATTTCGTTGCCCTGTACCTGTGCATGTGCAATGACAATAAAGTTGAATTCTATTCTATTCTATAAACACAAAACAAAGCCAAAGTCAAACTGAGAATAGAACTAAACTAAAACCTAAACTGGGATAAGCTAACGCTAACATGAAAACTATGACGAGAGACATGAAGGTGAACCGAAGCTTTAAAATAATCCTGAGACTTGACATACATGACACCAGACAAACAGACAACCCAACATTGAACAGAAGGAGACAGAGGACTTCAATACACAGAAGTGTAATTAGGGAAGTGGAAACACCTGGGGAAACGGTTAGCTGGCACAAATGAACATGACACCACAGGGGAAGCAAAACTGAACATGGACGCAAGACCTTCACAATAAAAAAGGAATCATGGAGAAAACTGGGTTGAAGAGAGGGACACAGAGGGGAGAGACAAGGGAAGCTACATAGATGAGGTGTTATCTCCTCATCTATGACAAACAGAAAAAGACTCATAAACTAGGAGACATAGGAGTAACATAAACTAGACTAAAACTCAACTAAATCCTAACTAATAATAACAACCCAAGAACTTAGCATATTTCCAATATAATATCAGAAATCAAAAATACAAAATAGCTCAAAATGCTGGGTCACAGACCCAGCCCGTCACAAAATATAAATCTACCAACAAGTCGTCAGGCTACAAGAAATCTTTCTGCCGCCAAAGAAAAGAAATGCAGTCAAAACAGTCTTTGTTATTGATGTTTGTCTTCTTTGGATGTTGCAGGTTTGCTCACGTGCAAATCAGTATGTCCTGATGAGCCTGTTTGTGTTTTACATACAATCACTGAAGCAGCAGGTGTGCAGTATTAAAAAAAGTGTCCCTGTTAAGGCAACCGTTTAACCTCTTAACATCCAGCAACTTAATAGTAGCATTCGTTTTATGTCTACCCAAATGTGTGTAAGAGAGATGATATGAAAGGTAACAGCTTCTAGTTCCAGACACTATGTTTGTTACATACATGTTGCTAAAATGCCATCTAACCAACCTCTAAGTGAAATGTATTTGATTTGTTAGATATGAAGAGGTTAATGGAATTCCAATGAGATGAGTCTTTCCAGTGTTTCATTTTTACAGTGTCCCATTGACTTTATTTGGGGAGGCTGTATATTTCATAGTCTCAGTTACCTGTTCTGAGCAGACAGGAGTGGCGCTAGAGCCCATCTGCTTCAAAGTTCGATGTATGTGCATTCAGAGATGCTGTTCTGCAGACCTTCATTGTAATGAGTGGTCATTTGAGTTACTGTTACTGTTACCTTCCTGTCAGCTCAATAGTGATGGGATTTCCGGGTCTTTTTAGAGAACCGGCTCTTTCGGCTCCCAACCGGCTTTTCAGGTTGTTTTGTTGCTTTAATTAATTTATTATTAACAACAATATAAAATTATGCACAAAAGGAATTACTAATGTAAAAAAACCTGTGGTTTTATTTATATATGTTTATATATAAATATATGCGGTGGCCCCTAGAGACAAAACACGTACAAACTCCAAAACACATTTCTAGCATTAACTGAACTTCCAAAGCAGAGCTACCTAGATCACTTAAATTACACAATTGAAAGCATATGTGTATTGTTTGTGTATTTATACACAGGCACTCATATATATTCAAATAATTTAAAAAAATGTTCATTTACCTGTTACTACCACACACCAAATCCGGTCGTTGGTAATTCCTGACTTGTGTAGCCACTAGGTAACAAAGCTCAACACTGCCCCTAGCATCCTGGAAATAGTTGTGGATGATTACTATACCTTTCTAATGTGACGTTGTTGTCCCTGGCTCTCTTTCTCTCTCTCTCCCTCCCGCTCTGTTCCTGTGCTACTACCAGTGTAACTACCGCCCCTCCCCCCTCTGCCCAGCATAAAGCACAAGGCTCGCGTGCGGAGTGAAGCGGAAAAAAAGTGCAAGAAAGAGGGTGAGAGAAAGAAAAAAAAAAAACCCACGGCTCGTGATAAGGAGCCGGCTCGCGTCGTTCACTTCAAAGAGTCGGCTCTAAGAGGCGTTTCGTTTGCGACCGACACATCACTACAGCTCAAAGCAGTCTGGCCATTCCCCTCTGACCTCTCTCATCAACAAGGCACGTTCATCCAGAGAACTGCTGCTCATTGGATATTTTGTCCATAAACCTTGAGATGGTTGAGTGGGAATTGGGTTTGGGAAGTGGGTTTTGAGGCAGCTCCGTGGTTTCCTCCCAGCTGGGTATGCATGGAAAACCTAAAAAGGAAAGTTGTCCAGGAGGCATCCTAACCAGAGGCAAGAACGACTAATGGGTCCTTTCCACTCCGGAGTAAATTCCAAGCTCTTAATCTGTTGCTCCATTTTGCCTCTGCTCAGACATGTCCATCGATCAATTTTGAATATGCTTCTGTTAATATCTAAAGCCATTGCCCTGCTCTAAATCCGCCTGTGTCAGCCATGAAACCATGAAATACTGTATATTGGATAACACTGTATATTGAGCTAACCCTGCTCTGATCATCTTGACTGGCAGTTTATAGCAGCATGAAATTAAAAGGATCTTGTTTTATTGCAGCAGAACATCACTCTCTAGCCTGTAAGCTCATCTCTGAACCGTACAGCGTAGCGCCAACGTGCTCGATGAAGTCAAAGTGGACCGAACGGTGGCCGCCTGAAACTATAATAAACATGGTAGCCGGGATATTGCAGGAATCAGCGATCCGAGCATTGAGAAATTAGCTTGTCTTTCTCTTTCACTGTTATTGATCACCTGACTTCCTTATACATTTCCACATAATAGGCAGCACTGACTTAATTAGTCAAAAGACAGGCTGGGTAATTACATGTCACTTTAACAATGTGTTTTATTGCCTACAATCTCTGGTGGTACCAAGCGCATCTAATGGTGGATTTAATGCAAAGTGGATAGAGAAGGAGGGGTAGAAAGAAGAGGGTAGATTATATGCAAAGAGCAGGAATTAAACAACCAAATAAATCTGATTTTTTTTCTTTTACTAAACCACTTGTTACTTTTACAGTTAAATACACTGGATTTAGCGGGTGGTAAACAATGTTTTGTGGTAGTTTTGATTCTCATTATTGTTTTCTGCTTATCTTATTCATAGTTCCTGGTCTTTAGGTTCCTGTCTCTGTGCCTTCCTGGTGTTTCTTGTATCACGTGAAGTTATGTTTTCACATCTGTGCTTCTCCCCGTTTCAGTGTCAAGTCCGTGTCTCTGTGCGTGTCTCATGTTTCCTGTTTTACTTTGAAGGTCTCGTGTCCAATGTTAGTGTTTTCAGTTTTGCTTCCTCCCAGTGTGTGTGATTACTCACAGCTGTGCTCTCCTCCTGTGTCTCATTCCCTCATAATTCCTCGGTGTATTTAAACCCTTTGTTGCTGGATTGTCTGCTTGTCATTTGCTGCTAGCCTCCCATGTCTCAGGTATTCATGTATTTCATAGTGTTCCTGATTTCTGTGTATTTAGTTTTCCCAGTTTAGATTTTTGTGATTAGTTTCTCATTCATCTGGGGTTTTTTGTGTGTGTGTGCGTGGTTCATGTTCTGTTTTTCTGCCTCAATAAAAGGCACGCCTCTTGTTATAGTCCAGTTCCGTTCCCACATTTTGTTCATCTGCGTTTGGGTCCACTGCAACCTTGACATAAAACTCAGTGTTCGATTTTCATGTCAAGATATTTGTAATAAAGTTTTTATTTCAAATTGAGGAATAACTAAAATGACATTAATTCTGTGTTTTAGGAACAGAAAACATAAGCAGACAAAACAAAATTATATCTCTGCCGTGTTTACTTTTGTTTGAAAAGCGTTAAAGTATCAAGCAGCTGAATTTCTGATCAGAATAGCACAAAAACCTTGGCCTTATTGCAGTGGCTTCTTCAGAGCATATTCCAGTGTAGTATTAGTTTGGCTTAACATGGATTAAACATAAGTGAACTCCTTTCCCCCCCCCCCCCCCTTTCTCTCCAGACAGGCTGCTCAGGTCTTTGGAGCTTAGGTTAAAAAGGAAGGCTGACACACGCACGCACGCAGGCAAAATGTTGAAAAAATGAATGTTGATGCCTGACCCAGATGCAAAGAACACCTGCCGTTCTCTCGAGCATCCAACACAATAACTGCAAGCACTGACTGACTGAAGTGTTCATGTATCAGTGGTCATATTTCTCATTGAGAGCACATTTTCTTTCTATTACACACAGTCTACAACGTGTTACTTTACTTGTACTTTCTGTAGTTTCTTAAAGCTAAGAGAAACCTCTATGACCTGCTAGTAATTCACTGTGCAGCAAAGCTTTCTGCAAATCGACAAAGCTTTAAGGTCTAGTGGAGATCTCAAATTTTCTGAACCATATCAGATCTGTCAAACTGAATTTTGTGGTCGGAAGTGATCCCTGAGACATGTAGAATACGTCTAGAATTGATTGAATGGTGCAGCTGTGAAACTCTAGTCTGGATCAGAATATTGCTACAGGTGCTAAACCTGAAGGAAGTAGGAAAAAATATAACGTCACTGAAGTGTGCATTTTTTTTTTCCTCTTGAAGGGATGTTGACTGTGAGCTTGTCTGTTAAATCTGACATCATTACCGATGACAACATAGAACATCTTGTTTATAGCAAAATACCTATCACTCCAACTTGACTGCACAAGGCTAGCAAGTTGACATATTAAAGAGAGATGCTGCATGTACCTACAGCTTATATTAAGGGCTGATCAGGTGAACCTATGCACCCTACTCCCATACACTGAGCACTTCTCCTACCCCACCCCAATGTGACCCACCGAAGAAGGGAGTTCTTCTTCCCCACTGTTACAAAATATTGCTCATTATGAGCCATCTGGAGTTTTCTCTCTATTATTGCTGTTTTTGCCCTAAAATATGAAGCACTTTGAGATGACTGTGCCTTGAAACGATGCTATACCAATAAAACTGAACTGTACTTTTAGCTGTTTCCTTTTCTTTTTGGCTTATTTGCTTCCATAACATGTTCTCATCAAATCAAATCAAATCACTTTTATTGTCACATCACATGTGCAGGCACACTGGCACAGCACATGCGAGTGAAATTCTTGTGTGCGAGCCCCACAAGCAACAGAGATGTGCAAACACAACAACACAAACGAGCAAAATACAAGAATGGCCAACCTGAAACTAATAAATATATGTACAATATATAATAGTGTATGCATTTCTGGATGTGTATACTAAATATTTTCCTACGTGTGTGTGTGTGTGTGTGTGTGTGTGTGTGTGTGTGTGTGTGTGTGTATACACATTTTTACAAATTAAATAGTAAAAAAAAATAAAAATAAAAATAATAATAATAATAATAATAAAATATATAAAATATACAGAGTTGAATATGTGCAAAACAAGTGGCATTTATATACAGTGTGGAGTGCATTCAGACTAAGAAAGAAAATATCCAAAATACACATTTAGATGCTTATTTTTCTTTGGCAATTTTAATTTGTGCAAATGAGAGCACGTTTAATAAGATATTACCTAATTTGCATGTTTACACACAAAATTTCAGAAAACCTCTAAATAAATACAATTGATTGTTTCCGTGTAAGCAGCTGGGGCATTTAATTGAATTTTTTAGCTGCTTACAATTTTTACTAAATTGTTTTTCATTTAGATTATATCTTGTTTTTCAAAACATCGATTTAAGGGCAGTATTCTCAATAAAATGTTTTTCTTTTTCTCTTTAAGTCTTTAAGGGGAGATTTCTGGCTCACACAGCAAACGTTCCAGTTTTTTTTTTTTTCCTCTTTCTATTTGAAGATTGCGTAGTTGCCATTCAGAGCCTGAGTGATGCAACATTTTATTTCTGAGAATGCTGTGAAAAGCATGTTTACATAAGCAGTAGAACTAAACTCGGTATTCAAAGTTTGTTCTGGTTGTGATGCTAGATAAAACTAGATAAATATTCTGATATATCCTAAGGGAGCTGTGACCAGATTTAATGGCCGTCCATGTAATAGCTCTGGGAGTTGCTGGTCAATATCATGTCAACAACATGGCCAAAAACAGTTTAAACAGGCACTTAACACTCGGTTTGAACAAATTACTTAATTTTCTCTTGGAACAACAAGAAACTGCTGCTGCAATAAACAGAGTGGACACAGAATAAATTGATTGTATATTTCACAACAACTGCAGACATAATTTGCTTCCTCGAGATTGGGTAGGTTAAAGAGGCTGGTTCTTCAGATTCCTTCAATTTTGAGTTTGTAACAGGGTTTGTATCCTTTAAACTTGTGGCACACATCAAACTGCTCTGTAAAGTTCAGCCAAATCCAAGACAGACACTCATGAATTACAGATGTCGCACAGTTTATTTTCACAAGAAGCCAGAAATGTAGTTGGAAGTTAGAAAACACACATTTACACAACACTTGTACACTGGTATTGTGAGACAAGCTCTGTCATTTTCAGCCTTGACTATTTCATTCCCAAAAGATTCTCCGTTTGTTGGGAATTCCAGAAACGGAAGCCTTCTCTTACTGAAGTGAACAGTGTGATATGAAACTGCTTCTGCCAGCTCAAACACTCTGTGGTCAACACGTCGTGAGCCGCCTGCTGGCTCGATCAGAGATGCTCAGCCAGTGTCAAGCTAACACTGCAACACATACATGGAAGCCAATTAACAAATGAAACAGAAAGCAGAAGATGAAGGGCAAACCACACGATACTCAAATCCTCAAATACCCTTCTGTGCCACGGCCCCGCCCCTCTTCTTCTCTGACAGAAAGTTGATTGGATTGCCCTTGATTTTTTTTTTCTCTACAACATGTCAGATCTGTATTTCTGGGGCAAGACCAGGAGGAATTAGGTTTAAAAAGGACTCCCTCCATAGTCAAAAACTCATTTCATCATCAATTCCAGCACTTGGAGCTCCACAGCCTGCAGCCAGAGACAGAGGGGTATCGGAGTTGTGGCCGCTGGAGTCTTCTGACAGTCTATCTGACGAGCCGCTCCATTTATTCGGAAGATCAGCTGTCACTCCCGTCACTGTCAAGACGTTTTAAATGAGCTCGTCGACCTGGACGGCGTTTTGGAGACGGATTAAACTCCATATTTTAACTACAGAGCCATCAGCGGGTTCCTGTGTCACAGACGCAGTGGAGGGTAAAAGCCACCCAAAACTTTTTTTTTTTAATGCTGATGGAATAAATTGATTGTGTTTACATACATTAGCATTCATTACGGTGGTCTAAAGTGCCAGTGTTGTTGAGAGAGGGTCATGGAAACAAAAAGTTAACTGCACTCACTTTTGATTTAACTTTCAAATTCAGTCGTTTGGAAAAGGTTTGAAAAACAGTAAAAGCGACGGGTCTCTGAGGGTAATTTGTCTTTTCATGCGTTTTACCTCGTTGAAGGTTCCTGCCATGTAGGTGTCAGTCATACTTAAGGCCTGTTAACCTTTATTACACTCAGAGCTTTCTGTTGTTCATTAAATTTAATTAATAAACCATTTTTGCATTAAACTATTGGCTTTGTAATTCTTTCTATGCCCTGGAGAATATCGTGGCCACAGGTTGGAATGACGCTATTTGCGAGGCCTTTGAAGGGGAAGGACACATAAAGCCGAGAGCAGGTTAAACACAATGACACTGGTTTAAGGCACATCATACTCCTTACAATCCAAATTTGACTTCCAGATAAAGGCTTTGTAGCTGTGTGCATAGTCCTCCGAGCCAAACAGCTCCTGATGGTGGTCCTGGACCAAATCACATGAACCCTGTGGGTTTTTGGGGAATATCCAACAACCCAGACTGTCCTTACACTGGACCAAAGCATCCAGTTAGATGGAAAGGAGAAAGTGAATGAAAATGCATTCCTCTCTGCTCAGCGTAAATCATTCTTAATATTCATTTATTTTTGCACAAACAAGAACACATACGTACCCCTAGACATTCCCACTGCACAACAGCATGTAAACAACAAAAGCATATTTACATTTGCAGCAAATCAATTTGAAGCAAATACTCCAGCATTGAAATATAAACGTTTGGAAACATAACAGGAGCTGAGGAGTACTCGAGTGCTGGAATACACAAGGGGGGTCAAGTCTGTCCGTGAGAGACGAGTCTGATCTAACAGCACTTCTTACTTTGCCATACATATTGAAATATTACCACTGTATGACATCACATTTATATGCTCATTCAGCAAATGATTGGCTGTTTGCGGGTGTGAAAACTGGGATTTTTAGGATGTAAATGGAACTCAGCACTCACTCCCATGGGATTACCACCCACCACAAATTTAAAAGTGGAATCGTATTCAGAATGTCAGAACCTGGATCGGCTTTCATATGTATTTCCAAAGGAAGTTGAAAGTTTATATCCATCACCTTCCAATTACCCGTCTCATCTCCTCTTTCATCCTGAGCTTGTTTATTCCCCTTTTATTTCCTCTTTCCGTCCTTCATACTTTGCATGACTCCCGGGGTCGCCAGCCTCCTCTACTTCTTCACCTCAGAAACCTGACACTTCGCTGAACACCCACCCGCCCCTCTCGTTACATCCATTAGCCAGTCCTGTGGGAGGGATTGCGACCTCTGCTTTGAGCAGGTAATGTAGAGAAGTCAGGGAGGGAATTGGAGTTGCGTCCAGCTCACCTTTCGACAGGTGGATGGCGGGTCAGAGGACATTCTAGACCTCGTTATCTTATCTTCTGTCTCCTAATGAGCCACCGAGACGACTGTCCCCTTTGTACAGTGCCGAAAAGGGGCCGTTGAAGTCTTTGTGTTCCTGAGGCTAATTACATCGCGGTCGTTCAGTTTGGGACAAGGTGCTGCTTCAAGTGGGAGAAGTGAACCAGCGTGGGGGAAAGTGTCTGGGCAGCCGTGGAGGGGGCGGAGGCTTCGGTTACCTGTGAATTCCCCTTGAAAACAGAGCTCCCTTTCTTCCACTTCGGGGGGTTTGGAGGTAGTTTGATCAGGTGCATTCCTCCCCTCTCTGGTCAGTTTCTCAGGAGGATTAAAAGGAGAAAAGTTTAACGTCTTACAGGTTTAAAATGGCGACAGATTGCTCGTGACGGTACTGGAGATTGGATAGTGAGGCCACAGACAATCACTCCTCTCAGGACTTATTTTTCCTCATTTTACCTCCCAAGTGAAAAGGAAAGCATTTAGAAAGGAAGTGAAGGAACACATTTAGCCCTGAGGTTCACAAAAAAGGTCAACATTTTACTTTTCTTCCTAACTTCATTCTAATTATGTCATTCTACACTTTTTTGAAATATTGTTCATCCTTTAGGACCAGATGGTTCTAGCCACACACACACACACACGCACGCACGCACGCACACACACACACACACACACACACACACACACACACACACACACACACACACACACACACACACACACACACACACACACACTCTCAACTAAAACCTATTAGCTGCTTCAGCTTTAATAGTGATATCATAGCTGCAATGCCAAGACTGCCTTAGACTGGTACAATGCCAGTGAAATACTCGAAAGTATCAGAGATAGTGTCAAGGGTCTCTTGATATATTGCGGACTGTTGTGTGTCTTTGTACCTGTGCATAGGCAATTGTATACAACCTTTTCCATTTAACACAAACTCAGTGTACTTGACATGAAAGTATGTAAAATAGCAAATAAAAGGAGAATACAGGTGTATTTGCATCTTTCAGTAGTATCTTCAAACACATGAATGAATACGGTGGTTTCAGCCATAAGAGAAATCATTTATCATGACTGTCAGGTTGAGGGAGACTTTTCACATCTACAGATTCCACACATAGGATTTGATCACAGTCCCTCTTTAAGGCTCACAGACACATGTTGCTGCAGGATGGACTCTGTTCATTAAATATGCTGGATTAAAAAAAAAAAAAAGATTTTGACTTTGTGATGAAATCGATGTAAATCTGGTGCAGCTGCAGTTTTGAATAAAGTTTTTCATCCCTGAATGTTTCCTGTACTATCACCATAACTTATTAATTTCTGAGAGTTAAAACATACTGCTCAAAAAATACTCTCACACCGATGTACATGAGGGAAAGAGGCTGAAATCTGGCCTGTTTTCACAGCATAAAAGTAAAGTTTTGCATGGCTTCATTTGATATGATAAAGTTATCGTACAGTTTGAGGGGGTCAGGTAGGAGACAGTCATCCATATACTGGTTTAAAAACTGCATTTTAAACAAATGTCTTTAGTTTACTTTTACATGCATTCATCTTTTAACTGTGTTTTGTTATTATTTTGCAGTCTGTTAATGTGACAAAATTTAAGCTCTTCCCATTTCTTGACCTTATCACCTTAGACATTATCACTTTGTATTACTGTGTTCTGTATCTCTGGTTTGTACTTAATAATTAATGTTTTTATGTGTTTTATCCATAGCAGTATTGACTCGAGCAGTTTATTTTGTTGAAAATACACTTTTTAAATTTTATTGGTGGACTTTGCTAATTCTCGTTGGTTAAAACAGGACTAAAAGTGAACTTTGGAGACCAAACTCTTAGTCTCTGGTTTGCTTTTAGGCTTCAGTATTTTATTCTTTGGCATTCTTTGGGTAAATTTTTTTAACTATTATAACACTGCACCAGAACTTTGTCAAACAACTAAACTGAATTTTAACAAGTGGTTTAAATGGAGAATTGTGATTTGCTGATTCAGTGCTCCCCAGGCAGCTTATTCCAGAGCTTCAGTACCCTGACTACAAAGAACCGGTCCAGTCTCGCCTTTAATTTAGACCCAGGAACAGTGAGCAAGTTCTTGCCTGAGGACATCAGGCTGCACCCAGCTTGACAGTTGCAGAGCAACTCTGAAATGTAGTCTGGGGCTTGGTCATGAAGGGCCTAAAAAGTAATCAATAAATTCTTTGGTTGGCAGTGCAGTGATACTAAAAGTTGCATAATTGGCTCCTTTTCCTTGCTTTTCACTGAAAGTGTAGCAGCTGCATTTTGTACAATCTGGAGCTTGCTGAGTGGACTTTCAAATCTTTAACCTCCTAAGACCCGAACTCTTCCACGACATGCATTTTTAATTTCTCTTTGATATTTGGGCTGATTGGGGCCTGATGAATGTAAAAACAAAGAATTACCAGATTTTTTTTTACCTTATTTTTGTTTTTAAGAAAAATAAGAGCCACAAATGAGGATATTCATTTAACATTTTGATAGAACAGTAGCAGTATAATGTCCTCATAAGTGGATATCAGGCCCTTGTAGAGCAAAATTGAGTATTTTGGTCTAAATAACCCAAAATGTGATGTCTACATATGTGGACGGCAGGTCCTATAGGAGGTTAAACATAAAACAGCACTAAACTGGTATTTTAGATGATAAGAAAATGACGGTTTTCACAAAAGGCTTGATGTGGCAGTGAGGTACATACTGATTTGTACACACACAGTTTAACAGCAAATAACAGCAATCTCAGGTGTTTCGAACACACCTCAACACAACACTTATGTCATTTAGCAGAAGCAGCATATCATCTGTCCCAATTAAAGACAACATGCTATGTCTGACTAGAGCAGGGGTGGGCAACTCCAGGCCTCGAGGGCCAGTGTCCCTGCAGGTTTTAGATGTGTCCTTGGATCAACACAGCTGATTTAAATGGCTAAATTAGCTCCTCAACATGCCCTGAAGTTCTCCAGAGGCCTGGTAATGAACTAATCATTTCATTCAGGTGTGTTGACCCAGGGTGAGATATAAAACCTGCAGGACACCGGCCCTCGAGGCCTGGAATGGCCCACCCCTGGACTAGAGTATGGGAAAAATATATATTTTGTCAAATATTATCCCACAGATATGATCCTTGGGGTAGTTCAGGTGTTGTAGATGAAATATTTTCACCCACAGAAACATAAAAAATATCCTGACAGAAATAATACCTGTCCTAACAGCAGTGGTCTCTTAGACCAGCGGACCCCAACCCTCAGGCCATGGACCGGTAGAGGTCCGCGAGTGGTTTGATACTGGGCTGCGAGAATTGAGGCTCGGTGTGAAATTGATGGTTTTCAGGGTTTTTATTGTTAACTTGTTTTCCCTGGGTCTTTTCCCGTGTTTTAGTTGTGTGTCTTATTTTGAAAGAAATATTTACGCATTACTATAGCGACCAGCAAGCAAAAGGGGCAGAGAGGAGGATGTTGCTCTCAGTGTTGTTGGTGCATTTCAGGGGGGCGCTGCTAATAAAGTTAATTACAATTTCACAGTGAATTTATTATTATATTTACAAAATACCACAGTTTTTGTCTTGATCATATCATTTTGTTTTGTTGTATTTATCTGCGACACCTTAAAGGCCGGTCTGTGAAAATATTAAACAGACATTATTAGACATATTAGACATGAAACCGGTCCGTGGCGCAAAAAAGGTTGGGGACCGCTGTCTTATAGGATGACAATATCTGCATCCTCTGTGTAAGAGGACTCATTGCATGCATTTTGAATTATGTTTTTCAATCAGAAACTCTTGATGCTTTGCTTGATGCTTTTGTTTGTTAGATTGATTTTTGTTTTCTTCATGTGCTTTTTGATAATCTGCCTGTGCTCCTTAATTATCTGATTAGCAACACCTTTGTGCTTTTTTTGAGTAACTAAGCTCACAGATCTAGAAACCAGCATCAGTTTTATTTGTTTTAGTTTGTTTGTTTTCAGTTTAACTTTAATTTGCTCCTTTCAGTCACACTAGACTATAAAAAGCTTGCCAACCTCGTCGTGAACAGGACAAAAAGTCATCAGTAGTTGTTTGGTGATTACACTGGCTTGTAAGTAGGTCTGGCAACCAACTATTGACTAGTCTCTCAAAGGTTGTTGTTGTTGCACACTGATAAGCCTGGTCATTAAAATAATTTGATTGGCTTTCTGTTATTTCCTTATAAATATTCGAGCCATAGCAACGAGGAAAAGCATAAAAGAGGCTCTGTAAAATGAAATCATCATGGGTTTTTGTTTTTTTCTTTCAAATGTTCAGATGTCCGTCCGACACTGTAGCAATCAGATTTATTTTCCCATGTAGACCATTAAGGCTTTTGCTATACTGGTCCACTTAATTGTCATATTTTATTCAACCTTTTTTATTATTATTTATTTTTAATCGTTTTCATTTTGAGTTATTACAGTCTGAACAGACAGGACCGGGGGCCAGGAAAGAGAAAGAAAGAGAGGCTGGGAAGACAGTTAACAGAAGAAGGGGGAAGAAAAATGGAGGAGAAAAGGGACAGAGAGAACACTGAAAATCTGCTTGATCACCTGCTGAGAGAGAGTAAAAGAAGACAACACAGCAGGGAAACCACAACAACAACCAACATGTGACAGTCAATAATAAACACTGAATGTATGAGCAGCATACAGTGCTAATAATGCATTATATTTTTAGAGGCAGAAGCCAACCAAGATAGTGTGTGAGCACCTGTGTGTGTGTGAACGGGCATATGTTCATAAGATGTAAGTGTGTAATATTGCCCCCCAGGTCATGAGGCAGGCATGGAGGAGACCCGGGCCCCACACATCCAGAGGCTCCCCAGAGCACAAGAGTCCAAGGAGGACCACCGCAGTGGCAAAGGGCTGAGGAGAGCCTCATCGTGGTTTTATCAGTGTGGAAATAAAAAAGTTTACTCAAACAAGACAGTGATGCCCTTTTTTGTTTCAAATCTCAGTTTCAAATCAAAAATTGTGTATGAGTACATTTATTTTATAAAATCAGTGATCATACTGTAGCACAGGACCCAAGGATCATCACAGACAGAGTGGCGATTTTTATGCCCAGGATGCAGACGCTCCTCATCAGCTGACACCAGGACACACACTCCCACTCCCCCACACTGCACGACATAAAAAGGTTTCCCTCATTAGGACAGTTCAGCACACCTGCTCTTCCCGCCTCTGTGCCGCCCTGTGAGCTCACTGCGTCACCCCTCCTCTGCAGCAGGCCAGAGACCACGCCTCCGCCACACATATCTTCATTGAAGATGGGCCTCATCACGCTATTTAATAAAACCACTGAGGACTGGGCCACAGCTCGTCTCATTGCCCTTGCAAAATAACAGTAACAGACTTATCTGCATATTTTTAAAACAGCATTTTAAGCTCCATGAGTTTCAGTGGTTTTATATGACTGCTCTGCTGCTGCAGCTCATCTAAACAAACAAAGTCATACAAGGTGAAAAGACAATTTGTTATTTAAAAAAATGAGGCTAAACATAAAGAAATATACATGCATTCATAGAGCAGCACACACCGATGGTCTTCACTGGTGTGATCAGCAGTACTGAAGGTGTCTGATTACACAGTGAGCCATTTTTAGCATCCTTAAAAACACCTCCTTCATCTTTCAAGTGCTGAATTATTGTGAGTTCTGCTCTAAAACCATTTCCATGTCTGCTTCTTGGTTTTCCTGCAGAACATAACACTGATTTCCTAAGTTGTTAAGTGTATATTGGGGGGAAAAAATCATTTAAGTGGTGAAATGACTTTTACTGTATTTTGTAAAAGCATACGTTTGAGTTAAGCAGCAAAAAAACTGTGATTTAACTCACAGGTGCTCTTGTCTTAAGTTCCCTGACCTATGAAAGTGCAGTGTTTTGATTATTCTGTTTTAAATATTGTTTCAACTTTCAAGCATAAGTGTATGTTTAGTACACACACACACACACACACACACACACACACACACACACACACACACACACACACACACACACACACACACACACACACACACTGATTAGGCTTCTTCCTGTCTGTTCTCCCCGGCATACGTGGCCAGGACTCTGCCTCCTCTTCTCCTGCGGGAGGAAAAATGAATAATTAATCGGTGTAAAGTAGAGGGAAATTATACAACATTATGCCATAGTGTGTCCACTCTAATGGCATGCGGCCCATTTTAATGACTCGACCAGCCCACAAAGTGGTACCCCCACCATCCCGCGGCCCCCAGAGTAGCTGTAAACCTGCCGGTGGCCCCAGGCGAGCCATATGCCAGATTTATGGTCCACATTTGTTTCTGCCAGACGCAGCAGAAAGTGGCGGAGCTCCGGCCATGATATGGTTAGTCTCCCAACAAGCTGTCCACTGTGATGTCAAATACAAAGCGATGAGGTAAACATGATTCTCTCAGGGTGCCCTGCATTAATACTGAAATGAAGATTTTTTTTTTTTTCCTTTTTGTTTGTGTTTATGCAAGTAATTATCCCAGTCGGGGCCCAGTTTCGCTCGACATCTTATAAAGCTTTTAACTCGTTTCAGTTCCTCATGCAGATCAGTCAATACGTATCGAACCAGCAGGTCTTTGTAAGTGGACCTTGTTGAGCTTTTACTGAAGAAAGGTGAGAAAGGAGCATTTTTATTTTTGATATAGTTCGATGCATTACTAAAGGTGAACAACCTGGACGACTGTAATGAACTGCTGCAAAACCACCGATAAACAATGAGCAGACGTCACCAGGAGGAGGTTAAGGTCCAATTGTACCAACAAATGTCCACGGCAGTCGGACCCTGGTACAAAATCCTTGTGATATCCTCTTTCCTTGATAATATTCACAGTAAGTGAGTGGTCATTTAGGCCTCCTCTCTGGAGCCTGATGCTAATTATCGCCTGCTGTGTTTAACATGTGAAATATTTTATTTTTCAATATGTAATTAGTCTAATCTCTTATCTGCAATTTTCTGATTTAGTGGAAACAAAAAAGGACTGTGGGAAATAAACTTTGAGTGAGCTGGGATTACAGATGTAGGCTCATAAGATCATTGCATCTTCGACATCTTTTACCTGGATCCAGCTAAGGTCTGGCTCTGACGGTCAGATGTTTGAGGGAACAAGGAGTTGCTTTTTACATGGATCACCAAGAAACTTTGAAAACTTTCAGTCAGCTGGAGGACACAAAAATATCTGCCTAAAAAGGCCATTATGCTAGCTGCCTGAGGAATCAACGCTATTAAGTCTGTTAATAAATGTTGCTTTGTGGTGAACCATTGATAAGACTGAGGCATTTTTCTAATTTTGATCCAGTTGCGGCGCCTCTGATTTTTAAATATTATAAAAGAATACATTGCTGCTGCTCCATGAACAAAGTTGGGATTTGCTCCCCATTTCTGTGACTCTCTACAACAGAGATGCAAAGCACGACCTATTGAGACACACAAGAAAGCAACATTATTGGAAAATAAGCTAAAACAATAGTTTAAGTCAGACTTATAGAGCTGATATTAGAGTTGACACTGAATTGAGTTGCATGCAAAAAATACAAACAGGTAAACATTTATTGCAGATGTTCATAGTCTAAGCTTGAACACTTATTGTTAGACCTTTGTTGAGTTGAGATTGTATAGCCAGACGCTGTTTCCTGAAACCTCAAATGTGATCCTCGGGGACGTTGCTGCCTTTAGCACTTTGGAAAAGGATCTCTGGATGAATGAATTAGCAGCGCTGCACACGGAGTCGAGCGTCAGCAGCATTCTGAATGTTTTCGCCGGTGGTCTCGGCTCAGATCTGCTCTCTGTTCCTCTTCATTTTTCGTGAAGTGGCAGATCTGCTCAGTCATGAACGAGTTCATTACAGTGAGGATGAAGGCAGAGAGGTGGGGAGGAAGTGAGTAAGTGATTATATGCATCCCACCTTCCTCTCCTGTTCTCTCTGATTAAGATGCATCTGCTGCGTCTCTTTGCGCCCCGGCTGCTTTGTGCATTCATCAACATCAGTTTAATGAAGTGATCAGAGGCTGAGATCAGACACAGCCCAGAAATATTACTCCATTAGCCTCTCCAAGCTTTCTGCAAAACAGGAAACACTGACCTGAGGCACACTGACCTGAGGCATTAGGCTTTTCTCACATTCTTTAAAAATGCCGAAGACAAATTTGAAGTATAACTGATTACCTGTCCAGCCTCTCCAAACACAAATCTTCTTTTCTGAATAAAGAACAATCTTTCATCCCTGCACTTCAAACAGGAGGAGAGGAACACACCCCCACTGTCGACACCACCACTGAGAGGCCCGACTTCTCTCTCGCGGCGATGATGTTAATAAACTGTCAGCATGTGGCACTTTGTAATTGGGTTTGTGCCTTGTTTAACAAAGAGCGATTGGATAGTTAGAAGGGAGAGCAGCAATCTATCCGCCTCTCCAGTGAAATGAGCTGAATGTCTCATCCATGAATGTGTTATCCCAGAGGAGCCGCATCTCAGATGTGTCTGTTATCCCTGGCAAATAAACCGAAGCGCTGAGAAACAACCCTCACCCCCCCAGTCCTGACATCATAAAGTCTCTGTAATGCTGTCATAAACATGACACGCTGCACACAGTAGCAGTTTGCACCACTTGGAACAAATGAGCCCACGGCGCTTATTTATGATGTCTTGTGATTTAGTGTCGGAGCCAAACCTGCGGCGCCAATGGGCGGGTTACATGTGTCACATTCAGGACACGGGGCCTACGCGGAGGCTGACAACTGGCACGCTCGCTTGGTGTTTCCAAAAAAAAAAGAAGGGAAACTTCTATTCAAAACTTTTATTTATACTGTTCATTGACCATAAAGTTTAGCTAACAGGATTGTCGTTAGTTTAATTCTCAGATTTAGGTCTGGGCCAATAACTTCAATCCGAAAATGTTTTTTCTTTTGTTGTTAATTTGTTCTCCAAAGTTTTGGCAATCAGGGGCCAAAGCAAATAATGAATTTAGCTGACACATACTCATGAAGTCCCAAAAAGCTGATTCTGTTCATTCTGTTCATCTGGATGTAGCGCTTTTACCATTTCTCCTGAACAGAATCTACTTTTTGGGATTTCCTTACCTGGATGAGTATGCATGAAGACACATCCGTGGTGTGTACAGTAAGAATAAACAACTTTTAATGTATGGGATTAATGCGCAGAAAGTCAAATATAAACACAGACTTTTAATAAATTACATTTACAGTCACCATGACTGTGTCAGCATTTTGACTACAGCCATCTTGGTTCTTTGGAGCCAGAAGTGGCAGTATTCAAATGAAAGTGTAGAGTGCAAAGTCATCAACTAATACTAGCGACAGCAAGCTGTACTCATGAACTCATTGGGTGTTGCTCATAACACCCTTGAGCGAAAGTTGGATTGCATCGCGGAACAGCTCACTGCAGTTGTGAGTTTTCAGAATCGGCTGTTTGGGCAATAGAATGAAAACACCAGCAAGTTTGATACCATCATTGGGAAGCTCGCGGTTCTCCAACAGGAGATTGAGAGACCAGTGTCGGAGTGTTAAAGAACAGCTTTGAAATTCTCATGAGTTGTCACAAAGAAAAATTACCATCATAATCCGGCTACCCCTTCGGCGCCAGCTGTGGGTTCAAGGCCGGAGCTCAAGGCACAGCACAAACACAATCAAGTGCTGTAGCTCAGAGACTCGAATCAGCAAAGGTGAGGCCTAGCAGACAGCGACTGGCACAAGTCACTGTGTAGGCATGCCTGCGAGAGCAGCCCTGCCTCTAACTATAAGCCTTACAAATATTTACATGGACAAGTTATTAAAAAATTATCTACTGTATAGTTATAAGAAGGGAAAGTATCCATAGAAGCCCAAAAAGTGTATTTGTACCAGGTTGGAAACTTGCTTTTTAATGTTATTTGGTTACTGTACCGTGGGGGATTGGATGGGTTTAGGTATCAGCCTCAAATGGCCGTTGAGGGAACTGCAGTTTTTAAAACTTCCTTCATTTTTCAGCCCTGGAGGATGCCACTTACAGTGTAATTTATTTTAACAACAGTTTAATAGGCACAAAATACCAGCACCAATCAAAATGCCATCACACTAATGACAGCGCATGAAGATTATTCAGTAATCTCACTATTCAGTTCACTTTTAAAGAGCACACTGCACATTTATTCTTAAATCGGAAAATAGAAGGAAGATTTTACCAGAGCCCAGGGGAACACTGAGCAACCAACTGGTTGGAATTTAAGTACCCTTTCATCCAATAAACCATCTTGAGATCTGACCAGTAAGAGTGTGACTCCAGCAGTCTCGCCCCCCTCTGGCCACCTGCTGCTGTGATAAAGCCATCAGCCACTGGCTTCTGCCTCGCCCCCTGCTGCCATCCCTGCCTGTGGAACACACCATTTCGTGAGGGGTGATAGGAGATGCTTGGCAGTGGGTGACAACATAGAGAGCTTCCTCCCACAGGTGACACCTCAGCCCTGAAGCACTGACACATCCTTATCTCAGCTGACACGAGGAGAAAAAAAATGCTGACGGTTCTCCCTCACCACAATCGGCAGTTTTTCACTAGATCTCTAAGAATACTCAGCACGGGCACCATAATGGCGAAAATAAAACACCGTCTTCATCAGCACAATGCTTCCTAGGGCAAAGCCTACCCATGGCTGGTTTCAGGGCAGAGACAGCTAGCAGGAGCAATGCCAAGAGGACAAAGGAGGAGGACGAGGGGGGAGGACGAGTCTGACAGCTGTCAGTGATAGTTTCCTGTACAGAATGTTAGTGACAGCCTGCAGAGTCGACCGGTCTGCAGCGCTGACAGCAGCCGGCTTCTTCGAAGAAATGAACGAAGCAGAGATATTCTGCTTCCGAGACCCTCGACTCACAGCTGCAGCTGCCTTAAAAAAAACCTCTCTGCTGACACTGCAGTCTGAAGATGGAGTGTGTGGTCCTGGCTGTAAGATGGGGAATTAAAGTTAGGTATGATAGCACCTCGTAAGTTTTACAGGATATCTTACGTGAGTGTAAAAGTTGACAGTGAAGTGAAGGGAGTACAGTATTTCCAGTAGAATTTGATTCTATTGAGCTGGAAGGAGGTTGGATAAATGCATGTGCATGCACTTTTGTAAGTGAATTCTTAAAACCAGGAGATTCTTGTATCTCCCATATACGTTGCACCAGTAAATGAGCGCCTCCACCTGCCCAGCACCTGGGGCAGGTGTGAGGGTTAGAGCAGTCTCCCAGCTCACAGAGATTGAACTTTCAAAATAAGGGCAGAGGGGGTTTGGTCACAGGTGGCTGGACAGCCTGCCGTGTGGGTAACGATGAAGTGTGCCTCACTTTGAGAGAACTTCCTTATTTATGCACAATATTGACTGTACGTCTTTTTTTCATTGTTAGTATGCAAGAGTGGGCATGCTGGCTCCCAGGATTGTAGACTTTGGACTTCATGCTTGTCGGCTCACTAAAGACTTACCGTGTGTTGTGGAAATGTTGTAAGATTAGATTTACCTGTGCAGGAAGGACACAGGGAGAGATTCAGGCGACTCACATAGAAACATTTATCGCAGGGAGCTCGATACTGACCAGAACAAAGATGATTACTTAAGTTAAGACATATTGCCATCTATCGCTGAAGGTTATTCTCTTAACAGGGCGTATTTATACTCATTCTACACATCAGCAGATCCATACCAATAAGGCTAATGCAGCCTTTTTACCTTCATTCTAAATGGAGTAGAATTTTATGTATGCAAGGTCCTGTCTTTTCTCCTAAAATTAAATCAGAGGCTCTTCAGACCTTGTGGCCTCTGCAGATGCTGAATCATTACATTCTTGTAAGAAATTTCACCTTCAGTGACGTTAGAGACATTATCAAAAAGACCTCCTTTAGTCGCAAAAAAATCTTCCACACTTCGTACTTAAGGTTGAAATGTATATCTATGTGTTGAAGCTCATCTGAGTGACTAACTCAACCTCTGGTGTAGGCTTGTACTAAACACCTAATAAAAACTAAACCAAGACTAATATAAAACTAACATTAGTTCAGTACTGTCGCATGCAAAACATTTTTAAAGGATGAATGTGAAATATTTACTTATGCATTATTCCTTAAATCCCAGAAAGCTGATTAGTTCATCTAGATATAGTGTTTTTATTGGGAAAGCCATGGATCAACTCCTCTGGCACAAACTGAGCAGTGTAATGTACATGGTTAAGTGCCAAGAAGATTGCCACAAATTATACTTTGGAGAAGGAGCAATTTATTACAGGTCAACAAGATTCATCCACAGCTAACTCCAAGTCCAAGTTAGCATGTTCTAAACTGAGTAAAGTGACCCAGACGTATCTGCTTGGCACTCCTAAAAAGAGCTGGTCAAGTTCTTTACATCCTAAGGAAAAGTGCTTCAGTGTGTCCATCACTGCACCTTTTAATTAAGATACACTGGATCATCCTCTATGAAAGGATGTGAGATAATGCTATGTGAGCATTATCCAATCAAAAACTATTGACAATGATCAGAAGTTTTCAAAAGCAAACAATAAAAACAAAACAAAACTGACAAGTGACACAATTTTTTATTTTTACTTTTATATCTGTTCAATTCAATTCAGTTTTATTTATGCAGCGCTAAATCACAACATCAGTCGTTTCAAGGCACTTTATATTGTAAGGTAGACCCTACAACGCCAACAAAACATGCAAATTCATACGACCCCCTATGAGCAAGCACTTTGGCAACAGAAGGAAGGAAAAACTCTCTTTTAACAGGAAGAAACCTCCAGCAGAACAAGGCTCAGGGAGGGGCAGGGCCATCTGCCACGATTGGTTGGGGTGAGAGAAGGAAGACAGGATAAAAGACACACTGTGCTGTGCTTTTCATAGTCAAACAATTCCGTGACAACCTGTTCCCTGTGTATAAGTGCATCACTGTGCAAGAATATTATATGTATCTATAATATTTCTAAACGATTTCTAAAATTCTAAAATGTAAAATATGAATGTTACACCAGTAAATGAATGTTTACTTCGGTTATGGTGTCATGTTTGGTATTATGGTATTGGCAGCTTTTCAGATTACATTACTATTTTGCTTCCAGGTTGAGAAACTTCCATGTTAAAAAAACTCAAAATTTATTTAACCTGATGTTACAGATAGCAGATCCATGCTAATAACATCTGCTATGAATCTAAGTTGTCTGGTGTAATTGCAGGTTTTTATGAATGTACGAGTTTTCATGAGTTTTCTGTAACATCTTTATTCAGACTCATGACATTGTTCATCAACACTGTGGGAAAAATGTTTTGACTGTAAGACAGCGACCTTAGCGTTTCTATAGGGACATCTTTGAGTAAAGTAATTTTAGTACTTCAGACTCTCCACAATCACTAATGGGATGACTCACTAATATACAGTTGTGTTTGCTCCCTACATGTTCAACACATCACAGTTATGGTGACAAACTGTTAATGCAGAGTACCTTTGGTTGACTTTCTGCTTGTCCTCTTCTTCTTTATCAAACGATGAAGAGCTGATCTTTCCCCCCCCCCCCCTTTTTTTTTTTTTCTTTTGAGACTTCAAGTCTGACACAGCTCTCCAGATAGTGAGCCTCAACTCTCCCAAGACTGTGGCGCCTGCCTGGGAGCAATAACTGCAGAAAACTAACTTGTTAAAAGTCTGGGCCATCACTCAACTGCTCTGATAGACAAAATCCATCTACAGTAAATACCAAGGGCACTGCAAAATGACAAAAATGGTGGGAAGAACTGCATATGACAGATACTTACACTTCTTTTAGTTTTTAAAAACTAAGAAGTCTATAGGTTGGACTGCTTATGGACCACAGTCATGAAACTCACTATATAAACTGCAAAGGGTGACAGGATTATCAACATTTATATAGCTTTTTGCAGTTACACTCCAGTTGTTGTTTGTAAATACATTTCGCCAAGTGCAGCGGCGTTTTGGGGTTACTGGGCTGTGTTGCCATATCTTTACATAAATGTCCATCAAACAGTGACACTAATAATGGCTTTCACTGATTTCTTAGTCAAATACAAAAAATATGTGGCTTCCAAAGATGAACAAGAATAGAAATGTTTCATTATTCATTTGTTTGGTGCATATAACCAACCACTTTGGCCATCTCACTACATACAGCGACATGATGAAGATAAAAACAATAACATGAAATTAACTGACGTCACTTCATACATGATGCGAAGATGTACCGCATTAGTAGTGGACACCTGGTGGATGGTGTGGTCAACCAGGGCGGGTAGAGATGGCGACATAGACTTGCATTTTAAACATACGTTTTTTTCCCCCTGCAAAACTAAACTGAAGCAAACGTTACTATTGGTCGTGATTTTATTTGTTCCAACGTTTCAATGTGTTCAAAGAGCTCTGCAGTGTGTCAGTTGTTGATTGTTTTTTTTTTCTCTTTCTTGCTTTAACTTTTCTGACGCCAGAAGTTGGAATTCTGTCAGGTGGATTCATCTCAACTTGATAACTCAGCACATCTTTTTCAGTTGCTAATAAAACACTATGATAGAGCACAGTCACCCTCAGCCCTCAACCTCACTTATTGTCTGTTGTTAGTCATCTTTTTATTAATGTAATATTGATTTTTTTTTTGTTAGTTTGTTAAAAGAAACCTTGTTTCGTTTCTCCTCCTGCATTTATTCATATAAATTTGTGATTCCATTTCCATAACTGCGTGAATAATAAGTGCACACACAGAATTAAGATGTGCAGCTGCAGATTTGAGGTCTCACGGCAGTATATTATCTTTTTCCTCCCAAACTGACCCCACCTTGACTAACATTTTCCATCTGTATACAACTGTCAATAGATGCTTCAATATGCTTTACATAACTTATGAAGGACATCAAATAGGACATACAAGCACAGAATAAAGAATAAAAATGCTTTTTACAAAAAATAAAAATAAATATGGATTTCATAAATGTAAGCTGGATCAAGTCCACAGACTGTCTATTGGCTCTTTCTTCAAACTCTAAACACTGAGAAATAACTGAAGTAACTTGCAGGAGAAACTTTTTATGTTCAGTGGTGTTCTGGGTAAATTATAAACCAAAACCTAATTTAACTGACACATTTAAAAGCTATTATAACTTAAACTAGAAAGCGAAAATTTCTGAAGAAATTTTAAGTGTGCCTATGCCGCCGCTAATCAGTATAGTTTGCCATTCAAACGGCTACAGAGAGCAAAACTCAGCAGAGCAGCCATTCTCCACCATGAACTATGGTAAAACCAAACACCGCTCGCGCCTCACAGATGACAGCTTACAGTTTTGTGTAAAGATGAGGTGACTTCGTACAGCCCCAATTTGTAGACGCTGTGCGCAGAGGTTCATAAGCAGACCCGACAATGTTTGCATGAACACACTTTGAAGCATTACGTTATGGACCACTTTTCACACATAGTTGCTGTACCCACACAGCCGGCTGTAGCTTTTCATCTCATAGCCCGACACATACACAAAAAAAAAAAAAAAAAAAGCAGAGAGAGCACAGACTTTACACCTGAGAGGCGTGATTGCAGATGCCGCTGAGGTGGGTCCACCTCCCCTGCAGCGGCACTGCAGACCACGCCCTGCCACACACATCAAACACGTAAAATAAATATTTATGCACTTTTCATTCACTTTTTGTTTTTTGTTATTTTTACACAGTGTTCTGAATGATTAACAATGGTCTACAGCCAATCTTGTGTATTATTATACAAACTTTGGTTGTAAGATTCAGATAACTATTTAATAAAAGCTAAATATTTTATATGAGAGTAAGAAAGAAAAGTATATCTTTGTCTCATACTCTCATCAGACAATACATGAACCTCTCAATAAACAAAATATATGCTCGGATTAAATGACAAACCGCTATTTTACACAGTGGAACACTTATTTTTAAACAAAACCAATGCAGTTCGCCACTGACAGTGCTTACCTTTGCACATCACAGTAAACACTGAACCAAGATGGCGCCGACGCGAATGAGAAATCTGAACTACGGTGTCCTGCAGAGGACAAATGGTCAAAATTGCTAAAATTTACAACATATATGCAAGCTCAACAGCGACACCTTGTGACTTATTCCAGTCACTACCTTACATATACATAACGTCTTACCTGACATTCAGTTCACCGGACACTCATACTGAATCACCAGCCCATATAAATGAAAAATAAGTCCAGCAGCCAACCAAGAGTCATCACGAAAGACTAGGGGTGACACGACAGCGTGAGCGGGCCTGGGTGTCAGCCAGCCCAGCCTGGGTGTCAGCCAGCCCGACCTGGGTGGCAGCCAAGCCGCGCTAGCCAGCTAGCCGGCTAGCTGCCATGCGGCGGTGAAACGAGAGCGTGAGCCGGCCTGGGTATCAGTCAGCCCGGCCTAGGTGTCAGCCAAGCCGCCCTAGCCAGCTAGCTGCCATGCGGCGCTAGCAGTAACATCGTGAGAGATATGGGACTTCTTGATAAAATATGGGACTTCTTGATAAAACAAGCAGATATTTGAAGTTTACACCCCTACATTCTCGCCTGAAAATAGGGGAGGCTGTCATAAAGTTCAACATCAGTAACTTAGCGCGCACAGCTGTATAGAAACTCCGTCGTGCTAGCTAGCACGCAGTACAGTTATTGTAACTGTCAGCACAACGAAAATAAACTACACCTAAACTCGGTTTATATCTGACCCAAATAGAGTGCAGTTAATAACGTCTTACCTGAAATTTAGTTCACCAGCCGCCTGCTTCTCCTGCATTGGGTTTCCCTTATCCACGATTGAGCTCCGCGTTAGCCACCACCGGTCGATCGGTGTTTCTTTCCCCGCATACGAGGGGAAGAGACATATACTGGTGGCTAACGCGGAGCTAGCTAGCCACCGGTATATGAACAACTCAGTTATTTTTTCCACATCGACCAGCATCATCGGCCCATATAAACGAAAAATAAGTCCAGCTAAGACAAAGACTGTTTGCGGAGCGATCGGGGGTGAAAGGAGTTAGAGACGCCTCACTGAAAGCCAAGCCTGGGTGCTTTTGAGCGAAGCGGCGGTAGCCGGCTAGCCGGCCGGCCGAACTAGCTAGCCGGCTAGCAGCAACATCGTGAGAAATCTGTTGCTAATATGGGATGTTTTGACAAAACGAGCAGATATTTGACGTTTAGAGCTGCTTTTCCACCATCCCTGGACTCGCACTAGTTTGCATACAGGGAGAACCAGTCAACCGAGGATGCGATCGCCACAGTGCTGCACACATTACTGAAGCACTTGGAACACAGGAACACCTATGCACGGCTCCTCTTTGTAGACTACAGCTCGGCTTTTAATACCATCCGGCCATACAAACTCCGTCCCAAACTCCACCAACTGGGACTTAACTCCTCTCTGTGCAACTGGATTGTGGACTTCCTCACTAACCGTAGACAGAGTGTCAGAGTGGGTAAGAACACCTCTTCCACCCTTGTGGTCAACACCGGTGCCCCTCAGGGGTGTGTTCTGAGCCCTCTGCTATACACTCTCTTCACCCATGACTGTATTTCCTCCTGCGCGTCCAATCTCATTGTTAAGTTTGCAGATGACACTACAGTGCTCGGACTTATATCCAACAATGATGAGACAAACTATAGGACAGAGGTGCAACAACTAGAGTCATGGTGCCACGACAATAACTTGGTCTTAAACACCAAAAAGACCAAGGAGATCATTGTAGATTTCCGGAAGAGGGGTCATAACAACCATCTGCCTCTCTTCATTGGCAGTGAGGCGGTGGAGAGGGTGAGCAGTTTTAAATTCTTGGGGGTAACTGTGACCGAGGACCTGTCCTGGGGCAACCATATCACCTCAGTTGTACGGAAGGCCCAACAGCGCCTCTACTACCTGAGGAGACTGCGGAGCGCACACATTCCCAGATCTCTGATGTTGAACTTCTACAACTGTGCCATCAGCAGCATTCTGACGTATGGATTTCTAGTGTGGTTCCCCAGCTGCACCAAGGCCGATCAGCAAGCACTCCAGCGGGTGGTGAAAGAAGCTGGCAGAATTATTGGAACAAGTCTGCCAGAGATCAGTAATATCTTCCCCACTCGCTGTCTGAGGAGGGTGCACAGTATCCTGCGGGACCAACATCACCCTGCGCGCCACCTTTTCCATCTGCTGCCCTCAGGGAGAAGGTACAGGTCTATACAGGCCAGAACATCCAGACTGGCCAACAGCCTGTATCCACAGGCTGTGAGGCTCCTGAACTCTCTGCCCCCCTCTCACGGACAATAACCATATCCAACTTCTTAATAGCAATGAACTGGTCTGCATTGGTGCATCATATCTTTATTCTCTTCCCCCTCCTGCCCCCCCCCCCCTCTTTCTTAAATAGATAACTATCATATCTGATATCATATCTCACAGTACAATAATATTGAATGGGTTGCATTGTTGTATTTTGTCATGTTTCTCAGGTCTTTGTCTGAATTTCTACGAACATTATTGCTAAGGATTGTCTTATTGCATTGGAGTCACACTGGGTTAAATATGTACACTTGGGTTTTAAGGGGTATTTATTATTTTCTTCATTTTTTTGGGTTGTATGGAAGCCCCAAACGCAATTCCATTGTTCTTGACAATGACAATAAATAAATAAATACTAAAATACTAAATACTAATACACACCTACATTCTCACCTGAAAACCGGTCGATCGGCGGCCGCCTCACATGTTTCTTTCCCCACATATGAGGGGAAAGAGACACATACCGGTGGCTAGCTAGCTCCGCGTTAGCCACCACCAAACAACTCAGTTAGTTTTTCCTCATCGACCAGCATCATCGGCCCATATAAACGAAAAATAAGTCCAGCTAAGACAAAGACTGTTTGCGGAGCTATCGGGGATGAAAGGAGTTAGAGACGCCTCACTGAAAGCCAAGCCTGGGTGCTTTTGAGTGAAGCGGCGCTAGCCGCGCTAGCTAGCCAACATCGTGAAAAATCTGTTGCCAATATGGGATGTTTTGACAAAACGAGCAGATATTTGACGTTTACACACCTACATTCTCACCTGAAAATATCTTAAAAGTTTACTTTGTGACCTAGAAACACAAATAAGAGGAATATATTAAACCAAGTGGCAGCCGCCATTGTTTGACTGGTAGAGGCGTGCTTTGAATTGTGGGATATGCAGTTTTCCACCAAGCATACACCCTTGCCGTTACCGTAACTATTCAATGCTTCGTGCAACCTTAAGAATTCCAATGGTTCCTGAAAGCACCGACGCTGTGCGCGCCGTTCATATTGTTGTCATTATGGTAATCCAAATACGGGGACATACCACTAGAGTGAGCCAACACACCACAAATTAAGTGAGTGAGCAAACACACCACAAAGTAAGTAAAGTTTCACTTTCGTTCGTTCCCATTCATTTGAATGGGCAAAAACTTGCATTAAAATATTCATATTTAAAAAACTATAGAAGTAATAAACACCAAAAGTCATAGCACACCATTCCTGATCCAGCCGCACAAAATGATATAACATATATGAAGCTTGTGTCAAAACTGTGGGATGAGTTACGCGCGAAAATTTCAGGCTGAAAAAGGAAAATAATAATAATAATAATAAATCCGAGCAATAGTAATAAGTGTGCCTTTTGGCATAGGCACACTTAATAACCTCCCTACACGTGTAGGTTTGGCCTGAAGCCATCAATTGGTCGAGGCCTCTTGGTGCCCAGGGGCTCCTCCGGCAGCAGGACGGACATGGAGCACATCCAGCTCCATCGTTGCACTAATCCACCATTCTTCCACTGAATGGAGCATTACCATAAACGCTTGGCAGCCGGAGGAGGCATTGTATTCCAAAAAGTCTGTGAGCCTCTCAAATGCGCATTGTTGAAATTCACCTGTTGCCTGGGAGATGAGATGAGAATGGCCCATTCCCTGAGGTCGGGTCTATTATGTAATATACTGGACTTTGGGCTCTTAAAACTCGTCCTGCCTGACCGGACGGGCCTCCGGGGCCATCTCTAAACCGTGAAGAAGAGCTGTGCCAGAAAATGTGGGGCTGCCCTGTGCTGAGCCATTTGGTTTAATTGAATTGTTGTCACTTGTGGGCAGCTCAAAAATAAGTAAGCTTTGTAATATGTTTTGATTGTCTAATTTAAAGGCTGTGACTGTTTCAAATCAGTGCAGATGACCACACAAGTGACGTTTATATCCGAAACCCGTCTGTGCCTGTGCAACACTAAAATGACATTTTATTCATAAACCAAAACGAAAATCTCTTGAAATAAAAGTCACACAATCCTGAGTTTAATATATATATATATATATTGCTCTCCCCCCGCTTCAGGACACCTAAACCAGGAGATGCCGGACTAGAGCAGCGCAGATACTGAAGGACCCGTCCCATCCTGGCAACAAACTGTTCCAACTTCTGCAATCTGGTAGAAGGTTCCGCATCTTCCGGGCAAGGACAGAGAGACTCAAGAGGAGCTTCTATCCTATATATGTATATATATATATGTGTATGCATGTGTATATATATATATATATATACATATATACACATGTATGTATATATATATCGTGATGACGGCTTAATCTACTTTAACACGTTAATTTTGACAGCACTAATATATATATAAGTATACCTAAATTTTTTATTTAAAGCGATGACAACTTAAGCTTGCATAAGGTAACATGAGAATAACTTTTCTCTGATGTTGTCAGTGGAGTTACTACAACAGCACACTTACTGTCCTAAAACCTGTTGTAATCTACTGTACACAAACTGCTAGGTTTCCAAATCCTGTTTTCTCGTTTATAAAAATGTCCTGAAACTATAAAATTCATTTGCATTCAGAGGGCAGCAGAGCAGTTCTTTTGCTTCACTGAAGATCATGAATTCAAACTTGGAGACTAATGAGAAAAGGAGTGGAACCGAGTCTCCTTTGTATCGTGGAAACCCAAAGTCTTTACTTCAAAACCCTAATATAAGATGAGAGGGGCTAAAGCAAGGAGGGAGTTTTGTTCTGGAAAGAAGCTTGAGTGTCTCTAAAGTGTCAGGGGGCCAAAGCTATCTTTCTGTTAAAGTGTTGCATCAAATAATCCGTTTCTCTCCTTTCATGTGTCTGCTGTGGAAGCAGAAGAGACGAAACAGGAAGTCAGGGATAAATCAGGACTCGTTCCCTCCGTGGTATGTGTCTGCATCCGCCTGCAAGATGAAATCCTTTTTACCACAATTTAGGAGCCAAGCAGTGCAGTTACGAGAATTATAGCAGCACTTCATGTAGACCCGTCGTTACTCAAAAGCGGCGGGACAGCCTCCAAGTAGGTCCATCTTTTATACACAGAGGGGAAATTGCATATTGATTGCAATCTGTGTTCGCGTTTGCGAGTGTGTGTTTACTAGCATATGTGTGTAGAAGTGTTTGTTTGCATGTGGGTGTGTGTGTGTGAGAGAGAGACAGAGTTGGAAGTTTAGATGACAGTCCAAAAATTAGAGTGTGAAAGAGCAAGAGGAAGGAAGAGAGACCGGGAGTAAAGAAATGAGGGAGGCGAAGAAGATAAACTTTTGCACTCTGGGACAGAGATTTGAAAGACTTTAACATTGACTAATGTGACAGAGGTAAAGGGAGAGGTCTTTCTTGAGTTGGACGATATCGCCAGGTGAGAGGGACCAAGGACCGCCTACCAGAAACAGGAATATAAAGGAGGAATGGCAGGAATGGTGCTGATGGGTTTTGCAGTGGGGTTAATCACATGCACAGTGATCCATGTCACTTATCCTGACATTACCTTGGATAAAACAACAAATTCTCCTAGTGACTGAGTTTGTTGCTTTTAGACCGGAATATTGGAATCCTAAAAGAGTACAAAGGGACATTTCCTTCCACATTAGCTTGTCTTTATTTCCTGAATAAATCCAGTAATACTCCTACTCACATATAAAATATCATAAAGGGTGGAGCCGAATGCAGACTCTGAGGCAGACTTGAGATAACTGTGCATGTAAAAATCCAAACTTCAAATGCCAGAATATAAAAAATCCCGATGCTCACTCGTAACTCAAATGTACGACCCAAAGACTTGAACGGTCAGGCCCCGATCTTTTTTAAAGACCTTTTTATCCCAATAGGACGGTTCAGATTGGAGGCTTACCTGTGGTAAGATTCAAAAAGCAGAACGGGAATACTCAAACCACCGTGTTTTACAGAAGACCCTCACTGTTTTACCTGACCTCATTCGCACATATTGTCAATGATAGCGAAAGATGGCACAGTGTGGCGTGAAGAACATGTGGGGACCTGTCTCCCTTTCACCCCAATAGAAGCGTACACTGCAGATGGAGAGCCAACGGCTAAGGCCAGGAGAAGTATCTCGAGTCGCCTTCAGAGCTTCCTGTGTTTCGTCACTCTTGACATGCTTCGTAGCATTCAAGAATGGACTATTCAACATGCACAGCAAACGGAGCATGTTCATTGGTTCATGGACCTCCCTGAACTAATGGCATTTATTGCAATTGTGATCTTGCGGGGGGTTTGCAGGCTTCCATCTGTAAATGACTGCTGGTCAGCAAACCTGGGAAACCCACAGATAATTGGAATTATGGCACGAAACCACTTCCAAAACATCATGCAACACCTACGCTTTGATGACAAGTCCACCCGCTGTGATCGAGCAAAGACTGACAAGTTTGCTGCAATTTCCAGTGTGTGGGGATCATTTGTCACCAACTGCATCACGTGCTACAACCCTGGTCTACATATCACCATTGATGAACAGCTTTTCCCATCAAAGACTCGGTGCTGTTTCCTGCAGTATATTGCAAGTAAACCTGACAAGTTTGGGATCAAGTTTTGGGTGGCTTGCGACCTAAAATCCAAGTACATTTGCAATGTCTTCCCATATCTTGGCAAGGACCCCAGTCGTCCCACTGGGGAGAGACTTTCTGAAAATGTAGTAATGAGGCTGATGGAACCATTCCTAGACAAGGGCAGAAATGTTACCACGGACAATTTTTTCACATCGCTTTCACTGGCACAAAAACTTCTTAGACGGAAAACCACCATCCTCGGCACAGTCAACAGGATTCGCAGGGAAATTCCTCAATCCACTAGACAGACAGATCGCAATGTATTCACCACTCAGGTATGTTGCAGGTCTTTTGTGGTTCTATGTTTATGTGTTTCATTGTGTGTAAAAGGGCTATGAAAATAACAATTTATCTTATTTCTTAGGTGTTTTCAACCTCTGCTGCCACGCTGACGGCGTATGCGGCCAAACGGAAGACGACAGTCTATATTCTTAGCAGCATGCACAGCGTGGTTCAGACTGATAACACCACCAAAAGGAAGCCAAACACTGTCACCCTTTACAACAAAACAAAGTGTGGCGTGGATGTGATGGACCAGATGGTTCGGGAGTACACTGTCCGCAAAGGAACACGGCGCTGGCCAGTCGCCGTGTTTTATAACATGATTGACATGGCAGCACTGAATGCACATGTGCTGTATCAAGCATGCACCGGGACGAAGGAAAGACGGGTGGACTTCCTGGTGGCGCTTGCAACAGAGTTGGCTCACTCTCATGTAGCTGCGAAGAAGGCAAGAAAAGATCAGTTGCTTCGGGCAGAACCCTCCACACCTAGCCCTGGAAAAAGAGCCACGTGTCAGGTCAAACACAAATGCAAGAAAAATCAGGCCACTGTGCGATGTGTTCACTGCAAAAGATACACATGTGGTAAATGCAGACTACAGGTACCATGGCAGTGCCAGGATTGTGAGTGATTGCTGACAATGTTGAATTATTTGTAAATATGTGTACAAATGGTTGGTTTTTTGTACTGTTTTTATCAATAAATGTCAGCAACAAAGGACATACACCCATGTGTGTTGATTTCTCCCCAAGATGGCAAACTGAAACACTCCACTCCCCCACCCCCACTCCCCTCCCTCCAGAATTCCTACTTAACAGCCTAATATACATATGAATGACTAGCCAATTTAGCTTCCACTTCCACCATTTGACTGCTCTCCGGGTTTTATAGGTAGAAAGGTAGAAGCCTGGGGATGCTAGTGTTAACCTGATATTTCACATGCAGATTCATCACTTCAGTCCACTTCACGTCTAACTTGGCATACCTCAACCTTTTCTCCCTGTTTCCCTTCCTTCAGAATGGCTTCTTGACACTTATTTTGTCCTCCTTTGACTAGTTTCCTTTGTCTTTTTTTAAGGACACATCAAGCTGCCAAGATGTAAAAATGAATGGTAAATGGCCTGTACTTGTATAGCGCTTTTTTACTTGGTCCCTAAGGACCCCAAAGCGCTTCACACTACATTCAGTCATCCACCCATTCACACATTGGTGATGGCAAGCTACATTGTAGCCACAGCTGCCCTGGGGCGCACTGACAGAGGCGAGGCTGCCGGACACTGGCGCCACCGGGGCCTCTGACCACCACCAGTAGGCAACGGGTGAAGTGTCTTGCCCAAGGACACAACGACCGAGACTGTCAGAGCCGGGACTCGAACCGGCAACCTTCCGATTACAAGACGAACTGCCAAAGTTTCGGCTAATAGCTCTTTGTGAATCACCTTGTTGGTGCAAAAATATTGATTTTATGCCTGGCAAAATGTGTTATCGTTGGCATTTTTTTAAAGATTCAGCTAAAGAAACAAGTAAAAAATTCATAGAGATTGAATTTAAAACTGATTCTTTGCCAATTTTTGTGTGTGGAGTGTTCTTCCCATGTGTTAGGTGCCTTTTTATACTTGAATTATTCATCTATCAGCAACCTTCAGTAAACCTGACAACTATTGTCCAAGACCACTTTTAAAACATTACAAGAAAGTCTGGCCACATAGAAGTAAAACATACAGATATCATATGAAGATAATCAGCATAGGATGGATATTTACTGCTATCCTACAGTAGCTTAATTAGCATTGTTGCAAGGCCTAACAAAAGACAAATAAGGATAATTTTTGAACTGTAAGTCATGGAAATCTACTCTAATAGAGCCCAATAATAAAAATATGGAGCTGGAGAGGACTGGAATAGGTCATTTTTAATAAAAGTTGACTTTAATGTTAACAAACTATAACATCATTATAATTTATTACTCGTTTATGCCATCAAATTGATCCTTTAATGTGA
The DNA here is from genome assembly GCF_057382275.1 of Copadichromis virginalis. Taxonomy (NCBI): domain Eukaryota; kingdom Metazoa; phylum Chordata; class Actinopteri; order Cichliformes; family Cichlidae; genus Copadichromis; species Copadichromis virginalis. The sequence continues at coordinate 12,193,963 of NC_140619.1, read as the reverse complement.
AGGCTTGGCTGATGATAAGAGTATGACTGCACCTCAGTATTCAACATGGTAGCCTTAAGATAAGATAAGATAAGATAAGATAACCTTTATTAGTCCCACACGTGGGAAATTTGTTTTGTCACAGCAGGAAGTGGACAGTGCAAAAGTTATGACGCAAAAATTAGAATACAATAAGAATAAATACAGTACACAGCTGTACAGAATAGAATAAAATAATATACTATATACAGTAGAATAAAATAGAATAAAAATATACAATAAGATAAAAATAGAATACGAATGCTATATACAACTGAGTAAAAATACAACGATGCCAGAAAAGATTATTGCACTTAGTGTTATTGCACATGTGTGGATGTGTGTGTTTGTTCAGTTAAAGTCTTTGTTGTGGAGTCTGACAGCAGTGGGGAGGAAAGACCTGCAAAATCTCTCCGTCCCACACCGTGGGTGCCGCAGTCTCCCACTGAAGGAGCTGCTCAGTGCTGTCACAGTCTGCTGCATGGGGTGGAAGACGTTGTCCAACAGGGATGACAGCTTAGCCGCCATTCTCCTGTCACTCACCACCTCCACTGGGTCCAGAGGGCATCCTAGAACAGAGCTGGCCCTTCGGATCACCCTGTTCAGTCTCTTCCTGTCCCCAGCAGAGATGCTGCCGCCCCAGCAGACCACACCATAAAAGATAGCAGAAGCCACCACAGAGTCATAGAAGGTCTTCAGGAGTGGGCCCTCCACCCCAAACGACCTGAGTCTCCGCAGCAGGTACAGCCTGCTCTGCCCTTTCCTGTAGAGGGCGTCTGAGTTATGAGTCCAGTCCAGTCTGTTGTTCAGATGAACACCAAGGTACCTGTAGCTGTCCACAGCCTCAATGTCCATACCCTGGCTGTTCAGTGGTTGCAGTGGAGAATGCTTGTGCCTGCGGAAGTCTACCACCAGCTCCTTGGTTTTACTGGCGTTGATCTGGAGGTAGTTCAGCTGGCACCAGTCCACAAAGTCTTGAGTCAGTCCTCTGTACTCCTTGTCGTCCCCATCAGTGATGAGGCCGACTATTGCAGAGTCATCAGAGAACTTCTGCAGGAAGCACTAGGTGGAATTGTGGGAGAAGTCTGCAGTGTAGATGGTGAAGAGGAACGGAGCCAGAACCGTTCCCTGTGGGGCCCCCGTACTGCAGACGACCCTGTCCGACACACAGCCCTGAGTCCTCACATACTGTGGTCGGTCGGTGAGGTAGTCCAAAATCCAGGTAGTGAGGTGATGGTCCACTCCAGAGTTCTCCAGCTTGTCCTTCAGAACCGAGGGAAGAATAGTGTTGAAGGCACTGGAGAAATCAAAGAACATGATTCTCACAGTGCTTCCAGCGGTCTCCAGGTGAGCGAGGGAACGATGTAGGAGGTGAATGACGGCATCATCCGCTCCAATGCCAGGCTGGTAGGCAAACTGAAGTGGGTCCAGTGATGAGCTTGTTAGGCGCCGAAGCTGAGCCAGGACCAACCGCTCCAGGGTCTTCATCAGGTGGGATGTCAGAGCCACCGGCCTGTAGCTGTTGAGGTCCTTGGGGCGTGAAGTCTTTGGCACTGGTACAACACAGGAGGTTTTCCAGAGCTGTGGGACTCTTCCCAACCTCAGGCTCAGGTTGAAGAGGTGCTCCATCACCCCACACAGTTGGTCCGCGCAGGACCTGACGACCCTCGAGCTGATGCCATCTGGGCCCGCTGCCTTCTTGCCATTAATCCTCCTCAGTTCCCTCCTAACCTGGGTGGTTGAGAGAGACAGGCTGGAGCCTTGTGTTGAGTGTGTATTGGATGCTGTTGTTGGGGGTGGGGGGGAGTGAGCAGGGTGAATAGAGGAGGTGTGAAGTGTCTGAGGTGTCAGAGGTGGAACAGCAGCAGTGGGGGTGGGTGAGTCTGCAGCCGATGTTGTAGACTGTCTCATGGTTGAATCAAATCTGTTGATTGTGGATCAACAAACACTTACAAGTAAGTTGAATCCAGTTCTGTGATTCAAGGGCCACCAAACTGCAAACTCTAGTGGATTTCTTTTCAAGAACTAATGCAAAAAAAAAACCCTCTTTGTGTCCTGAAGTGAATCCACTGATCACACTGACAGAAAACTGATCGTCACCTGAAATGTAGCTGTTACAAATGCACACCGAGGGTGAGAGACAACGAGTGGCACAAAGGGAGAGAGAGGTGGAGAGAGAAAGGGACAGGGAGCTTGGCTGATGGAGTGATGGAGAGCTGGAGAGGTTTGAGGGGATGGAAGAGTGGAGGAGTCTGTTTTCACTCTAATCTGTTTACTTTGCAATTTGTGTTTTCAGAGCGAGTCCATTCATTCTGCTTAACCTGACACTTCACTCACCAACAGGAAGAGTGTGTGCGTGTGTGTGTGTGTGTGTGTGTGTGTGTGTGTGTGTGCATGAGTGAGATGGAGAGAGACGAATCTCATTTAAACCTCCCTTTTATTGAGATGTGTTTGCCTGCATTTAAATGTGTGTGTGTGTGTGTGTGTGTGTCAGACACCACATTTACGTCTTGTCTTTTTGTAATTGCATATGCCTGTGTGTGTGTGTGTGCCTGTGTGTGTGTGTGTGTGTGTGTGTGTGTGTGTGTGTGTGTGTGTGTGTGTGTGTGTGTGTCAGACACCACATTTACGTCTTGTCTTTTTGTAATTGCATATGCCTGTGTGTGTGTGTGTGCCTGTGTGTGTGTGTGTGTGTGTGTGTGTGTGTGTGTGTGTGTGTGTGTGTGTGTGTGTGTCATGTGAGCATCCATTAGCTGAGCATGGTTGGACTGTAATTATTCAGCAGTGAAGCCATTAGCTGAGGCAACAAACAACAGGCCGTCCTTTGTATTATACTTCCTGTGTCTATATTCCAAATTATTCACTCATCAATGCTCAATACTCATTATGAGGGCAATTACTATTCTATAGTGTAGAATATACTACTGTACATTGTGTGAAACTGAAAATTAAGATGGGTATGTGTTTGTACAGTGTACAGCCACTATATATGTCAGAGTAATTAGCTCTGTGTTTTTATGGCCCACTGACAGATGAGACTAATATACAGGATAATTGATATGTGCATTTACACTATGCTGGCAAAATGGAAGGAACAGGAAAACGTACTATTAGACCGTTTAATTGCTACTGATGTATTTTTGTATGACATATTTAATATTCTATTAGTTTTGACTTTTTCTTAAATTACAAGAAACTGTTGTGTTAGCCAAAAACTTTAACTTGAATAACAATGTTTAGCATTTTCTGTGTTTGTCTTGCGACAGACTGGCGACCCGTCCGGGGTGTACCCCGCCTCTGGTTCTATGATACCTGGGATATGCTCCAGCCCGTGCACCACCGTGAATTAGATAAGTAGAAGGGATATATTACTATTACTGCTATTACTTGTATTTACTTGTACTTAATTAAAGGATATGTGCATCACCACTTCTACTAATGAGTCAGAGTTCAGACACATAACAACACATAAGCCACATTTAAATCAAAGCATTCCATCATGGAAAAAATGACATTCCCACTGTTTTATCCACGCTTCAGCTGTTGGACAGATGGCCTCATATACTTTGATCTACAGAGGAGTTCAAACCAGCAAACTACTGGAACTTCTCTTTTTATAGAGATGCTCACCCTTGCTTATGATCAGTGAGCCAAGTGCATTTGATTATCAGCACCTGGCTGCTAGCTACTCTGTAAATTGCTGTTGAAGCAGCAAGTTGTTCACGGGACTGCACAGAGTCCTCTGAGAACTTTTCACGGATTCAACATTTTTTGTGTTTTTAGAGGCTGTGGTCTTCTTCTCCACGACAGTGTTATCAGAGTCAGACTCACTGATGTAATCAAATATTTAGTTTAGCTATTTAAAGGTGTACGGTACCTAAAGCATACACTCTGTAATTATGTGGTTAGTTAAGTGCTGTTAATGGATTCTTAATGAAATACTTTGCTAGCAAAAAATTTGACTATGTAAGCAATCTTAGCGTTACCGTTATTTAATAGTTTGCACATTTTCCAAATGTGTATCATCATCTGACAGAAATTAAGATGAAAACCAGATAACTTTTTTTAACCTCCAGGCCATGAAATGAGCAGAAATAACCGTTCTTGAGGCCTGATGATTTTTTTTTTCTCACTGAGATGTCTGAACAGACTTGTGTAGCAGCTAAACTCCCCTTGAATCTTTCACATTATATATATTTCATGCTGCTGTCCGGCTGGACCTGCATGTTTCTCAGAGTTTCACAGGTACAGTAGACAACAGGACTCTCACCTAAGGCGGTGGACGTGTCGAGGAGCTATAATCTGAACACTTGCTGCCACAGGAATCAAAAGAAACCTGAGGGAAGGAAGAGACAAGGTGAAGGACACAGCAGAAGCAGATCTACCTCACCCCCCAAAAAAAGAGAGGGGAAAAAAAAAGAAGTAAAACCTCTGTTCTTTGAAAGCGGTGAGCGCTGTCAAAACAGAGGCCGGTCAAACAGCTGCTTTTGTCAACAGGCATTGTGGAGTGGAGCATCTTTCTGTCGAAACATCAGTCAGAGCAGCGAGGATAAACTCCGGCGTGACGCTGCTCGCGCTCAGCGTTACCCGCATGCAGCTCAGAGACTCTGACAGGCTGCTTTCTTCGCTTCACTCCAGTCCTCTTCACTCTGCTTCTTTACCATCACATGGCTGTTTTTTACATGGAGTGTGTCAACTCTGATGATGAAAACCTTGAGCTTTCTTTTTTTTTTTTTTTTGTTGGAGTTTCATTTGACTGCTCTGCTGTTTGGTTTGGTATCTGATCAGTCAACAGATCCTCTCTGACTGGTAATATGATCTTACTGTGTCTGAAGGGGTCATTCATAATCACAAATCAACACATAATCTCCAGCTGAAACTTTATCCTTTTTTAGTCAGTCTCAATGCTCCCACCATGTTTATTTTTACAGACGGACACACAAACCTTGATCATCATGCTGTACGCTGGCTAACCTGCTAATATGAGGAGAGAGAAACATCTAGCAGTTCAGCATTACAATACTTTTCATTGCACCTAGTGACGTCAGACCAAAGCCAAGTAGAGACAGACAGACAAAGATAAGCATATCAGTTATTTCAGTTTTAAATGACACTTTGAAAGACAGCTGTTAGTTTTTTTAATATTATATAAATATTTATAAAATATAATGAAAAAAAATAAGTAAAGAGAACAGGATCAATGTCAGCACTTTCATAGAAAATTTGAAATATAAATCCAAGGATGCCAAATATAATAAATCGTGTTTGTTTTTATTTATCGGTGTTTATTTATTCATGTTTTTGAAAATGTCCAAGACAAAATGCCATCCTGAGGAAATGCCACCTTATTGTCAAGATTAATAATTAATATGAATGATAAGATAGCAAGTGGGAGAAAATGCACCTGGAAACTGAGAGGATGTTAAAGCACTGGTGTTTGCTGTGGTAAGGAGAGAGCTGACAAAGAGAGACCGCTAAATCTGCTTTCTATGTTCCTACACCATGACCATGAGCTGTGGGTGAGACCGGAGGCAAGAGATCATAGACACCACAGACGCAAACAGCTGAAACTGGCTTCCTCCAAACAGTGTCTGGGCTCAGCTTTAGAGACAAGGTGAGGAGACACTTGAGCTGAGAGTAGACTCACTGCTCCCCCACACCAACAGGAGCCAGTTGAGGGGTTCCAGCATTTGACCGGGTTGCCACTCAGGTGAGGAGTTTCAAGTATGTCCAGCTGAGAGGAGACCTCAGGGCAGAGCCAGGACAACCTGGATATTGTGCTTCTTGGCTAGCCTGGGAAAACTTTGGCATTCCTCTGGAGGAGGTGGCTGAGGAGAGGGAAGTCTGAGCATCCCTGCTTAGACTGCTGCCCTCCCCAACTTGGACTCAGATGATCAGGAGAAATGAACAGACGTATTGTGAAGACTCTTAATGTTAGTGTCATTCATGACTTTTTGCACTGGCGCAGCAATCTGGGTTCGTTCAGAAAGAAATGTCCGCTCACCTTTCTGATATAACATTAGAGATAAACCAAGGGTTCCCTGTCTTCATTGCTGCTACTTGACATGTATCATAAACTGCTTACTTACTGCACAGCTAGGGGCTTTTGCTAATAGGCAGAAAGCAAACGACAGCCACTTTGGCTCTTTTTGAGTAGTGGATAACCAACAAGTTAGCATGTTGCAAGGTGTATAATCAACCACTGTAACCTGTTAATTTAATATCAGCCAGTCGATACTATTTCATTGTTCACACTAGTTCCACTCTGTTCAGTTTTTTGTGTTTTTGTTCTGGAGAAAAAGGACAAGAAGTATTTTTGCAGTGAAAGGTAAAGAAAAGGTGCTGAAATTTGTTTAGAGCAAAATCTGACCATGCACCAAGGAAACAAAAAACTCCTACAGGTAACAACTTTTTGTTGCTGTAGTATATTTCATCTTTGAGTGCAATGAAGAGTTCAGGCTGCTTTGAACTGGTTTACTGTGAGTCCGATGGGCTGTGCAGAAGCTATGAAACCACCCGATTCTGTTGACGTGTTTCTTCCTGCTGGAGTGGAAGCGCGGTGTCAGACCCGAGACAGGAGCCGGGCCTCAGATCTGAACACAAATCCTTCAACGGGACATGAACAGATGGATATTCAGCTTAAGGCGGCACTCCGAGCTGAAGGCCTCTCAGAATGAAGCGCACTGTCACCTCTAGAGAAATGTTGATGCGAACTGTTTGAGAGTTGCAGCAGGTGAAGGATTCGAGCATCTGTCAGGACGAAGCTTCCCTCTGACTGACAAGTCGACTCGCACTTAGTTCAAAAGACCGAATGAATAAAAAACAAGTTTCGAATTTGAATTTTGCTCTGTCAAATGCAAATGATTATTTTTTGCCCAAGGTTACATTACATGAGCAGTGCCTGCAAAAGTGCAGGCATCTTAAAACTTTGATAGGTGAGGGTTATGAGGGCTAAGAAAGTAATTTCTAAAAAATAAGATAAAAAAAGGTTTCAGGAAATATAAAGTTGGTCTCCAAATAAATAAAATCAGCTGATCCTGAAGCAGTGGGAGGGACTGATTTTACAAGGAATGACTCATCTGGCAGTGGGGTGATGGATTTTAGCTGATAGAGCCCGGGCTGTGGCCTCTTGCAGCTACTTTCTTTTTGGTGTTGCTGTCGTTGTTGTGCATGTATACAAGAGATTAATCAGAGTAAAATCTGGCGAGGCTTTAAATATATTTGCATCAAGCCACTTTATATGCTGGTGTAGGTCCATTACGTTGTCTTTGGGGCCCTGGCATATACGCTCTTCTTCTTTTGCCAGCTCTGCATAAATCCACAAAGCGAAATGAGTGTGTGCGTCTGTGTGTGTCTGTGTTCACTGAAATTCAAATGTTGAATCCCCCTGTACTGCCTCTGTAGAGTTCCCTCTATGGGTCTGATAGCAGCCTCCGATCTCTGTTTGTCCTTTCCTGTGCCGCACAGTGAAATGTCAGCCAGGCCAGATTGGATTGCTTTTATTTAGACCATAAAATTTATGTTTTTCACTTTCACTTCAATCACTCCAGTAGACATCCTGATTTTCTTTCTTTTTTTTCTCGCCTTCATTGTCAGGTGGACACTTTGGGGAAAAAAGGCTGTCGAGCAGCTGAAAGAATCCACGGCCTTGAGCCAGAGAGTCAGTGGTAACAACAGCGCCTGATTGGCTGACAGCCGCGTCCTCCAGCCACTGTGCTTATCCATGCTCATGAAGGGAGGAAAACACCCCCCCCCCCACCCCGTCCCACCCCTCCAACACCGCGCTGTGACAGGCTTAGTGGTGATATGAGAGGATGTGTTATCTGCTGACTTCCAAATTCATAAATCTTTGAGATCAGACGAAATTGAAGCGGCTTGAAAAGCTCGAAGGGGGAGATTGACACGTCTGAGTGGCTCTGTGGGCGCGCTGCTGCAAACTGCATGCTAATGTGCCATCATTCATATGTTTGTATGTACTTGATGTGTGTCTGAGTATGTGTTTTCATAACTCGCATGCATTGTGTTTCATACTGCCTACATATGCATGCATATGTATTAGGGTTAACTCTCCACTTGTACACACACCAGAAACTTTGCATTTTTACACACTCATTTGTGAGTGAGTGCTAAAAATCAAAAAACAGCTTGATGTGAACATTTTGCCTTATTACAGCCCACTAGTTTCTCTCTTCCTTGAGGTGTCAGAACACCCATAATCCAAAAAGTACTGATGAAACTTTTTTGCTAAACTTTTCCTCTGTGCTGCCTGAATTTCTAATAGCAGTGCTAAGATGCTAGTTTTGTTTGTTTTTTGATCCCATAATGTAGAAAATTTAGGGGAAAATCTTACTATGATGAATCATTATTCACTGAATCGTAATTCATTAGAAAAACATGTTTTTTATAGCTTTGCATGATCCATGGTGAAAAAAGAAAAACAAATCGTATCTGTTACTGTGGTGAATCCCGTTTGTTGTCTAAAAGTGCCGCCATTTTGGATTGATAACTTGGGGTATGTTGGTCTGCTCCGGCTTTTTCAGTAGATAATCCGAGTTAAAGGGGTGTTTCACAAAAAAATTCCAGCTGGAAGCTCAGAAATGCACCATTAAGGCTGAGTGAATACAGAGCCCAGCCCAGAGCCAGAGCCTGATCTTAAGCAGCAGCCTCTACTTATGTAGAATCACTTTGGAAAGACCTTTGGAATTTCTTTGGAGTTGGAGTTTCCCTGATGTGCAATAGTAACAAGTGCAATTTTTCCTACTATAACAAAGCATTTTATTCTATTTTGTATAGCATGTTATCCTATTTTATTGTGTTTTTCGTAATTTTTACTGCTCTTAACTTTCTGCCGTGACTTAAAAAATTTCCCACATGTGAGACTAATAAAGGTTTATCTTATCTTATATTTGGACTTGTTTTCAACTTTGCTTTATGTTAATATTTAAAAATCAAAGGAAACACTGCTTGTACATACTCATTAGGACAGAGTTTTACATCAGGGTTGTGTAATTATATGACAGTGCATTTCAGACCATGTTAGTAACACTTTCTCTCACCCCAACCAGTCGCAGCAGATGGCCCCGCCCCTCCCTGAGCCTGGTTCCGCTGGAGGTTTCTTCCTGTTAAAAGGGAGTTTTTCCTTCCCACTGTCACCAAAGTGCTTGCTCACAGGGAGTCATATGATTGTTTGGTTTTTCCTGTGTAGGGTAGGGTCTACCTTACAATACAAAGAGCGACTGTTGTTGTAAATCTATTTAAAATTGAATTGAATTGAATAAAAAATGCCACGAGTGGTGAACTGTAACAAAATACTTTCTCCACAAACTAAATAATGTAATGCATGCAATTAAAAAGTAACGAGGGATGTGTAATACATTACTTCTGAGAAGTAACCCCAACACTGTGGTGCTATTACTTATTCACAGTTTTATTCATTATTCCTTGATGCAGATCTGTTTTTTTTTCCCTTCTATAATTCCCTGCTATTGTTCCTTTTCTTGGCCAGGGCACTCTTAAAAGAATCTCAAGTAGGTTGTCACTCAAAGTCTTTTCATTCCAGTTGGCGTTCTGGCATTCATCTACACTTAATTTTCTTACCGAGTGATTGACAGGTTGTTGCTTTTCACTATAAAATACTCTCTAGAACCCAGGATTCAGTGTCCTGGTCAAACACCAGGCAAATGAAAGGAAAAGGCACATGAGGCTGTCACGTGCCATCAGAGACAGGCTCAGCGTTCCTCTGCAGCAATTCTCCAAGTGTGTGGAGCTCTTGAATTTGAGAATATACACTGTATATGTGCATGCGTTGAGGCAGCAGCATGTTGGGTGAAGATTGAGTCTGAGATGGAGTGTGAGACGCGAGTGGTCTCTGCCTCCAGATAAACACAAACACGTACGCTTTCTCTCTAATTCATTTTCCTTCCTCTGATTTATCTTGGTTTCCTCCGTCTTGTCTGCTCATGCCCAGATAAAATCCCCCAAATTGCATCACCCTCCCCTCTGTAACTCTGCTGCCTCTGTTTCCGGCCACAGTGTAGTGCAACAAAAATTAATAATACATCTGGTATCTCTTAGATTTGAGTTATAATACCATTTATACAGCCGACAATTCTTTTGATGTAATTATTTTGTGTGTCTGGGCTGAAAAGACCAGAGATGACACACATATCACACAGAGCTGCAGCGGCCCGGCGGTCTCCGGTCGTGTTGGTGGCAGAGCGCCGGGCCGCTGCAGCTCTGTGAACGCACTCCAAGAAAGTCACCGCTTTGTAAAAGTTCCTGCACTTTAGTGAAACTGTTCGACACCGAACAGAAACGTGTTGTGTTACCTTTTATTTTCACTGCAACAACTAGAACATGTACCTGAAGAAGTGGAAGACATCAGTAACACCATTTTAAAATTACATTCACTGCTATATTAACAAAGTACAGATTAATAGAAAAGGTCAATTTCCCAGACTTGGGGTGGATTTCCTGGTTGCATTTAGGGATGGGTACCGGTTCTGACATAAACGGTAGTGACCAGACCGAAAAGCAGCCACATTTCAGGGCTTTATTTTGGTGCTTTTTTGTTATCCTGAGATGTCATACACTTTGGATTCTAGCCAATCATATTACCTTTCCAAGGATAGTAGGAGGCCCAGGTACGTACGTTGTTTTAAAGCAGAGCTACAGATTAAAAGTCTGGCCGTACTTCACAGCAAAAGATGCAAACTCAGCAGCCTGCAACAAGTGCTTTAAGATGATACTGTGAAAAGGAGGTAACACCTTGAATCTGATGAAACACCTGGCGACGCATAGCCTTTTTTTAACCCTTTAAGACCTACCGTAGAACCAAGTCCACCAGAGCTTATATTATATTTTTACATGCTGTGGAGCCATTTTTGGGAGCATTTCAAGTTGCTATACATCAATACAACCATTATAGCCCAGATTTTAATAATATGTATTCATTAAGTGCATAGTACTTACATAAATTGCAAAAAAGTGCAATAAACTACAAAAAAATTTGAAAATCGTATTTTGTTTTTTTAACATATATTTGTAGTTAGAGAAATTTAAGAGGCTTATCCCTCAAAACTGTAAATACAAAAAAGTTGCACAAAATAGTTTCCCACCACAGAAAATTTATTTTGAGTGTCTTCATAGTTTTATTTTTGAAGTACACCAATTTTTATACACTGCAGGAAAAACGAAAAAAAATATTATACTGCAAATTTGCAAAAAAGCAGCATGTGCATCAAAATAAACTATTTCCAGCAGTGCAATATGAGTCCTAAGCATCCCAGAAACAACACAGAAAGTCATAAAGTCAAAGATAACTTTTAAAAAGACCAGTATAGGCCCTGAGGCCCTGATGGTAAAAAAGACTACATTTCCGCGAAAATGACATCACTTCCGGTTTCGGGCAGGTAATGGCGGAAATGCACAAGTTCGCGCTGACGTCTATTCCAACGTAGGAAGTGTTATGAACAGCTGATCGTATCAGCAAAGCGTGTTTCTGGAATATTATGTTTTTGTTCCTGCAAGCGCTTTTTATGCAGTTTTTGCAAAGCTTTATGTGGAAGGAAACTGTGACCTAGGACAAGCTGATGGCATAAGATGTAAGTACAACTCCTCCGGTTTCATATGCAAAAAAATATTTTGCGCTAGCTTACGTGGTTGCAGTGCTACCGGGATTTAAAAATAGTTACGCAAAACAGAGCGTGCCCGCTCCGATCGGCTCTAAAGGGTTAAAAACCGAGAAATGCACCATATTTGATAGCTTGCTGCAAGACTTCACACCGAGCATCTACTGCGGGTGTGTTGCCTGTTATCCGGAGTTAGCAACATCCCCCAAGAACCCGAAGAGGAGAGTCCTGGCCGCGATTAAAATCGATTCTAGCTTGGATAACGTGATATCGATTCATTAAAATCCTGAATCGATTTTTTAATATAAATTTATTTTGCCCGAAACCCCAGAATCTCAGGTTAAACCTCACAAAATTTCAACAACCACCAAACAACTAAAACAGTAAATGAGAGCAGTTACACGGATTCTTCACAAAGACGTAAACACAAAGCGCGAACCCACCAACGAATCAGAATCAGTGAGATGTCGCCTTTCTCACCCGATGGCACTGACACGGTCGGGGCTGAGAGCCGACAGCTCACTGATTCTGGTGTTTCGGCGAGTCCGCGCTTTGTGTTTACATCCTTTTTATGCTGATTCTAAAGCTGTAGGTTTTATCTCTCTCCAAACAATATTGACTGAACCAGCAGCAAAAGAAGATCCAAACTACACAGCAAATTCAAAAGTGTTAAATGTTTTGGTGTTAATAGTCTTCTTGCAAAAGTAGAGTTAATTTTACTCTAAGTAGAGTCACATTCTTTTAATGTAACTCTGAGGTGTAAAATGATAGTAGTTAAAATCGAGTGTTAAAAATGAGTGTTTCTATGTCAAATCTGGAGGTGTTACAATGGAAACATTAACTCTTGACCTCTTAACTCTGAACTCCTACAGGGGCTATGACACCAACAGAGTAAATTCACAGACTCCGCCCCTAGCATGGCTCCAATCGAAGCTGAAGTGAAGCCGTTTCAGAACATTTTGCTCTACATATTTGAGTTGTTTGCCATGCTTGGTAAGTCATTTTTTCAAAGATTGTTTCAATTATTATTATGAGCATTTACTTCTGTGGCTCTTTGGAGTTGAGACAAAGCTGTGTGAAAGGCATTAGCCATGTTGCTCGCTGATAGCATAATATTCTGTTTTAGCTAGCTGAAAGGTATTGTTTGCGGGCAAATACCACAGCCTTGAAAAAAAGCTTGCATGTGAATTTTCAGTCAAACTTTTGGTCAAATACACCTAAAACAATGTCTAGAATGTGAAATGTTGGTATAATGGTGCTACTTGAAGCCTGAAAACGATTGCCCATAAAAAAAAAACGAGCAAACAGCAGTAGCAGACGTCCTGACTGGATTCTACATTAGCATAGATCCCTCCAGAGTTTTGTGCACACGGTTTAGGTAAAAATGAAAAAGGTTGAGGTTTTACATTTAGTTCAGTATTACCTGTTGCCTGTGTCTTTGTCTTTTGGGAAAATACTTTACACAAGTAATGGCTCAAAGAGGATTGCTTTTTTTTTTTTTTTTACTGAGCTGCAATTGTTTACTGGATTATTTGTGCCATTAATTAGTGTCAACTAATTTTTATTCAATCTCCGCACAGGATATGCTTGTGAAGATGGAATATGGGGGAGAGCAGAAGTGCGTTGAAGTTCCACAAAGGGATGAATGAAGGACGTGCATATTGTATTGAAGAAATAAGTGTTGAGAATGCTGTTATTTGCATTTACCATGTCAGACCTTTTGATAAACAAAATTCTAATGAAAGTGAGAACATGTATACTGTTACATCTTTCAGAAAATGTTTTGAAATTGTGGTGCACAGTTCAGAATAAATATTTTTCAAAAACCATTGCATCTTTTTAGTAAATGTTTATTTCCAAAAGAAATTTCTAGAAGTTCAGAACAGGAAAATTCCCGCTTTTTAGAATGAATTAGAAGATAACTCATACGTAGTTAAACTAAAATACTCTTTGAGAGTTAATATATAAACTCTTAACACCAAGTGTTAAATTATCAACTCCAGACAGATTTGGTGTTTAACACTAAATCAGAGTTAACGTACCAACTCTCCAAAAAGAGTTAAATTAACACTCTCTGGTGTGGACCCATATAGACACTTTAATAGTGTTGAAATCAAATCCGACAGTGTTAATTTGGACATGCTGGATTTGCTGTGTATGCTTCACATAAACATGAATTCCCTCTTAGTTTTGCTGTTTTGCTTCCACCACATAAAATCACACGTCATGCACAGCTCTCTCTCTCTCTCTCTCTTTCTCAGTGTACTTCAAGAACAGTTTCCCTAAAAATCTGTTTTCTGCATTATTCGCTTGTTTGTCGGTTGCTGTTTTTTACTTACTTCCGAAAAGAAAGCCTCATTCCTGTTGTTCAATACTGAACAAATTTAAACTTTTTAAAATTATGCAAAATTGCAAAACGCTTAGCTATGTCTCTAATAAAACCTCTGTAACTTTGCTCTCAGCAGCATCAGGTAATGTTCATATGTTGATTAATGGTTTTCTTTCATTTTTGATCTACTGCAGAATATTTTTATAAAATTCCAGGAAAATCACCTTTATGTTTTTCTGTGTTTTATCCTCAGTTACTTTGACACAAAGGAACCTGCTGTGATGCTTACACCTTTGATAAAGTCTCGCAAGTGTCAGTTTTCTTTTTAGAGACATAAAAATATGGAAATGTACTGATGCATGATCTGAATTATAATATTTCTGATTGTCTGAGGCAAAATTTCCCAGATTCAAATTGAATTGAATCGAATCGTGGATCGAATCGATTTGGGACCTTGTGAATCGGAATCGAATTGATTCTAGAAATCAGTGACGATACCCAGCCCTAGTTGAGTAGGCTAACCACGTTATTAAATTAATGCATGTAAGGTGAACTAGCAAACACCGTCATAGTTACATGCAGCTGTCTTCTTGTTTGATGGCAGATGCTCCCTTCCTCCTGGCCAAAAAGGCTAAAATGACATAAGAAAAAGTGGAAAACAGTTAAACATGAGAGGTTTTTGTGTTTTTTACATTGTTTAAGCACTGCTTCCAGCCAAGAGTGATACCATATATGCCCTATAGCTGCAGAAAAGGCTAACATTGTTATCTTTTTACAAAAAAAACAGCTAAACATGAGAGGTTTTTGGACAAAGTTTGTGTTCTCCATTCTTTAAGCACCGGTTCGAGCACCGTTTAAGCACCGTTTAAGCACCGGCACTCTCTTCTATTGGCACATTTTACCATCTCAGATCTGCGATATATGATTGCTGTGAAAGGTTACATCCAAAAGGTGTGATTTATTATCATAGAGCATATTGTTTCCTGTTACCTTTACAACCAAGTATAAGCTATACCTCTGATACCATGCTGCCATAGTTTTGAAAGGAAAACATTGTGGTTCAAAGATTCAAACACTTTATTTAGATCAATAAAATTCAGTTGTATTGTGCCTTTTTTCAGGATATTTTCTATAAAATCAAGAATAGCCATTTCTGTAGATCTTTCTGAAAAGTCTCTTACTCTTTCCTTTTTTGGCTGGCTGTTTTTGCACCAGTGCAAACTAAATGAATCCAAAATGAGCCTGTACTGTGTTTAAATGTATAATACTGTTTCCTTCAATCCGTTAAAGATCTGATTTGTACACAGTGCTGTTACCCGTGCCAGTTCTAACCACTTAACAAAGACACCAGGCTGCTAAAAAGTGCAATGTGACATCACAGCAAAGTGTATAACATCCATTCTTCCTGGCTTAAAATATATCATCTCCCCCTGCTGGTAATGCAGCTTCTGCATGCGTGTCCATTTTTGCATGCGTGTTTTGGAGAGGCAAAGCATGAAGTGGACATGGTGGACCGTGTTGCCGTGATACAGGGATGAAAGGTGACCACACAATTTCATCTTGACCGGTTGATTATATAAAGCCAAATACAACACAGTTCATCCATATCGGTAAAAGTCTTTCATTGCAAATACTTTATAGTTGATATGTTGTTTGGTGCTGCGACCAGTGTGTGTAGAACTGATAGAGAAACAGCATCAATGCAGTCATGAAACCATCTTCATCCACTTTTTAAATGTTTTAATTGCAGTAGAAGTGGAGGAAAAATCCACATCGTTTGTTTGTAACTGCAGATTTGAGATGATGTTTGTTCACATTGTGCTTCATTGTGTTGGTCAAGTTACTTGAAAAAAGTAATCAGTAACTAATTACTGATTACTTCCCCAAAAAAGTAATCCCATTACTTTACTGATTACTTATTTTCAAAAGTAATTAATTACTTAGTTACTTCTTAAAAACACGATTAACAACCTGAAGAGGTGATAAAGCGATAGATCTTTCAGCCCAATTCTACATTTACTGCATAATCCATCATACAAAATGTAATCAAATGGAAAAGTATCTTTTTTTTTAACTTGTTTTATCAGTTTTAATCTTTTAACTTTATGCATCAAGCAAAAATTTTATTATATGCAACATTCTCTGACTTGAATAAATTAGTTTAACATTTAAACCTATTTTCTGCACATTCCAGCACATAAAATAAAATATTTTTTGTGTTTACACTCAGTCTTTCAAATAGATGCAAGTAAAACACAGCAGAAAATAAATAAAGTCAAAGACTCAGCGGTCCTTTTGCTCTATTTTCACCTGTAAAGCAGGACTGGGGTAGGCGGAGGTTTATCCTGGTGCAGGTGTGCTGCGGTCAGTTGAAGAATCCGCGAGTTTCTCTGTGAATTTCCCATTACGTCGTTGCGCTCTCGGTGCTTGCTTGGAAGTTTAGGGGTTTTTTTCGCTGTAAAACGAAGTTTTCTTCCCACGCACAACGGACGCTAATGTTTTTGTCACTTTTTATGGAATCAAACTCAAAGTAAGGTCAGTACTTCCACACTTTAAACGCTGCACGCTCATACTCTCTCCCACAATCGATATGTGATCCATTGTTGATCTGCACACAGCTGTTGTCACTAACGGCGCACTCGCTTACGTCACTGTCGTGAGACATTCTCGCAAAAAAAATCACGGTTTTAGTAACGCAGTAACGCAGCGTTCCCACGGGAAAGTAACGGTAATCTAATTACCGTTTTTGCAATAGTAATCCCTTACTTTACTTGTTACTTGAAAAAAGTAATCAGATTACAGTAACGCGTTACAAGTAACGCATTACTGCCCATCTCTGTTCATGACACAAACAAGATTATAATTTCCTAAAGTATATTTTTCCGTTTGTTGAGCTACGGGTTCGTGTTCTCCCTCAGACTGGCAAAGCTGTTTCAGAGCTCTGAGACGAGTCAGAGTGTATTTATTAACCAGCATGCCCTCCTGCCTGTGTTCCAGCCCATCTCTCCTTTTTCAGTGTAACTACACGCACCAAAGCGGTCGGTGTGATTGAACTGAAATAGTCTGCTCATCTGTCGTTACACTCACATGGTTAAAACACAGCCCGGGGTATTTCTGCAGGTCTCCGTCCGATATCATCGTCGTCATCATCTATCTCCATGATTGTCACGTCACCCTTCACTGCGCCTGATATCAGTCACGGACTGCTTTGTTTTATAAAGACATTTTTCATCTTTCATTTTGCATCTCAGTTAACGCAGCACAGATCTTTTATTCATATATTTCTTTATCTGTCTGTGAATGATATCACATCAAGTTAAGACTGAAAATACCCTGCCGCCTTTGCTTCCTTATGTTTGAAAAATGTTGAGTTAAGCTCTGCAGTGCCAATCTTCTTTTGATGAATTGGTATTTTTGCCCAGAAACAACATATGAGCCCAACACACACCACAGGCCAAAGTCAAATATTTACAGCACGTTTGTGTAGTTGAGAAAGTTTCGTGACCCAATCAGTCAACCAATCAATGTCTTACACAATCTTCCTGTCTTTCCTTTCATATAGACTGACAAACCAGAGAAATTGAAATAAATAAGAAGATGATGATATGAGAGATTAAAAATATGCTCTTCGTGAATGTAAACTGTCCCGCGGTTTTAGCAGTGCAGGCCCAAACTATGCAAATTTACTTCTTGGATCTCCTGTTATACTTTTTTGATGCTAAAAATTAAACATACAGTTTACACGTAATCACATAAAAAGTTATTTGAAGGAGTTCTTCTAAAGGGAAATTACAAGAAAACAGTCTGTGTTAGAGAAACTACAAGAAGGAAGGTTCAAGTTTCCAACCTGCTTTAGTTCTCCCCTGTGCCTGGTAGCTGCAGGTGCACTTTTCATTATTAGTAAGATAAGATAACATTACTTTATAGTCTCCCACAGGAGAAAATCATCCAGGATTAGAAAACCGCTGCATCAAAAACAGACAATATCAGACATCCCAATAAAACCTTAAACAGGTACAGGTTAGCAGATACACAACTCAGAATAATGGGAAAAAAATAACAATAAAAAATGCATCAGCACCTCTCCTGGATAAAAAAAAATTAACCAGGAAGTGAAAGCCTCAGGATCAAGAATCTCTTTTGTGACGTCGAAACTCCCAAAGAAAACCTGCACAAATACAGAGGACATGAAACCTCACCGAAGGAGCCACTCTAGGTTCACACCCCGGGTCTATTCCTGGGGGGCTAACCACCAAGCAATCATGCTGGTATTACACATGAAGTACATAAATCTTTATCTCGGCACTAAGGCTGGAAAAGTGCTGTACAAATCCCTCAAAAATTGTTCTACAGTTAGATTGAGGAACAAAACAGGCTTGGACACTTTAGTGTGAGTGTCCCTGTCATGGGGGTAACAGTGACCCTCCAAGCTGAAGCAAAAACAGTGGTACCATCCTGCTAACACCTAATGGTACATTATTTTCTGGGAGAGTGGCTTTACTCTGTTTGATTCACCTCTGCACCTTAACCTGCTGATTTGGGCTGTTGTGTTTTTTCAGCAAACATCACTGAATTCACCTGAGATGTGTGCGGTGGAGCAGAGGTATGGAGGCATGGAGTTTTTGCATATGCCTTTTTACTTTTGCCAGAAGCGAAAGACTATGGGCTTGACTACTCCAGGGCAAAATAACTATGCCCTTTAAAATTTGAACTCGATTCCTATTCTAAACAGATGTCCAATTAGTGAAACAAAATCACAGACGCCTAAAAATGGTGGTGGGCTAGTGTGTTTGTCTCTTAGTGAAGCTCACATGATAAAACGTCCTCCAGGCGGGGTATTTCCTATCACACGGGCACACATCTGCCCCTTGATCTCTGAGTTTTCTGTAAGATTGACCTTCATTAGAATTAGGAGACCATATGTCCTTTGGCAGTAGCCTGGTTGGATTTTTAATAGCCTGAGCGCACTCATAAGTCAATCCTTCAGGTGCAGCTCACTTCATCTTGATCAAACCTTTCATTAAATTAGACATGTTTCATGAGAAGAGGAAAATTGCACAATTTTTGAGCAATCTTTTTAAAATCTGTTGTGGAGAGTCATCACAAGGAGGCAATGCGTTGCTTGATTGACACATCCAAATGAATGAAAAGTCTATTGAGAGGTCTGCAGTATATCTTTTTCACATCATTACTGAGAGCATCAGTAATTTCCATCATGAATACCGCCGCGTCCCCTGACAACCTCTCATCGGGCTCCGACAGCCATTGGGGGAAATGATGGTATTAGACGGGAGGCAAACTCTCGGGGTGAGGCTCCGTGATGAGAGGGGGAAGGGAGGGAGCTAATTACCCTTTTATTACCGGGGACTGAACCCTCATCCCAGGAGGGCTCGCCTGGCCCTGTTTGAGACGAGGAGGATCCGGCACGCCACATTACCTCAGTTGCTCCGTTTTCTCTCTGTAATGCGTGTCACATTAAGAGTTGCATGTATATATCGAGTGTCTGTTTCTATCAGGCTTGTTTTTTAAGTGTGCACGTTTCGTTTAGGAGCCTCCTGTGCATGTACGGCATCACTCGTGTGAACACAGCTCCATTTTCGTTTGGTAGGCAGCAACTGTGGAAGCTTCTGCTGCTTGTAGATTGCTTTCACGCCAAGCCCAGGGGGGTTACAGCCCACAATATACAGTAACAGTGGTGAAATAAAACATGCTACGAGCATGCATGAATGAGATGGTCTGGTGAATAAATAAGATCTAAAAAACAAACACAACCCTATAAGTAGGTCAAAAACTTGTTTCATTTCTAGATAAAATCTATCCAAAGCTTAAAGAGAATTTCAGTAACACTGAGAATATTTATAAAAAATTGATACTTCATAACTTAATAATAAATGCTGTGGTATGAAAATCAATGAAAAATCAAATGAACGTTTTGAAACAAAACATTAATAAATTTGGATTTACTAAACCTTTTCTGTTAATTACTCACACTGACTTAACATGAAAGGAATTATTAGTCACAAAGCCACAATGTTAGTTTGTTTTAAAGATTTAGGCATGCTGTCCAGGCTGTGCAGTGTGTAAAGTAACCCTGCTGTAAACAGTACATGTGGAGGAGTCTGTTTTATAAGTGTAATTAGAATTTACAAAGCTTCAATCTCCCTGGACTCCCAATTGTGAAAGAAAATGAGGATGCTAAAAAAGGACTGAATAACAGGAACCTAAGGAGACCTGTAAATCTGAACATATCCAGACTTTCAGCTCGTGTCATTGTAACTCTTACATGTTAGCCGTCCATGTGGATACATGGAAAACCAGAAGATGCAAGAGCAGCAAAACACACCTGAGAGCAGAGCTGGTATCAGTGTAATCAACACAGCCTGGAAGGAGAAACTGCAGGGGAGATGGGCTGTAAAGCGGCTTGCAGAAGCAGCAGCAATCATAAGCAGGCCAAAGCAACTTACTGTAAACAGAGAGCCCTATATGACGGGTTGTGCAGAAGTGCATCCACTAAGCCATCAGCTGCAGTTGGGCGCTGAGATCAGGAGAACCGCTGCGATTGTGGATGAGCTTGAGTTTGTGGGTTATCATGTGTTCAAAAATCATGATTCAAACAGCTGTTTTCAGCAGCATGCAGACAAGCAGTCATTTCATTCTTCTGCGACCTCGCAGACTATCACGCACACTAACTCTTAAAGGGCTCTTAGTGGAATGTCCAAAATTTGTATACAGTCTGACCGTCGGTTGGTGGTGTGTATTTTAGTATTATCTTCTTTCTAGAATGATGATCTCTGATTGTTCTGTGATTGTTCTTTAAATAAACATCTGATCCTGCTTTTTCTAATCCTCGAAGTTCACCTACTAGAACCTGACAAATACCACTGGGATTGTGGATGAGCTTGAGTTTGTGGCCTACGAGAGCTCAGTCACTTTACGAGCTGACACGAAGACAGTCCAGACTGTGACATCATCAGGGTTATTATATCATACAAATGTTTTCCCATTCTGAATTGTGCTCCCTGTGGTAGGTAAACTGACCTTTATGTGTAAAATCTGCTAAGTGCTCCCTTCATATTCAGTTCACAGAGGACGGCCGGTTAGGGAACAGTTAAATAATACAGCCATGTTCTAAAAACGTTGTCTGATGTGAGCCCAGAAAGGCACAAGGACAAAGGTATAAAAAGGAAGTGAATGGAATTAGATAGAAAAATAATAAAGCTTTCAACAATTTAACAGTTGTTAACTAACTCTAACCCTGCCAACAAAGCAATTCAGAAAAACAGAGCAACACAAAAACAATGAGGTCAGTTAAACAATAATTCAGTAGAAGCCAAATAAACACAAATGACCCTTCTGAAAATTACAGTTTCACCTACGACAGACAAAACCATTACTTCGCTTTAGAAAGAAGAAAAATAAACGGATTAACCAAAATTATCAAAAAATACAAATAACCTCTCATCCCACTGACAGTTTCCTGTTTCCAGAAACAGTAAGTGTATGAAGGCAACCTAACAACCTAATTACTTTTTGAATAAAACAATAGTTTCACTAATCTGTAAGTGTGTTTTAAAAATGCCTCACCTCCTCCTGATTAGAAATCCAAACCAGCTGTATTACAGTACAGTAAACCTGAACTTTACTGCTGTTTTAATGAGATTTTATAAATCTAAGGATTAAAACTGGAGATGAATCTGTAAAGGAACTGCAACAGAAACTATGTTCAGAATTACTCACCTGCATACCTCACCCACAATCAATAAATAAAATATGACACAGAAGTCTAGTTTTTAAAGCAGAGCTGAGCTTTTCTCTGTATCACGGAGCACATTTTTAGACATCCCTGAATTCTCTGCTCATTCAGCTCGAATCACAGATTAAAACAGTGTTAAAACTCCCTGCATGCATGGCCAATGCTTTCACACTGCTCCATGTACTGAGTGTTTCAATGTTCTGTTTAGCTTTGGAGCATCGGTAAATTCATCATTCAGATGAAGGATTTTTGCTGTTGGCTCATGTCTCCACAACAGCTGCTGCCTCCCAGGGTTTTTCATGGCGCAGCGGTGCCCGAGGCTTACTGGGAGAAAATAACGCAGAAGGAAAAAACAGCGTTCTGACCGGTGAGAGTCCTCTGGGCTCCAACACATCGCTGACGAGTGAAGCTGAAATGGGACCGCTGCACAAAGCAGGTGAATAGAGGCCCGACTGCATGCAACGTCCCTGTGCACAAAATAAAACAAAACAAATGCATCTCTGCTATAAGCTCATTTTAAGTCCACGCTGCATTAAAACACACCTTTACAGGTCGAGAAGACCCCGGGCCTCATTCAGAAACAGCGTATACCAACAAGTCTGTGCTCAGGCAGGCTCAGGTATGAATGTTTCTCGCACAAATAGTTTTAAACCAAAATTTGTGTCCGAATTTACAGTGTGCAAAACAATAACGTGGCTAAAACGTGCTTATAGAATTAAATACATAACATTTAAATGTAAATGGAGAAAGTTCACCGATACACAAACCAAACATTTCACAGACTTTTGATCGGAACTCGGGATCTAGATCATTAAAATGTAAAAATCGTACATCCTCGCTGGATGTCATCCCAATAATCTCACAGCCGGAGTTATTCCAGTGTTCCTGTCTGTAGGGGAAATCATAAATTCACACCTGTATAGTTCCTGTACAGGAAATCTGCCTGCTTTGTTACTTCCGTGACCAAACTGTTCTTTTACAGCAGCTTCCCCCTGCCCTCCATGAAACATGGTTCCTTAAACAGATTTGCAGTGAATGAAACCCTCAGAGAGCATCGGCCAACAAACTCATGTGTAAACGATGAATCTCCATCTGGATTCAGGAAAAAGCTCAGAATAAGCGTCACAGTATAATACCGTGTCTTCACTGAGATATTTGAATGCTAATCAATAAAATAAAATCAATTAAATCAAATGTGTATGGAAGATATTATTCAAAGCAGTACTCTTTAGCTCTAACTGCAATATTGTGAGATACGTCAATATATAAGATACATGTATTATATATCATTCTTTATAGTCTTTTTTTTTGTCCGGAGCCTCTTTTCATGTAACATTAGGTTTGAATTGTTTCTGCACTTCATTTAATTCTGATCAAATATTCAGGTTGAATAAGCTGCAGCAGGTTTTGAGCGCCTCTATCGAGTTTTATGTCTCCTCAGCCAACAGTTAGGGAACTATTTCACTCGGGGCCAAAGTGTTAAACTAACAGACTCACACTGCCATCACTGTATCTGTTAACGTGTGCAAAAAGTGTATTTAAAAAGTGATTAGATCATGTCCTGCCCTCAGTCTGACCACAACCTGTTGCATCTGCTCTGCACAGAGCCAGACTTTTTAGCCCAGACCATTTATTCCACACCAACTTTGTAGTTGCAGAGCTAACTATGCAAAATCTGAAAATAAATAAATAAATGAATGAATAGGAGCTAACAAGGCTTCAACTTGTCCAACTGTGTCATACTGGAGCCAAAGCCCCTAATAACTGTTTTTGTTTTTTTTCCCTGCTCCAACATAATTCTTCCTACATACTTTGTGTTGCACAGAATGGTGCGAGCACGGTGTTGATGCTGTAGTACACGGCCCAGTCCTGAATCAACCCCCTCATTAGTGAACAAAAACACAATCCGTGGGGCGCGCCTGTCACTGTTCACATTATAAGTTCATAAGCCTATCTCTAATTCATGGAGGGGAGATTACTGTGTGTACAGTGTTTGGGAAGAGTTTCAAAGGGGCTGATTTCGTGCTTTCTGCTTTATATGGGTTAATGAGTCAGACGTAGAGCGACGGCAAGAGTATGAATCTCGTGTTCTGGAGCTGGAAGCATCCAGGAGAAGGCAATTTATTCTGTTATATCTCATTTCTATGTAAACAATAGGTACTGTCATCTACATTCTGGTGGAACACATTCCTATTTCTCTCGCTTTTTGCTGTTATTATTCATTGTGGTAATATTTGAGGATTGCTGTCTAGTTGCAGCAAACAGAGCTCTGTATGAGCGCGAGACGGTGTGGGTTTAGTTCTGTCACAGTATTTTTTAATGAGGCGTCCTTCAGGGTCTCCACATATAATTAATAGTAGTACTGGTAAAAATGTAATCAAGAACAGTAAAAAAAAAAGGACAGTACAGTCTAAGTAAATTCTAAGTAAAGAAACAGAAAAGGCAACTTGCAATTAAAAAATGTCTGCATCCTTCAGTCAGTGTATTTGTATTCTAAAGCATGTGTTGGTGATACAGTTATTGCTCCGTATATATGTATACACATGTACATATATGTTATATATAATATATATTATATACTACTTTCTACATTGTAGCTTCATACTGAAGACATCAACTATGTGAAGCAGGATATATGGAATTATGACTTGTACCTGGGATTGGACCAGCTTTCCCGCGACCCTGAAAAGGATAAGTGTAAGAAAATGGATGGATGGATGTCTTGCCTTCTTAATGGCATTAGGACCATCAGTTGTGTTGTGCAGAAGTCAGGTTGGTACACAGCTGACAGCTCTATTTGACAACTTTTAGAATTCATATTATGGTAAGAACCAATCAGCTAAGTAAAGAGCAACGACAGTCCATCATTACTTTAAGAACTGAAGGTCAGTCAGTCTGGAAAATTGCTAAAACTTTGAATGTGAAGATTAGGAAGCTTGGATGGTAAACAGCATCCATATACTGGAAGAAACACACAAATGGAGACACCTTCGTTTAACAATTTCCCTCCCACAGTCCAAAGACATGCACGGTAGGTTAACTGGTTATTCTCAGCTGGCCATGAATGTGAAGTAGATAAATCATGCACATCACGCTGTGTTATTTGATACCGCATCTGATTTTTTTTAATGCTCCAAAGGACACCAACACCCCATACTCCTCAGTTTAAGGGAGGTGTCAGCTATTTCACCCAGGCAGCTATACAATTAAGGATTTTAATATGGCTCCCAGGATTAACTCACTTTTAGAGACAACCTCAAGTGGACATTGAAGGAGATCCAGCTTTTGTCACATCCTGTCTTTATTTTTCAGTCCTGGAGAACGCTGCATCTGTCTTCCATTTGTATACAGTCTGACCGTAGGTTGGTGGCGTGCGTTTTAGTCACATCTTCCCAGAATGATGATCACTAACTCTGACTGTTCTGTGATTGTTCTCTAAATAAACATCTGATTCTGCTTTTGCTAATCCTCGAGGTTCACCTACTTTAGTCCCGTGGTTAGCCCCTGACAAGTAACTACAATACTGGATAATATTCCATTACTAATTATCAAATTTAATTGTTTTTGTCTGATTTGTTTAATATGTTTCTTTTGATCATTTTTTATTAGTTTTGTAAAAATCCGGTAACTGTATAGGTTGAATGTACGCTCCAATCAGGCCTCAAAGCAGATAAAAATGGCCTGCACTTGAAATCACAATGAAAGTTCTCTGCTATGTTCTGGATATCAAAGGGGACTTATCCCTGCTCCCACTACTTTAGTGGTGTAAGATAGTGAAGACATAACCAAGCACTGCAAGCAACAAGCCGCAGGGATTAGCTTTGAAAGTTGTGCTTGGACTGCAGTTAGGCTGGAGTTTCTGACACCAAAAGGATGTGTAGTAATGCGCTGTTTGGCTGTTTGGATCAGCCTTTCCAGTAGCTCAAGGACTTCAGTGATTAGACTTTGTTCTTTCTTTTTCTATTTGCACTACAGCCCCGTTAAAAATATCCAGTATAATTATCCTTTTTAACACTTGTTCCTCAGTGGGCCTTTAAACAGTGTATCCAACATAGTAAGCCTACCAATGTCAAATAACTGACATCAGTAGCACAAAAAGTCCCAGAAGAATTGTGACGAGGGTGTGATAACAATAAACAGCCATTTAATTGCAGTGGAGTTTTTTTTTCACGTACTGCAGTCGTGTGATTATTGAGCTGATGCTCAGCGGAGATGTGGTGCCTAAAGGTTTTTATTAATACAGCAAATATAATTTATAAATAAACAAATACACTGACTTCAATTTAAAAATCAAAATCGACCCTGACGCCTGGAGTGCTGAATAGAATAGAATAGAATAGAATTCAACTTTATTGTCATTGCACATGCACAGGTACAGGGCAACGAAATGCAGTTTGCATCCATCCAGAAGTGCTTTAGTGATATAGATATATTACAATATATATTAGCAATAATATAGATATGTGAGTATATTACAGAAATGGGTCTACTATGGTATGTTATAATGTACACGGTATGAAGTATGTTGTGAATATTCTATAACTATAAGTATGTACAGGCTGTAGTGAGTACAAGCTATGTACAGGATATGAACAGGATATAAATATGAAAAACTATACAGAATATGAAATAAATAACTTTACAGAATCTGGGATATACAGCTATACAGAAATGGGAACTATGCAAGTTGTAAACAGTTGTAGGATTAAAGATTATCGAATGTACAGAATGATTATTTACACAGAGCTATACAGTAGTGCAGTTAAGATAAGTGAGGGTGTAGATAGTTTCTACAGAGGCTATATAAAGTGCTAGTGGTTGTGAGTGGTGGTTCAGTCCATGTTATTATTGTGTTTGAGGGTACAGTTGTCCATTGTGGGTGTGTGTATGTTCAGTCCATGAGTTTAACGTGGGTCAGATGTCAGGAGGCAGAGTTCAGGAGTCTGACAGCTGTGGGGAAGAAGCTGTTCCGGTACCTGGTGGTCTTAGTCCGGAGGCTCCTGTAGCGCCTCCCAGAGGGCAGGAGGGTGAAGAGTCCATGTGATGGGTGACTGG
This sequence comes from Copadichromis virginalis, assembly GCF_057382275.1. Classification (NCBI taxonomy): domain Eukaryota; kingdom Metazoa; phylum Chordata; class Actinopteri; order Cichliformes; family Cichlidae; genus Copadichromis; species Copadichromis virginalis. The sequence goes on along the minus strand of NC_140619.1, from coordinate 12,167,178 downwards.
GGTCTTTGATGATTTTCCCAGCCCTTTTCAGACACCGCTTCCTGTAGATGTCTTTTATGGCAGGAAGTGGTGCTCCGGCGATGCGCTGGGCAGTTTTCACGACCCTCTGCAACGCCTTCCGGTCCGAGGCAGAGCAGTTCCCGTACCAGACTGTTATACAGTTGGTCAGGATGCTCTCGATGGTGCAGCGGTAGAAGTTCACCAGGATGTCTGAGGACAGGTGGTTCTTCCTCAGAGTCCTCAAGAAGAAGAGGCGCTGGTGAGCCTTCTTGACCAGCTTGGAGCAGTTGGTCGTCCAGGTGAGATCCTCGGAGATGTGGACTCCCAGGAACTTGAAGCTGCTCACACGCTCCACAGCCGTCCCCTTAATGTGGATGGGTGGATGTGGGTCAGCATTCCTCCTGTAGTCCACGATGAGCTCCTTGGTCTTCTCGGTGTTAAGCAGCAGGTTGTTTCTGTCGCACCACTCAGCCAGACGATCCACCTCCTCCCTGTAGGCGGCCTCATCGTTGTCACTGATGAGGCCAATCACCGTGGTGTCATCTGCAAACTTAATGATGGTGTTTCCAGAATCACTAAAAACTGCTGTAATCAAACCTATACTGAAAAAGGACAATCTTGACAAGACACAAATGAACAACTACAGGCCGATCTCAAATCTCCCGTTTTTAAGTAAGATCATTGAAAAAGCAGTTTCTCAACAGCTCAGTTACTTCTTAAAACAGAATAATTGCTACGAGGCCTTCCAGTCAGGTTTTAGACAGAACCACAGCACTGAAACCGCTCTGACCAAAGTGTTTAATGACATATGTCTGAATACAGACAGTGGAAAAATGTCAGTCTTAGTTTTACTGGATCTCAGTGCAGCATTTGATACAGTTGACCACAACATATTACTCAAACGACTGGAGAACTGGACAGGTCTTTCAGGAACTGTACTAAACTGGTTCAAAACATACGTAGAAAACAGGAAATACTTTGTATCAATAGGTAACTTCACATCTGAGCAGACAAGTATCACATGTGGAGTTCCCCAAGGTTCCATCTTGGGACCCCTTCTGTTTAACATCTACATGCTCCCACTGGCACAGATTATAAACAACAACAAAATAAACTATCACAGCTATGCAGATGACACACAAATATATATCACAATGTCACCAGGAGACCGAGGCCCTGTACAGGCTCTTGGTAAATGCATTGAGGAAATCAATGACTGGTTGTGCCACAATTTTCTCCAGCTAAACAAAAACAAAACTGAGGTAATAGTCTTTGGCGCCAAAGAAAAACGATTACAGGTCACCAGAGAACTTCAATCTATACACCTAAAAACCACAAACCAGGCGAGAAATTTGGGTGTAGTGATGGATGCAGACCTAAACTTAGAAAAACACATTAAGACAATAACAAAGTCAGCTTACTATCACCTCAAGAATATATCAAGGATAAAAGATCTGATGTCTCAACAGGACCTGGAAAAACTAGTCCATGCATTCATCTTTAGTAGGCTTGATTACTGTAACAGCATCTTTACAGGTCTACCTAAAAAATCAGTCAGACAACTACAGCTCATTCAGAACTCTGCTGCTCGAGTCCTCACTAAGACCAAAAAAGTGGACCACATCAGTCCAGCTCTGAGGTCTTTACACTGGCTGCCTGTCCGTCAGAGGATAGACTTTAAAGTTCTGATGCTGGCCTATAAAGCTCTGAATGGTTTAGGACCAAAATACATCAATGACCTCCTGACCCAGTATGAACCTTCCAGATCCCTCAGGTCATCTGGATCCGGTCTTTTATCAGTTCCCAGAGTCAGAACCAGACACGGAGAAGCTGCATTCAGCTTTTATGCTCCTTATATCTGGAACAAACTCCCAGAAAGCCTCAGATCAGCTGAAACACTCAGTTTATTTAAATCCAGGTTGAAGACTCACCTGTTCTCAGCTGCATTTGAATAAAGCACCAAATCCACACTTTAAGCTTAAATTTCAAAACTTACATTTAACTACTGATTTTATCTACTGTTCTGATTTTATCTGTTTTGATTTTATATACTGTTGTTTGTTTGTTTGTTTGTTAATTAGTTAGTTAGTTTATTTGCTTGTTTTAATCAATTTTAAATCATGCTTTTTATTTGTTCTTGTTTCTAATGTCTCTGTAAAGCACTTTGAATCACCTTGTTGTTGAATTGTGCTATACAAATAAACTTGCCTTGCCTTGCCTTGCCTGGTGTTGGAACCATCAGCAGGTCTGCAGTCGTGGGTGAAGAGGGAGTAGAGGAAAGGGCTCATCACACAGCCTTGTGGTACACCGGTGTTCATTGTGATGGTAGATGAGCAGCGGTTATCCAGCCGGACATGTTGGGGGCGGTTGGTCAGGAAGTCCAGTAACCATTTGCAGATGAGGGAACTGATACCCAGGTCTGTCAGTTTCCTGATGAGTTGTGAGGGGTGGATTGTATTGAATGCTGAACTGAAGTCTATAAACAGCATTCTGGCGTAGGTGTTGTTGTTGTCCAGGTGTGAGAGGACAGAGTGCATTGCGATGGAGACTGCATCCTCTGTGCTCCTGTTCCGGCGGTATGCGAATTGGTGGGGGTCCAGGGTGGGGGGGAGACAGGATTTGAAGTGTGCTAGGACCAGTCGCTCTAAGCACTTAGTGATGATGGGGGTGAGTGCTACTGGGCGGTAATCATTGAGGCAAGATGGGTTGGAGTTTTTGGGTATCGGGACGATGGAGGTGGATTTGAAGCAGGCCGGTACCACAGCAGGACGTTGAACTGTCAGTAATTTAAAAATATTAGTGATATATCAAAGTTTGCCGTGCAGTATGTTTGACCAGCTTTCATAATAGCCTAGGAAATAAATCTAATTTGCTCTTTTATACTAAAAATGTAACATAATAGTGATGCAGCACTGCCGGTAAAGAGAGCCACTGCTCCCTCCCAGTTATTATATATAGGTTATTAATAATAAAAAAAGCCTCTGGTGTTCCACAGCTGGTACTGCAGGATTACATCACCCCACCTGTAAAGCATGAGATGCATCCATCGTTTATCTTGTACCAAGTCTTTGAAGGTTTTTTTTATTATTATTATTTTACCTAATCTGTCAAAAATTCTTTTTCTGTTTTGTGTGTGTATTCCATTCATGTGAACTTGAGGCCAACAGGATATCAGGCTGCTAAGCCAGAAAAATGTTCATATGATTATGCTCAATGGGACTTTTAAACAGATCAAAGGAGCCCTCATCAAAGTCACGAGCTTCCATTGGAATGTACCGTGCGCAGTCTTGGAGCACATATGCAATTAGCAGAAGTAGACAGAAGAAGAAAAGTCACTCTCCTTGAAGAAACGCCACAAATGTTATTTTATGTATTGTTCCTAATTTCTTTTCTGAATTCTTTGCTTAGCAGTTTGTTAATTGAAAATGTTACATGCATCATTGCTACACAAAATGGAGACAAACCCACGTAATGCAGTCTCTAATGACTTGAGAATAAACTTTTGTGAACACTGACAGTAGTAAAGATCACTTTGATCCTCTCTGGAATGAACTCACATGAAACCGATATCGATTTTCTCATCTGACTGTGAGCAGGACAAACAACAACATCTCCCAAAATGTCAGAGTGCTCCTTTAATTAGGCATTTGTTTCCTACTGGCAATCAGAACCATGCAGAAAACAGCTCTGATGTATTGACAGTGGTGGTGATGATGTACAGTTATACAACTGTGCCTGGACACTAGAGCTCTGAAGGTTTGGTCTAATGTGAAACTGAGCCCCTCTGGCTGCCATCTGCTGTAGAAAATACCTGATCCTCATAAACAAACACAGTCTGCTTTGGCCTGACGTGCTGCTGCTGCTGCTGCTGCTGCAGGCCCGTATTCACACACCAATCAATGAGGGGATCCCACACACTGATATATAGGCTCTGAAAATTGGCTTTCTTCTCCTTCTGAAGATTCTGGTGATTACCTATATAGTGCTGTTGATTGGAGATTGATCGCAGGTTGAAATTAAACAGCAGTGGGTCCCCTTTTTTGTGATTTGTGCAAGGCTGAATGCACTGATGGGGATGATAGGTAGAAGAGGGAGAGATGGAGAAAAGATGGGTGAGCTGGGAGCATACTTCCAAAAAAATCTCCATCTTTAGCAGGCAGTCTGTAATGAAGTCCTAAACTACTTATTTAAATACGTTGTTTGTTGCAACACGCTGACGTCAGCCTGCTTCTAAAACAACACGCTAATGTCTGACCTTCAACCTATGACCTTGAAGTATTACATACAACTGGGTATTTTATTATCTTTACCCTTATGATTGGAGCAGAAGTGGCTGAAATCTTCTATAAGCTGTAAAATCTTGAGATTTTAAGACATGTTTATGTAGTGTGTGATTTTGTGAGATGGGCAGTAACACGTTACAAGTGATGCATTGCTGTAATCCGATTACTTTTTTTCATGTAACGAGTAAAGTAAGGGATTGCTATCGCAAAAAAAAAGTAATTAGAATACTGTTGCTTTCCCGTAAGTATGCTGCGTTACTGCGTCACTAAACCGTGATTTTGTTTGTGAGAGTGTCTCATGACAATGACATAAGCGTGTGCGACGTTCGTGGTAACAGACGTGTGCAGATCAACAATGGAGTTTAAAGTGTGGAAGTACTTTGAGTTTGATTCCATAAAAAGTGACAAAAACATTAGCAATAACGGCACTCTGGACTGATATCAGTCACTGGCAAATATTTGCTGATGATGTCACATTGCATGTGTGATGAAGAGCTTGAAACCTTTAATGATACAGTCTGTGTGGGAAGAAAACTTATTTTTACAGCGAAAAAAAACCCCTAAACTTCTGAGCAAGCACGGAGCACGCTGTCACAGGAATGTGAAATTCACAGAGAAACCCCCGGATCCCCCCACTGACATGACCACTGCGACACACCTGCTAAACAGGAGAAAATAGATTTGAGAACAACAGGACTTAGTGTTTTCAGTCTTTGATTTTATTTATTTTCTGCTGTGTTTTACTTGAATCTATTTGAAAGAGCGAGTGTAAAAACAAAAATTATTTTATTTTATATGCCAGAATATGCAGAAAATCGGTTTAAATGTTAAACAAATCTTCTCAAGTCAAACACTGTTGCATATAATTTAATTTTAGCTTAATGTAATGTGCATAAAATTAAAAGATTAACACTCATTAAACAAGTTTTAAAAAGAGACTTTTTCATTTGATTACATTTTATATGATGGATTACGCAGAAAAAGTAGAACTGGGCTGAAAGATCTCTTGCTTTATAACGTATTCAGGCTGTGTATCATGTTTTTAAAAAGTAACTAAGTGAATAATTACTTTTGAAAATAATTAATCAGTAATATGTCTCTGAAGGTTCTCAGTCATCCAGGTCATCGTAGTCAAAGGAGCTTGCAAAGAAAAGCGTCTGGACTTCTTTAAGTTACTTGAAGACGTTTCACCTCTCATCCGAGAAGCTTCTTCAGTTCTAAGGTCAAATGGTGGAGAGTCCCAGATATAAACCTAGTGGGAGTATCCCCCCACAGAGGGACAAAAGGACCCCCTGATGATCCTCTAATCACCTGAGCCAAGGTGTGAAACTGGGTGTGGGTCCCAATCAGCCAGAGTTTCGGGTGAGCTCATTGTGAAACCTGGCCCCACCTTATCATGCGAATTCCTGAGGTCAGATGGCCCAGGATGTGAGTGGGCGTTAAGGCGTCTGGGGAGGGATCTCAAAACTGGATTATAGATGGCAGAGAGTTGGTGTCGTAAACCACCGCCTCTGTTCAAAGATGGTTGCTTACAGTGGACATAGATGGCTTCTTTCACTCCTCTTTCAAACCATCTGTCCTCTTTGTCCAAAATGTGAACATTGGCATCCTCAAAAAAGTGACCTTTGTCCTTTAGATGCAGATGGACTGCTGAGTCTTGTCCTGTGGAGGTGGCTCTTCTGTGTTGTGCCATGCGCTTGTGAAGTGGCTGTTTGGTCTCTCCAATGTAGAGGTCTGGGCATTCCTCGCTGCACTGTACAGCATACACCACATTGTTAAGTCAGTAAAGTAACGGGATTACTTTTTTGGAGAAGAACATTTACATGAAGCCCAGGCTGTTTTGTTCTCTCAGCAGATTATTAAACTCATTCCTATTCTCAGGGTGACAAACACTGCTGATGTCTCACATTTACACGCAAGTTCCATGATGATTATGGAATGTCGTCACATACAGATGTATGGCGCTTCAATTCCTACTGACATCTTGACTCATGTGACCCAACCACTCGCAACTCACATCCTGTTTGGACTCATATGTCCAGAGGATATGAGCTGTGTCTCGTGACTCATAAATGTCTATAAATCTGTGATGTAAACCATATGTATCGCTCCAACCTGCCAGTGGGACATTGTAAATGAGGACCATTATGTTGGTGTCCCATAATGCAACTACTGCTGCAAATGGACTTCTTGCAGAACAGTAATGGGTCTTCTTGCAGAACAGGAATATTTCACACAGTGTGAAGAAAATATTTTTAAGAAGGACCAGCTGGTTTATAAAAAAAATCTTCTGCTTACGCTGTCTGCGACTGATATGATGATCAACAGATCTCCTGTAGTCTGTTCTGTGAACTTCTAACTCTACATTCATTTTGGTCATTTATTTATTTAGTTGCGCAGTTCAAGTGCAGCTGGATTTAGAAAGTGTGCACTGCAATACCACGTAATGAGTAATATAACTGGTAAATCATTGAAGGCTTGATGCTAATAGACGTGAAATCAATACAAGTAGATGTCTTTCTGCAGTGCAAGGGGTTTCAGAGCCGACATAGCAATGGTGTGATATGAAGTGTGGAGCAAATGTAATGGGAAAAATGGGGCAAGCATGAATAAAATGTTCATTCATTTTAAACTAATGATAATGGACAGAAACGCTGTTGGAACATTAGTACCTCAACAATAGCAATCTACCGTTGGGACTATTTGTCCTGGCTTCAAGTGAATAAAAAAAAGCAGTCCTCATACAGGATTAGTGTTTTAGAATTTGAAGACGAATATTAATTTCAAAAGTTTCCTTCATTTTTTTCAAGTGTACACTCATCTATCTCTTAAAGCATGAACACTGCCGCAGCAGAAGAAGTTTCTGGACTCTATCTCCCTCTCTGTGATGAGCTGTGACATTGGAACGTGAACGCGAGCCGAGCGAGGTCACCGCCGCCGGGGAAAGAACATTTTCATTGTACCCCCAGAAGCAATTGTATTGCGAGGAGTTAGAGAGAGAGAGCTATTTTGTAAGAAAAAATGTTCTGAAGTGCTCTTTGCGAGACGGCCAGCTCCCCCTTTCATTATTTGCAGTATCTAAAGCAGCTAGAGATACCGCCATGTTAGCGGGAGGCTGACTGAGAGTTAAGTGCCCTGACTCTGACAGCTCTGCACAAATGCATATCAGCCAGTGCCGAGATGGGAACTACAGAGAGGTTTAACTCATAAAACATTTAAGGGCCTGCTTCAGATTGCACTTAGAAAGTATTTAGAGTGGTATACACAGCAAAAGATAATGAGAACAAAATGTGGCCCCATGTGAACCCAGAATGTAGATGAATTAAAACAAAAAACCTTAAAGACATTTGGTGCTCCATTTAAGAATTCACATGATATACTCCTTGCTGAGGGCATTTTAATCAGTATCTCTGAATACAAGCAGAATCTAAAGAAACTACAGAAGCTCGAGTCGAAGACAAGACCGCTTGTGGCAAAAGCTGCTCAATACACCAGTAGAAGGATGTTCTCAGGCTCATGTTTGGAGGTTTTACGCCCAAATAAACTCAATTTTACAACAGCGCTAACCTGATCTGAACCAGAAAATGGACCCATACGCCCGGAAAATCTCTCAGCAGGCTCTCACTGTCATTTCTCCTAGTCAGCCTCAGTGGATTTCTACAATAAAAGGAGAACAACAGATTCCTGCACAGTGCACGGGCTTGATTCTGCTACAGACAGAGGGATAGAAACAGCCCAAATTTGGGTTTGTTGTTCTCTTTTATTCCCAAAAACAGAAACTTTTCAGCTTATTTTGAACATAATAGCCTCACAGAGCAGTATTAGGCACAACTCTCAGTACTGTTAATATAAATGAAATGTTGACAGTAAAATGGTCACATCTATATGACACGACCCTGCTGTACAAACATCACATGGATTTTACAGGAAACTGCCTTGAAGTCTTAAAGTGGACCTATTACACTTCATCATTTAATACTATTACAGTGAAGGAGGCTCGTATTAAATATGACTACAAGAGGTCAGCACAAGCTCAGGGTTTTTTTTTCCCACACTCTTTGAGCTGTATGATGTCAGAGAGAAGGGATATTCCTAATATGGTCTTCTGTCGCCTATGACACAAACCTACTGTTTGACAGTGGTAGTCAGTTGGAAGAAAGTTGCCTTGTTTCAGACACAGACTATTTACTGTATAACAGATGGACATAGCTTCCAAGTCTGAAAAATTAAGCCAGTGGGGCGGTGCCTTTAAGCTTTTTAATGACCAGCACTGCTTCTCTGTGTTTAAAAAGACTTCAAGTGTGATGGATATCTATGGAAAACAGCTCTCAGTTCCTTCTCTCTGTGACAGTTGGGGGGGGGGGGAATTCCCTGGGTGGGAGGTTAGCAGCATGTGGTTAAAAGCTGAACGTCTGCCTCAGTTTGCCCTCTTGTGAGAACAATTTCATCAACAGAAACTCAACAAGACTTCTCAGAAAATAAATTCAGCTCGGGTAATGAAGGAGCGGTATGCAGCGAGCGCAGGCACAGAACATTCGACTTTAAATCTCCATTATTTACACCGGGCCTGTCTTTGATATCTCGGCCCTCTGCAGAAATTCTCTCGTGTCGATCGTCCGGCCGAGCTCGTCTGAAGGTAAACCCATCGAACCGCAGGGGAGCGACACCGGCTTAATGCCGATGATGTCAACTTACTGAAACATTTTCATCATTCGGCAACAGTGGGGAATGTTTTCAATTAATTCTTTTCATGATTTAGTAATTCTGGTTTCACTGAACTTAAACAGAGGAACAGAAGACCTATCCCTCCCCTTTTACCCTCCTCTCACTTTGTTTTTTTTATTTCTCCAGACATTATTTTGTTCACGCTCAAAAGGTGTCTTACGGCTTCAGTGTCATCATAAAGCCTCCCCCCCCCCCTTTTTTTTTTTGTCTGGCAGTTCCAGACCTACAATTCAGAGCACTTGTGATTCTCTGCTCCTTCTGTCTGGCAATCCTATCACCCCGACCATCTACCTCTCCAGCAGCCACTCCATTCTCTGCTTATGTTTGTTTAATACTCGGTGGAGTTGTCTGCCTGGGATTGGGTGTCTGATGTGTGATGCTGAGAGATTTCCAATTGATGGGATGGAGAGGATGGGAAGGAGAGAGGGGAGAGTGAGTAGAGGTTATAGAATTGGAGGAGAAAAGAGAAGAGGGCGAACAAAGTGTTTTGGTCCAGAAAGCATCGAGGTGGACTATTTACCGCAGACAGAGATGGCCAAAGTCGAATGGAAACTGAAAAGACTTCAGTGGAGTGCTGGGAATTTATTTTTCATGAGAAATTGCAGTTTTGCACCGGTGTATTGAACCGCAGTACTTAAGTCCTTTTTACTACAAAAGGCAATAGAGTTCAGCATTAGAATGATGAGCTGAACTCTGTTTGGTTTCCATTAAATCCCTGCAACTGCTCCTTTGAGTCAAAGACAGTGTGATTTTTGGTAGATCCGCTGGGTCTACATGGATAAAGTCATAAGACTAAGTCTGCCGTCGCTCGCTTTTGTGGATAAGACGATGAGGTCGGCAACAGAGACAAGTGAAAAAGATCAACTGTTTTGTATATCCTCCCTAGGGCGTTATGCAGGTCCAGTGTTCATAACTGGATATCTTAATAGAAAAAACTATGTGGTAATAAAGGCATAAGGAGATGCATTTAAAATCAAAATGCTAAATGGAGGGACTCTGCCCTATTAGTTAACATCATGCAGGAGCTTCAGATGTAGATATCTTTTTTTTTTCCAAACTGGCTAATTAGCTGACTGGCTCCAACTCATAAAAAACAACCATTTTACTGCCTTACATCCTTGTTAAATGTTGGCCAGGCTTGTATACAGATTGTATCAAAAATAATCAGCCCATCAAAAGCCTAGATCATTTTTGAAATATTGGACATAGAAGCTTCACTGCAGCCAGTGCTTTAGTTTTGCTGTTAGCAACCATGTGAAACTCACAAAACTCCTTTTTTTAGCAGTGTGGAATTAAAGCACTTTGAATTTAGATGATTCTTTTTGATGAACCGTGCATTTGTATGAACTAGTAAGAAGAAGAGTTTAAAAGATAAAATAGAACTCAAACTTTTCAAGAGGTTTTGAGATATTTTGTCATGGGCTAAAAAATTGGTCATTCTGGCTGAGTGCTGCTGATGGTGGCGCAAAAAAGGTCAGAGAGTCAAAAAATCTCCAAGAATTCATCCCCCGGGGACCATAAATGCTTATACTGTACACAACAATGCTAACGGTGTTGGTTGTCTGCATGGACCAAGGGACATTGCTATCCTTGGGCTTCACTATGAAGAGTTCTACAAATGAGTCACGTGACAGTGCTCAGCTGTCACCCCTGAAGGAACATCATTCAACTTGACAACATCTGTCACGTCCAAACAGACCATCCCCAATGTGATTGTACAACATCTCCGAGGTGCAGTCCAACTTTTACATCAGCGGCCACAGGGGGGAAACCCGAGGGGCGTTATGTTACAGGAACGCCGCTTCTCCCTCGCCATCCATCACCATCAGTGGGGAGGTGCCATCTGATTGCTTTGCTCTTGCTGCCATCCGCCTCCTCTTCCTTTCATTTAACGTTGGCACACGTCCAGACACTAATGAGGACAGGCTCTTGTCGTTTTTCTGCAGATGTGGCGTCCCCCCCTCCCCCCAATCATAAAGTGGAGGCCGGTTAACGGCGATGACATGAGTCCTCAAAATGTCTATGGGAAGAAAAATTGCGAGGGAACCTACGGTCAGCAATTTGGAGAGAGAAGGAGGTAAGGCGACAAGGGAGGAGGGATGCGCTGTAGTAATTTAAGGTCCCAGTGTGGAAATGCAGGTCCTTCCCAAGCATGTTGGATGTGCCTCTGTTAATGAGCACTTTAAGTACCGCCAGCCCTCTTTAAACATCCCCATCGTGATACAAAGTGGAGAAAAGAGGCATCTTTTAAAAGGCAGCATATGGTTGCAGAGGATCTTCCACTGATGTATTGTCACAGGAGATTTCCCCTCCCCAGCTCTGCTGCCGAGGACGGGCTCTGAAACTGAGCCAGATGTCCGTGTCTTCACAGATACCGGCCCCCCCAACCTGATGTCTCGCTGCTTTATTGGCAACGGCGGTGGCAGCATGCAGTTGGTCCTGAATGTTAAGGCTGTTCTGACACAGCGCCTGTAATGATAATGACCCTGATTTTTATGGTTATGGTATTAAAACCAGATGATGACGGTGATTAAAAAAGTTGCAGGTACATGAGTTATATAGTTGGGAGAAAGACTGGAAACCAACTTTGATCTGCTTCTCTTTTCACTGGTTGGGTTTTGCGTTTGTGTGAAAACCCACTTTACTTTTTTAAAAAGTAAAGTGATGAAATAGCTTTGAACATGCCCACCTACAGGAACAAACTCTCATAAATTAATCATGTGAGCTGCTGAATGTCTGATTGCTCTTCCCGTCAGGCGGAGGGGATTTTTTTTTCTCTGCATGCTTTTTTTTTCAAGTGTCATACTTTTTTATTTTTGCCATGTTACTGATAGGGCACTATTTAATTAGAGACCAGATTTCCTTATAAGTTATGTGTCTATCTACATGTGAATGGGTTTAGAGTAGAGATGGCACGATACCACTTTTTTATGTCCGATACCGATACCGATATCATAAATTTGGATATCTGCCGATACCGATATGAATCCGATATAGTGTTTTTTAATCAACAAAACTGTTTTTTAAATATCTTGCTGCATTTTGTACAAGTTCATACTCAAGTTTAAAACAACAACTACACTAAAGCTATTCTGTTATACCTGTATGCAAAAAAAAATATTTCATAGTTCAGCAATACTGATCAATCTAATAAACATAAACCTACACCATCCTCCCTATTCTGGTATTTTAAAGAGTACTTAGCGTAAATATTAAGCAACCTAACTAATAGGGTTCCAACTCCCAGCAACAACAAAAATAAATAAATAAAAAATAGGGAACCACCCCTCACGCTCCACCTCATGATGCTTAATCGACGTAATCAACCTTAATTTGATGCAGTGTGAAAAAAAATGCACAGAAATCAATTATTTTTCAAGAAATATTAAATAGATTCAACATCTTTCTTCAACAAAATTGCAGACTGCACAGATGGTACCTTCCCAAAGGAAAAAGTACTATAGCTTACTAGGGTATATATATTAGACTTAATAGTCACTATATACAGTAATTGACTTCTATTCATTTTACATCAAATTAAAACTTTGGGTGTCAGATAATTATTTATTAAAAGCTAGACATTTTAAATGAGAATAAGAAAGAAAAGTATGTCTTTGTGCCCCCTTTTCCCTGTTAATGCCCTATCGCCCCCCTTGGCTAAACTTTGCTAGATCCGCCCCTGCACAGTTACCAGCCGTCAGCTACGTAGAAAAAGATCCTGGTGTAGAAAGTAATATTAAATAAATTCTAACAACAGCTTATCAAGCTTAAACGTGCTGCTGTTGTTTTTCCGCTGGTTTCCTCTTTCTGGTGCAAAGTGGGCCAAAAACAAACAAGAGAGACGGACTCGCGACAGAAAAGCCGATCAGCTGATCATTAAGCAGTTTCATGATTGAAGTAGCTGCAAGAAGAGGCAGTCGCTCCATATATCGTTTGTTAAGCTTAACGCAGGAAAGCTTTACAAACATTCAGAGATGGACTTACACACTTGCTTTACTTCTCTCGGGATAACTTTGTCGGAGATGAAATGCCGGGTTGCTAGCGAAGCTCCAAATGCTATCCAGACCACCGACAGGTCCCGCATGCCACAGCCGCTCTATCACGTGATGCATACTGCTCCGACGTGCTAACGTTCTGAGGTGAGTTACGGCGTGTTGCAAGTTTTGTGAGGTGCTTTCGTGATATTTAATGGATCGGATTACATTTTTTATTTTTCTCCGATATCCGATCCAGTAATTTAGGTCAGTATCGGACCCATACCGATACGTAATATCGGATCGGTCCATCTCTAGTTTAGAGACCGCTGCAACATTCAGAGCTGAAAAATAAAGCCAAAGGGCAGGTGCCAAAAAAAAGGCTGTTTCCAAAGGTGAGTCACCCGTGGACTCCCATGTTAAAATGTTCAAGTTTACGAGAGAAAAAGAGGAAGACCTCAGTGGAGGATCTATGATATCGTGAATGAGGACATTTATCTGACAGAGATGAATCCTAGTGATGGGGTAAGGTGGAGGCAGATCTGTGACGTAAGTCCACAAACCTGTATGTTAGCATATCACGGAGGCTTTGTCTATCTTTTATGCTCAGCCTATAGAAGTGTTTGTATCAAAGAGTCAGTGTCATGAAGACTGATTACTAAAGCAATAGCCTTATTTAAAATCTAGAAATATGTAACGGTGTGTTCACACCGAACGCGATAGACGCAACTAAAAAGCGCCAGACGCGCGTCCAAAGCGACGATATGTTAGCAAGATGGCAGCTGTCAATCTAGCGTTTGAAGAGAGAGTTTCCCTTCTTTATTTACTGTGGAGAGCAGAGCAGCAGCGTAATAATAATAATAATAATAATGGATTGGATTTATATAGCGCTTTTCAAGGCACCCAAAGCGCTTTACAATACCACTATTCATTCACTCTCACATTCATACACTGGTGGAGGCAGCTACAGTTGTAGCCACAGCTGCCCTGGGACAGACTGACAGAAGCGAGGCTGCCATATCGCGCCATCGGCCCCTCTGGCCAACACCAGTAGGCAAGTCGGGTAAAGTGTCTTGCCCAGGTAAAGGACTGTATCACCGTACCTGGGTCCATCAGGTCCTCCACAAGCGTGAGCAGTTTGGTGAGTTTCACCACTTGCTCCAGGAGCTGCGTCTGGATGACAGCCGCTTTCAGCGGTATCACTGTCTGTCCCTCGCCCAGTTTGAGGAGCTGCTGTCCCGCATTGAGCGTTCCCGCCTTTTTTAAATTTTCTTAATAAATGGAGCTTGCCTCCAAAATAAACTAACCTCTCTTTATTCTCTTAAATAATTGGTCTTCACTATGTTCCTAGTAGTATATTTTTTTAATTGTTATAATATAAAATAAATTCTACATGTGTCAAGTTGTGTGCCAACATTTCCTGTGTAGTAGAACTGAGACATTACTCATTACAAAAATTTATTTGAAATACTATTCAAATTCTCAAACAGAAAAACATTAAACATAAATATATAAAATATAACTATTTACAGAGAGACAGGAATAAAAAGCACTGAAGAATGAATGGCTTTGGCTGGACCTGCCCCTTTGAACTAGGTCAGAGCATCACGTCACCAGGCTCCTGATTGGTTGTCGTGGCGCGACTTGAAGCTGGAGTTCAGATTTTTCCAACTCGAGCGGTAGACGTGATAAGCGCGAATGCACCACACAAACTGCAGCGCGTATTTTACTTCGTGCTTCAACGCGTCATATGCGCTACTTGGTCGCGCAGATGCAGAAAAGTGTTTTCGCAACGCAAACCTGTTTCTGAAGTTTCACGGGACCCCCAGTCGCGCTTCATCGCGCTCCTCCTTGACTTTACATGCGATAGCTCTGGTCCGTAACAGATTTCAGTACTGAGCATCAGTTTGTCAGGAAGTACAAATTTTTACCCTTTCCTGAATTTAATATGTTCTATACAGACTTCAAATGAATATTCATGTTTCACAAGGCCTCAGTCAAAGCTAAACATGGCTGTGCTTAGGCCTTCTACACAACCCTAATTCATCACATCAGTGAAGAACCTCAAGGACCAAATATTTCAGCTGATTTTTATTTATTTATATTTCCTTCAATCTGAGTTTAAAAATCAAACAAACAAACAAAAATGTTTGTTTTCTTGAATTTTATTTTCTCAAGACCTTCAGCTGATCATCACCTTACACGATGATGAGCAAAGTGTCAGAGCGATCTCCTACTTTGGAGAACTAACACAAACTTCTAATGCACTGCGCAAAGAGTTAATGTGGCGATAAAGATTAATCTGTGATCAGTCAACAGACAACGATCCACCGCTGTGAACACGAGTTTACAGCTGTACAAGCAGCTCAGAAAGCAACATGCTAAACTCTTTAAACACAGTCTCTAATTGTGAACAATAGCAACCTGATCAATAGCAATCTTGGACAAAAAACATCATCAGTCACACGTGATGTTCCTGGACAACCGTCTCCAGGGAGGAAACACAGCATTTGGTGATACCCATGGGTTCTAGACTTCCAGCATGTGCTGGGTCACTGGTGCTCATTGATGATGTGACTGTTGATTGAAGCTGAAGGATGAACTGTGCAGTGCGCAGGGTGACGCTCTCTGCAAAGCCGATCAGACAAAACTCCACAGCGCAAATGGATAATGAGCCAAAGCACTAGTGATGGGATTTCCGGCTCTTTTTAGAGATCCGGCTCTTTCGGTTCGGCTCACTAAAAAGAGCCGGCTCTTTCGGCTCCGAACCGGCTCTTCAGGTTGTTTTGTTGCTTTAATTAATTTATTATTAACAATAATATAAAATTATGCACAAAAGGAATTACTAACATAAAAACAAGTGGTTTTATTTATATATGTTTATATATAAATATATGCGGTGGCCCCTAGAGACAAAACACGTACAAACTCCAAAACACATTTCTAGCATGAACTGAACTTCCAAAGCAGAGCTACTAGATCACTTAAATTACACAATTGAAAGCATGTGTGTATTGTTTGTGTATTTATACACAGGCACTCATATATATATTCAAATAATTTAAAAAAAAGTTCATTTACCTGTTATTACCACACACCAAATCCGGTCGTTGGTACTTGCTGGCTTGTGTAGCCACAAGATAACAAAGGCTCAACACTGCGCCCAGCATCCTGGAGCACTTCTGTTGTCTTTTGTACGTGTTTTGAGTTTTTATATGCTTCTGAGTTTTTATGTGCTTCGGAGTTTGTACGTGTTTTTACGTGTTTTGGAGTTTGTACGTGTTTTTACGTGTTTTGGAGTTTGTACATGCTTCAGAGTTCGTACGTGATTTGAAGTTTGTATGTGCTTTGTCTCTAGGGGCCACCGTAAATATACTTTTATTTATTCACTCCACATAAAATGTAATAAATAAATCATATAATACAAAAATCAACTATTCACATTTCAAGTTTTAACTATTTAAATTTTCAGCTTTTTCCTTTCACAAATTTAAAGTGAAAAGAACACAAAACACTGCAAACCACAACACAATTAAATATAAATTATAATATGAAAACTAAAAGAACATGCATATTCTCTGTCATATGGACCTGCATGAATAAACTTTCTCAATCCTTTATCATCTGCAACTGAAAATAGTTGTGGATGATTACTATACCTTTCTAATGTTGTTGTCCCTGCCTCTCTTTCTCTCTCTCTGGCTCTGTTCCTGTGCTACTGAGTGTAACTACTGTTTTGGTAGCTCTCGTGACTTTAATAGCAACGCCATAAACGACACTGGGACAGCTCTGTCTTATCGTGGCGACTCCCTTTATTGCCAAACTGCAACATACAATACACACGGCACAACCACCAGAGGGTGCTGCATGAACCCTTGAGTTAGTCCTTACCATAACATCCCCCTTTCTGAGTACATTATAACCATAATGTTTCCTGTGCTAATCCACATTTATGTCAACACTACATTCACTGCAACTTAACTTGTAGCTGAATATTTCAATGCTGTTACGTTAACTTTTATTCTGTAACGGACATTTATTGTTTCCACTTTATAACAATTATTTTATTTAACTGTGTGAACTTATCCAACTATGAAGGTGGGGTAGACTTCCCAATCCTTCCGCTGAGTGAGGGGATTATTCTGCCCCTGGCTGGTCACTCAGGTGCTCGAGAGTACCTACTACCTACTTCAAAGTCTTTAAGGTACCTCGGTGGGTTTCTGTCTCTGGTGGGATATCTTTTCTCAGTAATCCGGTCATTCGGTGGTGTAAGACACTGCTGTGCCTGGTTCGAAACCGGGCTGCTGCTGTCTTCTGGTATGACAGGGATCTGCTGTTCTGTCGGTTCCGTCTTGGTCTCTTTTAGTGTGATGAGATGGCTCCTGTTTCGACGTAGAAGTCCTCTCGGGGTCTCAACAAGGTAAGAACGTGGCGTCTCTGCTCTGCCTGATATAGTTCCATTTGTTTTCATGTCTGTTATCCAGACTTGATCTCCTGGGTGTAGTCCTGTGAGGTCTTGTGCTCTGTGTCTGTTGTTGAACCATTTCCACTGTTTTTCTCTCTCCTTCCCTTCTCTCTCTCTCAGTTTAGTGATGTTTGTCCAGCCTGGGTTGAGGCAGGATGGAAGTATGGGAACTGTGGTACGAAGTTTCCTCCCCATCAGAAGCTCTGCAGGGCTATGTCCATTGGCAAGTGGTGTGGCGCGATATGCCATGAGAGCAAGATATGGGTCTCCTTCTTTCTGTAGAAGGCTCTTTACTGTTCTCACTGCTCTTTCAGCCTCACCATTGCTCTGAGGGAATCTCGGGCTGGAAGTGGTGTGGGCAAAGCCCCACCATGAAGCAAACTTTTGGAAATGTTCTGAGGAGAATTGTGGACCGTTATCCGACCTTAACTCTGTTGGAATGCCGTGGCGTGCGAATATGGACTTTAAGTGGTCAATCACTGCTGCTGATGTGGTAGAGGACAGCTTAGCTATTTCTATGTATCGTGAGAAATAGTCCACTGCAACCAAATACTGGCTGTTACTCCACTCAAAAAGATCAGCACCAACTAACTCCCACGGCCGTGTAGGAAACTCAGTTGGCATGAGTGTTTCTCTGGGTTGCTGTCTCACCTTTGCACACGTCTCACATTCTGCTACCAGCTGTTGTAGTTGAGAGCTCAGTCCTGGCCACCATACCGACTGCTTGGCTCGTTCCCTGGACTTTACAATGCCCTGGTGACCTGTGTGCAGTCGTGTCAAAACATATTTTTGTAATATTTTTGGGATAACTATACGCATACCTTTTAGGAGAAGTTCATCTTCAACAGTCAGGTCCCCTGCATGCTGGTGGTATGGGAAACATGGACCTGGTATTTTGAGTTTGTCCGGCCAGCCATTCTTGCAGTAGAGTTTGATTTGTTTTAGTGTTTCGTCTTTGTCTTGTTGCTCTCTTATTTGTTGTAGTCTCTCCTCTGTTGCAGGAAGACCTGAAATCACCTGATGTGCATACAGGTTCATTTCGTCTCTTAATGTCTCGTCACAAACAGTTTTTTCTGGTGCTCTGGACAGCACGTCTGCAGTTGCGATGCGTTTGCCTGGGACATGTGAGATGGTGAAAGAGTACCGCATTAATCTCATTCTCAGTCTTTGTACTCGTGGTGGCAGTTCGTCTAAGTTCTTGGAGCCCAAAAGTGGTACTAAAGGCTTGTGATCTGTCTCAACATGGAACTCAATGCCTATAAGAAAATCAGAGAATCGCTCACATGCCCAGGTTATGGCTAACGCTTCCTTCTCTATTTGAGCGTACCTCTGTTCCGTGGGGGTTAATGCTCTTGAAGCGAAGGCCACTGGTTTGGTTGCGTCATCCTCTTGTTTCTGAAGTAGCACCGCTCCTAGTCCATAGGAGGATGCATCAGCTGATACTGTTGTTTGTGCTTTGGGGTTGTAGAGTGCCAAGTTCGGTGGTTTACTCAGTTCTGCCTTAATGTTGTCAAATGCTGTTTGTTGAGCCTCACTCCAACACCACATGTTTTTGGTACTGAGTAGTTCTCTCAACGGCTGTGTTTTCTCTGCTAAGTGGGGAAGGTACTTGCCTAGATGATTAACCATTCCTAGGAATCGTCTCACTCCACCCACATCCGTGGGCGCTTCCATGTTGCTGACTGCTTTCACTTTCTCCGGGTCTGCTTTGACTCCTGCAGCATCGATGATCTGTCCGAGGAACTTGATTGAGGTCTTTGCAAACTCACACTTCTCACTTTTCAATGTCACCCCAGCTTTTGTGAGCCGTTCCAGGACTGCGATCAGTCTCTTGTCGTGCTGGATTTGTGTGTCAGCATAAACCAGAATGTCATCCATCTGGCAGACGACTCCTTCCAGCCCCTCTAAAAGCTGAGACATTCGTTTTTGGAAGTGTTCGGGGGCCGAAGATATGCCAAAGCAAAGTCTATTAAAACAGAACCTTCCGAATGGCGTGATGAAGGTTGTGAGAAGAGCTGACTATTTGGACAAAGGTATTTGCCAAAACCCTGAGTTAGCGTCGAGTTTTGAGAACAACTTTGCGCCCTCTAGCTGTCCTAGGGTGTGCTCAACTGATGGCAACATGTGTCTTTCTCTTTTCACAGAATTATTTAGTTTGGTCAAGTCCACGCACACACGCACTTCATCTCTGTTTGGTTTAGGTACTGGAACCATTCCTGCACACCAGTCGGTAGGCTGCTCTACTCTGGAGATTACACCTAACTCTTCCATCCGAGCAAGCTCTCTTTTGACTTTGGGTAACAGGGGAAGCGGGACTCTTCTTGGAGTTGACAGGGCAAACGGTTTGGCGTCTGCTTTAAGCTCAATTTTGTATTCCCCCGCCATCCGGCCTAACCCACTGAATAGTGTTGGAAACTGCTGCTTCACTGTTTCTACTGAAGTGAGTGACACAGTTTCTATTCTAGCCACTAACCCGAGTGCTACGCTCGCTATGCGGCTTAGTAATCCTTGTGTCAGGTCTGCTACTACATACACAGGCTGTACTGTAGCTTTGCTTGGAGTGCTCAAGTTAGCAGTAAATTTCCCTCTAACTGTTAATGGAGACATTCCCACCCCATATAGTTTCAGATCTGTGGGTTGCAGCTGCGGTTTTTGTGCTAGAGTGTTGTACTCTTTTTCAGGCAAGACGGTTACGTCCGCTCCTGTATCAATTTTTAGCCAGCAGTCTGCATTGTTAACTTTTACTTTAGTCAACCACGCATCCTCTGTTCTATCTGAGGCTACCGTTCCCAGAAATGCTATTTCTCTTTCTTCTCTGTTACCACCCGCTGCACGTATTTCTCCCACTGCCCCAGACCTACATACTCTTGCGTAGTGACCTTTCTTTTTGCACTGATTGCAGAGTACCTCTCTGGCTGGGCACTGGTGTTTGCTGTGAAAGGGTGTCTTTCCACATCGGTTGCATTGGCTTTTCACATTCCTCTCCGTGGTTTGTGGTACAGTCTTTCGTGGTTTGAAGTGTTTCGTTTTTGCTTTAACGATGTCCACGTTGCAAAGATTCTCCTGCTTGAAGTTGTTTTTAAGAAGATCCTGTTGTTTCTTAACAAGTTCACTTTGGCGAATCCGTATCACTGCTTTTTCTAATGTGAGCTCCGCATCCATTTGTAGTTGCTCCGAGAGTCTCTTGTCTCTTATTCCGACAACGAGTCTGTCTCTTATCATTTCACTGTGCAGCGCCCCGTAGCCACAATGCTCAGCCAAGGCATATAGGGATGTAATAAACCCGTCTGCAGTCTCTCCTGCTTCTTGCTGCCTTTGGTTGAACTTTGCACGTTCAAAGATAACATTTCTTCTGACTACAAAGTGTGCCTCGAATTTGTCTTTGAGAGTGTGGTACTCACTCGCCTCCTCTTCGGTCAGGTTCAACGAGGTGATCACGTCTTCAGCTTCATCGCCCATTGTATATATCAGAGTGTTAACCTGGTTTTCGTCCGATTGTAGCTCGAGTCCGGATGCTATCCTGAACCTGTCGAAGCGTCGGATCCATTTCGGCCACTCTTCCGGCTTTGAAAAATCAAACTTCGACGGCGGTGATACTTGAAAGGCTGCTGGTGCGGCCGCCATGTTGCTAGTCGCGAGATGCTAGTTAGCGCTTCTTGCTAATTTGTTAGCTTAGCTCTTACTGTGGCTGTTATTGCAACCTTGCAGGGCGAGTTCTCTCCGGTGAGGAAGTTTCCGTGTTCCGTTATGTTCTTCTTCTCTCCCGAGCACTTCTGACACCATGTTTTGGTAGCTCTCGTGACTTTAATAGCAACGCCATAAACGACACTGGGACAGCTCTGTCTTATCGTGGCGACTCCCTTTATTGCCAAACTGCAACATACAATACACACGGCACAACCACCAGAGGGTGCTGCATGAACCCTTGAGTTAGTCCTTACCATAACAACTACCGCCCCTCCCCCCTCTGCCCAGCGTAAAGCACAAGGCTCGCGTGCAGAGTGAAGCGGAAAAAAAGTGCGAGAGAGAGGCTGAGAGAAAGAAAAAAAAAAAAAAAAACCCACGTGACGGCTCGCGATAAGGAGCCGGCTCGCCTCGTTCACGTCAAAGAGCCGGCTCTAAGAGCCATTTCGTTCGCGAACGACCCATCACTACAAAGCACACTGCAAAAGCAACCTAGGAGCTGCTCACAGAAATGGGATATTCTTCAGTAGTCAAGTCAGTCAACAGAGCAGCTTTTCAGTTATTAAATACAACTGAAGGCAAAGAGTTCCACAAACAAGCAGTAACTGAACATGGCTGCACTAAAGGCCTAGGAGACAGTCTCTAGAGAGGAAACACAGCATTTGGTGATGTTCATGGATCCGACACTTCGGGCAGTCATTGACTGCAAAGGAGTTTCATCCAAATATTAAAAACTATCCTCATTAATGATTTTTATACTTTATACAAAGTTGTGCTAGTTTCTGCAGTTAATTTCTGCAGTTAATTTGGAACCTCTGGAAATAAGAGACTGTGTATAATAGCGGTTGTTGCTCCTAAACAGTTAAAACCCCAAACATTAAAGCTGCATGTCAGTCATTTAAAAATCAAGTGTGTCAACCTTGACAGTGAGGAACCTCACTGTGGCTGTTAAAGACCTTCTTTATGCTCTCCTCATTGTGTGCAAATGTGTGCACAAATGTGGACAGTGTTAGAGTGTTGGACATATCCTACAGGAAGAAAAAGGGGAAATCTTTAATGCATTACTCTTGCATTACCAGTGACCAGTTCTGATATGATAGCAGAAACCTTTCTTATGATGGGGATGAATTCTGTTACATACTCATAATGACAAAAACAAGCAAAGGGTTTGAAGGATCAGTGACAAGAAAGAAGAAAAAGTCTTACAGAGACCCTTTACTGTGAAAAAAGTCTACTCGACTCACTTTGAGTCCTCACTTTTTACCTCCAACATGACAAAGATGAGCAGGATCAGCTCACTTGTCCCATCAAACAACCAATATCACATAGCCTGAAGGTAAGATGGCGCATCAGTGATAGTGCACATCAAGGGAGATGACTCTTTGCCTGTTAATTGGCCCTAGCAGGTCATCTCCACTTGGCTCTTGTGTGACTGGGATAATATGCGAGCTGGATTTAATTCTCACACTTTTTGTTCATTTGATTTTGTGCCAAAGCCCAGGGAGGAGAAGAAGCAGAAGAAGAAGGAGAAGAAGAAGGGGAGGATGAGGGGGAGGTTTTAATTGAGAGGGAGTGTTGGTTGAAAAAAGCCAGAGAATGACTGGAGGTGACACATGGAGAACAAGAGTGTGGATTTAGAACATGAAAGGCAGGAGGGAGTGCGGGCGGGGTGTGAGGATGACTTGGGCCGACCCGTCGGATTGAAACACCAAGAGATGAAGAGTGACTCATCTGAGATAAAAGAGGGAAGAGGAGGCTGCTGCTGCGACAGCTAATGAAGAGAGCTCCTCCAGACGCTCTTCACATCCAGCGCTCATTGTTTATTGATGGATGCCTTGCTCCAAGCTTCAGACCAGAGCAGACGATCGCTGCTCACCCATTTAGGGGCCTTTAGCATAAAGCAACGATTTTTAAAGGCTTTTCCTCTGCTGCACTTCAAAAGCGGCCTCGGTGGCCCTGGTGTTGCAGGAAACAAGACCTTCCATGTGTCCGGAGCTTAGGGGTAATACGACTCACTGCCACTGTCACCAAATGTTACGATGCGAGAGACTTTGATGCAGCAGAGAGCGATGAAGAGCCTCCTTCTGCGAGGACTAAACAAATACTCCCTCAATTGCCTGTGAAAGGGAGAAAATTAGGCCTGTCTGCTGAAGTGAGAGCAGTACATAATCAACTGGAAGAAGTGGGAAAGGAGGTAAATGAGTTCTTGGCTGAATTGATATGCAAATGAGAGACATTTACATGACCTGCTCATACCAAGCGAGAAGAAGACTTACACCACAAACAGACACTTTGTCCAAGAATTTTTCTGGGTCACTTCAGTGATTAAACACAGACAAGCTGCTCAGCTGCAAGAGGAATCACTTTAATATCTTTGTGTTTGTCACATCTACAAGCATGCATCCATTCATGTACAGTAACAAGGATTTGTAAAGGTTGCGGTTATCGTGACCAGGTGTTCCACCTTATATGGAACCGCTCAGTGTGTTTTTCTGCTGCTTCTTGCTCCACATTTTGATGTAATTTTGCTATACTGATATTTTTCATTTTGATATACTAATATGAACAAGGAACAAAGAGGGTGGAGTGCTTCATTACAGCCTGCATCCAAACCTGTATGGGTGCAACTTACAGACAAAAGTGCGTGCTGAGTAGAGCTCAGTAACAAACGAATAAACCATTAGAACTGAAGGGTTATGTTAGCTATTGATGAAGACATGTTTATTTCTATTGTGAAGTTGGTCCACGTGGACATTAGAGGAACTGCAGTTTTAGACAAACTATGACTCAATGTAAGTACGGGACAGTTATTCTGTTATTAGAAAAGAATATGGATACGTTAGTGCAACCTAACAATCATAAAACCATGAGAATAATTTTCACTAATAGTTTGACATGAATGGAATCCACCACTGATAAAGTACGCAGACATTAAACACAGCACCATCGCTGCTTGATGAGATCTCCGCCTGAACTTGAGGATTTGTTTGTAGCAAAGTAAAAAATCCTTCTGGCCTTGTTTGAACACTCTTGAGTGTAATATGATTCCTTATCAGAAAACAAGGCCCATTGCTGGGAGAGTGGCTGTAGCTATTTAGCATCCCCAGAGAAAGAATCTACTTTTTGTTTGTGACATCAAGATTTTCACTTGGCACTAATAGCACCGCTAATCAGAGCCTGCATTTCTGTCCCAAAGCCCCCTTCTGGGTTAATCAAGCCTTGTGCAGATTATGTTTTCATAAACTCTCTGACTGTTACAGCATGTTTGACAAATTATCAAATTAAATATTACAAATGTATCCAAGAAAGGTCTTATGGAGGGTTTTTTTGTTTATTTTTTTTTCTTGAAGGCTTTGTTCAAATGAAATATAGACAAGATCTAAAACACTAATTTGGGAGGTTAGTGTCGGTTTTTGAACAGAAAAGGTTGCTTGTACTACAACATCTTTTAGACTCCAGTCACACAGGCCTAGAGATCGGTCAGTGACCTCCATCTCCTACCACCTGATCACCACCAGTTGCTAAGGAACCCGTCATTTCTGGCAACATTCTGCTAGCTAGCTAGAAATAATGTGACCGTTTTTGGTCCAGCACCTTTCTTTGTGACTGATTACATGCAGCGACAGTCGGCAACTACTCACCAACTGGTTGAAGATTTTCCCTAGCAACCAGATGTTGTGACCAAGGTCTTAGCAATAAACCACCCACAGTTCAGGCTAACTCAAGTATGCAAAGGTAACCTTTCCAGGCGACCTATTCTGCTTCCGTTTTGTTATATTTATATAATGTCATGTGCCGTAGGAGTGCATGGGTGGTGCCCCTGTTTGTGAGAGGATTTCCAGGTTTTCATCCCCCAGGGTGGGGCCTTCAGCGCCTCACCTGTTCCTTGTTTCCAGGGCAATCAGCAGGGTCCTTAAGCCAGCACAGCCTACCACGCTCCGCCAGTTTGTCCTGCTACCATTGGTGGTAGGTACGACTCCTTGTGTTCCTCGTTCTTGCTCGTCTGTCTCGTGTGTAACTTTGCCATGTAGATTCTTCAAATCCATCTCTTGTTGTTGTCAGGGTTCCTGGGTCGGTGACCCAGTGTTTTCAGTTTTGTTCATGTTCAGTTTATTTTGCCACTTCCATGTTCTCACTTCCTGCTTTTCCTGTGTCAGCTCGTCTCGTGTCATTAGCCAGATTATGTTCAGCTGTGTACTCACCGGTCTCTCATTATCATCCTCATCAATCTGTGTATTTAAGCCCTCTGTTTCTACTCGTTCACTGTCGTGTCATTGATGTTATGTTGTCGTTTCCGCCTGCGTTCAGTCAGCCAGCCATTCAGTCAGTCAGTCCTTTGTTCATTCAGTCAGCCGTCCAGCCAGCCATTTCCTACCTCTGTTCTGTTTGTTCACTCCATCGGCAATAAACACCCACCTTCACCTACCTACCTGTGAGTCCAGCATTTTGGTCCTCCTCCTCTCATCCACGGCACAAATCTGGACAGTTGTGCTACTCAGCAGCGCTGGTCTGGTTTTGTGGAACTACACCAATCAGTCTATTAACCAAAGGTTTCCTACTCACCTGGTTCATCCTGCCTGTGTGTCTCTCTTAGATCTCTCCTCCCTCTGGGCCCCTCCGTGCGAGCTGGTTTTCACTTGCTACGGCTCCTGTTAACATTCTTAATTGAAACCCATGTTCTAGCCTGAGTTTTGCTCCCTTCTATAAATAAACCTTGTAAATAGTTCATAAACTTTTTTGAGTCTGCTTTTGGGTCCAAACCTCTCTCGAGCCTCCAGTCTGTGACACATAGGTGCGTTAGGTTTGTAGTTGTAGTTGTAGTTTTTGGATAGTGAATAATTCTTGTTGTATTTTTGCCTCTGTACACCACCACTGAGAATTTCAATTCAAATAATGACAATCCAAGAATAAAAAAAATAATATGGAAATGGTCATTTGCAAATCAGTCCCACTTTACCAAAACAGTTCCTCATTGGTTTGTTGAACGACACTAAACATTTGTAAATCCAATATCATAACCATTTATTTGATAGTTTCCTATATTCAGTTTGAAATTTTACAGGCTAAACCTACTCTATGATGTTTAGAACATTATAACATTTAGTTGTGGATGAAGTATAATCCCAGCTCAACAACTTGTATTAATAAAAATAATAAGTGGATGACATACAGTCATAGGACTAATAATGGCCACTGTTCTGCTCTAGTTTTACTTTTAATACAGTTGGGCAGGAGTGCAGACTTATAAGCAACATGTACTTAGAGTGGCCATTATGGATAGCAGGTCTAGCAAAGCCTTTATTGTTGTTTGTTTTTACTGTATTCCATAAATATACCATCTATAATTCATCAGAAGAAGAAAAAACTATTTTGGTGTTTTAAAGGTCTAAAGGGATGTCTGAATAAATATTTAGCTAATAGATGTATATGCATAAACACGCCTACGCACCAGCTCACTATATGCATATTTGTTTAAGCACATAACACTCAAAGCTCTGAACGTTATTCTCAAAGCCTTCTGCTCCACCTGCAACAGTTTCTGCAGTAAATCTTCTCATAGACAGGTTACCTTACATAAATATCCCAGATAAGGCTCACAGAAAAGGAAAGTGTTTTATGCCATAAAAATCCTGAGACAAAAAGAAAAGTCTATAAAAATGAGGGTTGGGTGACCTGAGATAGTTTATTCTCACACACAGTCATCTGAGCACACTTACTGCTAAGTCTGGAGTTCTAATTAAAATCTAGAGCTGTTCATAGTTTTTGCTGTATAGGAGAGGAAGCTGCTTTTTATACAGCGAAAAAAAGTTCCCAAAAAGTCAAACTGAGCCCGACTTCCTCTTGTGTCACCTTTGCAGTTTTTCCAAGGTGGTGAAGCGCAGGTTAAAAAGTTAAAAACAGCACAACAAACAGTCGTCACTGGTGCAGCTAATTAGCAGGTTCCCCCCAAAAAAGGGCTGATATTGAATGAGACGAATGGCTGCCTGCGGGACTGGGGTGATAGATGGATGACACCAACTCCCTGCGGCAATGGCAGACGCTGAGTTGAGCGGGGGGGGGGGTGCTGCTGTCATCCTGAGGACAGCGGGATGGTAAACAGGTCTGTAGGACAGCCTCTGGATCTGCAGCTGTAAGTCCCCGCTGAGTCGGATATATGGAGCACGGAGTGGCTCTGAATCGTTTGACTTTTGGGTATTCGTGATTTACCTTCAAAGTAATGAAAGGACTTTTGTATAAGATGGTATTACCAGATCACTTCGCTGTTTCCTGCACCAACCTCATTGTGACCATATACAGCTAGCGAATGTGCAGATATACAATGAAAGTTAAGGGCCAAAGAAAATCTAACACCTGAAACTCAATTTTAAATATTAGAAGAACATTGAACCTTATGCAAATGTTAAGAATGCACATATCACTAAACCGGTCATTAATGCTGACTTCATGCATTGCACAGAGTCTGCATGTTGCCTTGAACAGCTCTAAGAATTTCAATCACAACAAAATGATTGTGACTTGTTCAATCTACAGAAACACTGCTGAACAAAGAAGTGTGGAAGTCAGCAATTTTAGCCATGCCAACAATGCACGTCAAAATTCTCATAGGACCAGGTGATGCCTGCTCGGGGTAAAGCTTTGAGAACTGTGTGACGTCATAGTTGTGAAATTTGAATTGCTTGGAATCCATAAATATTTCCATATTGCTTCCACTGTGTGATGCCGCAGTTTTCAATAATCTTTTACTTTAGCATTATGTTTCACTTTTTTGGTTATACTTGTTATTAATGGTGAAAGTATTTTCCAAACCCTCTGACTCTCATCACCTTGTGTCAAATACTGTCATCCTGTCAGAAGCTGCTGGCATCACAGAGATAAGCAGCAGGTGTCCCTTGGCACTGGCTCCTTACAGACTGGGTGCAGCACATTTGAGCGCAGAGATAACTGTAGCTCTTTGAAAGAGGACTAAGTCTGCATGGCAGGAGACTGCAGATCGTAGTCTGTTTGAGAGCTTTGTGCTCTTATTTCACTGTTTTGCACTTGCTTCTTGCTTTTCCTTTTTCTTGGTGGTTAGGTTTAGACCTTTACCTCACAGTCTAATTCTATGGTTTCGCCATCATATTAAGCCTGCACAGTGAAAAGTGATGTTTAGTGCATTCAAATGTGACAGCAAGGAGACTTTTTCAAGCTGACAAACTGGAAGTGAGACCACTTTTAGAGGTAACCTTTCTATACATGAAAGTGGCAGTTTGTGAAATGTTTTTTCTTTTTCTTTAAGAAAATAGTTTCATTTTACTTTAAGTCTAAAAACATTTCTGTTACACCTCAGCATGATGGGGCGTATTTAGCTTCTTCCATGTTCTTTCACAATTTCAGCAAGAGCAAAGTATTTTGAAAGAGGTCAGTCATGCAGAGTTAGCCATTTGTTAACTGCAGCACGACGACTTGTCTTCGTTAAATAAGACAAAACGTGAAGTGGAGGAGAGCAGAGCAGCGACATGAAATGATTGTTGTCTATTTCAAAAGACAAACTTCCATTTTGATTGCATCATAACAAACTGGTGCATCAGCTTTCTCATTTGAAAGTGTGATCAGAGAGGAAACACACATGTCTAAGCTCCTCATTAAAAATGGAGCTGTCAAATAAATATATGAAGGGGAGGTACTCAATCATTAGGCAATAAACACAATGTTAAATCCACACACACACACACACACACACACACACACACTGAGTCAGTCTTGGGGGGGTCTTTCCTCAGCAACCTCTGACTGTAAAGCTCTTTTCATGGTGGTGAAGCTGAGAGCGGCAGGGTGGAGGTTTGGTTCATCCTCCCGTGGAATTGGATTATTTCTGGATGGGGAGAAAATTCCCTTTCCTCCCTCCTCCACCCACAGCCCCCTCCTCTCCGCAGAGACGGACACGTGCAGTTCATCATGGAGATACACCCGCGCTCTGCTGGCGTCTGTGGGCAGGAGGGGAAATTCAGCTTGTGCTATGACCTCTTTGTGATACCTGCAGGTTTGAAAAATCCGAGGTAGTAAAGAAAAGAAAGGTGTTGAGGATTTATACACACCCAGAAGCCTTCTATTCTTCTAGCCTTCAACTATAAGGAAAGAAAGACGAAAATACAAGCTCACTCAATGAATTAAACTGGGAATTTGTTTCATATTGTAACCCAGAGCTCTCAGCATTTTCTGCTTGTTGCCATAATTTTACACACTGCATCAGGTCACATCTGCAAGGTGAGCATTTACAGTTGACTTCAAGTATTCCTCGCCCTGGTTTTTTTAATTACTTATCAGAACATTACTTATGTCGACTAGCCTGGAAACAGCTCAGAAGCTGGAGTTTTCGTCTTTCGTGTGGTAGATTCATAAATAGTCGTCCATGAGAAAATCCATGAACGTACTAAGACTAAATATTGAATAACGTCAGACAAAAGTAGCACCATGTGTGCTTGTTCAGCGTCTGCAGCTTTGCTGCTGTTAGGGATCATTTTATTGTTTTGTAGCCACATGCTAAATAGCCACATTTGACATCACCTTTAAAGGAAAGTGTTGTAGATTTTGGGAGCTACAGATTTTGTCTAAATGGTACAGTTTGCATTCCAACCAGGTGAAAATCTAGAAAAATAAGGAGACATTAACTGAAATGAAACCTCAGATGGGTCAATAGTGACTGGATGTTAATGATTAGCGCTAGAACTAAAGGAGGGGTCACACCTTTTGACCCCATGGTATTTAAAAAATTGTGAATCTCTTAAATTAAAACCCCATCATCTCATATTTCATGGCTTTTCCTAAAATGAGCTTATTCATCAAATACTGAATTTGGGTGTGTGTGGGATCAAATACATACACACACACACACACATATATATATATATATATATATATATATATATATATATAAATGAGCCCTTATAGAACTGCTGAGGACATCATTTTGACCCCACACAAATTAGTGTAAAAACCACTACTACAGCACACTGCAAACATTTTAACTGAAGGCTGACGTTTTTTCTGGGAAGTCCAAGTATCTTCAAGCAAGACCGTGCTAAACCGCATAATGCATCTATTCCAAACAGCATGGCAGCTAAAAAGTTTACATTTCTTCTGGACTAAAAAGCTGAAATAAGGCTTTTTTGTCACTGGTCATTTTGGGACAGCGTAATCTGTCTGTGGACTGGTGTGTAATAAGAAGACAAATAATACAGAAACGATCACCATCAGTTTTTCATGGGAAACTGGTCTCACTGACTGATAGAGCTGTGCAGGAAAGTGTGACTTTATCATGGTGGAAGCAAGACAGTAAGACAAAATTCATGACAAAGTTTTCCAAATATCTTCTTTTGCTGCTGGTTCAGTGAATTTTGATCAGAGATGTGATGAATGAGGAGTTTTGGCATGTCCATGTCTGCCATCGGGTGAACAAGGGCAACGTGGTGGTTGTTGAAATGGTTTTGTGAGCTTTTAGCTGAGATTCTGATGTATTTGTGGATACCACACGTGTCTATATTTAAATAACAGATCTGCACAGCTGCAAACATGGACCTGTGAACTTTTTAAGAAATGTTGCTGTCATAAAATTCAAAATAAGCTAATATTTTCCTAAAAATGGTCGACTTTCTCAGTTTGAACATTTGACAAGTTTTCTATGTTCTATTGTTAATAAAATATCGTTTTATGTTATATGCATATCATGACGTTGAGTTTTTATTCAGATTTTATATTTCATCCAAAGGTATTTGGAATTAAGGGCGTTCAGCATATGAATGAAAACGCAGTCAACTTTTATGTACCGTATCCTCTTTTAGATCATCGCTTAGATTCTCATTCAGGGCTCTATATGGATCAGTCCCTCAGCATTTGACACGGCAATTTGATACTCGCTGGCAAACATAAAAAGAAAAGAAAGAAAGAAGAAGAAGAAGTATCCAATATCCAGCAGAGAAACACATATTAGCTCAGGTTTGGTCATATTAGTGTTAAAAGCTTCACAAAGTGATGGCTCAGGCTTTTAAATCAAATATCCTTAGCATTTCAAATGTTCTTCGTACTAGAATTATCATTTATAGCTTTATGATCTAACTGAGCGCACATCACCATATCTGATATTGGAAATGCTGTTGTGTAAACAGCAGGCAAAACCTTCCTCTCAGCAGAGTAATGAGCTGGGAAAAAAGAAACTCCTGAAGCCTTCCTCCTGTTGTGTATTCAGAGCACGTTGGAGTAAAATAAGTCAGACAAGTGTAAAATGTCACTGTACAGCTTTAATCTGAGGCTGAAAATGATCCTAACAAATGTCAGCATCAGCTAACCTTCATGCTGAGTGGAAACTGCCATCTGATCAATTACATCCTCAGGCCTGCTGACCTTTCCCATCATTTGTTTAAAGGAGAATGCCATTTGATTAGCCCTAATTGGTCTGCTTTAGCTGGCTGTCGTTACGTCGCTGTCGTTAACGAGAACGTCCTTCGCTTTCTTTATGCTGCGACTTGAACCAACAGGTGAAGATTGATTTCGGAGAAATGACCTTAAATGACTCCATCTGATTGGTCAATTCAGAGTATAATCAAAGTCAAACATGAGAGGAAACTGCGGCGCGTTGAGTAAGTTCAATGCTGTTTATGAATGTGGGTCCCCACAAGCGAAAAATTATCATTTACAATTTCATTTAATTATATTAAACTAATTTCAGCATATTGTGGAGCTGTTATTGTATTATTAGATTAGTTCTTATTTTTATGTAAATTATTGTTTTTATGAAGTTTGCAAAAGCAGATTTTTTGTTCAGGTTCAGTTTTTGCTGTTTAAAAATGTTTGCTTTCAAGTTCACATGTGCAAACGTTTTTTATTGTTTTTTTATTGATATAATTATAATATGCTTGTTATTGTGCAGGGGCGAGTTTAAGAAGTTCAGAATAGATATTATAACACAAACAACTAACTCATTTTCCAGTCTCAGTAAAAAAAAGATGAAGAACTTCCCTGATACAACAAATCTGTGATTCACCAATGTTTTCAGACATAAATTTGTTACATTATGAACAACTTGTTCCTCAGAAAACCTGTAATGAGTAATTGTGAGAAATGAATTAAATGTGTAACAGTATCAAATCACATGCAACTTTTTCACACTTGATCTGTTTTGTTTATGGTTTTTAATTCGGTGAGTTTCTCTTCTCTTGACTTTTTTCATCTTTTGCTACTCTGTAACTCAAAATGTTTTTGTTTTGTTTTTTCATATTGACTTTGATGTTCAGACTTGTCCCACAGTGACTGTCTCACATGAAACTGTATTTAGACTCTTTGTTATTTGTATTTATACTTCTGCTTCATCACTGTTTTCTCCACTTCACCTCCAGGTAGACATGTTGGAGCTTTCAGAATGTAACTAACAGACATAAAATGGCAACAACTAGACTGGCTGGTGCATGCATTTCATGGATCTGACACAAATTTAGAATTTTGTGTGAGCACTCATTTTTTTGAGCACATTTTGAGTACATTTCTACTTTTGTAAATGGGGGAATAAACTTTCTAGTCTAGACTTTCCCAGCAACCAAGTTTTCAAATGTTTGCTGGCTTTGCCCCAAAATAAGAATTCACTAGCTGGGCCCACGTCCTCATTTTAGGTTTGACAGCATTTTAGTAGGTAAAGTTAAAGCTTTGACATAAATTGAGCTGCGGTTTGGGGAAGGCCTCGAAGGGGACTGGCAGATTCCCATGCACTAAATAGAAATGAAGAAGTTAAAGAATTGTGAACAAGGAGGGAGGGTGGGGCACGTAAACGAGAATGAACATCTTGCAGAACTGGGGGAACCTAGATGACAACCGGAAGGAGCGTGTTTGGAGGCGTGGTCCTGCTCCTGAAATTCCGATACATAATCTCCATTTAAAAAGAGTTTTTCCTCTTTTTATATGGAGGGGTCGGTGCGTTGGTGGTTCTTGGTGTCCGGGGCTGGGCGCTCAGGTATGTACCAGCTCACTCCCGGTGACTACTTGGCGGGGCCTGGTGCCTGTTGCTCGGTCAGGCCTCTTCCGGGGCAAAGGGGGTCCTCGGGCCTCCGGCTTCTGTGCCTGCGGCTCAGTTCACTCTGGCACAGCTGGCAGCTGGCAGAGCCGGCGGGCACGCCACTGCAGCCCCCTCTGGCTTCTGCTCCGTGGCTACTGGGTGACCCCTCATCTGGGGCTCTCCTCAGCTCTTCCCAGGAGGGTGACACGGATGCTTCTCCAGTGGTCCCCTTGGGCTCTCTCTCTCTGGGGCCTCTGGATGTCTGGGGCCTGGATCTCCTCTATGCCTGCTTCATGCCCTGGGGGACAGGGCTATGGCTCTCTACATCCTCTAGCAGACCGTTACATGGGGAAACCTTTTGAATACAAGTGCGCTGATCCACACAGGTGTGCACACGGGTGTTCACTGTTCATAGACATAAACTACACCTTTATTGGCTGCTATTTCCAAGCACATTATGCGCTGTCGGTCCTACGTGCTGCACAACAACATTCAACATTTCGTATTTACTGCTGTTTACACTTAGCTAGATTAACGTGATGGTGTTGTGTTTAGTATGTTGCTCTGTTTTTTTTGCTTGTTTTCTCTTCTTTTTCTCTCAATAGGTGATCCAGGAGATTTTTTTTTCTTCTTTCTCTTTTTAAGTGCCCTTTCTCACTGTCCCTCTTCCCTTCTGTTTTTCTTTTCCTCCATCTTTCTTTCTCCCTTTCCTATCCCTCAGTCATGTCTGTAACAACTGAAAATAAAATAAATAATAACAACAAAGGTTGATCAAATGGACCAATACGGCTGATCATTCTGTAGATGCGGTTGGAGTGAGTCTGGGGGTCGTCCAGGGAGAAGCCGGAGGACAGCAGTGCGGTTTCGAACAGCAGGATGATGAGGTCCTTCACAGCCTTGTCGTTCTTGTCAGCCTAAGCCTTCTGCCTGAGGATTTACTTTGCCATTTGGCAAAGTAAATCCACTGGGTATCCTTGTTGGTCTTCAGACAACAATTCTGACGGCTGAAAAACCAAAGGGGACAGGCAAAAAAAAAAAAAAATAAGAGTTTTTCCTCCCTGGCATGGACAGTTACACAACTTTCCCACTTTGTTACCCACTCAACATGATCAACTTCTCATGATCAATAAACACCTAATTCACCGAATGCACACAGTAAGCCAAGAAAAAAAGACACCTGCCTACACCTTTATTAGATCGATAGTTAGATAGATAGCTTGGTTCTTGGCTCTTTTATAGTGTAGTAAGTGCCATGTCTGCCCCTTTTATAAGGTCTCTACTTCAGCAAATACAAAATCGGTGACACAGAACTAAAATCTAAATCAGGATCATCTTGGTCCGGAATGTCCTGCTTCCCACACTTGTCAGCTTTCTACTGTCTACAAACTGTTAAAAGCAAAAAACATTCCTCCAAATGCTCGAAAACGTCACGTACGTCTCATGTGTCCTCTGCAATGAATGAATCCTACTGAAATACAAGCAAGAACCTCTGTGGGTTTACAGTGTCATGATGAAATTGGTTGAAAGACAACAAATTTACCCTTGTTTGTCCAACTGCCACGCACGATATCTCAAACGCTGATAGGATTAAGACTTTCATTTTTCTTCATTGTAGCGCAGTAATGCTATTCTGCGTTGTCTCCAGATGCTTCTCTTCAGAAATGTCGTGAAACAAGCTGACTTGATTTGGAAACAGGTTGAAATACTCGAGTGCAGAATAAATGAATGAGCCAAAATGTTTGCTTGTTTTATTAAACAAGAATTTTACAGTCTACGTTGGAAAAATTGACATGTTGAGATAAGGAATATGATTTGGTAAGATGCACATTTTCTCGCAGTGTCCCAGAGATCTGTGTTTGACAAATTTAGGGAGTTGATGCATCTCATTTCAGCTGAATTCCAACATCTAAAATGACTCTGATTGGCCCAGTGGGGAACACCAAATACAAGCTCAAAACAAGCGTCATATTTGTCAGTGATTGGCCCTGGTGGTGCTGGTGAGGGGTGGGCTTGTGCTCGCTGCAGCTTGGTTTTCACTACAGCTTTTTTAAAGCCACCACGCTGCAGTTCATCCACATGTCGCCAAAATAGAAATTATTCATGTGTTGTGACATGAAATGTTCATGTATGCCCACAAAAGGTTCTGCATGTGATGGCACAGATGCCAAAAGCAGGGGTAAGAAAAGAGGGGTTCTTTACTTTGTACATAAAATCAAAAATATAACAGGGCCCTTTCACTCTGAAAAGGGAAAGGAAATGTCACTTTATGGAGGGAAATGTGCAACTGCCAAAAGGAGAAAGTACACGCTCCTTAAATGGAAAAGAAAAAGGTGTGAACTGAAAGACGAGCAGGCTGACATTTGCAAGTATTTATTATTATTTAGAAATAGATCAGAGACGATAGTAAGAGAAGAGGAACGGAAGCCTAAAAGTAAAGTAAATTATTATGAACAAGGGCCGTAAGGTGCCAGAGAATAAAGTAAAAGGCTAAAAATAGGAAGCAGGAAGGAGTAACTGAGAAACACTATCAGTATACCCAGATGGAAGAAGATCCCATTCTCTATCTCTCTCTCTGAGGGTAAATGTTTAAATTTTATGTACATGCTCAATGTCAGCTCTGAGGTCACGAGGGCTAAAAATAAAATCTAAAGTCAAACACAACTGCATGAAAAAAAAAAATCAAGAGTTTCCTCCAAGATGTCTGCATACTTATTTACACTAAATGCTATTCATTGTCTGCTGTGTGTTTTATAACGTCACTCAGCGCTGGGGTCAGGACCAAAGTATTTGTCCCGTAATCTGTCTGCAATCTACTTCAAGCAGTCAACTCTGTGTCATACACACTAATGTGATTCTCTGTGATCATCTCAAATACTACATACGACCTCCCGAACTACCAGTAAAGCTGCTACATTTCCTCCCATCTCTCATTTTGATGCATTGCAGCCTCCCGTTTAAACTTCTCCAGCACCTCAACATCCAGCTGCATGCTTCAGGAGGACCATACAGTGTAACAGGTAAACATAGATACCATGATAACACTGACAACATCCATGACAACAGTTTCATTTTGAAGCCTCGTATTTTGCCATCTTGGTTTTACATATGAGATGTGACAAGGAGGGGTGAACCTCCTGCTCACTGCACAATGATTTTTCAGTTACATGTTGTATTTGAAAAATATGATCATAACCAAGACTTATGTAACCCAGGTCCCACGTAGCTATGGTAAAGCTAGAGTATATAGTACAATGAGACTGGGCCTGGGTTCGTAGTGCTACTAATAATGATAACTGATACCCTCTAATTTAACTAATAAGGACCACCACAACTGTATTTTACACAAATCTATCCCTCACCGGGTATTTATTTAGACAGCAAAGAAATTAATATAAACAGTTACTTTTATAAAATGAATTGAATTAAAATAAACAAACAAAAAATACTGTAAATGTGACTACATGGATTATAAATAAAGATTATCCACACAAAATACCTCTTTCTTAGGTGCCAACTGTTATTTCAGTTACAACAGCTCACACCTTTAAAATGGATGAATTTCAACCTTTGATAATAACTTTGATTAAAACTACACACTTACTCAAATTAAACCAAATTTGTAACAGTGGGCCCACACACACACACACACACACTTTAACCTGTCCACACTACACCTGTAGCACGGTGCTTGTTGCAGGCCTGATTCGAAGTTCGGGTGCGGTGAGGCCTAAAACTGATGGCCGCTTCACTCAAACTGAGCCATAAACAAAATACGTGCTCTTTAGTTCCAGTTAGTACTCACGAGTCCAATGAGTTTGTTAGTGGGGCAATCAGAAACGGGCAGTTAGTTCACCAGTAGTGAAGACAGTCAGGGGTAAGAAAACAGTCAGGGGCGAGGAAACAGCCAGGGGTGAGAAAACAGCAGGGTCCATCCGGGCAGAAACCTCTCTCTCCCTCTCCTTTCAGAGCGTCCCTCGGCTTCTAAACATATTTAAACACTTGAGCTACAATACCAAATGCTATCACATAACGATTTAGCATTAGCATGCTTTGACTGAAAATCACAGAGCTAAACATACAGCATGGCATCACAGCACATAACGCGGTAAGCTGCGCTAATTAGCAAGCCGCTAGTTAGCATCACATATCACGCTATTTTATCACTATAACGAATAGTTACAGTACAAATGTCAAGGCACACAGTCTCATTTACCTCTTGCAGATCACAAATAAGTAATATCAGGACCACGGGTAGTCGACCTCAACGATACACTTAGATGCAAAATCCACACCACGTTTGCCTTACGACATCTCTCTCTTCAGACTTAGCTTCTGTGTCCGCTCCCACAGATTCACACAAACAGTACCACTCGTCCCGCCCCCATAGCAGAGAAGAGTGACGTTGACTGGCTCGTCAGCACAACAACCAATGACAATACAATATTGAGATAACTGACATTAGATGGGTAAATAAGCTTAGGTTACACCCCAACATATTTATTGTGCACAGAAAATGAACTCTAAATCATGAAACCCTTATATTTATTGGACTCTTAACTGTAAATGAAATACATTTGTATCCAAGCATATGATTTTTAAACCTTTTATCAACTATTTATATTTTAACCATTTCTTATAACAGTAGACTTTTTCTTTATACTGCAAGCCCGAATAATTGCAGACAGGGCTACACTTACAAAATAGACAATTTCTTTTATTCAATATGACCCAAAGTGAGTGACTAAAAAGGAAAGAGTTTGTAGAGATCGAGACAGCGAGCAGTTTTCTTCTACACTTCTAAAGGAACAGAAGTTGTTTTTTTTTTTTGTACTTCAAAAAGAATTCAGCTCAAGGGCACTTCAGCACTGGCTGCAGGCTTTCTCATTTCTCATTTCTCATTTCCAGAAGCAATGTCTGTCTTTTATGATGTCTATGGAAAGGATGTTACTCATCATTCCTCAATTTCAATTTTTCATTTCAAGGAATTAAGGAACTGTATTTGTGAACATGAATTTCAAACTGCGTCACTTTGGGACTCGACTGGTGACATTTCACTGCAACACATGAACAGATGAGAATGCAGACTGAAAAAAGCCTTAAGAGACCGAATGGAATAATGCAATAAAGAACGGGTGGAGGAAAGAAGCCAAAAGCAGGGAGATAACATAGGAGGAAAATGTGAAGTAAGGATGTTAAAACAAGAATAATGAAAAATGAAATCAGTTATCGTTCATATGAAACAACCTCAAGAATAATGAAAAACGGAATAAGAGAAATAAGACAGAAGTAAACATGGTTAAAAACTGAAATGTATGGAATACATGCAGAGCTTGAACTCTTTGACTCAGCATGATAAATCACCCAGGATTCAATGGGACGTCAACAACGCGTCCCAGAGCCTCAGTGCTACGGCTGCAGCATTAACAGGAGATTGATGGAGATGTACAGAGTCCTGGTGTACACAGTCTCATGGTCTTTGCTCTTCACCCCACCATCCATCATGATTCGAAACCTATACACTGCTGCATGCATGTACACACATCCATCAGGGACGCAGTCAGGAAGAGTAAAAGCAGGAAATCAGTTATCGTTCATATGAAACAACCTCAAGCTGAGCGTCAAAAAGAAGAAAAATAAATCGAGAAATGAATATTTTAAGTCCCCGCCAGCCTTCGTCTGCTGATGAGAATCATTTCAACATCATCTTCGGATAAATTGAAAGTTTTCAATAAAAGGCTGCAAGGTTATGAAAAAAGTGTGGTTAGAAATATCTGCTCTTTTTTTTTCTTCCATACATTCATGGTCAGTGTTAGCGCTGGTTGGTCACTCTCTTAAGATAATGCATCAGCTGGCTACTTATGAAACACAGGCCTGAGCACTAAAATGAAGAAAGTCATACTGACTGAACACAATACCTATAAAACATTTAAAACGCTCTCACACTTTTACAGCTATGTACTTCCCAATGGCGCAGTCACCTAGTTGTAGCTGCTAGCTTAATTAGTGCTTACATTCACTATCAGCTTCAAGCTAACTGACGCCTGAATCGTCAGCGTGGCTGCTTTTTGTTAAAATGATTGCCCAAATGCTGAGTCTAAATTCTGCAGCAGTTTGCATGTCACAGATCAATTACCAACGATGTGTATCCTAAAACTAGACGATAACGTTTCTGTTAGGATGGTGCACCAACATTTTGTGCTTCAGGTTTGACTGCTAACATGTCAAGATTGGCATATTTTAATATGTTTGGTCTAATTAAAGTTTTAGAACCACCAACAGCTTCGTCAGCTTCAGTGACTGTTTGTAGCAACAGCGAAGCTAGACATAAACTACACCTTTAATTACAAGCTAAAGTAATTTAAAAAATCTCTGTTATGACTTCATTAAAAAGCTCACTCTGGACAGGTGGCCAGCCCATCAAAGGGTCCACACAGAGACACAGTCAGCCACACACTCACTTAAAGCACCAATTAACCTGTAAAGCATGCATTTTGTTGGGGGGAGGACGCTGGAGTACCCTGAAAGAACCCATGTAGATAAAAGGAAAACATCCTCCACACAGAAGAAAGCCTTCAAGCTGTGAGTTGACAGTGCTAGCAAGCAGATGCACAGTGATAAATAGAGGCAAAATTTTGTAAAAAGTCTGTAATTGTCCAAAAATGTATTAACCTAACTTTTCTAGTCTCTACCGGAAGATTCAGACCAAGAACCTTTCTGCTGTGAGTTGTTGATGCTAACTTTTACAACATCATGCCACCCAGTCAGTGGGTTAAACAAGCCAGCAGTTAAGCAGACCAGTCGACCAAGATTTTCTTTGATTGACTGCAGACAGTAAATGTACAAGGAGGTTTCCAACAACAAACTTGCACCTATTTTGTCTTGGGATGCCAGTTGTTCTTTTTCTTTCATATTTGTGCCAACAACTTCTATGATATGTTTTTTTAAACTATCAAACTCTCACAGTGCTTTGCTGAGATTTGAAAGATGCGTATTGACTATTTGGACAGTCTCTGCAGCCTGTAGTTACCCAAAATACACTCTTCGGCATAGGTTTGCAGAAATCTTTCTGTCTTTTCAGGAGCATAATTCAAGTATAGGAAACAGCTTCTGAAATCATACAATCTATAAACACTTGTTGTTTGTGAGATGAAACTGTTACCTTGGACTGTTGTCATTTACTCTCGTTTCAGACCTTTGAATTGCTACCCACATCTCTGATTTGTTTAGGGATAGAAAGAGGCTTTTGTGTAAGTTCAATAAGAAATATCCTGTACCTCACATCTGTTTCCAGTCCACAGTGTTTAATCAAGCCCTGCTGATCTTTCCTCTTCTACGCTTCCACCTTGTGAAACCCACCGCATTCTCAAACTTGGATTCATTATTCTGATCCAGTGACCTCTTGTCTGCCTTCCCCAAATTCCCATCGATTAGGTCATTACTACTCTAAAGTTCTGCCTCTCAGACTCCCACACTCTTCCAAGACGAGAGACATTTAATGCCTTCAAAGCTCTTAACTGACAGAGGATGAACTAAGGGTCTATCAAATTCGTTTCATATCATGGGCCACATGAGGCCAATTTGATCTTAAGTGGGCCAGACCACCTAAATAAAGTATTAGAAAACATAGTGGAAAAAACTGTTTCATATTTTATCTACTACATACTACTGCATAACTGACAATGGGTGATGGCTTTGTAAGGAGACAAACCACAAAGCTGACCAATATACAGTCCAAAATTCGTTGGCAGGTTAAATCCTTTTGGAGGGGCCAGTTGTGGTCCCTGGGCCATATATTTGACACCACTGTTCTACACTGTCTCTGAATGTCTGAAATTTAGACAGCTCTTGCAACATTACCCACTTCACTAGTGCAAAGTCTTGAGAGTTCTGCATTTCCAGTCTGTAGGATTGTAATCAAATCAGCCAGAAT
This sequence comes from Copadichromis virginalis, assembly GCF_057382275.1. NCBI lineage: Eukaryota > Metazoa > Chordata > Actinopteri > Cichliformes > Cichlidae > Copadichromis > Copadichromis virginalis. Next base: position 12,126,098 of record NC_140619.1, on the reverse strand, counting down.
GCCTGGCAGAGTGTGTGTGTGTGTGTGTGTGTGTGTGTGTGTGTGTGAGGAGTCATACAGCGCAGTTCGAAATGTCAGGGCTCGATTGATTTCTTCTCCCTCTGATTAATTCATCTTGCACTCTAATGTTCTGCATAGAAAATTGTTGAATGGCATTCAGCGAGATTAAAACCACAAACAGCGCTTTTCATAATTTGACAGGTGATTGGCAGGAGGCAGACTCCTGGTTGATTGCATCATTAGGGGATTTTTTTCCCCCAAAGGGGAATTAAAAGCACCATCAGCCTTTGCTACATCCATGTGGCCTCGTTGAAACACTGCTGCTCTGCCTGTCAGTTCACTTAATAACTCTCTCACACACACTGTTTCCGAGTGTGAACATGGACTGTGAGTGCTGACTGATTGTTCTTTGGTTGTTTCATCATCTGAAAGAACAGATACTCTTAAATTTAAAAAAAATAAATCATGAGAATCGTTAAATAAGTCATTTTTTAGCCATCTTTGCAAGATGGTCCAGATTAAAATCTCAGCAGCTGTTAAATGGATCACTATGCAATGTACACTTGATATACATAGCCCTAATGAATAAATCCTACTTACTTTTGTCAAACCATGATTGATTCACTGAATGATCAATACGCCAAAGTGATATTTTTAGAGAAACATTTAAATACTATTAAATCAATACTACTTGATTGATTCATTAATATGGCATTTAGGGCTGAGATTTATGTCCCCCTTTCCATCCATCCATGCACATACACAGAAAGCTAGACAGAGAGCAAGAGACAACATATATCAACAGACATGAAAACAGATATGACACTGTGAAATGCACTATACACAGGTACACACACACTCAGGTCTTTATCACCAGGTTCCACATTTATTTACAGTGTTCCCAGACTGAACACAGTCTGACAGCTGTCGGTCCCAGCTGATTTCCCTCTTTTCCGCTCCTCTCCGTCTCACTATAAAAAGGGAAGGAAACCATTATCAGTCCAAATCGCCATCAGCTGTTCTCACCGGCATCTCCAGCACCGCCCCGTTGAGCCCACTGCACCACTCCTCCCCTGCAGCCGCGCCCAGGACCACACCTCCGCCACAGACACCAATTAAGTCATATAGAGCATGAAAGGATGCCCTGCAGTGTAGGTTGGTTGTAAAGCAGCTTACAGAGCTGGATGCACAGAAGGGTATCAGCTGAACATCCCTCTGTTTAGCCCCAGTTACAATGTTTTTGTAATAACTGAATATAATAACCCATTTAGAGACCTATGTACACGGTCTCCTTTGGTGTCCATGAAATAATACTATTACATGACAGTGGTCGAGTCGTCTTTAAGACAACAGCAAAAGTCTGCGTTAGGTTGGAGAACAGTGGAATTAGCAGGCTAAAGTGGGGTAAAGACCTTTAATTTAACAGTTATGGACACCTATTTTCATCCAGGACACTTTTTGTTACTTTCCCACATCCCCTTGACCTTTTAACCAATTATAACAAGCGGGGGCTTGTCCAGAATCTCTGACAAAGGGAGTTTGGAATTAGCAGTATTTGGTTTTTGACTAGTTTGCTTGTAAGTGGTGACATAGTGCTACCTTTGGAAAACAAAACTTCCCAGTGAAGTTAGGTGAGTGTCCAGCTGGACTCTTAAGTTCTTCCTTCGGGCACTCTTTTATTGTTTTGCCTTTCTTATTTTTGGAGTAATCCTGGGAGGGTATAATATATCTTCACTGATTTAATGAAGGATTCATGCTTTGACCATCAAACTGCAAACTGTTCTGAAAACTGTAACCTGGCATACAACTGCCTAAACATGTTACTGAACATTACGTTGATGCAGTCCGCAAGGACTCTGATTGGCTTGACTGAATCTGTCATTTCCCCCACTACATATTTCTGGATACTTGGCATTATGGGTGAGGGGTAAAAACAGATCCATCAATTAAATAAAGCTTTTGCATATGTAATAACATTGTACATACTGTTGTTTTTGCTGATGCATGTTTGCTGTGTTTTACCATCGTCCTTGTAAACTGATCATTTGCACTTTGTATTAATTTTTGCATGACATCCAAATGAGTTCTGGAGTGATGGTGGTTGTATATCTAAAACACTAAAAAACATATATTCCTTCTGACTAAGCAGTACAATTAAATAGGGCCAAGTGGGTCCCCTAACAAGCACTCATCTGTGATAATTTGGGATCATGGGTAGTTAGTGGATAATCAGAAGACTTAGTAGATAATAATAGGGCTGTTCGATATAACGATATATATCGGATGACGATATAAAAACGTCTATCGTTTCATTTTACGCTATCGTTTGTTTCGTGGTGTCGTAAAATAAACTGTTTATAGCATTATTTTTATGTATGATTTCTATACGTTATACATCAGATAAAAACTTTGGTTGTAAGATTCAGATAATTATTTAATAAAAGCTAGATATTTTAAATGAGATGCCCCCCTCTCCCTGTTAATGCCCCACCTGCCTCCCTGGCAAAGCTTTGCTAGATCCGCCCCTGCACAGTTACCAGCTCTCAGCTACACAGAAAGGATCCTGGTGTTATTTGTCTCTCAGAAACAGTTCATAACTTCCCTTCAACTCATCCATGTCACCTAAAATGTAAACCTGTTTCTCCATCACGTGTTCAGCTCTGATGATTCAGTAAGGACATCTCCTGGTTTCATCTTCATGTTTCCCTCTCACCACATATCCAAACCGATATCATGACCAGCAGCTTAACAGCTGTGGCTCCAGCAAACATCAGCTGATACTAGAAATTAATATTAAATAAATTCTAACAACAGCTGATCAAGCTTAAACGTGCTGCTGTTGTTTAGCGCGACAGCTGCTGGTTTCCTCTTTCTGGCTGGTTGGCAACTCTACTAACAAACCTTATGAATAAAATAAAGTTCACTATCAGTAACATAGCACCCACCCAGCTGTAGAAACTCCGTCATGCTAGCTAGTACGCAGTAACTGATGGTAAAAAGTCAGCACAACGAAAATAAACTACACCTAAACTTGGTTTATATAAGTTCAGTTCACCTGACACTCGGCCGCCTCGTGTCTCTGTTGTTATAAAAATAAATAAATAAAAATATAATAATCGGCCCATAAAAGCGAAAAATCACCATCGGCCCACCGGGCAAATGCCCGGTATGCCCGATGGCCAGTCCAGCTATGCCTGTTTTTATGGGTTGTGGTTAGCAACAACGACGCTTGTTTATGTTCCACATAAACCTTTCACAATAAAGCTCAAGATCCTGTTGAGGCTTTTCAAAATAAACTGAATCACGTGAAAGAACAGATTATTTATGGATGAGAAGTAAAAAAGAGCCACCAGGTGCTAATAAATAAACCTTAGGCTCAAACGTTAGAACAGGCTATTCCCCGCAGCACGCCGTGTAATAAATACTCACAAAGAAAACGGCGGCCGTTACAACTTATGTCTAAAAATGTATAGTTTCATACATCGGTTAAAACACTCGACTCCAGCAACATGACACACAGCTGGAAACACTTCCCGCAAGTCGAGATTCACAGAATTTACAGAAAATGTCACATTTTTGTGATTTATATCGTTATCGGGACGATCGAATTCTTATATCGGAATATGAGATTTTGGTCATATCGCACAGCCCTAGATAATAACTAGACAGTTTATTCTCCTACAGTTGTTAAAAAAAACATGATTTGGAAAAGAAAAAAATTTGACAGCAAAAGGACAATTATTTTACTGTCCATGTATATACACAGTTCAGGCATAACATTACGACAACCTGTCTAATATTGTGTTGGTCCCTCTGAGCCATCAAGGTATGCACTCAACCCTTGAGGTTTGCCGTGGTATCTGAAGCAAGATGATAACAACAGATCCTTTCAGTCCTGTAATCTGTGAGCTGGGACCTTCAAGGATACTCGAGTGGACTGAAATCTGGGGAATTTGGAGGCCAAGTCACACCTTAAACTAGTTGTTGTGCTCTTCAAACCCTTCCTGAGTCTTTTTTACCTTTGTGTCACCTTACACAGCAAACTGTGATGTTCTGTGTTTTTGACACATTTCTTTCAGAAACAGAATCCATTTTTTCTGCAGTTTGAGCTACAGTAGTTCGTCTGCTGGATCGGTCCTCACTCTCCAGGTGCACCAGTGAGCCTTGGCTGTCCATGACTGTGTCACTCATTCACCTCTGTTCTTACCTAGGTCCACTTTTGATAGATACTGTCTACTGCAGGTTCACAAAAACTGCAGTTTTGGAAATGCCCTGAACTGGTCACCTAGCCATTAAAAATTGGCCTTTTTTCAAACTCACTCAAAACCTTACGCATGCCCATTTTTCCTGCTTCTAACATCAACTTTGAGGACAAAATGTTCACTTGCTCCCTAATATATGGCACCCCCAACAGGCCTCATGATGAAGAAATAATCAGTGTTATTCACTTCACCTGTCAGTAGTCATAATGTTATGCCTGATCGGTGTACGTTGAGTAACTGAATGTCGTCAGGACTTTGAAAGCGTACAAAATTTTTATTAATTTAAATTTAAGCTTTGATGGAGCCATAAGAAAGTGTGTTCTCACTTTGTGATGACAATCTTTCTAGCCGTAACAGTTGTTACTGCATGAATTTATCTTCCAGTGTTTGATCTGTCTCACATCATCTGTTAGATTTTAGACCATCAACATTAGATGTTACACTCTAGAAAGTCACAGTCCAGTCGAACATGTTCATAGTCTCAGTGATGACACCAGCTTGTTTATTTAATGTCACATGGTACCTTGTCCACATGCATAAGCATTCTTTGAAGTTTCTAACAGCATTGAATACTGAAGGGTTACCCATTCACATGCACATTTACAACTTCAACACTTTGAAACTGAATCTTAAAAGAACTTTCTGGCCTTCCCAAAGTAACTGGCAAAAATAAAAAGAGGATATATAAAAATAGAAATCAAATGATGAATGAAGTCTGAAACAACAAGATGGGATGAAAGAAATAACGGTATTAATAAGTTTATCACCAACACTGTGTACATCATTCATGAGATCATGGCTTATAGAAATGTAATCCTAAAAGCAAACCTGAAATCCATCTTGCTTCATGCCTTTTTAGGCATTGTCTCTAGGAAAAATATAGCTCTGTTGCCTCTTGTAAGTGCAAATTTGTCCAATAAAACAGGCTCAAAGGAAGAAATCAATTCACTGAACTTATTAGAGTTGACTGAATACAAAAATCTGCATTTATTACTTCATTCAGAATGCAGCAGGAAATTATACAGGTCTCATCGTAGCAGCTTCATCCATCATTTTTAACCATTTCCTCCAGCATGGAAGTAAAAATAATTTAACACACACACACTATCACATTTATTATCTTTAAAGGAATAAACAAGTCAAGCTGTTTTTGCGGTGAATGATTGATATCATTTCAAAAATCAGCTGTAAATTTTGCGCAGCGAAAATCTTCACAAAGAAATAATCACTTTACAAACATCCTCATTTCTTAAATGATACCCAGCATGCTTTGCTAAAACATTAATATATATTCAGAGCCAAACTGCGATTAGGGAAAATATGATATGTCTATAAGAATAACCTGCAATTTGTAAACATCCGCTCAGACGTTGTGCAGCATTCTCATCTATACTGCTGCTTGTGTAATTCCTCATTTATCAGTTTGAATAAGAACATGATAATACGGCCCGACTGCCACCATCTTTAGGAAGTTTAATCATTCATGGTGGGAAAATTGCTCCTTTATGTGCCATAAATATTGATTTATGCCTCATGCATATCTGGATGTGGCGAAGCTCACCAGGTCGCCCTCATTGTCCACATTTCAACGCTTTGTTAGCCACTCCATCTCATTTCTCCTTGTTATCGTTTTCGTTTTCTCTGGGATTACTGCATCATATTTACGGCAGCTCTCCCACAATTCTTCACTTCATTTTCAGATGACGAAGATATCAGCGGACGATGAGGCAGGTAATTCTGCCATCTGCTGTGTGCGAATGCTTTCTGGTCACTTAACTTTTTTCCATCCAAAATGAGATCACCATCTCTCTACTGGTGGAATAATTCTCTCCTTCTGAACCAACACACTCAAAGGAGGAGGATGACAAACACATGCAGGTGAAAATATAATAACCCTTCTTTTTATATCTTTATGAACTTTTGATTTGTTTAGCGATATATTTGATCATAGACCACTGCCTTTAATGTGACTGCCTTATGGTACCTCTTTTGATACATAAAAGGGAACATCTTTTGCTTTGCTGGCGCTCCTTGAGGCATTTCCACATACATTCTTATGAAAAATAACGTTTTCACAGGATTGTGCAGTCCTGTGAAAAACGTACTGTTTCCATAGAAATTAAGAGTGTAAGCAGCAGTTCCAGCTCAGACTCTATAGGTCCCAGTTAGCAGGTGAAAGTTCAAATTGCTCATCTTGGCAAGAGAGCAAATATCCAAAATGTCAGAGTGTTCCTTTAATCACACGCATGAATACACACAAGATGGTTTTTAATTATGAATAACAAATGTTTAGAAATTCTCTGAACTTACAGACAGATAGCTGCGTCCTGGCTGCTGTTGTGAGCATGCGTGCTTAACAGCGTGAATGTTGAGTAAATACAGATTAATTCCTGTAAAATCCTACAATGGTTTAGTGGAGCTTTCTACATCACCTGCACCTCACTGCGTATCTTCAAAATTGTAGCAAATACGCATAGTGTATATAAAAGATGGCAGTAGACATTGTGATTTGAAGTGAGCATATTTGGACAAGAGGGTGGATTGTTACACACTAAAAACTGCTGGGTTAAAAATAACCCAAATTTGTAACCCAGTGCTGAGTCAAATTTGGGCCGAGCCAAGCCAGAGTTGTTTCAGTTCAACAGGGTTGGGTTGTTGGTTTGACCCAGCATACTGGGTTAGGATAACTATCCAACAATTGGGTTCAATTCACCAATGTTTAAAGCTGAGGTTACCAAAAATTGGGTTGAAACTCATAACCCATCACAGGGGTTATATTACAATTAATATTTGGGTTAAAACTATAGATTTTTTACTTATTAATTAAGCATATAAAAACTGGATAAAAAAAACTACTTTTATTACCATGTGATACATAGAATATAGACAGTGGAAATAATACAAAATATATAAAACAATTAAAGTAAAATAAAAGTTTAAAAAATACAATTATATAATTTGTTATATTATATCCCTTTCTTCAAATTTTTGGTTACAGCTCAAAAAGTACATGTTAATACACATGAAGACAACATTTCATGTAAGTCTGACTGTTTTAGAACAAATTACATGTAACACGTCAGTCAATTAGTGACTTTGGATTATTTAAGGATTTAACATACATCAACACTTCGGAAAAATGGCAACAAAGAAACTCTCTCTCAGATCGTTTCATGCAGCTTTATGAGCAACATTTTACCCTTCCATCATTTGGTTCATGTCATGTCATGTTTGACAGTTTGAAGAAATTCCCAAACCTGGGCACATGACTTTGGATAACTTACATGAAAAACAAAAAATGCTTTGATGCAGCCATGAACAGCACCCAAAAGAGATTGGTGTTCCATTTAAGCGGTTCCATTTATTATACAAAAGCTTGGGAACAACAATGCCTGTCCCCCAGCGTAAAGACATATGGGTACACTGTTGTTGAACTGTGTAGGTACTCCGCCATGTTTGTCCCAACCTGATGGTGAGGGAACAGACATAAAGCAGGTTATTAGTGAATTTAAAGGTAGAGCTGTACATACCTGACTGCTAATTTTCACCAGATTCTTGTTTGATACAAACCCTCATTATAACACACTAATTCAAACAGATGTCTGCTTTTCATTGTAATTGTGCACTGTACTTTTACACATTACTTTTGAGGGTTTAACAGATCCTTAGTCTATGACAGGGGTGTCAAACTCAAATACACAGTGGGCCAAAATTCAAAACTGGAACAAAGTCACGGGCTAACATTAATATTTATTGAAAAAAAAATCTTCCTCCAGATATAAGGATGAATCTTTTCTTATGGACTCAAATAAGTTTTGCTGGAAAACTGAATATGGAACAAGCAAAGCATAATACTAAACAATATATATATTAGCTGTATAATACCAGTAGGCCAGCTCTAATAGTAATTTGGTATGGCTTCGCGCCAAATTTGGCCTGCGGGCCAGAGTTTGACACCTATGGTCTATGAGATGTTCCAACAAGCATGGAAGCTCTGCAAAAATTTGCTGAGTGGAACTGTCCCATTTGATCAGACCCATATTGCTCTATGGATGGCATGTACTGTATTGTGTTTTTAAAATAATATAACAACAACAACAGAGGAAAAAGAGACACAAACAAATGTAGCAAAACCAAAGGCAAACAAAACAATAACATTTATAAATAACTTAATAGCATAATCTTATTTAATCCCACCCCCTTCCCACTATTTAACAACTACACTCAAAAAACAGATTCAGGTCCTTCTTTCAAAGAACACATACAAATATTGTTAGTTGTTCATAAATGTAATTAAAAAATACCAAATTAATTTGGTTTTCTTTGTGGACAGGTCTTCTCAAAAGCGCCTTGTTTTAGAGGACAAATTATGTAGCCACCAACTTCTAAGTACTCAGAGCTTGTGCTAGCTTGATAGCAGCTAGCCAGCTAGCCGCCATGTGCTCAATGAAAGATGATCTCCTAAGGCTAACTTCATTCTTACTGTTTTCTTTTTATAATCTAAAAATGTGGCATTCTGTGTTTATTATTATATAATGCCATATTCTAGTAGAAATTATTGTTTTGAGGTGTCTTTAACAGCAATGTAGTTTACTGAGAGTGCTACCAAAAGTGAACCATGTGGCCGTAAGAGTAACTGCAGTCAGCACAACGTGCACTCCCGTGACGTTCAAACCTATTTATTATTAGAAATGATTTCTTTATTTATTATTCGCTACCGCCTAGATTACAAGAAAATGCTGTGTCAGGGGGAAGCGCTGGAAGGAGAGGCCGATGATAGTCGCCGGGTTAGTAGGGGAGGGCACTGGACAAACAGTGAAGTTTGGCAGTGAGTTTTGCATAATATGTTCCCCTCCAAGTGACAGAGCCCTGAAACCACCTATTTCTTAACCAAGGTATTGTTTCTGTTTTTCAGACCTCCTCCACTGAGGATGAACGGTTGAGATCCACTGCAGCAACTGTCATGGGTATTTACACCATCACAAGAAAAGGCATTCAGGAGCCAGAGGATGTGGGAGTTGTCATTGAAGGTACTACAGTTATGAATAACTGTGTGTTATCATGACATTCATCGTCTTCTTTGGACTGATTTATGCACTTGATCTCAGCTATCCAAATGACCACAAGTACACTTTGGAGTTTTGTCAGAAATTCTAAATGAATCTGGATGGACAAAAGCTCAGTGCAAAGATGCAGCAAATGAAAATGAAGATGTTTGCTTAGGCAAACAAGACTCCAGCACAAAATTCGATTTTGGCCTTTTTATCTCTTTTTTTCATAGCCCCGCAGGGGACGTGGGAGAAAAAAAATTAAGACGGACTTTTGCGAGATCTCGCAAAACAAATTCGGGATCTCGCAAAACAAACTCGGGATCTCGCAAAACTTTTGCGAGATCTCGCAAAACTTTTGCGAGATCCCAAGTTAGTTTTGCGAGATCTCGCAAGATCTCGCAAAAGTCCGTCTTAATTTTTTTTTCTCCCATGTCCCCTGCGGGGCTCCGTATTTTCAGACTGTGACCTTTTTTTAAAAAACAAAAACAAAAATGGAAGTTTTCAATTTTTGTCTGCTATTTTGTTTGAACATCTTAGATGAACATCTTATTGTGAGTGATGTAACCTTTAATCTATACTAATATAGATGGATAAAAGGACAGTGGGAATTTAGCTCAAAAGTTGTAACCAGCATTTTCTTTTTAATTGCTTTTGGGATTTTCTAAGACACAAAACAAATGTTGACAACTTTGGTGTCTTCCAGTGTTTTTAAAGTTGGTGTTCCCATTTTTATAAGCTTGTAAAAATTTGACTGTCATTGGTTTTAGAAAAGTAAAGTTGAGAGGGTTTTTTTTTAATTAAAATACATCCGCTTTGGTAACACAAAAATGTTCTTAATGAAAACCTTTTATATATACATTATATTTGTATTATCATTGCGAATTTGCTGAAAAGCTACCTGCAAGTGTCACTTAAATATATACAATAATTCTTAAGTGAAATCTGATTTTACAAATTGCAGTTTGAAAAAGCAAGAACATACGCTTTCTTTTATACTGAAGGGACAGATTTGTTTTCAGTCTTGCCTAGTAATACAAAGGTGTGTCCTATTCAGATTTGATATTCATTTCAAATGTAAGACAGCACTTTATTGTTAGCACTTTGATTTTGTTAAGGTTAATTTGACCATGTGACATGGATGTTTATTCACAAAATATTCTGTTTCTGCTGTTAATTCAAGTGATTAAAATTGATTTGAAAAAAGCAAATTCATTTTGTTATTATTTCAATAATTCAATAGTTAGTTGAACTTCATAAATTCAAATTAACAATGGAAGGTCACCCACTCAAATGATAAGACCTTAGATTGCTGCAAAAAGGAAAGGGGTTTAGAAACAAGTGTATCTTGTAGTACCAAGAAAAATGAGTCTGTTTTCTTGGGGTTGCTGTGGTGGTGAATTTTTCTTCTTGCCAGAATGAAGCCTCAGTTCCAATAAAACTCAGGTTCTAGTGCTCGGCCCAGACTGTTTCACTTTTCTGTGAGGGGACAACAGTCGCCTGGTTTGAGCCAAGTCTCAATGACAAACTAAATGTCTCATTTTTGAGAGGTGACAAAATTGTTGAGTATGAATGATTTAATAGATAAGGAACTAATGTTAATTGCATAAGAGAAAGGCTTAAGAGTAATTAGATTACTGAGACTGGGTGTATAAATAAGGACAACATGGATATTTATGTCTTGTAATCACCAGAACTGGTTATGCAGTTTACTATTACTACTGTTCTAGTAGTAATGGTAAACTGGTAAACTGAAAAAAACTATTTTTTTATTAAGTGTTATGTTTTTTGCCCTCTGTGTTCAGTGCAGTAGGATGCAGAAACTGGCTGCTATTATGAAAATGAAATGTAAAGCAAGGCTTATTTTCAAAGTTTGACCTTTTGTTAATATGAATTTTATTATAAGGGTATTACGTAATCTGCTTCTGACTCAGTGTTGTGGCAGAGAGTTCAGTGACTGTTGCATTTAGCAAACGGAAACTGTGGGAAACTAAAGTTTCTGCGAGACTGAGCCATGAGCCAGAGTAAGCGAGTATTTACACGCACAGATGATGTGACTGTACATCTCAGAAATATCCATTTTCATGCAACTATTTTCAAAACATGATATAGAGGAACAACAAAGTTTACTTTCAGGGAAGAGGACTTTCATGTTTGCCGCTGCCTCTAACTGGGACTTGCTGTCTTCCAGTTTTGTTGAACCAGTTTAATATTTAGAAAATTGGTACTTTTGTAATTGAAGTTTTCCGTTATCTATTTCAAGAATATACTCACTGCTGCTCTGGTTTCATATTCCCTGTGATAGAATATTGCCTGCATTTATTTGATCAATTTTGCATTATCCTTCTGATCTTATATGCTTTGATCATTAATTGCTTGCTTCGTTTTCATTGCTTTCATTTTAAGTTTGTATTATAGGCTTTGTAACCTCTCACTGCTCCATGCATAAGTGCTGTCTCAGCAGGATGCTCAAACCCTTTGCTGCAAGACAGGTTTATTTTTTGTTTGACCTTTGTTTGGTTAATATTTCCCATAAGTTAGGTGTCCGTATTTGTATGTTTGTGTGCTCACAGTCTCACACACACACCCTTCGACTGATCACATGTTTTTAAGCCGCAGCGGTGAGTGGTGGAAGGCCCACCAGGTCGTCAGCAGATGGGCGTGATGGAGGTGAATGGGAGCTCAAACCACGGCTGAACTGCAACCTGCTGTGTGGAGACAAACGGCGCCCGAGGCTTCGTGTTGTCTGTTACCGTCAGCTCATCTCCCAGGTGACCTACCTCCTGTAAACCTGCTGTCACGTTTATTTGCTCCTTTCAGTGACAGTAGCAGCGGCGAGGGAGTTTGTCCTGGACGGGGGGCAGCGAGCCAATGAGCCACAAAGAAGAGAATGATGGATTCCCGGCCTCGGCTCAAACGGGGGCCGCTGTCACGGGGCTTGCGCGGTCATTAGAGCGAGTTCCAAACACCGGCAGCATCAGGATGACAAATCACAACAAAGTCCCAGCACGCCAGAGCTCCCTCTCTCTCTCTCTTTAAATCCACGACTGAACCAATGTATGTTGGACAGTTTCTGCAGAACTATGATTAAGCTGTCACCGTGGGGAGGCCAGTTTGTCAGCAGTTGGGATCTTTGCAGCAATTTCTTTAGACAAGTCTGGCTTAATTGAGTATCCAGTCCCAGAGCTCTCCTGGTTGGTTTCACTCCTGCCCGTTCCCTCGAGGCTAAACAAACCGCGGTGCTAGCTGGCTCTGGGTTTCTACAACAACATCAGAATTTGGCTCGCAACCACAGCAGCAGCAGCAACAGCAAGGCAGCAACGTCATTCTCATTCTCTCACAAAACGACCATCTGTAAGACTTTCTTGTTTGCTGTTGTTCTGGGAGGGGAACACAGGTCCTGCAGTAAACAGGACAGGTGTGGATAGCATTTGATTCACAGCAGTTCGGCATCACTGCTTTCAAAAACTTTTCTGCAGCGTGCTCGCATACTTTTTTGTCCCTGGAGGCCCTCCCCCCTCCCGCTGTTCAGTTGGATAAAGTGGAGGCGCCAGCTGATTGGCCAACCAGAACTCTCAAACAAGTCAGTGTTCACCTGTACTCTACTCTAGCCGGCCAATTACCCACAAGTCTGTGGGGTCCTTCGTTACCCAGAGGCCCAAGGCCAATGTCCTAATGAGCGAGCAGAAAGATGTGTTCCTGCTGCAGCCGATACTTCACCCTCCGAACGAGGAACTTTACTGAACACAGAAACCGAATCTGATCTGGCACAGAGCAGCTGCATGCATCACTTAAAGTAGAGAAGAATGTGTTACCTGAATTGTGCTGTCCTGATCAGTGCAGTTACCTCGAGCTACTGTGTGTTCATCCTGCAGGCACAAACAACCCACCTGCTTTCAATGACACTGTGACACGCATCTATAACATTCTTGGGTGAGGGAAGGAAATCTGAACAGCTGAATATATTTTAAGGTTAAGCTCAGTTAAAATGAACAATGTTAATATTATTCAGGGACTGCACATTTTTTTCATACTTTGCTACATTCCAGCCGTGCGATGGTGTCCTTTTTAGGAGGTGATGCATGATGTAAAATTACAGATAGAGGCTTTCTCCTGAAATAGCAACCTGTGGGCATCAGAATGAAATCATTTTGACTCTGTATTAAATATACTGGTACAACATGAAAAGGTCTGCAACATGTGCACTGCAATTACTGTTTCTTAACCCTGTACAGCCTGAACTGTGAAATAAGTGCCACATTTTTTAAACTTGACTGTTTATTGAACATTTTTTTTAAATGTAAAAAGGGAAATAAACGTGGATTTTTGCCAATATGGGTTTTAATTTGTATCATTTTTGCTACATCCAGTATTTCTGTGCATTACACTGCTCACTATAGCCCAACATGTACCTGATAGCATTAAAAACAATCACACTGATGTAGAGGTCTCAAAAACTCATGTGTAAAACATGATGCACTTTGCATTATAGAGTTAATATGATATTATATGGTGAATCTCCCTATCCAAAGACTTACATATGTGTCACACACACAAGGTGCCCTTCGGAATCTGGTTTATCTCAATTGAGAGGTCTCTCACTCATAAAGGACCCCTGAGTATCATATCGTAACACACCGGGCCAGTCTGAGTTTTTACCTTGCAGGCTTAATGGTGTGCACGTGCATGCTTTCTTAAACCTGTTCATGTTGTTTTAGAGCCTTAGTAAAGTAAAAGGGGAGTGCAAATGAAACTACAGTAATCAAAGTGGGTCATGAACAGCAGTTTCCTGGTTGGTAAAATTGTATTTTACTCCACCACAACATCCCTTAATGCAGATTTTTGACCCTTTTTTAATAGACAACCGCTACCGCTACAATATTTCTGTGCAAAAGGACACCTTGTGTCTCTATTCTGGGATGCCGGAAGCATCTGACAGAATAGAGATATTGACACTGTGGGATGAAAATGGGTTGACATCTCCAAATGCAACCCTGCATTAATGTGGTTAGAATTCCTGAGTTGGGAAATTGTTTTGTAGCTGCTTGTAGATTAGAATGTGAAAACAACATAGATGTTACACACATGTATGACATTTAGTACTTTAGTGCACAGCTGTGTGGTGTATAGTTACTTTATGCTTCACAGGATTCCAGCCATTCATCCTCTTATCAAAGGGTAGTGGTGCATGTGAAGCATGGTGTACCCTAGTTTGTTAATTGATCACAAAGAGACAGATGACCACTCACACATACATCTACTAATTATCTGCTAATTGGAAGGTTGGTGGTTCGATCCCTGGTTGCTGCAGTCTGCATGCCAAATGTCTTTGGGAAGGATGCTAATCCCAAGTCACTCTCTGAAGCGTCCGTCGGAGTGTGAATGTCCGATAGAAAGCACCTGACCTTGTATTTGATATGGCATGTTGTATAAAGTGCTTTGAGTGCTCAGGTAGAGTAGAAAAGTGCTATATAAGAACCAGTCTATTTGACTAAAGGCAATTTAAAATCACCAATTAACCTAACATGCATGTGTTTGGCTGTGGGAGGAAGTTGGAATACTCAAACCCATGCAGCTACACAGAAAGACCCCAACCAGCCCGTGGATTTGAACCAAGGACCCTCTTGCTGTGAGATTACAGCGCTAATCACTGCACCACTGTGTTGCCTTACCAAAAATGTGTGCATTCCCACGGTGTTTGAATAATTTGGAAGAACAATCACCATAAGTATTGTAAACAGGTAGCTTTGCAAAACAACTTGAATGCTGATTGTCACATCGAGCCGTGAATTTCACAGTAGTGAAGTTTCTTCACATTAACTGGGGAATTTGTGTTGCTCTTTACTGATTTGGCCATCCATCCATCCATCCATCCTTCCATCCATCCATCCATCCATCGCTGATGCTTATCTGTGTCTGAGAAGCCCAGGCTTTCCTCTATCCAGCCACCTCTTCCAGCTCTGCTGGTGGGACACCAAGGGATTTTCAGGCCAGGTGAGAGATGTAATCCCTCCTGGGCCTCCCCTCAGACCTCCTTTCACTTGGACATGTCATTTCACCTTTGAGGCGTCCAGCAGGCATCCTGGATCCTTTTCATGTGGAGGAGTAGCATCTCTGAGCCACTCACCCCATCTCTAAGGCTGATCCAAGACACCATACGCAGAAAACTCATTTCCACCACTCGTGTGAGCAATTTCATTCTTTTGGTTGCTGTCCAGAGTTTTAGCCATAACTGAGGTTGGGAATGTTGATTTTCTGGTAAATTGACACTTAAGCTTTTGAGCTCAGGTCTCTGTTCACAACAACAGATCAGTACAGCGTCCACATCACTGCAGTCTTTGCACATCTCCCTCACTTGTAAAAGAGATCACTTGCACGTCCACTTAAGTTAAAGCAGCAAACACATTTTCCATACATTCCCAGCAGGTCTTATGATCAGGGCTTGCTGGCTGTGTGGCCAACAAGGCCGTGAACTAAAGCAGATGGAGCTTTAGCCACAGTGGTCCTCAGACTCTGGAATTTCTACCATCTGTGGACTCGCTGGTTTCTTTAACAAGCAGATAAAAACTCATCTTTTTGATCTTGCTTTTGGGTAATTGTTTGTTCTTATCTTTTATCATTTTTTGTGTTGAAGCACTCTGTGATAGTTATCTTGAAAGGTGCTATATAAACAAAAAAAACGTGCTTACTTTTTTACTAACTTAGTTCCCCAAGCATTAAAAATTCAAAAATTTCAACTGCAAAAATAATAAAATTTGGCCATGCATTGTGAGCTTTTGAAACAAATGGCCAATAGATTCAGAAATAGAAGAAAAGATAAATGTAATGAGGAAACTGATATGCTGATACTGAATGCACAGTAAGTTAAACATAACCCCCTTTTTTCATTGTTAACTCAGATGTCTTTCTTAAGTTTAGGGAAAGATCTGGGTTTGGTTCAACACAGAGAAGTCAAATTCAAATTCAAATTTTATTTGGCACACACACACAACCATACACAGTATGACATGGGGGTGAAATGCTTGTAGCTGTACAATGCCCGACCATTAAATGACAGAAGAAAAGTTTTACAATATTTACAATTTACTACAAAAATTTACAAATTAACTTAGGAATTTACAGTAAAGAATGTGCAAATAGCAGAAGAGATTATAAAGATAAGGATTATAAATTATAGGAATTATAGGATTATAGGAAATGTGTGGTGGTGCGTGTGGTGACGTGTGTGAGAGTCCAGTCTTATAGTGACGTGTTTGGGAGAGTCCAGTCCTACACCTGGTTCAGGCCCCGAATAGCCTGGGGGAAGAAGCTCCTCTTCATTCTCTCTGTTTTGGCCTTAAGGGAGCGGAAGCGCTTCCCAGACCTCAACAGTGAGAAGAGTCCATTGTTGGGATGGGAGAGGTCCATCATAATCTTCCTAGCTTTGGACTTGCACCGCTTGGTGTAGATGGACAGCAGGTCAGGGAGCTCTGATTGAATGATGCGTTCTGCCGAGCGCACCACCCTTTGCAGATCTCGTCTGTCCTGCTTGGTGCTGTTCCCAAACCAGGTGCAGATGTTTGACGTCAGGACGCTCTCGATGGTGCAGGAGTAGAAGTTCTTGAGCACCTTCAGTGGCAGATGGAAGTCTCTAAGTCTTCTGAGGAAGAAGAGACGCTGACGGGCTTTCTTAACCAGGGTGTTGATGTGACAGGACCATGACAGGTCCTGAGTGATGTGGACACCCAGGTATCGGAAACTGTCCACTCTCTCCACTGGCGTGCCACTGATGATGAGGGGTTTGTAATTCCTCGCCTGCTTTGTAGTGAAGTCCACGATCAGCTCCTTAGTCTTGCTGATGTTTAGGAGGAGGTTATTCTCCTGGCACCAGGTCTCCAGGTTCCTAATCTCCTCCAGGTAGGCCGTCTCGATGTTGTCGGAGATCAGGCCCACAACAGCAGTGTCGTCAGCAAACTTGACAATGGAGGTGGTGTCGGATGTGGCTACACAGTCATAAGTGTACAGTGAGTACAGCAGGGGGCTTAAAACACAGCCCTGAGGCACTCCAGTGCTGAGTGAGATGGAGGGGGAGACTTGTTTTCCTACCCTCACTGATTGGGGTCTGTCTGTGAGGAAGTTGAGGATCCACTGACACAGTGATGAGCTGAGTCCTAGATCCGTCAACTTGGTGAAAAGCTTAGAGGGAATTATTGTGTTGAATGCTGAACTGTAGTCCACGAACAGCATCCTAACATAATTCCCTCTGCCAGTGTCCAGGTGACTCAGGGATGTGTGGAGCAGGTGAGATATGGCATCGTCTGTGGAACGATTAGTCCGGTAAACAAACTGAAGTGAGTCGATGGTGGGAGGAAGTGAAGAAGTGATGTGATCTCTCATCAGTCTTTCAAAACACTTCATCACAATTGAAGTCAGTGCTACTGGACGGTAGTCATTGTGGCAAGCGGGCTGTTGTTTCTTTGGAACAGGTCCTCTGTGACTTCAGATATAACAGAAGTTCTTGCCTTCGCCAGATGGTGAACCACACCTAAAATTAGTTGGGAAAACAATTAAGTTGTATATTTCATGGAGACAGGGATCCTTTGTAAAGCTGAAGAAGCCAAAGTAGGGTTTGTAGGGTGGAACGGTGAAGGATGGGAATGCTTGTTCTTGCTCTGCTCAGCAGCAGCGATAAAGTTTAAACAGAACAGATGCATGCTGGGAGAGTTTATCACAGCTGCAACTGCACCATCTGTGTCATCTCACTCTTCACAGGAGGTTTTCCATTATTTATCCTGATTTAAAGAGTTTCAGTGTCGAGCATCCCTGAACGCCGTACTCGCAATCCTCTGCAGCAAACAGTTTTCCATCTTTCCTTGGCTTTCATTTCATCCGTTTCTGGAAATGTGTGGATTTTCAAAACCAGATATGAAGTTTTCTACTCACATTAAAAACTGAACCATCTTCGCTTCTTTTGCATATAAAACTTCCTATGGCATAAATGATGCAGTAACTTTGTAAGTTCTATCATCACTGGTCCAAATAAAGGGAAATATTGGAGCCTGGGAAAAAAATATTCTTTGAACCATCCGTGTTTGCTGTTTCATCTGAACTGCCCAGGTCATTAACCGCTGCTCACATCAGAGAGAAACACACAGCTCTGACCGTTCCTCCGGCCGCAGAATGGCGACCGCGCTGACCTCAGCTCCTCCTCCTCGCCTCCGCCAATGTGTCATTTGGTGTCTGCTGCCTGGCGAGGGAAGGAAGGAGTCAGCAGTGGGAGTGAATGAATGTGTTTTGGCACAGGGGGAGTCAATAGTCTTGATTTGACCCGATC
Organism: Copadichromis virginalis; assembly: GCF_057382275.1. Taxonomy (NCBI): domain Eukaryota; kingdom Metazoa; phylum Chordata; class Actinopteri; order Cichliformes; family Cichlidae; genus Copadichromis; species Copadichromis virginalis. The sequence continues at coordinate 12,107,475 of NC_140619.1, read as the reverse complement.
AATCTTTGCAGTCTTGCAGTCAAATTACCCCTGGACAAATTAAGCGAGGAGGAGTTTCCCCCTCTGCAGACAGGAAAAAAATACTGGAGAAAGTGTTGAGGAAGCAGATAACTGAGGAAGAGAGAGGAGGAGGAGGAAGGGTGAGAGAGAGGGGAAAGTAGAGAGGGAGGGGTGTGTTCAGCGGCTCCAAAGCTTTGACTCGCTCACATTATCACCACAGTACAAAGGGCCAAATATATTCAGTGGCTTTTCCGTGGCACAAAGCTGATTAGCAGAAGGTAGCCCCCATTGTGAGGAAAATCACTTCCACGGCTGTAAAGCAAGTGATTTCATATCCTTTTTTTATTTAAGATTACACAGCAAGTGCCTAATCAGCTGATCCTTAATCATCAGCATTGTGTCTCTTTGTGTTTCCTGTAACCTCTTGCCTCCCCTCTGCGCGACTGCCTGGCTCTGCCGGCTGACGACCGGGGTTATGAGAAACCGCCGAGAGCCGGAGTAGGAAGAGAGAGAGAAAACGACGAGAATCTCTTCCAAGATAATCGCCTTAAACAGCCCGGCTCTGTCTCCATCTGCAGCTGCAGTCTTAGTTTCTTCATCTGTTCGCATATCATATTAGAGCTCGTAAAGGCCCGCAGGAGGAGGAAAGAGGGGTGAAGATGTCAGTAAGAAGAGGTAAGGAATCAATTATCAGTTCCTCCCAGCACAGCAGTTAAGCATCATTTAGGAGATCCTCCGACCTGCAGACCACTGGTATCACCTTGTTGCTGTTCTTACCACAAAAACACGTCCCATTTTATAATCCTGTACTGATGGGAGTGGAAACATGTCTGAACTTTAAACACATATGTGATAGAGCAGTCATCGTCAGGTTGCAAAACCTTTCCTCAAGCCAGAGGAGTGGAGACTGACTGCGGAGATTTACTTTTGTACTGCAGTGAATGAGATTCTCGGTTTGCCATTAAGTATTCCCTTCTGTTACAGATGGTAAAAAATTAGAGTGTTTCCCATATTAATGGCTTGTAAATGTTGCAGCTTTTAAGATTGGAGAGTCTGATTATGTTTGCATTTAATTATATGGTCCAAGAAGTTTGTCTGCAGTGACACATGGGCACTTGTTTGGCTTTCGGGGGCCAAGAAAGACTGATGGGAGCCTTAAGAAACATTGTGCATTTTATGGTGCTTGATGTGAATGAGTTCTACAAGCCTGAAACAGAAATAGAGCAACTCCAACATGACTTAACTGATAAATCCTGCATAAGGCCCAGGACTGTATATAAAAGATGAATGTAAGCACTGTGGCATCACCCACTGGTTTGTGTTACATTTTTTAAATCTTAAAACTTGCGACTTTTGGATTTTGTCATCTTAAATTTTTGAAACCAGATGTGACGAGCAAGGAATGCAGAGACACATATAATAATGTCACATATAACAGCAAATTCTATCATCCTTTTTCACTAAAGGGTGGCGTAATTTATCAAATGGGCATCATGTTTTATGTAATACAACCTAAGATGAACATATGAGCCCAGAAGCTCATCAGGAAAACATTTGCTGACCTAAGAGGTAAAAGGAACATTGGGGTTGTTTTCCCTTTTACTTCTGTATATTCTCCACTCGCCTTAAAACCTGAGTAGCTGCCCCCTGCTGGCCATGAGAAAGAATGTGGATGTTTGACACTTCTTCATTTGCTTTACCTTTCAGGTTAAACCCATCCTGTGAGTTTTTATGAAAAACATGGTTTCAATCACAGGGCCATTGTCAGCCATAGACAGGAGCAGACAAACACAGTTGGAACACAACATCACAGATAAAAATACTTTAATGGGAGTGCTTCCTGCTTTCTGAAAATAAGAATGTATTTGCCTTCATTCTAGTCATAGCTGACCTAAAAAAAAATAAATGATCAAGTTTATTCAGGCATACTAGACTTTGTCAGGGAGATTACATGGAGCTCCTAACAGAGTAAATAGTCGTCTTAAAGCATACAAAGAGAGAAGATGATGTCATTAGTGGTAAAATGTTTATCACAACCAAAAAAACAAAAAGAAAGAACCTACTGTAAAATCCGCATTAACATTTAAGGCCTGGATGTTTAGTAGCCTTTATTTAATAAATCCAAAAGGCTTGCCTTTCAGTTCAGTTTCTTTTTTCTGCCGCTGGATGAAAAGTGGGACGTGGCCACTGCCAAAGGCTTCTGATGTGGATGGGTTATTGTTGTGGAACTCCAGGAAGCATCTTGCCTTCAGGTCGTTGACATTATCTTTGCGAATGGCATATTTATGTTCTGCTCATCTCTCTTGCAAATGTCTTTTTGTTCTCACGGTGAAAAAAAAAACAGGTTTTTACAGTAAAAAGTCTTCTGAGAATAAAAATCCAGAAGGATTGTGGTCTGTCAGGATTATAAGACCAAGCCAGTTTTAAACCCTGGTTGTTTGGTTGGAGATGGCTGTGTCCCACTTCATGGTGGTGTTCCTGAAAAAGTGACATAATTGCCATTGATTGATTTGGTGTTAAACTGGTCCTGGTCACAAAATCTCTGCACTTAGTCAAAATGTAGATGCTCTTGAATGGCCTTGGATATATATGACGGAGTATTATTTGTCAGGTTGATTACTGGAATGCTCCTGACTCACAATTACTTTCACATGATAGAAAACAAGAGAAAATAATTGCAACTGTAATTTCTTCATTAATTTATGAACCACTTGACAACAACCTGACATTACAAGATAACCCCACAGATATTAATACTCAGAGCAAAATAGCACAAAGGAATATGATTGAGAGGTTTAATCCTTTAATCAATAGTTTCTATGGTTAAGTATGAAAAAAAAATCCTCATATTCACACTTGTGTTAGATGTAAATTAATGTAAATTACCCAAAAAAACAGAAATTGTGTTTGTGTGACATTGAAAGACAAAACAAAGAGCTCTGTGGATTGTTTTATAGGAGTGTTGTATAGCAAATCACTGATTACCTGATGTTTATTAATGGTGATAATTGAAGGATCCCAGCAGAAGATGATTTACAGCTACATGTGATAGATTAATGATAACACGGGTGCCATAAATAGGCGCAGTTATGGGAAAACGTTTGAAGAATTTTCAGGTCTTTGAGACAGTTTTCTTTATTCAAAGGTCTAATTACAGGTGAGGCTAGTAAAACAAATTATATACAAACAAGTTGCTCCAGATATATATTTAACTCACCACAGTAAAGCATAAGTGGAGAGGCAGCAAGACAGCAAATAGCATACTGCGCACCTATTTGTTTATGTTCTTGTCAGACCAAAGTTCCCTCCTTAAGATCTTTCCACAATGTTGTACATTTAAATGCCTTTAGCCTGCAGTTACACATGCTACTCAACTGTAGAGGTCAGAGGTAAGCAGAATAGAGAAAACAGAGAAATGGGGAAAGGTTGTTCATGTCAGCCTCCATGTCCGACTCACAAGTGGAAAGGGAAATAGGTACAGAAGTCCAGTTAAAAGTAAGCAAACGTGGATGACAGCCAAAACAAGTTTGGAAGCCAAGTTTCATCCAAGCCATCAGCAAAGTGAAACCTTCCAAGCTGTTAGACTCTCCCAGTGATGAGAGACGCTGTAGTCCTATTTAGACAATCTGCAAGCAGGTGATACCACAGGTGTATCTGCATTTCCATACTTTTTACTTAAACATATATGAAAATAAGTAAAAAAAATAATAGATGCCCAATTTCATTTTCCTGATCTACTCCTTAAACTCTGGAAGAAACAGTATCCCTGTTTCTATGAGTACAGGTCAGCCTGTTGATGGAAACGATACTTGTGCATATGCATCAGGTTGAGTAATGATCACATTGTAAAACAGAACCAATCAGCTTCCAGATTTGGATTTTTTTTCTTCTACTTCTAAATAGATACAGTAGTTGTAAACATGGTTTTATTTACCAGTAAGTATTGTTTGAAATTTTTACTTCTTAGTAGGCATAATAAAATATTTCTGACATATTTTGGCATCAAAGAGTTACCACCAACTTTACATTTCAAGCCATTTCACACTGATCAAGCCTGTTCTCAAATAACATTTAAAGACAAGGCAGAGTTAAAAAAACAAAAAACAAAAAGAACACAAAAGGCGAACAATCTGTCAGCGCATCACTTCCTGCAGCTGCAGCATCAACGACCTCTGTAGTCACAGCAGGCTTATATGTTAATGCTTTTTTTAAGTCGTGTGTCATAAACAAAACATTAAAAGAAGGAAAAAAAGAGAATGAAGCTCTCATTCAACAGATCTTATTTTTATCTGGCGGGGCTTTAAGAGTTTCCAGCAGACGAGTTCTAAGGGTAAATGAGAGTGCGGCAGTAAAAATCAGTTTCTGCCGCTGCTGGAGAAGAGGGATTGAGGAGGCCACCAAGAAGGGGAGATAATGGAGAATTTATGTTCTCTCTGAGAGGCCCTCTTAGCTGGATTTAATTCTCTTAATAGTGGCAAGATCTCAGCCGGCAACACTCAGGCTCTAACCTGCCCCACAGTTTGAAAGCCAGGCATGGGGGGGTTGGAAGCAACAGATGCATAATAAATGAATAAAGCCCTCTGGCTATGAAGAGACATAATTGCTCTCAACACCATTAATGTTTCATGATTTTAATAGCTGCATTCAAGCGATTTCTGAGATACTCTGTGAATGTGCTGATGTCACTAGGATGATGATGCGGTTGAAGAGGTGAGAAGTGAAAAGGCTTTTCCTTTGAGTGGACTTACACAAGGTTACACAACATGAACCAATTCAGGCAAGGCAGCAAATTAAAACAAATCTGAGACACAGGATGTCCCACCATAACAGGTTTTTATCAGCAAATAAAATATATTTTTTCCAACTTTGATAAATAATTGACCTGGTGAAGCAATTTAAGGAGCTCTGACAGAAAAGCGTCTGGACTTCAAGTTTCTTGAAGACGTTTCATCCGAGAAGCTTCTTCAGTTCTAAGACCAATTGGTGGAGAGTCCTAGATTTTAAGTCCTATTGGGAGTGTCCCCGGGAGGGTCTTTGGCCCACTATGGATCATCTGCCTAATCACATCAGCCAAGGTGTGAAAACGGGTGTGGGTCACTATCAGCCAAGGTTTCGGGTGAACCCATTGTGACATCTTGCCCCACCCTATCATGTGACTTACTGAGATCAAATGACCCAAGATGTGAGTGGGCGTTAAGAAGTCTGGGAAGGGATCTCAAAACTGGATTGCAGAAGACAGACAGTTTGTGTTGTAAGCCCTCTGTTCAAAGATGGTCGTTCACAGTGGACATAGACGGCTTCTTTTGCGTTTGAAAGAGGATGAAAGAAGACATTGCCAGCTCAGCTCAGCTCAGCACACAACCTCAGCTCTTTCTACACATCTGCATAGACAACATGCTACTAGCGCCCAGAGTTGTGTTAAAGCTTTTTCTGTTTGTTTGGTTGTTGTTGGTTTTTTTTTTTTGCTTTCTCAGCATTTATAGAGTCCATTTTCCTTTTCCAAGATGAGCTTTATAAGTCCTCTATAGGCTCCTCTTGTTTCTGTATTATTTTAACAGTTTTCTATTAATTCATTTCTGTTAGTGTTATTTCTGTTATTACAGTTTATGCGTAATATGCTTAAGCTGACAGGCAGGAGTAAAAAAGAAAAAAGAGAGAAAGAAAAAGGAACAGGGAAAAAAGTAGAAAATATAATAAAAGGATACAGCACAAATAGTGGTTTAAGTGTATGCAGACTTCAGCCCCGCAGCCAGAGCCTGAACTTCAGCAGGCAACAAAGGCAGTGACGAGTAGCCAGACTTGGAGTATTGAAGCCTAAATGTCTACCTGTCCATGTTATTTTTCTACAGTGGTGATTGCTTTAGAACCTCTTTGGTCTGGTTTTGATTGATTTGGTTTGAAAATCAACATGACATCCACGGTGTGATAAGTAGATATAAACTTCCCTACTGCGACTGTAGCTCATGGGAACACTCTGGTAAGCAAGGTTATATATTTTTTCTCCATGATGATAACAGGGTGATTCATAAAAGCAAAATAAGTTCTACATTTTAAAAAAGTTTCCAGATGGCAAAACTGCTGGAGCAGCAGAAAAATTCTGAAAAATATATATTTTGGTGCTTTTCTTTAAACCTTATAGCACACATTTTGAACATCATTTTCTTTAAAAGTATCCCATCACTTCTTCTGCCCTCTTGGCTCTCGACTCATCTGCTTCATGCCCCACTTGACTCTGATGATATGAGATCTCAGTCCCTATGGCAACCAGCGGGACTCGTAACCATCAAAACATTCCTGTCTCTAATTCCTGCCCCTTTCATTTGCATAGAAATAACATTTTGGGATGAATGAGTGGTCCCCTCCAGTCTCAACCTGTGTCTGTCTGAGCTCTTCGAGCATCTTATTTGTGTTCCTGCCTGCCTGTATCAGTGCGAACATTTGCCTCGTGATGAGAATGACAAAGCAGACAGTGTAGAGGAGCCTGATCTGAGCTCTCTGAGCTCTGGGCCTCATTTTAATATCGCCTTTGGCCATGTATTTTTTATTACACTCATATTTTATCAAACAATCTTACCAACAAGCGGGTAATGACATAATTAACCTACAGGGGGGAGTGCCCTCATCGGCAGGACAGTAGGTTTAATTGGGGAGGCTTCAAAGCAATATCGGCCAGTGGAAGAGGTTGAAAAGTGGTGGGATAGCAGGCACAGCGTCGCCACCGTGTCCTGAAAGAAAAGACAGCAGCAGGCAGCAACAATGAGTACAGAGCTAATGAGGTTTTAATGACATTAACTCGAGGTCCAGCTAGTGCTGAGCTCTGTGTTTTACATCTAGGTCATCACTACAACTATTAAAGGGCTTCACTTTCTACAAAAAAACCCCAAATCTTTATTTTAATTTCCATAAATTTGAGATCGAGGCAAGATTTTGAAATCAAAAAGGAAATTAAGATGATTTCTGATACTTGTAGGGTTTGTTTCCTTTCTTCTCTAATAAAAGCTTATTATTCAAATCCACACACATGGCTGCTGCTGGAGTTTTTGCCACATGCACTCTAAGTGGTCGTAATTCTTCCCACTTTTCCCTTCGGTGCTGTGCTAATGGACTACCTGAAGGGCCTTTGCACAGTTTCCTGTTTAGAATCAGATTACTTGCACCAGCGGTAACTAATAATCTAAATGAGCTTTATTTGTTGCGAGTGGACTTTCTGTACTGGTAGGGCTTTCTTTTTCTTTTTGCAAAGGGGCTCAAGGGTGGTCATTAGTTCATCCAAGCTACCTGACAACTCCTAGTTAGATTATACAAGCTTATTGCAGATATTTTTGATCCCTGGAGGAAGAAAATAATGACTATGATACCCCCTTATCCTCCCTTTAACTAGATAAATAAACATGCATTCTCTTGCACTTAAATATCCCTACTATACAATATTGTAAACACAGATGGTCCCCCCAAAAATGCTGATTAGGTTAGAATGATCCTAAACCTTTCTCCAGAGTTATTTTGACCTCCTACAAAAATCATTGTAGGGCGTAGTTGACCTTTAACATCCACCAGGTCAATGGCAGTCCATTGGGGGTTTGGGTCAGTTTTAGGGGTAGGTTTTCTGTTCGGTCAACATCCACCCCTTTTTGTGGAGTGCTAACCTATTTTGAGCACCCAAATGGACAGAAAACAAAATAACAGACGTAATGGCAAAATTTATGATTAATTTGTAATGTAACACTTTCTAGTTTCTGTCTATTCAACATGTAGATAGACAAAATCCAATCCTAAACCTGACCTTTGATGGCTTGTTAGGGGCCTGGTGGATGTTCAAGCCTCTACAATAAATGATGAGGATTTTGGACTTTTTTTGTAAACTTGGAGAAACAGGCTTTTTGCCACTTAATGCTAGCAGAAACAAAGAGCCAAGACACGTAGCAATGATGCTATGCATTGGTTAAATGCAGACTGGTTGGACAGAAAATGGAGCCATGCTGGTGTTGGTCACGCAAAGAAGATTATAGATTAAAGAAAAGAAACAGAGACAACGACTGTAACGGAGAAGCTCAAATTACCAGATGTTCCACACAGTTTTGACACTGCTCCCGAGCAACAGTACACTGCTACAACAACTAGATGTTAGTCTGCAAAGCTCGGGGTAGCACCTTCAGATGCTATGCCGGGACGTTTTAAAGGTTTATTTACTTATTTACTATGTAGGCACAAATTCTGTTAAGGTATTAAGCCCTGTACAGCCTTCACATCAGTACCCTTCAGAAAGGAATCACTGTCTACAAGATGACAGAATGCAATGTGTAAATTAGGCTGACATCACTAACACTCAACACACCTTTTATTGTAACCCCAGTAACACCTAAGAGATCTTTAACACTCATTATTTCACTGCAGGTAAATAATTTTGCACATTGTAATTGTTTTTATTATTAGCCTCAATTATTCATCTTTTTAGAAAAAGAAGGTGCCTGTACCTGCCTGTGCTTTTCATTTTTTAATATTGTTTATCTTTAATTGGCTCCAACAGCTTTATAAAGGACGAAACGCGTCCTTTATTAAGGTTTTTAAACCTGAGTTTTTAAAGCAGCTGATAATCCCAACCTCTTCTTCACGTACTACTCCACTGTTGCCGAGGCCATTTTGGCCAGCCTTCAGAGCAGATAGTACGAAGGACTCGGAAACCCCGCAGGGTCACACTGCCCAGACTTAGCCTGAGTGAAGACAGAGGCAGAGGAGAAAGAAGTCGACTGTCTAGCTGCCTAAAAATGTCTAATCTCATAAGCAGTCTGGTGCCTGCTGACTGGGGAGCGCAGGGACACCAAATACAACTTTAAAAGGCTTTTTCTTTCTTTTGCACTCCACATCCCTTTATCACAGACAAGCCATGTGCTGCTGGCTGAAAGGCAAATGCCTGGCAGGAGACCCCAGTGGAATCATGGGAAGAAAAAGCATGTGTGTGCATTTGTGCTACATGTTTCTTTTCTTTCAGCATTTTTTCGAATAAAACAACACTAAATATTTCATGTTATGAATTTCCTCTAGAATAATGCAGCTTATGTTTTTACATGCTTTCCCCACCATCGTTAATATTAAAAGGGAGGGCCTCTACAAAAATGTCTAAATTGATGCATTGTGTAGGCTTAAGGTCTGCAGAGCAATAATTCAGAGAGGGTCGCGCAGCCGTGTGTAAAACACAGCGATGCATTCAAGAAATAGAAAAAAAAAGATGTGTTTTCTCTAAATATTGAATATTTAAATGGCAGCAAAGAATGCTGCTGTCGCTGCGGGTGGTAATCATGGACGGTGTTAAGGTTCAGAATATTGGGGATGGACACCAGAGGAAAAAACCCACAATAACAACACTGGTCCGGTCGGGTTGAGTCAAACGATGATTTAATGATCACACACGTGGGAGATGGTGTCATGGTCCTGGGCCATGTTGGCCCAGTGTTCTTAGTTTCCTTGTATGTTTGTATTTTATTCCATGCTTCCCCTGCCCATTATGTCTAAGTTCTCCCCGTGCTCTCTCTTCCCCCTGTGTGCCCTCTATGTATTTATGAGCCCTCGTCCCCTTTCGTGTTTATTCCATGTCTCCCCTGCCTGTTACGTTGGTGTTCTACTCGTGCTCTCTCTCCTCCTGTACTTCCTGTTTCACCTCTCCCGTCAGTGTTCAGTTCACCCCGCCCTGTCTCGTTATGATTATCAGTGTCACCTGTGTTCCCCGTGTGTTCCCACTTCCCTCGTTAACCCTCTGTGTATTTCTGTCTGCGTCTCCCTCTGTTCAGTGTGACGTCGTCCCTCATGCTGCGTGGATTTCCCTGTGTCTCTCTCTCCGAATGTTAGTTTACTTTTCCCAGTTTAGTTTTGTATTTCCTATGTTCTGCCATTCCAGCATTAAAGCTGTGATTTTGAGTTCATCCCCGTGTCTGTGAGTTTTGCGTTTGGGTCCTCCTCCTGCCTGCCACACAGCCGAGCCTTGACAGTACGACGTCACCAGATATGGACCCAGCAGCACTCAACCCACCTGTAGGACTGCGTCTGGACATTATCTACTCCGTGGAAAGACTCCTGCATCTGTGGCTCGAACATGAGGGAAAGGAATTTCGCCGTGCTGTGGAAACCAAACTACAGCGTTTAATCTCTGGTCTTCCCTGGCTACTCAGTGCGCTCCACCCACTCGGACAGGATTTAATCCGCAACGAGCTCCACCTTCATCCCCCAGCTGCTACTACCCACCTGCCTGAAGGGCCGGATGTGGAGCCGCTCGGCCCGTCAGAGCCATCATCAGAAAAGAAACGGCATTCACGCCGCCGATGCGCCACCCCACAGCCGGACATTCGGCCTTCTAATTCACCTGCTGTGCTACCAGAAGCTCCGTCGGCTCCCTCGCTGCTACTTCCAGCTCGGTCAGTTCCCTCGCAGCCCTTCACAGCTCCGTTAGCTCCCTCGCAGCCCTTCACAGCTCCGTTAGCTCCCTCGCAGCCCTTCACAGCTCCGTTAGCTCCCTCGCAGCCCTTCACAGCTCCGCTAGCTCCCTCGCCGCCACCCTCAGTTCAGTCTCCTGTGTCCCCGCTAGCTCAGCCATTAACTCCACCACAAGCTCCATTTTCACCTCTACCATCGCTTCAGTCATCAGTTCGGTCTGCCACTCAGTCGCCCTTAGCTCCATCATCCACACTACCACCTGTTTCTCTTCCACCACAACCGTCACTACACCCAGCCACTCAGGCTGCTACTCAGTCAGTCATTCAACCCATAGCCCTGCCGTTAATATGCTCTGTAGCTGAGCCACTAGCCGCCCGACCCGCAGCCACTTCAGCCACTCCTCCACCCGTCACACCTCCACTACAACCATCACTGCAGTCCCCAGTGCAGTCTCCAGTGTCCCCAGTGCAGTCTCCAGTGTCCCCAGTGCAGTCTCCAGTGTCCCCAGTGCAGCCTCCCTTAGCACAGTCATCCACTCAATCACCAGCTCCACTTTCCCCTCAACTATCACTACCACCTCTAGCTCAGTCTCCTGTGCACTCACCTCTGGTTCATTCTCCTGTGAAGTCATCAACTCCCCTGCCTTCTCCACTCTCACCACCTCCGTTACAACAGACATCAGTTCAGTCCCCTGTGCCAGTGCAGACGCCCTCAGTTCAGTCTCCCGTGCAGTTATCTACTTCACCACCGTCAGTAGCTCAGCTCCCACTCTCACCCGTGTCTCCAGCAGCTCAGCTCCCGCTCTCACCCGTGTCTCCAGTAACTCAGTTAGCTGCCCAGCAGCCACTCTCCGCTCAGTCTCCTGTGTCGCCAGTTTTGCTCATTCACTCCATGCAGAGAGGTAACTGGATTTCTACTCAGGGTACTTTCCATGGTTTAGCCGCCGTTGGCACAGTTTGCCACTCCAGGGCTTCCCCAGAGGCTAGGTCTCAGTCACCAGCTGATTCTGGACCCCTGAAGTTTAAGCAGCCCCCTAAGAACTGCACCATGTTCGCATTGCCTGGGCAGAGTCAGTGCTCAGTGCAGCGCCAGTTGTCCTCATGTCGGCCGAAGGACTTCATGCCTGTTGGCGTGGTTTTGGCCTCCGCTGGAGGGTCCGAGGGGCCCGTTCAGCCTCCCGTCTCCGCTGGAGGGTCCGAGGGGCCCGTTCAGCCTCCCGTCTCCGAGGGGCCCGTTCAGCCTCCCGTCTCCGCTGGAGGGTCCGAGGGGCCCGTTCAGCCTCCCGTCTCCGCTGGAGGGTCCGAGGGGCCCGTTCAGCCTCCTGTCTCCGCTGGAGGGTCCGAGGGGCCCGTTCAGCCTCCTGTCTCCGCTGGAGGGCCCGAGGAGCCTGTCCAGCCTCACGCCGCATCAGCTGGAGGGCCCGAGGAGCCTGTCCAGCCGCCATCTGCGACCACCTCGTCATCGCCTGGCCCGGCTACATCCGCCTGTGCTGCAGCTCCGCCTGGCCCGGCCTCAGCCTCTGCAACCTCGCCTGGCCCGGCCTCAGCCTCTGCAACCTCGCCTGGCCCGGCCTCAGCCTCTGCAACCTCGCCTGGCCCGGCCTCAGAGTCTTCGTCCTCGTCTGGCCCGGCCTCAGAGTCTTCGTCCTCGTCTGGCCCGGCCTCAGAGTCTTCGTCCTCGTCTGGCCCGGCCTCAGAGTCTTCGTCCTCTGCAGCCTCCTCAGAGCCTTCGTCCTCTGCAGCCTCCTCAGAGCCTTCGTCCGCTGCAGCCTCCTCAGAGCCTTCGTCCGCTGCAGCCTCCTCAGAGCCTTCGTCTGCTGCAGCCTCAGCCTGTGCTTCGCCTGGTCCCGCCTTGACTGGTCCTGTGCCCACCGGACCTCGGCCAGTACGCCTGACACTGGAGAGCCGCCGCCGCTGCCTTCCGCGCGGCCGGCCCCCTGAACTGCACCGTCATCGCCTGAGTGGCCGCCGTCGCCTTCCGCACGGCCGGCCCCCGGACCGCCTTCGCCTGAGTGGCCGCCGTCGCCTTCCGCGCGGCCGGCCCCCGGACCCTCTTCTCCTGGGTGGCCGCCGTCGCCTTCCGCGCGGTCGGCCCCCGGACCAGCGCTGTCATCGTCGCCGCCGCCTCCCGCGCGGTCGGCCTCCTGAACTGCTCCGTCGTCTCCTTCACCGCCGCCGTTGCCTTGCGCACGGCCGGCCTCCTGAACTGTTTCCACGTCTCCGCCGTTGCCTTCCGCATGGTCGGCCCCCTGAACTGCTCTGTGTTTGGGTTGTTTTCTTGGGCTCCGGTGTTTGCTGTACTCTTCTTTTGTTTTCTGTTCCGGGCCCTCCGTCCTGGGCCCCCGCCGCCCGCCCTGGGTTGTTTTCTGTTTGGTTTTGTTTTTCTGTGTTTGGGCTGTCTGGAGCCAGCCCTTGAGGGGGGGGGGGGGTACTGTCATGGTCCTGGGCCATGTTGGCCCAGTGTTCTTAGTTTCCTTGTATGTTTGTATTTTATTCCATGCTTCCCCTGCCCATTATGTCTAAGTTCTCCCCGTGCTCTCTCTTCCCCCTGTGTGCCCTCTATGTATTTATGAGCCCTCGTCCCCTTTCGTGTTTATTCCATGTCTCCCCTGCCTGTTACGTTGGTGTTCTACTCGTGCTCTCTCTCCTCCTGTACTTCCTGTTTCACCTCTCCCGTCAGTGTTCAGTTCACCCCGCCCTGTCTCGTTATGATTATCAGTGTCACCTGTGTTCCCCGTGTGTTCCCACTTCCCTCGTTAACCCTCTGTGTATTTCTGTCTGCGTCTCCCTCTGTTCAGTGTGACGTCGTCCCTCATGCTGCGTGGATTTCCCTGTGTCTCTCTCTCCGAATGTTAGTTTACTTTTCCCAGTTTAGTTTTGTATTTCCTATGTTCTGCCATTCCAGCATTAAAGCTGTGATTTTGAGTTCATCCCCGTGTCTGTGAGTTTTGCGTTTGGGTCCTCCTCCTGCCTGCCACACAGCCGAGCCTTGACAGATGGACACTGTATGCAGACAGTCTCAGATCTCATCTCAAAAAACACATCACCATAGTTTTATGAAATCAGGGTATTAGAACGCCCCCTCATGCGTAGTGACAGGTGTAATACAATCAATGTTGACAATTTTATTTAACCCAAAGAATAACATTGTCTCCTTCCCGAGGGCAGACGCTGACTGCCCCCGTCTCCTGGAACCGTCTGTACCCTGCTAAGACACAACCTGGCAGCTACAAGGACTCTTTCATTTGTTAAGACCATCAGTGTGTATTGCTCTAAATCAAGTATATAATATTAAATGAATATTGCTGGATCAGCTACTTCTACTTAAAACATATTAAAACATGACTAAGCACAAAATCACCAAGAATAACATCTTATAAGTGCTGTGTAAGCGCGTGCGGCCTTCCAAGCTCAAAGCCTTTGCCCTCCATAGATCAGCCAGACTCGCGCTGGCTGTAGCTTTTAACCTTTAATTACCTTGAGCACAACTCTAGAATAAGCAACAAACTGCAATGTGTATGGAATGATCATGGTTACATCTGCAATGGAAAATCATGTTATTATTCTGGTACCTGTAAGAAAAGATCAAACTAAAGTTATCACCATCACTGTAATGCAAAGAATAATGTAAGATCAAAAACTTCAATTCATGCTTAATGCAAAGCTGGTTATATACTTCTAATGAACTAATAATGCCATATTAAAATATTAAATGATAATGAGAAAAACATCCCCTCCTTATTCTACAATTCCCTCTGTTGACCTCTGGAGAATCCAGAGGTCACAAACAGTTGTGTCCCTCCTTGGCCTACACATTCAGTTCCACATGCATCACTGGCATCATGGACATTGGAGTAATGACTCCAGGGTCCACTGCCCTCACAGACATACTTTTGAACATTCTTCTGGCACAAGGGATGAGACAACAACAAATAACCATAATACCCACCACAACAGACAAAGAAAACATGACCGAAGCGATGACCCCCTTCCACCGTCCGAACACTGAGGTCAGCCAGCCTTCTAACGGATTACCAACACCGGAGTGATCATGCATAGTTTCAGAAAGGCTCTTTAGGCCCTCCAGAGCCTTGGTTACCGACCCATCTGGAGCAGTATTGTTTGGAATAAAGGTGCAACACTGGTCGGCAAACATAGAACACACGCCCCCCTTTTCCGCTAACAACATGTCAAGGGCCATTCTATTCTGCACTCCCATTAACGAGGTCGGACCCACCTGCTCCGCTAACCCCTCCATGCCGTCTCTGGTCAGGTTAGAGAGCCTCAGTACATTGTAGTGAACATAATTAATCCTATCTACATTCTTGTGTTCTTAACCCTTTTGGATCAACCCCCGCTATTTCCACCCCCAGAACCAAATACATAGATTGTTTGCGATGCCAATTCCCCAATGATAAGGTTAACGTGTTTCCAGAGGGGCTAAAATCCCTCTGTAGTTTAAGCCCGTTTTCTGATCCTGATTCTAACGGTTCCCAATTTTGCCCAGTGTAACCCCTTACCTGGTCCCAATTACGGCACCAGCTGTCATAAGGACGATTTCCCCTCTCGCAGTGCGTACTCACTGAATAATCCCAACAGACCCACACATTGTATCCCCTCCAAGCACTGCCGACGTCCCTGCAATTAACAACATCACACAGATCAAACGTAAAGGAAGTTGTGGAGCCAATAACATAATCTAATTCTAAACCACCATATGTGCTGAGACACTCATCCTTTTTACCAGAGACCTCGCGCTTCACTCTTGCCCGCAGCTTTAAATCACTATAGATCACGCGTGATGTAATTGGTGTATCAAACAACGCCGGACTGGCATGGCCTCCGTGCTCAGACTGGTTTCCCGGGTCGGTCTGCAACACACAAATCAAAAAACAAATAGCCATGATTAGCAACATAGTTGACATCAAACTCATAATAATTTTGAACATTGTGATGGCTTTTGAAACTCTTCTTTCATCACCAGTGTCTAATTATTGTGATGGCATGGTGGTATGTGAATGTTATGGTGTAGTAAAAAGTTCAAAGCCCTTTATCAGAGCCTCTCTCTTGTTTTAGGTGTTCAGTGTGGTACCGCTCCTTTTCGTTGGCGCGGCGATCTCCTCCTTGGCTGCTCTTCTTTCTTCGACCTTCCGGGTAGACCACCGGTCGGTCCGTTGCACAGGTGTGAGGGATTATTCTGCCGCTCAATTTCACCTGCGTTGGGTTGAGATTGATCCTTCCCCACCAAGCCCTCGTGCGCGGCCGCGCACTGCGTCCAGTGATACCAGGCGTCGCCTTTCCCCTTCAGTTGGACCGCTGTCGCCGTCCTAGCCGATACCTCATATGGACCAGTCCAGCGGGGCTCCTTCCACTTTCGTTTGATGACTCTCAGCCACACTGTTTTCGCGTCCGGGACCTCTCCTTCTCCTGTGGGCCCTTTACAAGCCGCCTGTTTCGTGAAACTGGACACTAGCGCCTTTAGCTCGTTCCAGTAGTCTGCGTGGGACCGGTTCCCCTTTTTGTCCCGTTCAACCGAGCCCACCGTCCAAGGTGCCGGAAACTGTCTCCCGGTTTGCAGCTCGTATGGTGTAAAACCTGTGGATTGATTAACAGAACATCTTATGGTCATCAACGCAACCGGCCGGGCTGCGACCCAATTTAGCCCTGTTTGCGCGCAGATTTTTGCCAATATGTTTTTCAAATTTAGGTTCATTCTTTCTACTTTTCCCTGAGACTGAGGATGATAGACTCTTCCAAATTTATGCTGGACGCCCAACATTTTTTCTACTTTTTCCAAATCTTGATTTTTAAAATGGGTTCCATTATCTGATCTAATTCTTTTCGGGAACCCATGACGGGGAATGTAATGATTGATTAAACACTTAACGACAGTCTTAACATCCTCCTTTTTTGTAGCCCAGGCCTCTGGCCAGCCGGTCAGAGCGTCAACACACACTAACAAATATCTTACACCGCCCGGCCCGGAATCAATCATATCAGTGAAATCAATAACAATCTCCTCCCCCGGCCTCTCAGGGGGCCGAAACTTACCCACTTCCGGTTTTACTGCTGGCTTAGGATTGTGTGCCCCACAGATTAAGCACATCCTGACCTTCTCTCTTATCATTCCTCGCAGCTCAGGATACCACCAATGACACAAATTTCTTTCCATCTGGGCTCTCCCCACGTGGGCGAGTCCGTGGGCTTCATCCACCTTCTGTTCTGCCATTTTGGCTGTCAGCACGGGGCGCCCGTCTGGCCCCCTCCACAAATGTCCATCCTGCCAGGCTCCTTTGTTTTTCCACACCCCCTTTTCCTCTGGGGATGCCTCCTCCTGGGCCCGTTTAACTTCCTCAATCAGGTCAACAGGTATCTCTTCTTCTGATGTTACCTGTATCATTTGTCTCCGTCCTTTGTAGCCTGCGGCCTCCTTTGCGGCTTCGTCTGCTCTCTGGTTCCCTTTTTCCACCATGCTGGTTCCTTGGGAGTGAGCTTTGCATTTTATAATGCTCACCTCCTCTGGGTCAGCCAAGGCCTTTTCCAGTTCCTCCATTTCATGTTTGTGGGAAATAGGTGCATTGGTTGCTGTTCTGAATCCTGCTCTTTTCCACTGAGGCAGCTCCACATGCGCTGCTCCAAACGCATATGCCGAATCGGTGTAGATGTTCACTCTCCTGTTCTTGGCTAGTCTCAAAGCTCGAGCTAAGGCTATCACTATCATTTAAAAAAAAATGTGCTTCACTGTTAGCATGAATACTTACTTTAAGTGCATTTTTTTGTGAATTTAGAAAACGAAAACAAAACGTAAAATGCTGCAGTTGCTAAATGTTCACCTAGAGGCTCCAGCAGTGAACAGAACAGCTAATATACTGGTCAGTGAGTCAGATTTATCACCCAATGGCAACTGACAACACAACAGTGGGGCAGACTGTTGCTGTTACATTCTATAAACACATTATATATGTCATGAATCGGATTAATTTATTGTAACTGAAAGTGTGATTTTCCTTATTTTTAAGATTGCTTCCCTCCATTTTCCTGGTGGATGCAAACACACCCAGATTTTATAAATACTAATCGAAAAAAAACTGATGTTTCAGACTGCACTAAACAAACTTCTTCTACTCCTGGTTCTTTATGATGTCAGAATGATGTGTTAGCCTGAGACAAACTATATTAACCTCAGGCATTAAAGAGTGCTAAAGCCTGAATGAAATGAGGGCCTACACAAAGAATTTAGGATTAAAGGTGAATTAAATTGCTGGAAATGAGGAGAAAAGCTGCCTTTTTAGTTTTTGTAATAAAATTTGTAATATTTTATGGTATTTTAATAATCAAGTCTTAGAGGTCAACTGATGGAATTGCAAAGTAGTTTGTTTGTTTTTCAATTTTCAATTATATAAACAATATACAGAGGGTCATTTAGGAAAAACAAAGAAAAACATACAATATAAAATAAAGCTAAATATACTCTGATATCATTCCACCAGTTCACATATTAATGAGGAGTGGGAAGACATTCACACTCATGGAGACGGTGCTGTGATTAGATAAGTTATCAATTAAATTAAATTTCAGTGCTTTATACTGTAAGGTAAAGATACCACAACAATACAGAGAAAACCCCAACAATCAAGCGACAAGTAATAATACATATATTTCTAATTACACAGAAAATATACATGTAAATGCATTTTCATATTATCTTATGTTTAAAACCTCTCAATTTTATAGGCGCACTTCAAAGCTAAGCCAGGCCTTTGGCACGTAGTATCTGCTTAAACAGATACGACTCTTGCTGTGGGATCGTTGTCCAGAGCCCTGACAGCATTGCATCATAGATACGAATTTAATGATCTTAAATCTGCAAAATCTGCACAGGAGTGTAATCCTAAAATATCACACATACATAATACAATAAAGCAGGAATATAACCAGAGCTGAATGTGAACTGGTTCTCACTGCGTCTGCAGCTCTCTGGGTTTATTTGTCATCTCAGCAAAACCCAAACCAGAACCACTTTATGGAAATGGTTTTTGGCTCGGGGTGCTCTGGCTGCAGATGCAAACTGTCTTTATTCTGAATTATTATAAACCGAAACGCTTAGAGAGACATGCTTCGACATTAATTTTCTTTCTGCTGTGGGATGCTCTGCCTCATGCCTTTGATGCTGTTCCCTTTCAACGTAAAACAAGACATGAATTTAACATCGCCACTGTTTATCTCGGCTAAGGCTCGTGCAGCTTTCAAATGCAGAAAATTTCCTGCGGCCATGTTGCTCAGAACAATTTAACAGTTCAAAGTTGTTTTAATACATCTCTGTGTGGCTCTTCTCAAAGAACTTCCGAGCACTTTTTAAAGACTAACAGTAGAATTAACATCAAACACCTCTGTGTTGCTCCATCTTTGAGGTTCCACGGCACTTGAAAGCAACTGTTTACCATCTTTTTTTATCAGTCATCTTTGAAGAAGCTGTGGAGATTTCTGCGTACTGTACAAGCATGCGGTGTTTGGTTTGGTGGTGTTGTCTGTGATACATCGCACTGCCTGGGGTCACACTGATCTCTGTTTGTTCGCTCTTTTATTTTTTTCCTTTCCGGCTATTCATCAGTTCTCCCGGACTCATTGGTGAGTTTACACCACGGGGAGTAAAGCGATTCACCTCTGAGGGGGTGAAGATTTCCTCCCAGCTCAAACAGAAGCAACGCACGCTTTCATCTCTGCAAAATGTCTGCTGAAATATTAAAGGCGCTTTGAATGTGTTGTTTCCAATAAATAAGTCATCGCTTAATTTGGAGACACAAGTTTGAGAGGTGGAAACAACAACTACTCAAAAACACTGCATTTAAACACGTTTAGTGAAATGTGTTCAGCGAGTTGATCAGCAAACCAGTGATGAAGAATATTGAGGAATTATTACTATTTGTGCTCTTTGACCCTTATGCACCCTGTTGCAATATATTGGTAAAGTGGACATGAAACACTACATGTATTAAAAGCTCATTTACACCACGGAGCCCTGATCTTAAAACTCTCACAGATTTAACACCGTGTGTGGATTGGGTCATTTGTGTTTTTATTCGTTTTTAGAGCATGTGCAGAGCTGTGTCGTACATCATGGGACATCGCTGGGTTGGTTGGTTGGTCACTGCTATTAGACTTAGAATGGTTTCTGTTAGCTAACTAGTGACAAAACTGATAACTCCGTGAAAAATAAAATAATAACACCAAGGATATACTGCCCACTTTTACCATTGGCTAACTGCACTGAAATAGGAAAGTCCACCAGTTAGCCGTAATGCTGGGGTTTGTGGAGCACTTTGTAAATGAGGACAGTATGGAGGAGAACCTGTTTGAGTCAGGTGACCTGGTGGTTCACTAGACTGACAAGCTGGAGTGCTACAATCTCCGGTCAGGTGGACAGACTGAGGGGCACAATCAGCTGACAGAGCAGATGTCCACAAGACGCAATCAACACTATTTTATATACCAGTTATATCAGGGTTAAGACTCTTTTCCCAAGTACACGCACTTTATAACATAACTTTGTACTGCATGTGCATCACTACACACACATAACTGAGTTTCTCACCAGATCAGGAGTCCTAACAGAGAGTGTTAAATCCCCAACTTGTTTTTAGAGCAGGGCTCCATGGTTTAAATTAGCCTTAATATTTGTACAGTGTAGCGTTTCATTTCCATTTTAAGTATACTTAGTAACATGTAATTATTAACCAGTTAGTACATATCATTAACCACCCTTTGTTTCTTAACAGTAAACTGCTTTATTAATTAAGTGGAAACATGGTTCAAAGAATATGGCCAGAAACTATGTGTCAGCTTACAATCCAAACCCACACTGTCTGTAAGCTCACTGCATACCTGACTACTAGCTCAGACAGGAGCTAATGATAATAATAATAGTCATGATAATAATAATAATAATAATCTGACCCTGTTCTAAGATCTACCATACACAGTAAAAAACGCGGACGTAGTTTGTAGATTGGACAAATAAAGCCAATGTCAAAATACCTTAATCCTTAATTCTTCAGTCTATAGCTGTCTGCAGAGCTATAGCTGCAAAAGTACTTCTGGTCTTATGGAGTCTATGACAAAAGTCTTGCTTTGGACCTCTGCAAGCAGTTTGCATTCATTGTCTCAGTTCATTGTCTTAGTTACCAATTTTGGGTCACAGTGGATAAAAAATAAAATCTATTTTGTAAAACTTTGTCATGACAAAAAGGCATATTTTCTGCTTACTCATTGGTTAGTCAATGAGCAAATGGTTGCACAGTCAGATCATACCCCTCCCATAAAATCTGTTTTTTGCAATCAAGATGAAAACGATAGAAATGATAATCTCTTGAAAACGGGAGCAACTTGCATCTTTTATATAGTCTATGAGTCCTGTCCATTATTTTGCACAAATTTGTTTCTTGGAGAGCAGCAATAAAACCCCAGCGCAGAACAGCACGATGCAAAAATCATTGACAAATGACAAAACAGTGACTCAGTCAGACACAGCATGAGAGGGTGGAGGTGGGTTGCAATGTGGCTTGCAGATGCAACAGCAGCTTTGTGATGTTAGCTGATCTATAGGGATTACTGTGAAATTGATGCTAATCTTCAGTAATACACAGCACTACAGCAAACCTTGCAATCGCAAAGACTTCTTCATCATCCATCCACTTTCTTCCACTTACCACAGGGCGCATCCTGGACAGGTTGTCGGTTTGTCACAGGCCTAACACAGAGAGACAGACGACCACTCACTCCTACGTTCACACCTACGCCCAATTTAGAGTCAACCCAGGCATGTTTTTGGACTGTGGGAGGAAGCCAGAGTGCCCGAGCATGCAAGCTTCGCCCAGGAGATTCCTTCTTGCTGTGAGCGAAGAGTCCCAACCGCCATATCACCCCGTTGCCATCAACATCATCAAAGCTAAAACCTGCTGAGCTTCTATAGCATTCACTGGATAATACCAGCTGCATTAATGATAAATGATGAGAAAGCTGCTTCAGTGGTTATCTACGATCTTTTCAAACCATTTCGGGGATGACTTGTGGCCTGTTGTGTGTTATATTTCAATCCGGAAGGGAGATTAGACTGAAAAAAACTGCAAGGTCACAAGATTAGTAGGTTAACCTGTCAACAAAAAAACCCAACTTTTTTTGAGACCCGGCATGAAGCAAATACATAATTCAGAGAGTTCCAAGGCATCTCTAAACTTCTGACTGTCAGTGTTAAACATGACAGATTCTTTATATAATCTAATTTCTGAGGGCATGCATGCGTATTAATAAAATATCATGGGGTGGTTTCCTATGAGGCTTTGGGTTAAAAAGTTAACAACCTGAAATTATTTTTATTCATCTTTAAAGACACACGCTGCAGATTATCTCAGAGGAACCGGACAGATTCAGAAATTCTTGCCTCCTGGTCACTTTGTGCTCCACAGAAGAAAAACAAGTCCTTAATATAACACTGTGATAATCACAGGCTCCCCAGCAGCTGAGTGACAGAAAGCAACAGAGGTTGCAGGTACGAGTCCACCTGGACATTTTCTATGTCGATCACCTGTCAATCAAAGGGATGCCATGTTCCACTGGACTGTCTGCTGCAACCGTCGGATGGTGCCGAGGGCAGCGCTGCTCATAGCTGCTGCTGTTGATGCCGGGTGAGTCTTGGAAACACTTTGTGGGAGTAACACTCTATTAATTTAAAAAGTTGAAATATATTTAACCTCTGCTGCTCTGTGCCCCGAGTGCGAAGCCATCTGGAGCTGCGATTGATTTAGAAATGATATTAAAGAGAAGTCTGAGACTTTCCCCATAGGCACGTGACCCAAAGCAGCGCTGCAGACGGAGAGTCACGGCTGTCATCGTATCAAAGGGAATCTTTATCTCACCCAGCTCCAGAAAACTCCATCACAGCCGCCTTTTTCTCCCACTACAATAAATGTTCAAGAGTCTGAGTTTCTAACTGATCACACGACACGCCTGATTTGAGTCTGTTTAGTTGCATCACTTCAAGCAGCGCTTCAGTATCAGAATAAACACAGTCTGAAAAGAGAGCTGCTGCGTCTGATCTGGTCTGAGTACAAGTCAGTTATGGTCGCAGTGCAAACAACGTTCAAACACAAATGATGTGTGTGTGTGTGCTCAGCTGGTTGGAGCTTCATGATAGTCTTAGTGTCATAAGTAAAATGCATACCTATTTTGCAACTGATGCTCAGATGATAAGAAGTTCTCAGGAATGCTCTCTCTGGGAGCGTGTACCTAAAAGTGATCCCACATGCTATACATTATGTTTTGTCAAGTATGGTACAGTCACAGTGGAGGAAACAGGGGTCAGAGTCCGCAGCAGGACCAACATTATTGAATCTGTGTGTAATTGTCAAGGGTAGACATTTGTTCAAACACAAGTAAGAGAAATGAGACAACTGCAGACCGACTCAGAGTGTAATTAGAAAACGTGCGCACGGGTGAATGTCTCTGAGAAGACAAAACACACCGAGCACAGGCTCGCTTGCTTTATTTATAAGGCAAAAATGGGTTACATAGTACTTCCTCTTTTAACTGTCAGGGAAGAGGTTAAACATTAAATCAACTTATCTGATCTTTCACACACTGGGATAAGAATACAGAAGTATATCATGCTTTATCTGACATCACAGACACTGAAGGAAAAGAATGCATCATTATATCATGCTGTCAAACATCTCAGACACTGAGGTAAGGAATGCATCAGTTTTCCTTTAACAATAGACTTGGTTAGGTGATTCTTCAACAATAGGCTTGTTTATGTGAAAATATATGAACACACAAAATATAAGGCATACTTGATTATATTGTATTATAGAGATTTGGTTATAATGTATAATGCAGAAAATCTCTAACAGTAATGAATTTGCGATCGCATTGCTTTTGATATGGTTGCTTCAGAGATGTGGAAACATGTGCTGTCTCCAAAGCAACTTAGTGTTTCAGGGAGTGATAAAACAGCAATAAGATGTCAGTCTGCTATTAGTTTGTGACTCAACGGATCAAGTGGGCAATTATACACAGTCTGTTTGTGGGAATATATCGCGATTAACTTAATTTGTTGTTGTCTGTCTTCCTAGGTATTTATATTAACTGGTTATATTTACAGAATCTGAATAGAAAACAGAAACAGAAATTCCTCGGCAGGTGGAGGTTTAACTGCAAAATGACCATTTGGCAACCAGATGAGTAAATGTCCACTGTAAAGAGATACATCACACTGTTGCTGTCATTGGCACAGACTGGCTCAGATTGCAGTCTAACTTAGTTTCTATAACCAACAGCAGGTTTTTGCAAACCTTTGCCAGCCTGTCTGAGAGACTCTGAGTTGGAGCACCAATGCCTCTAACTTAAAAGCATGTGCAGTCACTTTGTAATGGACTGTGGTCAGCTAGAGATCATCAGAAATACGCTCAATTGGTCACCAAAAGTGAAAAAAAAATCACTGCATTCACCGAAACCCAAGGTCATGGTCGCAGGAAGTCTGCTGTCCTATTTTTACTCTGATGTAAGTGAGCCATTAGCTGGGATCATGCCTGTGAAGGACTAGGTATTGTTTCTTTGGGCTTTTCTTAGTGTACTGAATTCTCTCTACAAATACAAAAGTCGGTTATTTCGACTGACTGATATGCCGGCACAGCTGTCTCGATGGACATCTCAACTGTTTTGTGCAGTTGGTGCACATTTATTGAAATTATCTGACAAAGAAAATAAAGTCTGCGGTGAGGTACAGATGACAGAGCAGTGGTTTCGGTGAGCAAAATTGTCGCATTTTATCAGTCTTTTACTTTGCACTAAAGAGCACGCCTGTCTGTGCCTCTGCACCCAAAAGCTTGCTAATGAAGCTTTATAACCAAGCTGCTAAATTTAGACGATCCCACCATCCAAATATGTCAATGTTGTTGAATGTTGGGAGAAAGCTTCTGAATCGCTGCACCTTCTGTTTTTAAACATAGACCACCACGGGAGGCTGTCGTGCAGAACGTAGTTATTGCAAAGACAATATTAACCCATCTGTAGATCAGACTGTTACAGAAAACAGGGGCTTTGAATTGGAGTAAAATAATATTCATTGGGATTTTTTTTTCCAGGTTGTTCTTTGAGTATAAGTGGCATACAAATTAGTTTATTAAGTTGAATTTTGTGTGACCTTGACTGTTGCCGAGCTTCTCTAAGCGATCCCGCAGTCATTTATGTTGTTAATTATGTTTCCAACCCACAAATATTTTTCTTTTTCAGGTAATTTATCCATAATCCTCTGTTTGCATCCCAATGGGTCAAGGAGCTTTGAGGCGCTGTTATGTGTGATTGTATCTCCATCAGGGTCACCTTGCACTTGCATAAAAACAGGGTTTAATTGTTCTCTTCCACCAGTCTCCCATCATCTTTCTTTTTGTTTTCTTCCAAGGGATGTTGAGTGGAAGGTTGATGAGAATAATCTACATGCCGGAGAGAGAAAGAGAGAGAGAGAGAGAGAGACAAGAAAAGAAGGAAAGACGGCGCAGCAAAACTTTGAGATGGGAGGTGATGATGCAAGTCAGAGGCAAGATGCCTAATACCCCCGGCTAACGATCCAGCAACTGGAATGCAAACCCTCGGTGAGTTCAGGTGGGGAGGTTCAGTTGGGGGAAGGGAGGAGAATTCTTCCCTTTCTTTTTTAGCAGGGACGTCAGGGTGTCACTCTGCTCCGAGGCCTTTGGTGCCATTGTCACTTCCTCTTCCTGCAGAAATAGCTCAGTGGCAGCAAGCGATGATCAAGGAGGGAGATTTAACATTCAGACAATGACTCTACTCTGAAAAGAGGAGTTTCATCAAAATAAGGAAAAAAATACAGCGACAATAGCTTCTAATTTTTACACACTTTGTTACCTAGCTACGGTATGAAAAATGATTTGATACCAAACTGCTACAAAAATGCAGTCATTGAAGGTTAACAGGATGTAAAAGGAATTAATTAAAGAACCACAAATGAACACTGTTATGTAGGTTTAAGGAGCAGGTCGTGCAGGACCGAACCTTTACCCCAATAAACTACTCTATTTGACAGTCTCATCAGAGTCACTTAAACACATGCATCAAAGAAAGGAGTCAACAACAGTTATGATACCAGGAGATGGCTTCAAAGCAGTGACGAAGATGCTGGATCCCGATGCTAAACAAAGTGTGGTCTGACCTTCACCTACACTTCAAGCACAGGAGAAATAAGGTCAGCTCAACACACACAGCTGCCCTCAAACAAACGGAAAAACTGAAACAGAGATTGTTTGCAGATCTGACCTCATAATTTGAAACTTTGAGTATCCATCAACTCATGCACTTTCCCCAAAAGACGCTCTCTACAGTCACCCAGCATCTGAACAATTACACAATCGCCTTTATTTGCTTATATTTTTATTGATGATGCTAACATTCTCGCTGACGTCTCTCAGTGAATCCTGTGTTTTATGTTTACATTCAGAACCTATGACACGGTTTGTACAGTATTGTAATATATTGGTTTAACTCAGTGACCTGCATCCAGATTAATCACACAGTGTAAAGTGTCTGCGGTCACTGCTTAATGGTTTAGAAAATATCCAAAAACATAATCCTCCTCATACTCAGCTTCATCGGGCATGGCTTCTTTTTTTTTTCTGCCATTTTCTGTTTCTGTCATCAGAACCCTCCAGTATCAAAGGCAGTGCCGCTGCACTGTGAACCTCCCACAGAGCGCTGCGCCATCGTGTTACTCTGACAGGAAGGCAACGTAAACAGACGTCTTCATCATTCGCTGTGCATAAATTCAGATGAGCCTTCACCAGAAGTCTCAGAGGCTAGGCTTTTTATTAGTTTACAGTCCGGATTGGATCAGGTGATAATCATGAATGATTAAATGTGTGTTGTGTAAATTCAGCTTTTTGGATGAAAAACATCACAGCAAAAAGGAGACACCAAAAATAATAATAATAAAAAGAATCTGCCAACATCCAACAAAGTTCTAAAAAACAGATTTTCTCTCCATTGTACAGCTCAATTTCCTCCATCCTCAGCTTTAATTATAGCCCCGATCTGCAGTACCTGGTCTGGGCTGCTGCTTCTCCTCAGCACACAATGAACACATAAAAACACAGGCGAGCTTCCCTTTTTATCTCCTGACACTTCAAAGGCAATCCATGCAAAATTTAGCATGCCTATTTTACCACCAGCACGGCAGCTCATAGAGTGTCCTCTCTGCATCAGAGTGAAGACATCTCACCGGGGAGAGGTGGGCGGTGGGTGGAGGTGAGGTGGGGTGACAGGTGATTCTGCCACACACACACACACACACACACACAAACACGCGCACACACACACACACACAAACACACACACACAAAACCAGCTCAGAAACTTATTTTGCAGCTCTCCAGCCTCCTGAACCTTTGAGGGAGACCAAATATTGCAGAAACATTCACATTTCTGTGAAAATACAACCAACAGAAAAGGTATATTTTAGAATATCATCTTTATAAAACTGTGACTGTGGCTTGTAGAGGTCTTTGTATTTTTTTCTTACATGCAGAGCTACTAAGTCTAAACCTGTGAAAACACATCTTTTATATTTATTACAATACAAAAATTCTCTTGAAGTTGCAGAGGTACAAAGCTAACATATACTGGACAGAACTGAGCTTAGTTTCACTAAATCCAACACTTAGTGTCATACTAATTCAATGCATCATTCAGTTCATTCAGTTTTATTTACATAGGACCAAATCGAACAAATTCCCCAGTACCTACAAGGACATCTAGGATAACAGAGTATTTATCGTTATGAAGTGGACTGCTGAATTATAAATGAAATGTAACGATTTCCACATTATTTAAAGAAAAAGTGTCAGAAAAAAAAGGTTTTTCTCATGTGCCAGTATCCTCGATAGCCAGTAAGTGCTCCACAGGGCCTCCGTCTTTCACTCAAATTCAATGTAGCTCAAAAACATTTCAGTGCAGACAAATCTCTAAACTTTCAAGGTTTTGCTAATCTTTCATGCAGAAAAAAAGTTTCCTGCAGAGCTGAAAGAGTTGAGACTCACTTCAGTTAGAATAGTGATCAAATCTTACTGAAGTCAGTCTTAATGTAGACAGGTCAGGAGTCAGACTCTGTCTGCCTGAAGTGTTTTTGTTCAATGGGCTTTTTGTCTCAGTCTTTCTGTATGAGGCAGCAGGAGGTCAGGGGACGGCGTTCCGAGGGCTCCGGAGAGAAGAACACGGAGTCTAATCTCACATCACATCCTACTGAGGGACAGCACAGCTAATGGAGTTTCAGTGAAGTTGCGGAGGAGGGGGTGGTGTGCAGAGGGCAGAGGATCCTTCTGAGGAAAAAGTTATCAGAGAGACTAAGCTGAGACAAACAGATGCTCATTTGTGTTCATTTAAGACCTTTTTTAACTATAATTTTTCGACAAACCATCATCTACTTTCTAAAATTCAGCATCTGCGCATAAATTACATTTAACTAGAATCAAGAAAAAAAGTTCATTAAATTATGAGGTACTTTTGTATAGCATGAACTTTTTAAAAGCATACTTGTCTTAAAAAAGAAATCGTGAGTATTCAGTCAATAACAGCCCAAGTCCAAGAAACAACCATCAAAGGAAGGAAAATTCATAAGTTATTAACATGAACATGAGGAATGAAATTCAATATTAACATGAGTACGTCTGTGTTTACCTGGGGTTGCACAGGGGGCTTTATAATTGCAGTGTGTGGAGTTTGTGTGCAATCATTTCTATAACTTTGCAAAACAGACATGTTGTCATCGGTCAGCTGTGTGGGCAAGAAATGAGCCAAATGCTGCCCACCTGTTTTTACTCTTTGTGGCACTTAATGTCGCGCTCAGTGTTTCCATTTTCTTGATAAATGGTCTGAAAATGAGCAGCCATATCCCCATTTTCAAACCTTCCCACATCTCCATCCTCTCAGCGGTGGCCAGCTTTTCACTCCGGCATGCACTGTGGTCATTTGCACCCATGTAAACACGTCTCGCAAACTACTTCTGACAGGCCATTAACCAGCCTTAAGCATGCCTCAGGTCGTGTTTATGCACACATAGCAATAGCAGTATTTATTCATATATGGCTCTTTTCACAAACAAGACTCACAAAGTCCTTTAAAGACAATACACAGCAAACAAAATAAAAAAACAAATAATTACAAATGAAGAATACACAGCTCACAAATAAAACTTAAAAGCACAAAGATAAAAATGCACAGAAGCAGATCTAATGCAAGCCCAACTCATGTCTTCTGCTGGCTCTTCTACAAATCCGCATAATCAGGAATTACTGTGCTCGTGCTCGATCACCCGGGTCCAGGAGACACATCCGCAGCATTCAGAAGAGTCCATTTCCCGCCTCAAATATTTATGAAAACATAATTAATAGAATTTACTATATCAGAGGTTCTTCTAGTTAGTCTGACTGTGGTTACATGAGTTTTCTCCCACCATCAGGAAAAGAAATTAATAAATAAAAAAACCCTCTCACAAGAGACCCTACAGATGTGCAATAAATATGTGAATAATAAAATACTGATTTATTTATTTTAATTTGAATGATGAATTTTTAAAATCATTGGCATAATAAAGTACAGTGTGCATAATAAAGTACAGTGATTTATGTAGTTTTAATTTAACTTTTTAAAATTTGATTAAAAAAATTCACTGGCTGGTATGCAGAGGATTTGGATACGGTTTTTCCCAACTGTTGAGCTGTTTTTGGCCCACCGGAGTCAAATTTATAGTTAGGAAATCCATGTTTATGTGACGTGTCAGTGGATAAAACTTAGGCTACATCCACACGTACGTATTTTTGAAAACACAGATTTTTCTGTGTGTTTGGACATTTTGTCCACACGTAAATGCCATCTTGGATCACTGAAAACTGAGATTTTTTTAAAACTCCTGCCAGGCTGGAGATTTGCCCATAGCTGGGTTTACGCATCGACAAGGAAAACGGAGATTTAATCACACAACGTATAGATGTGCATTTACATGAAATGAATTTCTACAATGATAGAGACAAAATACTGTTGCTGTTAATGTTATATTATCTGCAGTTTTTACATGCTTACTTAGACACATGCAGTTACTGTCCCTCCATTTAGAAAGACCGCTTCTACGTGCCATCTTTGTTTACTCTTTCCCACCCAGGCTTCTAGACTTCTGATTGGCCAACATTTCTACATTAGGATTATATTGCCCCCTGTTGGTTTGGTATGTTTTGACAGCGTTTGACTTCGTTTTTTGCATTTACACGTGGACGGGATTTTTTTAAAAACTAAAACAGAAAATCTCAGTTTACAAAAATACCCGTGTACGTGTGGACATAGCCTTATATTCACCACTAATCTAGATTAATCTAGATTCTCATACTTTTTAAAATCGAACTGACAATTTTGGTGAAACAGTTAACAGTTTTATTTAAACTTTATTTTGCCCAGCGTGAGCAAGCACATCAAAATGAAACAATAGAGTTTACAAAGTAACATTCCTGAGGACAGAGGACAAAAAGGACAAAATAAAAGGTAATAATAATTAGCAGATGGAATGTATTATCAGCTGAAACTTGTGCCTCAAATGCTGCATCTGTAAAAGTAACAGAGCCGTAAGAAACAGCTGATGGCCACAGCTTTGATCTCCTTAGTACAGAAAACCCAGGGTTAACCCCAAAGTCACCTGGATAAGACTATATTAGAAGTCTACATGATGCTGTAATAGTTCAGAGAGGAGGGCCCAAACACAAAACCCTGGTATGTAGTGCAATCTTTCATCTTTAAGCTGAGCTCATACACAGAAAAGTCATAAAGAGTTACAAGTTATCACACAAAAACGTAAAACTAAGAGCACAATGAAGCAGTGCATCAGTGACTGACAAAGACAAACTGGGATGTATTTATATACAGTTAGAAGATTGATTGGTTAATTTGATGCAGTTGACACCGATGAGTGCAGGGAAAGGAGAGAAACAGGAAGTGAAGCTGACAGGAGCACAAAAAGAGCAGAAATTACAAAATAAAACAGGAAAGGACTTGAAACAGAAGGCATGACACGTGTGCTTCTACCCCCCCCAAAAAAATAAATAAATAAATGTTACCCCAGTGGAAGTAATGGACTCAGACTTCAGTGAGCGGTTTAAAAATAAAGTTCCCCGATGTGTAAATTCACTAAATGCATCACCTGGATACTCAGATGCTCCATTGTCTGACAGTTTATTGATGTGCTTGGGAGATAATTTTCCACCAAAAATAATAATAAACAAGATGCAAACCCCAAACTGTCTGAATGTTCCAAACAGGAGCCTGTCAACAGGTAAATCTCTCCTCTGCAGCTTTACATATTCATAAGCACAGGCGAGCGTGTGCTGAAAGTGACGAGTAGAGATAATAAATTCAATAAAAATATGGAGCCGCGCTGTACGTAACACTCCGTTTTCTCCTCATTCAGGCTGTGGAGAGTCTCTGCGAGCTGAATTTCATCCTCCTGTTTGTTTACTTTATTACCTTGTTGCAAGTTTTTGAACAGCACTCCAAGCGATGGCTTGTCAATTATGCATATTGCATATTAATACTTAATTTTATTTGATTTGCCTTTCCTTTGCTGTTAATCCATGCACAAACAAGCGGCGGATCCGTCAGAGCGGAAGAAGAGCTCTGGTTCCAGCGTCTATAGGAAACTGAAATCGCCCCAAAACCACTAAATCTGAGTAATTAACTCCTTCCTTCACGCTTGGCAGAGAGGGGTTTTTATTTTAATGATTTGATTCACTGATCCTTTAAATTTAGCCCCGCAGGAAGAGATGCAAATAAAACTCTGTCTTCATTTATTGTCTTTGCACCCTTTTATGCTGCATATTGAATCAGGCAATAAAAGCCTCATTGAATTTATGAAACACAAGAGCCAAACAATGCCCCGGGCTGACTCGGTCACTTGGCTGATGCTTTCAACAACAACTGTCTCCAAACGACTTCCTGTCACCTGACACGCCTCAAACCGGTGTGTGTTTGGCACCGCGTCCTGACATCAAGATGGAGCTTCAAAGGACAAAAGTGTAGTTTAAACCCGATTACTCAGGCATGAAATGACAGGGAGAACATACAACTGTGTGTGTATCGGTTTCTGAAGGTGGAGATAACACCTAGAAACACCCACGCTGATGCGCCTGATCGATATCCAGTCGAACTGTATCGCTGACGCCGCGGATAAGACATCAAACGAGGTTCCTGCCTCCACCTCGCCTCGCTTTATCGAAGGCAGCGCTCATCCTCCGCCGCTGATGGTTGTCATTCATTAGATACGGCTGAGTATGAATATGAATGTAGAGTATTTGACTGCCTCAACATTAACACGCTGAAGTCGACTGCACACGTTAATGTGAAGTGAGAGGGGATTCGGGCAGATCCTTTAGCTGAGCTGCTCTGAGAGATTAAAAGCTAGCAGGAAGTCAGTGATGTCAAATTAAAACCGTCACCGCTGATGGGACTTTTTATTTTTAAAGAAAATGAAGCCATTTCTGAGAGTTCTGCACTTTAGTGGAGTTTAAAGCTTCTGCTACTTCACTTGAGTGCTCCCCTTAACTTAACTACACTGTTGTACTCGCTTACACTTATGTGACACACACTCACCAGTAAAAATCTCTTCTAGAAGCCCAAAATCAGCATTGTTTAATCCAGCAATGCTGAGATTTCATCTGGAATTTCATACTGTACAGTGCTGTGAAAAAGGATTTCAGTTTCTGACATATTTGTCACATTTAAATGTTTAAATTTAATGGAGTACATACAAAATCTGTATTTTTTGACTATCATTAAGATGCATTTGTGCTCTGTTTGGGAGCCACAGGAGAGTTCTCCTTGCTTTCTTTCACATACTTTGTTTTTTCTGTGAAAGTTTGTTCTGATTTTCTGTCCTTGTGTTTCTGTGTCTCTGATTCTCTTAAATGCCATTTTCCTTCCTTCTTTTTTGTATCCTTGCCTCATCACCGTACACATACCAGCTGCTTCCTCTTTCCCTCGTTGATTTATTTCTGTCCTTTTCCATAATTCCTTCTTTCTTTGTTCCTCTTTTCTACTTTTGTCATCTTTTAATCAGCTTATTTCTTAAACTCTTTCAATCTCTTATCCTCTGTGTTTCATAACATAATTTCTTCTTTTTCTCTACTTTTCGTGCCCCCCTTTACGTTTCTTTCCTCTTCTCTCTCATTTGTCTTTTCTTCCTTCCTGAACCTTCTCAAACCTCCCACTGCTGCGGCTTTGTTTCAGTATAACACTATTGATGTGTGTTTCTGGACACAAATTGTCTTTTTGTGTGTTCATAGAGAGAAATTTAGACATTTTCAATAGTGATTTGTGTCAGTGAGTGAAAAGTCTTTTGTGTAAAAAAACAAAACAAAAAAACAATGGTAGAAGTTTCTGGTTGCACACCAGAGATCAAACTTTCCAGTCCCGCGTGGAACTGATGATTCTTGTGATTTCTTTGATATTACTTTTAGACCTAAGTTTTGTTTTCATTCATTGTTTGGGGAAGTTTAAGCAAAAAAACTTCTTGGTTATATTTAGCCAATAAAACTGTCTGATAAGCGTTACAATAAGATCCTGTTTTGGGTTAAATTGTTGCCACATTTCAAAGCTTCATTTTCTCGGTTGCCAGGGTGACGCATTGCCGCAGGAGTCTCAGGAGAACATACATGTTGTTCCCAGTGTATTAAAAACACTCTGGTTTCAAATTCATGCTGAAAAACAAAAAGAAAAATGATCCGTGTATCCGTGTACATCAACAGATTTACTGGATTACCGTCATTAGTGCACATTTTGCACATCAGGCTGGTCTGCCTGCTTTGTTCATCTTTGCTTGCTTTCTTTGTCCTTCTTTAGATCCTTGCCTCTATTTCCTTTTCTATTGTTTTCAATTCCTGCCTTAGATCTGTAAAGACCTGAATCCCCTGTAAATTAATATAATTTTTTTATTCAGTTGAACTTCCTTCTGGCTGAAATCTGATGCATTCTGATGTCATGAAGAGAAAAAAATGGGTTAATGTTTTTCAGAAGGAATGCTTTTTGATCGTGTGTGTGTGTGTGTGTGTGTGTAGTACTATCCTACTTTACCTCCGCTAATTGCAATTACCAGCGGTGGCCAGGGCTATTATCGTTTGACAGTTTACAGAAGTTTCTTTATTGCAGAGCTGAAAGCGTCTAAGTGGGTTAGGTGTCTTGAGCTTTTGCGTTGGTGCTCTTGACAGACTCCCTCTTCCTGCTTGTTAATTGCTTGCACCTCAGCAGGTCGGAGGCGAGGCACGAGCGCTTTCCCCCACCAGCGTCCCACCAAGGACTAATCTCGCACCGGTTAATGAAGCTCAAAAAACAAATCCAACGAAAAATTAACTCCTGTCACAGGAGGAGGGGGACATATGGAAGCCAAGATAGGCTGTCAGACAGACTGAACACCGAACCGCCAAACTCAGTCACAAAATGCACGTTGAGATTTACAGCATGACCACATTTCTTAGTCTTTTTGTTTGTTTGTTTGTTTTTTGAGAATTAAAGTTTTCTAAATAAATACATTGGATTTGCCAGAGAAACTGCAAACTGTTTATCCAAAAGTATGAATTAGGTAAATTATTAAAAAAAAAATGGATGGTAAGTGGAAAAAAAGGAAAAACCCCAATTTTTGAATAAAGTGAAAGTATTATTTTATTAATGATATTTTGACAAAGAATTGCAAAGTAAAGACAGAGACTTTATTACACGCAGTCCACCTATTAACACAGCAACAGAATTTGTTTTTTTGGACAGCTGGTACGTTTTTCTTCCCTCCAATACAATCATCATCTTCTGGTGTCTCCACTGAACAAGCATCATAGGTTAGTTTCAAATGTTACCTGGAGCATCACACTTTTAAATTACAATACAGTTACTTAAGGCTATAATGACAATATAAAGGTCATTAGAAGGATTATTTAATTTAGTAGTGGTGCTTCACAGCAGGTGCCCAGCAGTACACAAAGGTGCACTTGTTGAGTCACAGAAATATAGAGCCTCAGCCTTTCTGCGCAGTTCACCTTTCACAAGCAGATATTTAAAAAAATAAAATAAAATCCTTTTTCCATGGCCTTTCTGTAGAGATTAAGCATGGCAGCAGCTGCTGCTCTTTGATGGACATTTGTGCCACATTCCTGCAAATGCTGCAGCTGTAGAGGGCAGTCACACCCCTGCAGCAGGTACACGCGTGCCCGTGCACGTGCTCGGGGGTCAGCAGTGGTTTATGGAATAATCTGTTAGACATAAATTAATTGTCAGAACTGTCAGCCGCTGGAGCAGCAGCTCTCGAAGAGACAGCTCTGGAAAAAGATTTGAAAGATGATTTGAATATTTTTCTGTCCTTCCCCTGGTGTCACATTTGATTTGACAGAACTTAATGGCTGCCAACATTGGAAATTCACCAGAGCTGGAATTAATGCTGAAATGGAAATCTCCTCTGCTGCTTTGCTTTTCCTTTTTTTTTTTTACGTCTTATAAAAAGGGATCAAGAACTTTTGCCTTGTTAATACTTTCTTTTGTGTCTTTGATATTTTGTTAAGCCTCAGTGCCGGATACTTCAAATTTGTACAACCAAGAGAAGCTGGAGGATGGAGGGCTGTGGGTGTATGTGTCTGTGTGTCAGCATACTGTATTACACATTCATTGTTTCCATATTCACCTCTCCACCTGTGAAAAGAAGCCTCTTCCTCTTCTTACCTTCATTTTTTTTATCACGTTTCTCATTTTTAATGCAGCACCAGATCCACGGGTACTCCTGCAGCTCACTGTCCACAACATACATGCAGCAGTGGAAAATAACATTTACATTTCTGCTGCGTTCAGCTTGTAGGATCACGGCTTCTATTTGGGAAAAGCACTTTTTTGACAACTAAAATGACTGATGAACATATCAAATGTAATCTTTAATAAGACTGACCTTTCATAGTTGAGCAGTCTTAATTCTGCAGGATGCGATGATATTTTTGTGTTTTTAACATGGAAATTTGAAACAGGAGAATAAGGATGTAAAAACAGCGTAATTGCAGTCCTGCTCCTAAAACCACCGTTGATATTTTTAAGCTGGATTTAAAAGAAAAATAATTCAAATACTCTCACAGTTGTTCTCTGCACAGCTCTGTTCTCAGCTCTGTTTGCACGAGAGCACACAGGTTGTGATACTGTGCCGTTAATCTCTGAGTCATCACGCTCTCGATCTGCAGGTCTTCATGTAAAGAAACATCAACATTATGTCCTCTCTGCCTGCTGAACTGAGAGCGTCTCACAGATTCCCACACTTTAAGGTACGCTCCCACCAAGTCTGTGAGGGTGTAGGGCTGTTCCACTGTCAAGCTGTCAAGTGCATGAGGGCTCACTTGAAGATATTCTGAGCCTTTTATGCACACTGAGAGTGCATTCCTGCAGACCCTGCCTAAGGGAATGACCCACAGATCAAAAAGGGCTACCGAGGGATGACCAATGGCATTACAGAAAAAGATAAACGTGGAAGTCAAGACCGGCACTAATGTTACAAGAAAACATTAGCACAAAATAAATAGGAGTTTATTAATTAATTGGCCCTCACAGGGTGATGTCAGTACTTTTTCTCCAGGTTTAATGTTTTTACCTTATAAAATGACAATACAGGGCTATTCTTCTCTACCTGACCTACTAGCATAATGCTGAACAACAGCCAGGAAGTGGAACATGAACTCTGGTCGGTAAAACTCAGACAGTCAACCAGTATTGCATTTTAATCAAAAAACAAAGATGATGCTAAGAAAAAAAAAGAAGAACAATAATAATAATATGAATTATTAATCATAGGTAATCAATAACCAGTCATATGAAAGAATCCTTATCAACATAAGTCTGCAAATAGTTGCTTTGATTGCATTTTCAGTCATTTCCACCTCAATTTCTAGGTTTACAATTAAAAGGCCCTATCATTGATGTGAATGTGACAGTTAAATTAAATTTACAGATAAAAGAAAAGAAAAAAATCAACATAGATAGCTGACGATGATATAAGCTGCACCTCATACTGGATTGGGCCAGTGCCATTCTTACTTTTAATTGTCTTTTAGGTCAGAGCGTAGAGCAATCACTAATCTGCTGCTGGATTGATCCAGTTCAACAACTCCAGTTCAAACCACATGATTTTGCTAGTTGTAGTTGGTCCTCCTCAGCCTGTGAAAAAGTTTTGTATCACTGAGTTTCGCCCCTTCAAGTGCCGCTGCAGGTATTTCCTTTGCATTTCAGTTTTAACAATGCAAACTATTATTCTCCTTAAACTCAAGAAACGTTTGTAATGTAAACTCATTCCCTGGCTGTCTTTGAGATGATTGTGTGAGTTTATTTTCTGGGTTTGTCCACTTGCTCTTATTTTTGGATGCAGAGAAGAAAGAGAAAGATGGGAGGATGAGGGAGATTGGTTTCAGAGCAGTAATCTGGTTTGGAAGTCACGCCTGGCCCGTACACTCCCAGTAAATTTCCTGCTGTAAATGGGGGCTAATGGGGGAAAGGTCTGTGTAATTCTCTCTCCATTAGCTGCTCCGCCTGGCCTAATTGCCCAGCCGAGCCTGAACAATTTTGTTAGACGTTGCCCGGGTAATTATGGCTGCTTTGGCTAAAAATAACAGCCCGAATCCAGAGTCAGGCAGCGGATTTCTTCTTTCTTTGTCTTCCAATTCAACCATCTCCTTTCTCCACCCACCAGCAAGCAGCTCCATGCCACTGGGACAGACTGAGCTGTAAATAAAATGAATACGGAGGCGGCCGTCAGGGCTGAGGGAATCAAACCACAGGCAGTTTGTTCCTCCATGGACCAGCAGTCTTTGCTGCTGGTGAAAAGCTGAAGGACACCAACAAGGGATGAAGCTCTGATAATCCAGCTGGAGCTGCCATCATGAGGCAGTTTTAACCTCCAAAGTGATGTAACTTCTCACGGTGATGGTGACTTTTTTTTTTTTTTTTTTTTACCATTTCACCATTCAGATCAAAGAACATGAGGCATTTCCCAAATGAATCCACGTACCTGAGACATCCACGTAAAGTCCGGGACTTTTGTTTCATCACATTTATCTCTTCCTCCTTGTCAATGAAATAAAAATGTCAGAGAGTAATTATTCTTAAAATGTGATTTTCAGTGAATCCGGCAAAACACAAATGCGATAAGGCATGTTAATGATAATACAGATGAAGATCTAGTGCTTTACCATTCATTTTCAGCTTTCCTTTCTTGTTTGTTTTTTTGTTTTCTTTTTACTGTTCATGCTGTTATAAATCCAATCAATAATCAAAGCTGGGTATCTGACACCCACTGGAAAAGCAGTTTATGCAGGTGCAGCTGCTTCAGGTGAGGTCTGCATTATTCCAGGCTCACCGGCGTCCCGTGTGCTGACGGGACGTTTAAGGAAATTGTGACAGGAAAAGTTTCAGAGAGCAGCTTTCTTTCAAACTCTGACTGTGAGGAAAGTGTTCCTTTAAATGAAGACTCATGTTTTAATGTTCCCTCCATCCCTCCTTCCGGACAGATTTACCCCCGGCTTCGTGAGCTCCGTATTTATCCCAGCAGCCCGTTTTGCTGGCCTGGCACTTGTGTTTATGTAGTGCTGTGATTGTTGATTTATATTTTGACAGCATGCATCTGCGTATTTTGCTGATGTGTGTTTTTTTATTTGTGTATACGTGCACACCGCTGGTTGTGTGTGTGCGTGCGTTTTTCTCTGCCTGTGTGTGTGCGTGCATTGCTAACAGAAGCTATTGACTTGTTGTAAAGCCGCGGTCCTTGAGAGTATTTATGAGCGAGGAAGCGGAGCAGCTCGGTGGCATTTTCCTGTCGCTGAAGCAGAACGACTCTCTCGACTCTCCCTCTCCGCTATGACAGCCTCTGCTGAGCAAAGAGACACATTTCCCAGAGTCTACAGTACTTCCTCCCATCTTTTAATCCCATCCACAGCTATCTGACAAATCCATATGGAAACTTATTGATGACAAGTATTGAACAACAACCGAGTTGAGCTGCAATCGACCTGGAAGCGAGGGGCCTATGAATTCTAGTCTGTATACAAACTGTCCTACAATATTATATTTTAAGAAAAATGACAGATTACCTGTACACATGGTCAGATAATGAAAAAAATGTCCTGCCATTCAAATATATAGGGAAGTTTTTAGGCTCATTTATCAAGTTGAGCTTGGTTAATCTATTCAAAGGTGCTCTGCATTTTTGCTGACCCGAATGCTTCGCATATAAATCAGTCTGCAGCCTGTTAGAGGAAACCGAGGGAGTCGCAGAAGGTCTCTTTATTTAAGTTCCATTACAATCCATTCAGACAGTGGTAATAAAAAGTGTTTATTACATGAAAAAGGGTTACCTGACACACACTTAAAGCCTGGCTAACTGCCCCCATTACACTGGGTATTACAGTGCAAAGCAACTACATCTTTGCTTTGTGCCATTACAAGATTCACTGATGGCTAAAGTCGATACTGTTTGACATACAGACATGAATCATGTGGGCTGGTGAAGTAATCTGGAAAGCAACCAACTGCTAAGTATAGTCACCTACTTGTCATTTAGATACTCCACAAATCTGATGATGATTAGTTAGCCGATTTGAAACAGTATTTATCCAGATAGTTTGGAATTCATCCAAACGGGTTGGATTTGAGTTCTCTCTGAATCGAATGACATGCTGTTGTTGACTGGAGGCTTACAACTGATTAAAAAAAGGCATTCTTCTGACTGTTGTTAATTACCATTAAGCTTACTGCGAGTGTGCACAAATTATTTGATACCAAATTTAGCACCTGGCTGACCGTAGTTTGCTTGCTAACATTGCCATTAAGCTAAATATGGAAAATAACTCAAATCTAGCTAGGTTTTCTATGCTTAGATCAAAAGCATTTATCACATGAAAAGGGTTACTTGATGCATGTTAAAGGCACAACAGATGTTCTACTAATCTCCTATCTATTCGCACATTTGATTCAGCTTTTCATTTATTTATTTGTCTTTGTCAGCTCACTGACATACTGCAGTTTTGTCCTCCCTGAACCTCCATACCTCTCGTAATGCTGCATGTCAATGACAGATCCAGACATGACCTGCAACAGATGCACAGCTTAATTCCCTGTGCACACTCTAATGGAGACAAATGGATGAGTCAGGAAGCGACAGAAGGTGTCGCACATCTATATTCATCTAAATTTTCCCAAAATTGTGTCTTTATAGCAGTTGTGCATCGATGTCGACATATAGCTGATACCTGCTGCTGCTCTGTCGGAAGGCCTGAACAAAGAGCTTCTCTATTTTTTCTGACAACGTTTATATAGATGTCAAATTTATCCTGAGTTAGACGGTATCAGTCTGTCATATGATTATAACATTTGCATAGAGGGATATTCAGCTGCTGTGAACGCAATGATTCAAGCCAGACACAGAGGGTAGCTGGTGGAAAAGAGACAGATGACTTCTCAGTGCTGATGCAGCCCCAAATTAGTGCCAAACAGAAAGAGGGGAAGTAGAAAAGTGATATACTTTAACTTCCAGACTGTGACACTGAACATAAGCACACAGAGTATTTCATGAAACTTTTGTGTAGTTGCTTGTATGTGCTTCCTTTAGTTGAAAGGTTTCAAGGTCATATAGCTCCTCAGAGTTTAGGATATGAAAGAAAGTCACTGACGGGATCAGACAGGGCAAACTGCTGCAGAGCTGGAACTGTAGAAGAGCCCATTCAGGCTCACGAAATATACTAAAGGTATGTGGACAAGAGATTTTGCCAACACAAGAATGTCAGTGTTACATTCATGCATCTAATTTCAGTATTTCCAGAGGATTATACATCCTGCCTATAGAGCAGGAGCGTGAACTTTGACTCTCTTGAAATCTGATGGTCCAAATAATAACTCCTCACTGAGTTCTCACTCGTTTTTCAATTTGGTGTAATTTAAATGCCACCACATTTAAAGACTCCTGGAACTGCAGAGTGATTTGTATCAGCTAGCTCCGTCTCTAAGGATGGATGAAGGTCTGTTTAACTGACTGTGTTCCAGTTAATTGAAAATTTGTTGGATGGTTTTGTAAGTTTAACTTTGTCTAAAATATACTCGCCTGCTGCAGCATTAAAAGTCTTCACGTTCTCCCTCTGGCTGCCTCCATCGTGCAGTCCAAAGACCCGACTGTACGTGCGTGAATGTCCGCGGGAACGGGTGACTGTCTCTCGGTGTTAGGAGCCTCCAGGGAGCGCACTGCCTCTCATCCAGTGTCAGCTGTGATAGGCTCCAGTTTGCTTACAACCCTGAAAAGATAAGTGGTTAAGAAAATTAATGGATCATTGATCAAAAGACATAATTTGGTTTTAACTTTGATCCACTCTAAACCCAGAGTACCAAACCGGTCTGGGTGTCTGTCGCCACCTTTTCAAGCTCTGGAAACCTCCTGAGAGACCCTCTCTCCAGTGTTCCCTGGGTCTCTCTCACCCTTCTGCCAATTGGAATGTCTGAATATCATCACCTAGGAGCTATCCAGGAGGCATCATAATCAGATACTTTTTCATCTAGATTCTTTCGAAATCAAGGTGCAATGGCTCTACTCTGAGAACCACCTATGGTGTAGTCCCCCACCATTTCAGTGAATCTTATCACCACCTCTTGCATATTCCAGTCACTGCTCACGGCTCATGCCCACAGGTGAAGAGAGAAGCATTGATCAACTTGTTAGTCAACAGCTTTGTCCTCATGCTCCCTTCTCTCCTTAAAGTGAGGACGAAGCAGAGAAGTCTGAGTTCCTAGGGTCTCCCAAGGAAAACTGCTCCTGAGTTAGTTCAGACTAACTGCAGTTCTAAAGACTCCTGGGATGAGGAGCACAAGTACCACGCCACCTTGCGTAGGACAGAGAAACAAGTGCTCCATCCTGGAACCAGGCCTCGGGAGGCCTTAGCACGTGGGACCCAGCCTCTGGTGGGCAAACACCTGCAGCAGAAGCTGTCGGGTTCTGGTGCTTGGAGGATCAGGTGGAAGTCAAATGCAGTCCAACTATTTATAAGTTCTTAATTTTGAGACATTTCCAAAATAACAATTTTATATTTGGTAATTTGTTTTATTGTGGTTGTTTACTTTCATTTTTAACAAGATGTCACTAAACCAGACAATCTTTTAGAAACAAATATTTGACCTCAGCTCAGGCCTTTTTAAAAACACCAGCATTTCTTTCACATTAATTAGTTCGTAGTAGGTAGAGGGATAATTACCTGAGCTCTATGTAATGACACTGTCTGAACTTTAGCCGCTGAATTCTAAATGAGAATTGGCTCTCATACACACAAACAACAATAAAAGGTATTTAACAGTAATTGTCTGGCAGCAAAAAAAGGGGATGACATTTCGGAGGATGGCGTCGCTGCTAATTGAGCTCAGTTTTACCTGAAGATTTATGAAGACCCTAAAGAGTGAGTTGTCCTCAGCTCTGCAAGGACACCCTGCACCTGAAAGACAGGAGGAAAGACAGACGACGAGGCAGAATGCCTTTTAATGTGCACACTCTCAAACGCACATAGAGGTTGGTTTTTATCTAGTGGTGAAATATAGTACTGGGATTGGGTGGGTTTGGGGGAGTAGGGGGTGCCAACACAAGGCTGTTGTCTCAATTGGATTCATCTCAAAAGAAAAGAAACACAAACATGGTTCAGTTTAACTAAAACAGGCCTACTCTCTCACTTTCTACTGCTTTAAAAAAAAGAGAGATGTGAACTGCACGCCTCTAATTACTGAAACTGCAAAAATGCTGCGGCAAAAGACAAACAAACAAGCAAGCAAGGTGACCAACATCATTTTAACTCAGCAGCTATCATTCTGGATAAATGTGCCTGTCATTGAGGTGTATTGTCTGTAAAGGTTATAAAAACCCTGAAAACTCAAGAGATAAGAAGAAAAACCTGTTTGGGAAGGTGAAATCCATCTGTGGCTCCGAGTTCAGACTCTGCTTATCTGAGTCTGTTCAACAGATGGGTCATATCCAGTGTCATTTAAACACTGTTTGCCCAGTTGACTTACTAAGCTTCCTGCAAACACTCATGGTGTCTCGGCATGTTTTCAGTTGAGCAGGGAGTTTAGAGACAGATGCCACACAGTGCTGCTAATAGCTGCAGTTCATAAAGACAGTTGGTATCACCTTGTTCCTTCAACACAAAGCCTAACTCACAAAGTGAGTAGGCTTTGCAAGTAGGGTAAACCCTGGTGTAACATAAAAACACGAGCCTTCCAACATCCAAGAACCACCAGTAATGAGATTTTTAGCTCTTTACAGATCCATATAAATCGGGAGCTATTGGCAAAACATCTAAAAGCAGTTAACACTGTATATCTTAAACACACCTATTCAAAAATGAAAGGAACAAATGGCTGACTGGCTTTTTGGCCCGTTTGAGATGGACAGAGGAGAAGCCACAGAAACCAGATCTTGTGAAGAGAGCAGAAACGTGAACGTGGGTAGCTCCTAGGTGAGGTTTACTGGACATGTCCTCCTGGGAGGAGGCTCTGGGTAGACCCAGGACATGTAGACATGTTTCTTCGCTTGCCTGGGAATGCCTCTGTGTTCCCTCGGATGAGGTGGAGGAAGTGGGTGGTGGTCAAGCTGCTTCTTTAAGGTGTATTA
The DNA here is from genome assembly GCF_057382275.1 of Copadichromis virginalis. Taxonomy (NCBI): domain Eukaryota; kingdom Metazoa; phylum Chordata; class Actinopteri; order Cichliformes; family Cichlidae; genus Copadichromis; species Copadichromis virginalis. The sequence continues at coordinate 12,064,314 of NC_140619.1, read as the reverse complement.
ATTCAATCCACAGACATGGATACCTTTCAGTTCAAATCTGTTTTATCTGTAAAGCACCAAATCAGGTGTAAACAACAGCTGCCTTGAGACACAACATACCTGCCTATTAGTGCTTAGCAAGAGACTAAGAAAATTTCAACTGGTTATTACAGTTTTTCTCGATTGCTAAAACACATTTCTTGAAACTACGCCTCATATCCTCACAACAGTAAACACAAATCCATAACATCTCACTCAATTTCCCAAACATCCTATTTCCAGGTCAAAATGAAGCTCTACACCCAAAACTATTCACTCCTGCTGAAAAACCAAACTTTGCCCTCAGACATCAAACACAAGCCCTCAAAAACACATACACTACAACAGAGTTTTGCACACTGGTACAATTAATTCAAAACAATAGTTCCAAAACAAATAGGTTGCTTATGGTTCTCCCCTTCAAAACCCTTGTCACATGATAAACACAAAAGACGCAACCAATGTATGTACAGTGGCACATTGTCATTCATGTACTATACAGTACAACACACACCAGAAACATTATCCCACCTCAGCATCTTGTCTTTGGTCTGGGTCAGGCCAGAGAATCTCATCCACATCACAGGCTATATTGGCCCCAGCCAGGCAGCGGGGGTAAAATCCTCTTGCATGCCTGATCCACCCCTGTCATGCATCTACTGATATGTCTAGGCAGGCATCTTCCATGGCCTGAAGGAGGTGAACACGGACATAAGGTTCTCGGTCATACACTTTCCACCGCCATGCCGAAAATAACTCCTCTATCGGGTTTAGAAAGGGAGAGTATGCAGGCAGAAAGATATTAGAAAACCTTGGGTAAACCAGTCACGAACCAGAGCAGCGCGATGGAAGCTGACGTTATCCCACACAACAACGTAGTGAGGCTGCTCTGGCTGTGCTGGTTCCCTGTAGTCCAGCTGGAACATATGTTGTCTTAAACCATCAAGAAAAGCAAGGAGAAGCATAGTGTTATAGGGTCCTAGTACGGCATGGCGGTGGAGTACCCCTCGTTGGCTGATGGCTGCGCACATAGTGACATTCCCCCCACGCTGACCAGGGACATTTACAATAGCCCGATGGCCAATTATGTTCCTCCCCCTTTTCCTTCTTTTGGTCAGGTTAAAACCTGCCTCATCCACAAAGATTATTTCATGGGGAACAGGCCGTCCTTCAATCTCAAAGATTCTCTGCAAAACACATAACACAGTAGAGTCAATCGGTACCCTGAACCACAGTTCAAGAGTGCTGAAATGGCAGCATAAACTGCCATGCTGTGATGGTACACAATACTTTATACAGTATCAAAACTCATACCTGAACATATTCCACACGTTGGTTTTTCACTCTGTCAGAGTTTCGTTCGAAAGGGACTCGGTATGCCTGTTTCATCCGGAATTGATTCTTTCGGAGGATGCGGTCAATTGTGGAGAGGCTGATGGCATTTATGCCTCGAAAAAGATGATCATCCTCAATCACTCTCCTTTGAATCTCTTGCAGGCGGATTACATTATTTGCAATTACCATGTTTACAAGTTCCCTCTCTTGCTCCTCCGACAAAAGCCTTAACCTGCCTCCACCAGGTGGTCGTCTCTGTGTCCTACAAAAATAGAAGCACTCATTACTGTAACTGTCACACATTCATTTTACAGGCAAATAATGGAAACATACTGAAACTCAAGACACATAAGTTCAGTAACTTAAACGTTACTGTACAAAGCAGTCTTACTGCAAGTACACCTACCTGTTTTCCTCCCTGAAGGTTCTGATGATGGAGGCAACAGTGAAGCGACTCAAATTTGGTTGTACTCGTTGCCCAGCCTCCCTCATAGTCATCCCATGGACAAGGACATGGTCAACTAAAGTGGCTCGAATTTCATCCGAGACTGACTGTCTTCTTGCCCTTGCTCTTCCCCTTCCTTGTCGCCGTCGTTCTCCACCTCCACCTCCTTCACCACGTCCTCCTCCTCCTCCACCTCTCCCTCCTCCTCCACCACCTTCCTGTTGTCCTAGACCACCTCCTCCTCCTCTTCCACCACGTCCTCCTCTTTCACCACACCCTCCTCTTTCACCATGTCCTCTTCCTCCACCACGTCCTCCTCCTTCACCACGTCCTCCTCCTTCACCACGTCCTCTTTCTCCACCACGTCCTCTTCCTTTGCATCTCTTTGGATCCATTGTTTCAAACCTGAATGAGCTGACTTTGGCCCTTTTATCTATCCATCGCAGGTTCTGATTGGTGTGTGCTAAATTTTGACTCCTAGTGTTTCCAGCTGGTTAATTGTGTGCTAATTGAGCTCAAGCTATGCTGACTTAAGTTAACATTATTGCATGCTAGTGCTTTCTAAATGACTACATGGTGTAAGCACTGTAAAATGTAGGGATTTGTGTGTAGAGTTTTGCAGTAACAGTTCACCAAATTTGAGTCATGTGTCAAAGCAGGGAATAGTGTTTATAGTTCAGGGAAATGGGTGAGCTTTTTGAACAATAGCGTTACGGTTTTGAAATTTTAGTTTAGAGGCCTGGTTATAGTGTTTAAGCAATCGAGAAAAACTGTAAGACCAATCCAAACTTCTTGGATGGTTGCATCATGCAGTAGGTCACATTGCTTCTGAGACAATTCCATTAAAAATCCTCCAAAGAATGTATCAACAGCACAAACACAAAAAAAGAGGTAGGGTCTAGCAAACACTGATTGGTTCAGTCTAAAGCAGCCACACCCTTAACACCAGGAAAGTATCGAGACAAGATGCTGGGCTTTGTAACGCGGGTCTATGGTCCCGATCAAAAAATAAAAGCTGTTATTGATTCTGAGGCAAGTAGGAGATTCAGTCATCATATTAAATTTTGCTGCCATCAAAGTTCTTCTTTATTCAACCTAAAGACAAACAGGATAAATGAATGGGAGTAAATCAGAACGCGAGGACACCTTTGCAGCCACAGCCCTTAAACAAAATTTCCTCGGATTCAACTGGGAATCGTAACATTCCAGTGAATTACAGAAATGTCCTTTCCCAGGTTTTATGGCCTTCCAGCTTTACGGCTGCTGTCCCCACAGGAACAGTTTGGAAAAAATTAAACTGTGCTGCTGCTGGAAGCTTCTGCAAAGAAATCCGCACGTACTAAAATATATAAAAACAGCTTTCCTCTTTTTTCTCTCTTAGGTGCGCTGGTTTGGTCTTATCTCTGAATGACACTGAAAGTTTTAATGTGTTTATCCAGTATAAAGACACATATTTGGGATTTTTTTGCCAGGAAATGCCTCAAGGTTTAAGGTTTAGCTTTTCCTGATGCCCCTGAACACAAAATTGTTTAAAAAAAAGAGGGATAGAAAGAGGGAGGGGAGGAGAAGAGAAAGTAGTTGTGGCCTTGTACGAACTAATCACTAGTTAGTACCTAAAAAAGTTAAACCATCCTCTACACTTCTTGAAGTTAGTGTTGGTGAAAAAAAATATAATCAAATTTTTAAGCTAGTGGTTAAAGATTTCAAGCAGCCAGACCATCAAGCAAAGTCTTTTGTTGGTTAATGCTCTTCAGTACGCATATAAGAACTTATATATTCAAGGCTGCAATGAAAAGAGAAAAATCCACAAAGCATCTTCTTTTGTTTCTTTCTCAGAATTTGAAAGTCAACAAATCAGGACAAAAATAAATATTAAGGTTTGACAGTTAATATTAACAATAAGCAGCTACAGTTTGGGTGTTCGGGTGTGTTTTTACTTCTGTCTTGTGAAATCTTGCTGTTGTTCTGCCAGTTTTTCTATTTAAAAAAAATGGTTTCTTCTTTTTTTGTTTGCTGAAGTAAATAAAACTCTGGGCCAGGAACAGGCTGATTATTGAAGACTGATTCCTGCTACAGCAGACAACATTTTGCGTCAATAATCTGTTGAGCTGAAACAGGAGCTGAAAAATACACATATCTATATACTGGAACAGATTCATTATCATTCGTGTGTGGGACCTCATCGTTGCAGCTTTTGATCAATCACCTCATTTAAATCTGATCAGAGTAAGGAGTGTTTACTGTAACAATCAGCATCAGGCTTTCACATCATCACCTTCATATCTAGAATCTCTCCAGATCTGTCGCCTCATTGGCAGGTCGTTATCCTTCTCCCAGTGTGTCACAGTGAGGCAGCCCTTGGATTTCATTACGCCACTCAGTGATTTGCAGAACTAAGATGGAGCGGGACTCTAAAGGGTGACAACTGGCAGCATGTCGGCCTGTCCATCTTCCTCTGCCAGCATCATCCAGTTCTCCACCTCTGCCACCAAGAAAGACGACATAATGGAAGGGAGATGGAGGCGTGGTGTAGAAGAAGAAAAATGGGATGACAGCAGAGAGGAGAGAAGAGAAGGAGGGAGTGTCACATCAGGTGACATTATTTTTTATCTTAGATGGCAAAAAAAATGGCATGTGTTTGGGTGGATTTCAGCCAGTGATCGTGTTAGTGTATAAAATCCGGCGCATTTCAAGGGTGACAACATTCAGGCTCACCATATTTACTGTCCCTTGTGAACTACAGTTGTCATCCTTCCACAGGCTTAGTGTCTCTGGCATCCCAGCTAATGAGTAAGATATAGGTAAATTTGTTTAAGTTGGAAATGGTTGGCTGATTACTGTTAGCGACCGATCTGCTGCCGAACGGTGGCATGACCCTTGTGGGCACAGTAAAAGCAAACAGAAGGGAGATAAAAGGTAAAGAAAATCTCATGCCAGGCTCCAGTGCATTCACCAAAGAAATAACCTTGGTGTCCTTCCTCCCTGACAAAGCTTCAAAAAAGAAGGTTGTCCTGCTCCTGTTATTCATGCACACACTACCAGGCATAGGCCCCACTCGCAAGCCTGAAGTGATTGAATTTGACAACCAAACAAAGGGAGTTGTTGATACTTTGGGTGGCAGTAGCTCAGAAGGTAGAGCAGGTCACCTGCTGATTGGAAGGTTAGTGGTTCGATCCCTGGCTCCTCCAGGCTGCATGTCAAGTATCCTTGGGCAAGATACTAACCTCAAGTTGCTCTCTGATGCATCCATCGGAGTCTGAATGTAGTTAGGAAGCACTAAGTATAGAAGAAAGTGCTTGTGTGATTGGATGAATGTGGCATAGAGCACTTTGAGTACTCTGGGAGAGTGGAAAAGCGCTATATAAGAATCAGTCAATTTACCATTTAGATGTGTGTTCACTATGGCTCTGAAAGAAAAACCAAGAGATGGCGTGATCAGTGTTGGTGTGATGAACTCGTGGATCAATCGCAATGAGACTACAATAAAGAGGTGACAACCAAATGCAGAGGAGGCCTTATATACAGGCTTTGGCACTGGCACTCATCAAACCATTGGTAGAGGAGAGGCTCCCCTCTTCAAATCTCTCATGTCAACTCAGAGTCCTTACCTGTAGCGTGCTCGACATCCATACACGTGTCACTCTTGCAGGTGAGGCAGGACCAGTGGTAGTCCCTTGGTGAGGTGAGGCTTGGACAGGAAGTGTGTTCACGCCATTACTACCCTGCGTGTATGGACTGCATGTCAGGAATAGGTAAGTAAGAGTGGTCCTGGAATTTGCATGTTATCCTTATTTAGTGCAGTGGTTAAGAATAAATATCACAAAGTGGTGATTTCCAAGAGAATCCATATGGTGAAAAAAATATTTTAGTCAACTGGTCATTTTTACCCACTCAAAAAATGCAATTTTTTTGTTTCTCTCTCCTGCAGCTGTTAGCATGTCAAGGAGACTGTGCCTTCACCAGGGACGTCTCAAATGTCCCAAGAATGGGTGGACCAAAGACCAGCTTTCCAGTGTCATTATTTTTTTATTTTTTGTTTTTTGTTTAGGAATCTGTTTGTTCTCGAATTCCTAATTTTTCAGTAATTTTGAAGCATTTTTAGGGTCCCCCATGACACTTTTTTTTTCATTTTGTTAGACATGGCACAGTTGAAAATAAAAGAAGACCACTCTAATTTTTCATGTGTTGTCCTATTTGTATATATTTTGATGACAAGTACTTTTTGTTGGGTATATTATATTGGGTAAAAATCACCCGGCATTAGTGATGGTGTTACAATTTATAGCGACAGTGTTCTAGGGTTAATAAACACTTTAAATAAGGGTGAAGTAAAAGGAATGATCAAAATCAAACTATGAAGAATATATGGATATACTGGGTGACTGTAGCTGCTGTGACTGACATTTAAACGTGAACAATCACAGCACAAAGCCAAAGGACAGCATGTGCATATCTTAGAGAATTTAACTGCATCCCAAACACTGCTGGGGTCTCAGCCTGCCCAGGAGTGACACAGAAACTGGAAGCCGGTGCACGTTTGGTGAAGTTTATGCAGTTAATCAGTGGTTAGATTTGTGTACACATCTAAAGAGCTGAAAGGGAAACTATTTGCATATTCATAAATCCAAGATTTTTTTTTTCAGAGTGAAGACATACACCTCATTTCATGTCACTTCTTAGGGTTTATGCTAAAATCATGCAAATGACTTTCAAAGCAGAGTATTTTTAAGGAGCCATCGCATCGTCAGGATCACATCTAAGAAAAGAGAACATGAAGAATTCTTCGGCTAGGGTTCACTGAGATTCAGCCTATGTGAAAGCCGTGCCCTCGCCCTCTATACATAATAGACCAGCAGCCAGCACACTATGATAACAATACACGGTCTCTTACATGTAGGGCACATCATCCAAACATTCTCCAACTATAAAATGCAAATATTCATATATCTCCATGCAGAGGTGAAATCTGAGAGGAAACACTTTACCTGAAACTGGGTCTAAAGATGTAAATACAATGACAAACCAGGCTGAAGCTTGTCAGGCTGGATGCTTCCCAGATCAGTTTTTATTGAATTTCACTGACTGATTTTGCCCAGATTAGCTCGGAGACATCTGGCTAACATCACTGCAGCTACACCTGAAACCAGATTACAACTTCCTGTTTATGCTCCGTCTGCTGTCTTACATTCACTCTGGACTCAATTTGAAAACAAAGAAGCATCATATTGGAGATTTTTGTATATCAGTGGATCCTGTCTAGTATTACAGTTTTTGCCCGTTGCTTGAACACATTTGGCAAAACGTCGCTCATTGTGCCAAAACTCTAAACACAAGTAAACACGACACAACACTGGGAAATATACCATACACATCTGTGCCAAAATGAAACTCCACTCCCAAAACCTAAACTCTGCTGTCAAAACCTAACATTCCTCTGTCAAAATGTAACTCTGTTGACAAAATGACACATACTTGCATCATATGCAAACACTTACAGATCAGGGGGAACACACTAGTCTTCTTTACATAAAACACTGCAGTCCTTGATTTCCATTGTGTATTCAGAAGGCACATTTACAGGAGACACATTTCCAAACAACCAAAAACGCAAATAGACCTACTCAATAGTGTACATCGCAGTACCATGAATTCAGATAAAGCAAAAAAAACAAAAACAAAAAAACCCCATAATACAGTAATAGAAAAAACACTATACTGTAAACAAAAAATCATGACAATTGTGCATACGTGGGCTCATGGATCCCGCCGTCTGTTGGGGTCTGGCCACAGGACCTCATCAACATCGCAAGCAATGTCTTCTCCCGCTAGGCACTGGGGAAAATATCCTCTTCCATGTCAAAACCATCCATGGATTGCTGTCACCTGAATGTCGCTGCATTGCTCAGGTCGAATCCAGCTTCATCAATGAAAATGTATTCATGAGGCTGTGCAGCTCCATCCATGGCCAAGATTCTCTGAAAAAAAGGGGAACATATCACTGTACTACAGTGCTACACATACAGCACCCTCACCCCATCACACAGGTACCTGTGTAGCTCTCAGAATAGATCCATGTGGTACTGATATGGTACATATTCAGCTGCTACTGGACTTCACCAATACTCTATTGTAAATGTAAGGGACAGTTACACGTACCCGTACATATTCAGCTCGAAGTCCTTTGACCCTGTCACTGTTCCTCTCGAATGGGACTCTGTAGAGCTGCTTCATGGTGATGCTGTGTTTACCCAAGATGCGTCTGATGGTGGTGATGCTCACATGGTCTATGTTGCTGAACACTCGCCTGTCTGCAAGTATTTTCCGTCGTAGCTGGTGGAGACGGATGGCATTGTCTGCCCTCACTAGGTCCACAACAGCAAGTTCCTGCCGTTGTGTGAACAGGCGTTGGCGTCCTCCCCCAGAAGGTCTTCGAGTCATTCTAGAGAAATACAACCACATATTGTCATCGGTTTGCTTATTTTTCTTACAGTACTTCACTGTATATACTGTATCATCCACTGTACAACACTGTACTTCAATATAAGTAATCATGGTATGGTTCACAGAAACTACCACTTTGGCTGCAAAAGGAGCATTAGCACCCCGTACACTTGATATGGTAATGTGATATACTGTAGAACAGTGCTATAAAACCATCTGAGTAGAGCAGAAGGTATGGAGGTGAAGACATACCTGTTTTCTAGTCGGAATGTTCGTATTACAGATGCCACTGTGAAGCGGCTTAGATGTGGGTGGACTCTCTGCCCAGCTTCCCTCATAGTCAGGCCGTGGTTGATGACATGGTCCACCAAAGTTGCTCTTATTTCATCAGAAATATGGGTCCGTTCATGGCCTCTTCGGCCTTCTCCTCCTCTTCCTCCTCCTCCTCTACCTCTTCCTCTTCCTCTTGCTCTCCCTCCATCCATGCTTGCAAAGTTCTTGAAATGGCTACGCTGAGGGCTTTTTGTAGTTGGCTAATTGGTGTTCGGTTTTGCAAGTACGTGCCTTCAGGTGTGTATTTGAGTGGTTGCAATTATCCGATGTGTTTTGTATTTTGGATACATGTGTTTTCCGAATGGCACCCTGAGATTTCATTTTGTGAGCGAAGTGTCTTATGTATGAAATAGAGTGTAGCATGCAGGACCATGTGTGTTGCATAAAGGAGTAGGAGTGTTGCATAATTGGTACTGGGGTGCAAAGCAGCGCTTTTGTTTAAGGTATGGGTACATGTGTTTGAGGTATGGTAACAAAAGCTTCACGTTGTGTTACTTTAGTCTGAGCATGGGTTTATAGTGTTCAAGCAACGGGCAAAAACTGTAAAGTGAAACATCCTCCTAAATATCTAGAGTTTATTTTTATGTTTCCCCAGATTTGACTCAGTCTTCTTTAACTCTCCATCTATCTCTATTTTCTTATTTCTCTCCCTTATACTTCTTTTTAATAGAGCAGAAATTCGATGTGACATTTTACACTCTGTAATGCACTCTGTGCATTTACTTTTCCTCGCCTCACTCCCTCCTGTTGCACCTTTCACACCTCCCCATGCTTTGACCGGTGTCCATCCTTTTCCCTTTCACACTCGTCAGCCTCTCCTCCTCCTCTGCTGCCTGTTTGAAGCCCGAGAGATGAGGCCGGTCCCACAGGGATGTTTCAAATGAATATTAAAGTCAAGTTTTATCAGGTCAAACTGGACAGTTTTGTGTGTGCTTCAGCTTGAATGTCATTGTATCTCAGGCACATCATACAAGAAATGACAATAAAGACAACACAGTCAGAGCGATTTGCGAAAGTTCATTTGTTATTAATAAAGCTAGGTTACTACTAGACACCATTCATAAACAGAAGGGTTTGAACGGCAAGTGGGCGGGGCTTTTGTCCCAGACATGACGATTTAAAGATATCGACTCTTTATGACATCACGCAGAGCCAACAGTAGACTCCATTCAGAGCAGTCTTTCCCATACATTAATCTCATTATTTAAAACCTTCCCGTGTTTTATATTAACAACCATGACTGGAGCTGCATGCATGACAAAGATGCATGAACACTCATCGCACACAGAGCACCATTCTTTGTTCCGTCAAAGATCATATTAAGTGAGCCTTACATTCTATCTTCAGTCTTTCAAAGTGTTTGGATGATAATGTTTAATCCAATTTAGCTGCCATTTAGTGTCAAAATTATCTGAACTTCATTTACGTTTTCTGTTCAATTTTAATGGAAAAGTGAAAATAGAGGCAGCTGAAGGGCAAACGTCAGCAGTCAGGAAGGAGACAAAGGAACCAAAGAAACAGAGAAAGGAAGAGTAATTAAGAGGAGTTATCAGTCAGAGCTGCAAACAGAAACAGAGATCACATCTGATTTCTGTCCATAATGGCCCTGAACGCCAGGTCAAACTCTCACCCTCTTCAGTTTTGGACATTTGCCTGACAAAAAAATCCAATAATGATGATAACATAATTCAGTTGATTGTGCGATGGTTAGGTGTTCTTTGGCAGCTTGCTAATGAGGATGCATTTGCACTCTGAATAGTGCAGCAGTACGAACACAAAATGAGAAATTCTCCGCAGGAAATGTTCCCACCCTGCCCCCCCGAAAGCCCCGCCCAGCTAGCTGGAGATAACATTGAAGTCACCAAAGATTAACGAAGGCTCTGCTCTGTGTACAACACCACCAGAGACTCAGTTCTGTCTAGAAATGCCAAAACAGGATGAGAGAATCAGGAAGCCTGCTTCTTTATTTTCCAACAGCGGTTATCGGTTTCAGGGTTTGACAGGAATTTGGCAGCAGGCTTTTCCGCGGAGTTTTCTCTGCCGGTTTTCCCCACGATGTACCTGGCTAACTTCCATCCACGTTCAACTTTAACCCTCTGAAGGCATCATCGTTCCTGCATGTAGGAGTCTGGGACGTGACTTCGCTGTCGACCTTCTGTTTCTGCAAAATAAAAACTGGTCTTCAGCTAGAGCAGAGCTCTGGTACAAACGGCTGTGTTAGGAGGGAATTTGGCTCACACTTTGAAATTTCCTCTGCTGTGATAAAACGCTGGGATTAAAGTTCAAATGCAAAAAAAGTTAACGCTGAAGTAGAGAAACATTTTGAAGAAAAAATAATTCTGTTGCCATTTTTAATTATAAGCTTTATCTGATGTTAATGATGACAACAGAAATGTAGAATTAAGCTGCTTACTCACAAACTGTATATCAAAGATGGATGAGTCAGGTTACGTGAAGACCAAGGACTCAAAATGGAGATTCTTCCCAAATGAGTAACAAAAGAAAGTAAACCTTTATTGATGGTAAAACAAAACAAAACACAGAAACACTCAAGCTATAGGCTGAACACAGGAAACAGGATGATGTGACAAAGAGCTGAGGCAAACTGAGGGAATAAATAAACAAGGGCAAAGGGGAGACACCTGGGAATCCGAAATCTAATAATGAGACATAGGAAGGCACTTGGACCCCTGACCAGCAAAACAACACAAGAACTGAACATGGGGACATCACTGACAGAAGCTGTACACGGGGAAGGAATATTATAAGCATAATAGTAATGTAACAGATGCACCAAAAGCAATCTAAGAAACAAACTGAAGACAATAAATAATCAATACAACTGAAGATGCTCAACAAAGTGGCTAACAAGAATAAACAATGGGGACCAATACTAAATAATGAGAAGAACACAAAGTACATAATAGACAATCCTTCTCAAAAACACCCCAAAATAATGAACTGGCAGCAAAATCAAAACTCTGGCATTATGTCGCCCACTCTGTATCTTACGTGTTCAATTATAAGCTAATGATGTGAATACAATTCAATTCTATTTTATTTATATAGTGCCAAATCACAGCAACAGTTGCCTCAAGGCGCTTTGTATTGCACAGTAGATCGTATAATAATACATACAGAGATAAACCCAACAATCATATGACCCCCTATGAGCAAGCACTTTGTCGACAGTGGGAAGGAAAAACTCCCCTTTAACAGGAAGAAACCTCCGGCAGAACCAGGTTCAGGAAGGGGCGGGGCAATCTGCTGCGACCGGTTTGGGTGAGATAAGGAAAACAAGATAAGACATGCTGTGGAAGAGAGACAGAGATTAATAACAGGTATGATTCAATGCAGAGAGGTCTATTAACACATAGTGTGTGAGAAAGGTGACTGGAAAGGAAAAACTCAATGCATCATGGGAATCCTCCGGCAGCCTACATCTCCAGCGACACCTAAAGTAATAGTGAACAACTTTATTAAATGATGAGTGTGTTTCAGTTTGTAGCCTTCATCAGGGTCATTGCAAAGTGTCAAACAGTTTGTGTGTAAATAAAAAACAGGAAACAGAAAAAAATCCAAGAAAAATCCAAAAATCCAATCCAGTCCACCCTCACAAATAAACCGATTGATATTTAACAAGGTGGTACTAGTTAATTGATTAATTGGTTAAGCCACAGCCTCACTAAAACTGCAGCATGGGCATCAACAGTCTGTTAATAATATTAACCACACAAAAAATGTATTTGTCAGATAACTCAATTACTTTTTTGGGGAGCACGTTGGCTTCATTTTCCATTTTCTACCCATAGAAGTGTCCACTGATTTGTTGCATGGGACATAACTCAGGAAGTGGCAAAGAAGGTTGTTGTAAATGAGGAAGTTTGGTGTGTAATGTGTGGTTCATGTTTGAAATCTTGATTTCTTTATTTCTTTATTTCTTTATTTATTTCTTTATTTCTTTATTTCTTTATTTCTTTATTGTCTGCTGTCTAACCCCAACGGAACAGAAAAGGAGAATTTTAAAACAAAAGAAGGACGTTACAAAGAAGAAGTTGGAGATTCACTTGTTTCAGGAAAAAATGAATTGTAGCCTCTCAGGGGATATATCTTTATTTCTACCTATGTGTCACATGTGTGGGAGTTGAACCTGAAGCCCACATGTCAAACTGATTGGCTGACTTCTGTTTCTGTAATACATCTGTCACTTTAAACATGAGCCGAGTGAATTTCAGATCATCTGAGTCACCTTCAGAGTTAACATCCAAAGCGTCTTCCGAATGCTCTCTAAACTAAATATTTCATTCAAGGTCTCATTATGGTTTTCACGATTGTATTTAACTTTGGGCTCAAAGCTTCCTCTGATGAATTTCTCTCTGTGGAGGAGAAGCCAAAGGCTGGCACAATGAGTCCATCCATTTCTTCTGGAGAATTTTTCTCTTTTTTGGCTTCCCCCACCTCTGCTGCTGTTAATTCCCGAGATCTGTCCTTTTCTCTGACATTTGCACAAATGCTAAAGGGCCCAGGCTGTTTGCCTTCCTCCATGATGGAAGACGAGGAGTCTGGCTCAGTGGCAGCCGCAGAGAGCTCGATATATGAATTCAGCCAGGTTTCCTTCCACATGCGCGAGGCCCGGGGATGAAATCCATCTCTCTGTGATGAGACAATGATTTGCTGAGCTCCATTGTGGCTGCAGAGAGGCAGCAGAGGAGCGAATTTGCATGTAAATGCACGAGGAAATGATTTTGCAGTAACAGCGAGGCAACGTGCCCCTTCTTTACCTGCTGTGTTTGCTCTGGTGTCACAAAACAGCGTCTCACAACACAGACCCTGCTGCAGAGTAAAACCCATCTACATCTGAGATATCGGTTCTAACTCAAGTGATGCTCATGTGCAATGACCACAACAAAGGAAGGGGGTGATTACTATTGCTTTGTGAAAGCTACTTTTAAAGCGACTGTAATTTAATTAAGATAAAAGTTGGAAAAAAGATTTTCAGCCTGGGTTTGGGTGTTCCAGCTGAGCGCTGTGTGATTCACAAAACTTGCTTCGCAACTGGTCTTGAAATGAACTGCACGGTATACTGCATAACTGACCCACCACCAACCACTTCAACATTGTGCATTTCCACTGTGAATATTGGACTTAATGGAACTCTGGAAGCAGTGGGGATTACAGTGACTACCCATGACAGATTCCTTTTACACAAAATCCTAAAAAACTACCCACAGAAGGAATAAAACCCCGAAAAATGGAATAAGTTCCCCACAAATGACAAAAATCATGCATATTTAGTTAAGGGACTTTTATTATAGAAGATGAGCCAAGAGCTGTCAATTTGAGGTAAATAGATAAATAGTTCAAGTACACCAAAGTATACAGAATAGACTTTAGCAGTGAATAGGCAGACTATATGTGCGTGAATGTGTGTGTGAATGGGTGAATGACTGAATGTAGTGTGAAGCGCTTTGGGGTCCTTAGGGACTAGAAAAGTGCTATACAAATGCAGGCCATTTATAGAATGGAGCAATCGTCAGCTGTGACATCGAGCTGTATGCCAAGAGTGAACGAGACATCGATTCACCGATCCACACCACCAGGATGTACAGCAACAACTTGTCGTTCGGACTCGAGAAGTGTAGTTGGATGGTAACGAAGAGAGGGAAGGTAGTCGAACTGAGGGGATCGAACTACCAGAAGGCAACATTGCAGACACTGAGGAAGCTACAAGTGCCTGGGAATCCCACAGGCAAATGGGAACCTCAAAGAGGCCACTAGGAAAGCTGCAACCACCAAGTACCTGCAGAGGGTCGGGCAAGTCCTGAGGAGACAGCTATCTGGTAAGAACAAGATCCAGGCTATCAACACCTACACCCTGCCTGTGATCAAGTACCCTGCTGGGATAATAAGCTGGCCAAAGGAGGAGATAGAAGCCACTGACATTAAGACAATGAAGCACCTGACCATGCATGGAGGATTTTACATCGAGTCTAGCACCCTTAGACTGTACACTAAGCAGAGGGAACTGAGGGGCTAGTGAGTGTCAGTATCACAGTCCAGGATGAGACAACAAACATCCACGAGTACATCAGGAAGATTGCCACAACCAATTGCTCGCTGAATGAATACCTCAGGCAGCAGAAACCCAAAAAAGAGGAGCAAGAGGAGGAACCATCAAGGAAAGACAGGCCCCAGTACAGTATGTATGACCAGGCTGGACAAAGCTTGACTGAATGACAGCACAGAGGCACTAATCATGGCAGCACAGGAACAAGCTCTGAGCACAAGATCCACAAAGGCTGGGGTATATCTCACCAGGCAAGACCCCAGGTGCAGGCTGTGTAAAGATGCCCCTGAGACAATCCAGCACATAACAACAGGATGCAAGATGCTAGCAGGGAGGGCATACATGGAACGCCATAACAGTAGCTGGCATATGTAACCCATGTGAAATACAGGGCTGCAAAATCCTTTTTTGTAATCTAAGGCTAAAGCCTGTTATTGTCACAAGGGGGCGCTGTGATGCAGTCTTGTGTTCTGACGACCTTGCGTCTAGTGCGCAGGAAGTATTACCTCTTGGAAAAGAAGTTAATGAGCTCATGTTAAGAACACAAAATGGGAAAAGAAATTGATTGTTCTGCACTGTTTGTGTAGATTGGTTTTTTTGAACTACTAGAAGGATTCTGGAGAACCACTGACGGCGAGAACAGCCCAAATGAGATCCTGGATGATTGTGAAATGGTGTGGCCAGCCATGCGATCGCATTGTGGGATTTGCCTGAGAAACTGATTCAAGCAACCCTGGATTACAGATAAGCCCTATGCACTACTTTTCCTACCCGGATAATAGGGTTTGCACACTGACAATTCCCCTACAGTACACCTGTTTGGGTTTTCAACGACTTTAAAGGACAATTCAGACTGGACAATTCAAACGTCACAACAGGAACACTTTAATCTGTTTCATTCATTCCCAAGAGCTCTGATACTGTTCAGTATAAATCTTCCATTTAAATGTCTTTATTTTGTTTTGTTTTACATGTATTCACCTTTAAAATGCACTATTAGTGTGCAATTTGGGTTATTGTGTTGTATATGTGTATAAATGGTACTGAGGCAATAAAGGTCCCAGTTATTCACTTCCAAGCCAACTCCTTTTGTGAGTCTCCAAAACAAAACCTCCTCCTGAACCTAGAAAGATGTCTAGGGTCTCTATTTAAAGTGAGTGTGTACTGGTGTTGAGTAGAGGCGCTACACATAGTATACAGAAACATCTGTGCCGAGTATGGCCTGGAAGTCCTGAAGTCAAAATGGGAATGCACCCTAGGGTGGTCGAGAATGGCCGAGATAAGATCCTGTGGGACTTCCAGATACAGACGGACAAAATGGTGGTGGCTAACCAACCGGAAATAGTAGTGGTAACTTTAGCTGGTTATTAATATAGGATTGGATGACAGAAGCTCGAGGTATGTCCCTTATTTCACGCAGTGTGAGCTGGATTCGACTCCACCTGGGAGGGTTAAGCAGAACCACTTTGGTTTAGTATCGGTTGAAACAGTTTATCCCAGTGATCGTATGAGTTATACATCTGTTTATCTTTGAAGAAAACTCATAAGATTATTTTGAACAGCAAATTTAATCAGGGATTTTACCAACGGCAGTAGAGAGACAATATTCTGTGTCAAACTCCAAACTTCATGTTCAGGTTTCTGTAGGGTCTATATCCAAGAAACAAAGGTGACTGCAGCAAACTACCACCAACCAAAGTATTTTTTTTTAAAGATTCTCAATGCAGCACTTTTGCTTTTTTTAAAACCAGCTTCACCACATAGTGATTCCCTTCTAACCACTGGTTACTAGGTAAAATTGTCTGAGTAGTCTTCAAAGCAATGCCCAACAACATCCAGCAAGCACTCACAACCAGTTGAGGACTGCTATAGTCTTTTTGGTCACAATCCTCGCTAAAGCACCAAACTGATGATGTGGGATGTGAAGTATTACCTCATGGCTGCACTGAACACATAATGCATGCGTGCTGTTTGCGGAGCAGATGCTGCAGATACTTTGCACTTTCACTGTAATCAGTGAAAGTGGCTGTACCAGGCACAAGAGCAGCTTTGGAGTGGTGCTTATCAGGTGTGGGAATCCACTCAGCAAACATAAAAACAGACTGATCTTCTGTTTTCCTTTTTTTTCAGTTTTGGTGTATTTTCATACGTAAACTACCAGTACACAGGAAATGACTCTAGTATTGGCATTTATTTTAGCATTATCAGCTGGGAGTTGTTTATTTTACACAGTCTACAGTCGGTAGTTTAGTTAGCCATGCTGCGATCTCTCTGAAAAACAAAGTTTCACAGTTTTCACAGGGTCCAAAAGCAGAACGCAAAAAAAACCCTAAAAGAAACCTCACCACCTTGATAGCTGTGTATAATTTTAGTGGCTACACCTGCAGCACGTATTCTGCACAAAGGTGTGAAGCACGTAACACTGCTCTGTGAATGGTCCGCAAATGCCGCACATTCACTGTGGCCACAGAGTCAGGGAGTGCATTGGGCTTAATGACGCACATGCACACACAGTTAGATACTGCATAGGAGTTCTTCCACTCTCCCACACATTATATTGAGTCTGCTACAATTTCATACCCTACAGACAGATCAAACCTCCTCTTTTGTCTCCCTCTAGCAGCCATAAATGGTGCGCTCACCTCTGCGAACTGCTGAGAAGGTCACAGTTTCACAGGCCTCTGTGTCAATGTTTAATTGCACCGCAATTACACGCATCAAGCCAAGCAGCTCCATCAAGGACTGCTCTGTAATAATCATTGCTTTCAACTAGTCATATACTGGCTCTGTGTGAACTGAAGGGATGCTGCACTATTAACAGTAAAGCAGAGGAAAACAGCAGGGGATGAAAAGATGGTGGCGTTTGAGTGGAGGGTAAAGAAGACAGCAGGAAGAGAAAATCCGTTGACATGTCCCTAAAATGTCTCAGAGCGCCTCAGAGTTGGTAATTACCTGCATTTTCCATATTCACTTCTGTATTAATTCACCTTAATGCCAAAATATTACAGCCTTAATCTCGTGCAAATACCTACCTGTCACGGCAGGCTTGCGTGTGATTATGACAATGAGAAGAGAGGAGCGAGGTGTGAGCAGAGGGAATGGAAGAGGCAGAAACGCAGCTGCCACATTGATTAAGAAAGCCGAGGCGGAGAGGAGACAGGAGGCCACGGCCAGGCTCAGCACAGGTGTGAATACTCACGGAGCTCCGTGTGGATTGTGTGGAATAGCACTGTGGAAAAACCCTGAAGTACTGATCTGATGAAGGTGAGATATTTTTATTACAGCCCAGAAGACTGCACTTTCTGAGCTCCTAATGCTAAAAAGCCAAAGACATTGGATTCTGTGGGCTCTGAGAGGGGTTATTCCAAAGTCAGTGAGGTCTTTTGGTTGATCCTAGCAGTAGGGCAACTGTTTAGGGACTGTTTATGAGACTGGTGTTCAAGCAAAAACTGGAAACCCATCACCCATATAAGAAACAACGTCACTGCTCCCTCGTTGATGCAATACCATGGATGTTGACTAGGTGATGCATCCAACCCACCAACACAAGTTATCTTTACAAACTCTGACAAAAGCCAGACAACATGCTGTGTGACTGTCAGGAGTACCACATGATTTTCAGCTGAAAAGATAAGATATATTTTCAGCCTTTTCATCTCTTGCTTCTTTCAACATTTAAACTTCAAAATGCTCAGAAACACAGTCTCAGAGGTGACGCAAGCCAACATGTCTATTTTGTGCTTCGAGTTTAGTTTTGGTGAACACTGGTGTTGGTTGGTTGCATAAATGGTTAAAACAGTGACATTCTGTCTAGTCAAAGGAGAGACCACTCACTGCATGAAAATAAAAGATAATGTTCATGAATTACCAGTGTGTGCTTGTGTATCTGAAACACACTCTGTATCTCCTCCAGCTTTTCAAGGTCCCAACTTTTTATTTTTACTTTGGTGAAGTAGGTTTATGCTTGTGAGACAGTCAGCATCATTGCGTTGGTGTGGTCTCCTCTACACCAGTGGCACTATGGCAGTTACCACAGTTCCAGTCATTGGTGCTCAATGTTCTCCTTTAGTTTCACTCTTGAGGACAAACTCATAGCAGCATTCAGCTCTCAGTTGATGTTTGCTCTCTGCTGTGGTTAATTCAAAATGTGCAAATGCAGCTTTCACCGTAACTAACTAATCTAAAATGAGTTCATGAAAAGATAACCTGCCTTTTTAAAATGGGAATAGTCCCAGAACTTAATGACTGCATCTTTTTTACCTACAAATCACAACATTAAAACCCAAAGATTGTTTAGGTCCCTGTTTAGTTTGTTGGGATGGTGGCTGGCGAGTACAGAGTTATATTAGAGAATAATGAATCATTCAATCCCCAGAGGTCACAAATCGGTCTTTGATCTTTAAAAGTTCATCTTGCAGATATTTGACATTATCACATTCACTGTGATAATGTCAAATATCTGCACCAGGTTGTTTAGTTTTGAGCCAGCATGAACTCGCATGTTATCATTTTAACATTTTCCACATGCTAAAGGACATTATTTCTGACAACAGTTTGATTATAATAATGTTTTTTGGGGCATTTCTGTTAATTAACTCTCTAAAAGCTGCCAATTCTCTATCCACAGTACAGAGGAAATATATATACACCGGTATATAAAAGTAAAACAAGCACACCAGTGTTCTAACAGTAGTCCTAATAAATTTAGGCCATCAGAGAGCTGACAGGGATAAGTGAAATCACAGCAGGTGGAAAGCTGCGATCACGCCTGTGTGCCCGTCTTTCAGGTGCCAGATCGATCTGATTGATGAGCCGGGATGATCATTTGCCTGCTGCGTGATGGGGCCAAACCAGCGGTCTGATTAACCAGCAGAATGGAGGACAGCCAATCCGGGCACTCCCCTCCAGCAGCAGTTAAAGGCCTCTTATAGATTTTCCTGGAGCGTCTTTACTCTTCAATCACAGAGCTACTTCATCAAGAAGCATCAATCAGCATCCAGCGGAGCGGCCAGTAATTACAGGGGGCCACTTCCAGGCGCTGATTTCTCCCCGAGCCGGCGTCATCGTCTGTGCTTCAAGTCGCCAAACCCTCGCCAGTGACCATTCGATCCCCTTAGAGCTGGCCTAGCCTCAAATAGATGGCACACTTCAGCCAGTCTCATAAGCCAGGTGGATTTTTTTTTTTTTTAAATTCAGGTTTTTCTTAGCAGGCTGGAATGAAATCAGGCTCCTGAGAGGGAAAAAACCCCTGATAGATGCCACTGATGGCTAGAAAGAATTCAAACTGCAAGTCAGAGGTCAGTCAAACTCATCTGCTTGAGAGCCTCAGAAGGCTGTGTTCACACCACACACATTATCGTGGTCGTAATCCTCAAATCCCTAACTTTAAAGAGTAATTCCAGTCTATTCAACTTAGGTCTTTCTCATGTTTAACATTATTCTCACCAAGTTAATATTTGACATCTTGGAACACGATGGCGTTACTAAAGAGAGGTATCTAGCAGTCAGACTATCAGGCAGGTTGAAAATGAACAGGCAGTTTAGGCAGATTATCTCCCTGCACTCCCTTTCAGTTTGGATGTCAAACTAAAAGGGAGTGCAGCTAAAATAGCTGTAATAATCTCTCATGTTTAAAGCAGGTGGTCAGTACATTCCAGCCTCATGCAGAAAGGACAACACATCAGATGCCAGACACCACATACCAGGATCCATCTGTGGAAGACAAATGATTAATACCACATTTTAAAATGTTTTATTTATAAGTTCTTTAAAAGTTGATTAAATCAGCAAACATCGGTAAAAGGCATTTGACAAATGAATATTAATGTAAAGTAAGTGAAGTTTATTTATAAAGTGCCAAACAATCAAGTTCAGAAAAGCTCTGAATAATGACAATAAAATAATAATATGATGGAAAATACATAACTACAGTTAAAAGCAATACAGCACAAAAAGAAATTAAGGAAAGAAGACAATGAAAATAGTTACTGGTAATATCAATAAACAGAAAGCTTCATTAAATAAGTTTTAAATAAATTTTTAAACAAGTCCACACAGACAGCTAAATGAGACTGGACTGGCAGACTAGCTGCGTGTTTGATAAGAACCCCACATAAATAATCTGGAGCTTGTCCACTGAACCTCATGGAGCACCGTGTGACAGGTTAGAGAGGGAGAGAAGGTGTTTACCCCAACATATAAAGTCCTGTCAGGTAAATATGATCAAAACCAGTCTTAAGCGTATTAACTAACATCCAATGGTCAGTATAAAAGGCTGCACTGAGGTCAAGTAACAAAAATAATCCAGGCAAAATGTTGTGTAATGTCTTCATTGGACCTTTTGCTGATATTTAAATGAAACTGTTTAGTAGGCATCACTTTTTGTCATGGTTTGCCGGGCAAACCGTGTCGGGGTGTGGAAGAAGGACCCAAAGTGCTGGTAGTGTTGTGGTGTGAGTGAGCTTTATTGTGGAGAGGAACATACAACAAAAGGCGAGGGTGGCGAGAACGGGACTGAGAAATAACCTTAACTGGGAAAAACTAAGAACTAAACAACAAATCTGAATACAAGGAGACAGAGAGTGGAGGTACATGAAGAGGGACGAGCAGGGAGACGAGCAAGGAGGAACACAAAGAGCCGCATGAAGGTAACACAGACAGACCAGTAATGCACACAGGAAAACACAGGGCTTAAATACACACAGGGCAATCAGGGAATGGGAGACAGGAGGGAGACACAGCTGGGAGAAATCAGAACTGATGAGACTGAGTGACGCAGAACAGAATACAATAACCTGAGACACTGACCTTCAAAATAAAACAGGAAACTCAACACATATGCACAGACACAGACTAAGAGAGGCGGACTTGACACAGAAGGAACACACTGGCAGGAAAAGATAAGATACAGAACCGAAACACAAAGACCCCTCATGAAATCAAAGATAAATAAAACAAAACAGAAAAACACACTGGGTCACCGACCCAGGTCCATGACACTTTTACCTGAATGAGGGGGGGTTTCCTTCCCACTGTCGCCAAAGTGCTTGCTCTCAGGGCGTCATATTATTGTTGGGTTTTTCATTGTAGGGTCTACTTTACAATATAAAGCACCTATAGGCAGCTGTTGTTGTGATTTGGTGCTGTATGAATAAAATTTATTTGAATCGTGCTGAATGTAATTTTAGTGGGACTGTGAACTTTGCCTGCTTTCTCTGAATGGTAGCAAACTAGATAAGTAAACCATAATGTTTCATGTTTGTGGGCAGCTTAATACAGTACAGTACTTCCACCTCTTACAGACATGAAGTGAAGCACACAAGACCGTACAAAAACACCTAACACTTTATTGTTTGCACCCTGCTACCACCAACACCACTACTACTACCATTACAACCCGTTCTCACTCCCAAAGCGTAACATTTTACGCTAGGTGACAAATCGTCACCATATTACGTTTTCGGCTACCCACCACGTTCCTAAATGACGACCTCAGAAAAAAGAGGAAATATGAGAACCGTCTGGAATGAATCTACACATGCTCGCTCTTTTTCTTCAAATCGCTTAGAAACACGCTATTTAACATCATTAAAGTCCTGGTTACGGTCAGGAATAAGGTTATGGTCAGGGCAAGGGATAAGGTTAGGTTTAGGGCTGGAATACAGGGCTGGAACGTCCATTACCGCGGGAGCGTCATTGCACTGGATTCCAGCCATAACCCGCCGCGTACCATAAGAATGCCGAAGGTCTCCTTTCGCGTTCCTCAGGAACGCCGCGGGACGTGACAAAACGTCGACATGTTACGCCTCGGGAGTGAGAACGCTCTGACCATTAAGGCAGATAATGGAGCTGGCCGAGCAGCAGGAAACATCTGCACAGTTTATCTGTTAATGCATTCTTTCTTCACTGCAAGCGTGCTAGCTGGAGATACCATTGATTCATCATGTGACCAGAGGTCATGTGACCTCTCTTGCCATAACTGTTCTCAGTTATCAGTCCATTCTGACAGGACAAATGTGGTCCAGAGGTCCAGCTGAAGGACTCCGATTTGAAAAGCAGAAGATTAACAGACTGCTAGCAGCTATAACTGCAACTTTAGCAAGGTTTCTAGCAACTTCAAAAAAGTTTTTCTTTGTTTTGATATGTCTGTTATCACTAACTAAGGTGATATAAATATTCTCTGTAAATATGACTGGGGCTATCTATGTTCCAAAATTTTGCTTACCTGAGCGAGTGTGTTACTTGTCTAGTTGTCACATATTTTTATGTCTTGTATCTTGTTTTATGTTCTGGGGAGCACAAAGGGAAAATGAATAGAAATGTCAGCTGCAGCTCTGCCTCAGTCACTGCTGTATTCTCCCACTGATCAATAAATGACTCATTACTCTAAAAATGGAGCGGGAGGGGCAGAGAGCGAGAGAGTGAGCTGTGGTGTAGTGGTGTAATGGGGTCATGCTTGTCTTTTGAGAGGTCATCAGTACGCTCTGTGTGTATATATGTAAATATGCGTATCTGCTGAGTCAGCAGGTCATGTGACAGCAAAGCTCAATCGCAGAGCAAATGTTGTTTCCCAGGCTGATTTGGACCTTAAAGAACGCAACAGAGGAAATTCATCTTAAAACAACAACAAAGAAAAATATAAAGGAGCCAAGAAGCTCCTAAGTGACAGGAATTCTGGGTAATGAGTGTGTGGTATATTTCAGTTCAGTTCAATTCAGTCAGCTCCACCTTACAATAATACATACAGAGAAAAAAACCCAATAATTATATGACCCCCTAGCACTTTGACGACAGTGGGAAAAAAAAACTCCCTTTTAACAGGAAGAAACCTCCGTCAGAACCAGGCTCAGGGAGGGGCGGGGCCATCTGCTGCGACTGGTTGGGGTGAGAGAAGGAAGACAGGATAAAAGACATGCTGTGGAAGAGAGCTAGAGATTAATAAGCCGCCAGCAGCGACACATCGTGCAACAGAACAAAGTGTCCAGATGGAGGAACTGCTGTCCGATGGATGTTTGCTGGGCGCTTGGAAATATCACCAACAGGTGGAGCTTGGTGGATTATTTTTCCCACCTGCTTAATGATCAACACGCTGCATGACAGAGATCCTACACATATGGGCTGATGGCAGCGCTCTGTGACAGTTTACTCCTGCATTGGGTTGTTTTACTGATACAGAGAGCATTCTAATACCCAGTGTAAACGTGGGTCGAAGAATCAGGCCTGTAGTTGCAGAATGTGAAAAACCTTTGTTTGCCTTCCACATCTGCGGTGCCTCTTTGGATTGATATATGACTTAGATGGATTAAAATTCAGCAGAAAGTCTTTGTCATCTCATTATGAAAAACAAAGTTCAAAGTGCATTAAAACACAGTAACTTTATTTATTTAGAATATAAATATAAAACGTTGCTGGAAGTCTGGATAGCATTACCATTGCTTCACCTTGCATCTCCATAATATGTTTCAGTTCTAAGACTTGACTGTCTGCACCATCAGACTTTAGTCAGAGGATGTTTTAGACAGTTAGCGATGCACCAGTTCAATCCTTGGATTGGATATCAGTCTGATCCTGACTCAAAAAGCTGATCATGTATCGGTGACAGGCTGATGTAATGAATTCAGTTTCATGTTGACAACACCATTCATCATAGTGGAAGCCGAGATGATGTGGTGCTCCCCGTCAGCTTTTCTCACTCTCGTTATGTTTGGTGTAACACTTGTTATAAAGCCAAAGCTTGTTTTCTTGCAGGCACACAATCGATTCAAATGATATTTAAGAGACTGACAGCGGGGCAAGAAGAAAGTAGTGCAACTGTACCAGACGGCAGTTTGCCGTCAATGTTTGAGCAAAACTGATGTTTATACCTTACACATAAAAGAACGATTCCCAGTCTCTTCCTGTGCGCTGGTATCAGTGGATCAGTCCTCTGCCTCTGTCCAAAGCTGGACCAGGTGCTCTTAAAAGGAAGTGGCTTTAGTCCTAGCCAGTCGGCTTCAGGTACCAAGAAGTTTTTTTTAGGTCCAGTTTTCCTGAAGTGTGCTTCAAACCTGTGCAGCATTCTGATGGAAGCTTACAGCACAGGTGTTTGAGGAATTTATAACCATTTCATTTCCACATGTTGGCATAAAACCTTGTGTACACACACACACACACAGACTCAGAGCGAGTCAGATGGTGACAGTAATGAGGGCCTTGGGCTGCAGTGCAGGTGATGTGGCGTCACAGAAAACACGCATCGGATTAGATTCACCCCAACAGAGTCTCCTTCCACTTCAACCAGCCACTTATTCCTGTTTCATAAGACGAGGAAAGAGGATGACACTTCAGAGAGCATTCATCCCCTTTCTCTCTTTCTTTCATGCACAAAGAAATCGAGAGGGGAGAGGAGGAGGAGGAGAGATCTCCGTCTTCTAACTTATTCTGATGGCGTATCTTCTCCCCATCAGTCACGCATGGCTGCTAATCCTCTGCTATGCTTCTACAGAAAAGGAAAGAGAGGGAGGAGGGGGTCAGAAAGATGTGACAGAGTATATTTGCATTCAGGAGGAAAGTTATAGAACGAGGGATGAATCTTCGATGGGAGAAGCCATTATCAGCTCGCAGGTTATTCGGATGGTGAGAAAAAGAACGAGCGAAAAAGAGGCGAGAAACGTACCTGCTGCTCTCAGGTTGCGTTAAGCTCAAAAGGTGAACAGTCATCTCGGCCCATTAGAGAAGTGAGAGCGACGCCTTTTTATTCTTTAAGATGACAGACCGAGTCGCGAGCTGCTCTCAGATCAGAGTATGTCAGGAGGCGATGGTGACAACGATCAGCAAAAGCGGCGGTAACGGCGGGATTTAAAGAGCAGGTCAGGCCACTTTAAAATTCTAGCCTCAGAGCACAAGCTGCCAGTTGTCTGACAGTCTGATTGTCTTAAGAATAATCACTTCCAGATCTGCTGCTTAATGGCATTGTCTGCTCTGACGTCGCCACCTTAAAGCCTCATGTGCACTTAGTTCACATTCCGATTTCTTTTTTAAAAGAAGAGTTATTCTTACAAGTACTAGCACCAAAAGAAGGGAAAAAGAGTCAAGAGAAATGTAAACCCGTCAAACACTGCAGCAAGTTCAGAACATGAAACAAGAGCAAGGATCTGAAAAATGAGTAACAGGATAATTATGTATAATTAGTGACTGTTTGTAGCTACAGTCAGCAATACACGCTCCATTTTACAAGATTAACAAGGCACAAAAAATCCTTAGGATAAATAAACTGTATTCACAGTCAGTTTCATTATGTTTGAAAAGATTGTCTTAGCAACTGGCATAGTAACCCTTTAGTCACTGCTTAAATCAGTGTCATTGCAGCTGAATACTTAATATCTAAGCACTTCCATTATTTGCATTTAATCACCCCAAAAACTACACACAGCATCACTGCGAGATCAATAAAAGCACTCAAAGTTCTGAAATCTGGAGCAGAAACTGGATCTTTGGCAGATATGATCAGTTTGTTTACAGCAGTACAAGACTCTAAAAGATAGATGTCGCCCAGCAGGTTTGGACTCTGATTTGGAGGTTTTAATGCATTTTACTGTTCTGGAGCTACAAGTGACGTTTACATTATCAGCTAATTCTAGCTAGCCAGGTTAGCAGACGACAGGTTAGCATCTACAGACACACATATAAGCTAATCAGTGCAGAGTAACAGACAAAATGCTCAACTTTCACTCAGCAAAAAAGTAGCACGGCCTTCTTGAATAGTACTTTTGGGCCTGTTGAGCCATTTTAATGCATTTAATGCAATTAGCTAACAAACAGTTTCTAGCAGGAAGCTGTTTGTGTGGAGAGGAGTGTAGCAGGTTGGCCTTTATATTTGTAACTGATCTGCAATCATCTTGTTTTTCAGTGGCATTGTTTTTGCTGGATGGGATCAGGTCTGGTCCGATGATTTTAACCTCACTTTGATCACTGTTTCTTACCCGAGCTTCAGATTTCTAAGTAAAGTAGTCCTCTTTAGCTCAATGAAAGCATTTCTCCAGAGACAGCATCTTTGCCAAGTTACGCCCACCTCTAAGCGATTATATTCCTGTCTTAATATCTTGTTCGACTCTGAAACATTTTGGGGTTTTGTGATATGTTTAAAACAGTGATTCAGTTCTGTTTCCAAGAACCTTTTTACCACTCACAGTTACAACACACCATGTGACTAAATTCCTGATTAAACTAAAAAAGGAAAATAGCTTTGTGTGACCATGTGTGACTGCAGGTGTGTAAAGTGTGTGCCGCATAACAAGAAACCAGACTGAAGGGACACTGTGTTCTCTACTGGATGTGGGCCTGTGTTGATGGCAATATTTTAACCTGAGATTGTCGTCATCAGGAAGCCATTCTCACAAATTGAAATAATAAATGCTGAATGAACTTCTGGTTATTGGAACCTCCCCGCATTTATTTAAGCCAAGAAATGGAACGAGGCTTGTTTTCAGGGTACAGGACACCAACTAAAGCCCGTTCTGTCTCTCGTGTGACAGTGGGGAAAAATGGATGTCAGTACAGGTCATGAATTCATAGATGATGAAATAAATTGCCAATAATTGCTTCAGCGTGAGCTGAAGCAGACATTTTCTTCTCCATCATCAGCTCAGATACGACGTTTCTCTCCGTTTTTCCTCTCAAATGAAAACCGCCACAGATTGTTTCCTAACGAGACCGGGCGAGCGAGACAAGACATCTGTGCCCGTCTCATGGTCTCCTCTGTCAGTTGCCACGGCAACCGCGATAAGCCCCACTTCCTCTTGACCACCGAGCCGCTTAGGAGTACCTCCATCATTATCCCAAGGTGTTTTCAATGAGGAGGCTATTGTGAAGGTATGCTGGCTGACTGTCTCCCTCCACTTATTTTCTTGCATGTATACAATGTGTAGGGGCCATACAGAGAACGCATTAGAATGAATGGAACTGAATGCGTTCAACACAGAAGCTCTGAATATCAAGTAGTTTTGCCATTTCACTGCTATCCAGGTGTAATGATATTGGCGGTAACTCATGTTATCAAATAATCAGTCTCTGCTCTGAATGCATCCTTTACCTGATCTCACGAAAATGAGGCACATTAACAGTTGAGCGTGGGGTTAGACATGCAAATATGATTATGCAGTGATTGAACTAAACTAAACTGACATAAATACATCCAGAAGATTGCAGCAAAACCTCCCGGAGTAACTCATATCCAGGGTGTTCCCCAGCCTTTTTGAGTGTTGTGTTCAAAACACGAAACTTTTACACAACTTGGACACAGGTTAGACTTTCCAAGTGATAGCTGTCTATGTGTTTTTGCTCAGGGCTCAATGTATGGGAAACATATTGGATCCATACACTACCAAATGAAAGACCAGAAAGGTTAAAATGAGATGCTCAACCAACCCATTATCACACCAAAGCGTTTCACAGACATTTATGCAGAAGTTGCATTACCAGCAGGGGGAGATAATATAATTAAAGACAAGAAGTCAAGAACAAAAAACGTATGAAGTACATGTCCTTAAATGTCAGAGATGATTAAGCTAGGCGGCTAATATTTTTGTACATGTAAATGTGTTAACAATGTCTGATTAAACGCCTTCCCTGTGATTATCTTCATGTTGGCTTGAAATAAAATACCTCCCTCTGCTGTTACAGAAGACATCATGGCTCTTTCATGCTGCTATAAATACCACCACAATGGATGGTATGCAATTGTAATAAAAAAATGACTGAAACCAAGTAGAGCAGAGTTGAGTCGAGTCAAGCAAAAAGGGTACTAGTGGAAAAGAAGCTTTTGATTCCCGTCAATTTAAAGCAAACTGGGCATCAGAGTGTGTTTTCGGCAAACACCAGAGGGCAGGAGGTCAGGACAGCATTGCATTGCAGCGAGTGTGATGTTGTTGTGTTTCACCAGTAACATACGGAGACAGAACAAAACGTGAAACAACAGAATTCAACCAAAGCACGCTGGGTTATGAACTGACTTTTATTTTCTCCATATGTGAAGTTTGTACTTTTATATATCTATAAAAGTACCTCATTACCCACAGTGAACAGAATTTTTTATACATGTCTTTATACATTACACTGTTTCATATAAATGATTTTTATATCTGTGAACTACACATCGGCATTTCCAGTTAATAACTGTTGCTTTTTACTTGAAGTGTGCATAGCTGACCATAGACTTTTCTGTTGTTTATATTAGATATGAGATATGATTCATTATAACACATGAAAATAATCGTCAACATGAAATCATTCCAATTTGCCAAAGATTCAGAAATGCACTGCAGAGGAAAGAGAGGGGTCGAGCACTCTGCTACAAGCTTTTTATATTCACAGCGATCACAGTGCTATAATGAAAAGAGTCTAGGCCGTGCGCTTAGATCACGTGGATGCAAACCATGTCTGTAGACTTTGCAGAAAATATGCAGGCAACATGTTAACATTTTAAAATTTTGCTGCCATCTTTGTGATGTTGTGTACTGTAGAAACCCACTCTAAAAATGCATTTTAAAAAACGATAGAATTATTCAGAGTCATTTAGTTATTGCTGCTTTTCCATCGTTGTTTTCCACAAATCCATGTGATCAAAGCCATGCAGCTCTCATCACGTAACTCGTAAATTCAGCGTCACTGTTGCCTTGGTGCCCATATAGATTTAGAAAGTTTACTTAACATATAGAGAGACACGCTGGCAAACATTTATACTTTACTTAGACAATTAAAAGTGATCGTCTTTCTCTTTACTCAATTAAGCTAATCTGAGTTTATAATCATAATTATTAATTTAACGTAATTAAAGGAGCGTTATGATATGTATTAGTGCATGACCATGTTTAAGAGTAAATACAGATACATTAACCAAATTGTAGAATGTCATTTTCCTGCTGCTTCATTCTGACATTTTCTTTCACAGTAGTGTAAAAATTCACCACAAGTGTCATTTGATACGAGCACGGTCGGCGGTCAGACACCCGGAGGAAGATGGCTGTGGCAGAAACACACCTCACAGGCCTGGCTGCAGAATCCATAAGTGCATTTTAAATGTGACTCAGATTCACTGTTAGATTTTTGTGGATTCTGAGAATCTCACTTTATATGAAGCTTAAAGTTTGAGCTGCAGTTTTGTAGACCCAGATGATCTTAGAAGTCTCTGAGGCTCATATGGCATCAGCAGATCAAATATATATTTCGGACCATTTTGACTTTATTTATTTATATTCTACATCACATTGTTTTAACTTTGAAATAATTAACTTAAAATGCAAACCTTACACAAAAAGGCCTCTTATCGTGGGAACACGGTGCTAACCACTGGACCACTGTTCTACTATTTTAAATCTTGTGCACGTGTCAAGTGTAATATTATATATATATATATATATATATATATATATATAACATTTCCACCAGGGATTAAAAGATGCTCTTATTCTGAAAATGAAAATCTGTGGTTATGGATATGCTGAACATTTAAAGATATACTTGGGGAAAATCTGAATGTTCTTTTTACTAATAATCATTAAATATTATTAACCATCAATAAAGAAAAAAAAACTTTGACCAAAAGCAGGAGTGGGCTTAACAAAGTTAGAAAGATGCTCCGGTAAATCCTACATGCCTTACATCCCAGTATTCACATTATTCATTTCATTTCTGTCTGCAGTAATAAGCCCACGGATCATGTAACAAACCTTTTGGGTTATAGCACCACTAGGGGGGGTTGCCCAACTATTGTAGTAGCTGTGGGGGTCTCCTAGTGGGTGTGTGAGTTGTTAGCGGCAGCCATTTCATGCTGCTCATGTTCCATGCTCCAAGAAAGCACCTTACTTACTGTTGTGACAAGCTGGCGCTGGTGGTACCAATCCCCGCGCATGTAGGTTCGGACGAGTACAGCCGAGGAGACCTGGCTTATAAAGTGTAATGTTGCTGACGGCGAATAAAGGTCTGTTATTGGATTTAACCGACTGGTTCCGTGTTATCCGGCTAACCTCCACACCACATGCCCGCTGGACCGGCTAGCCGCTCCTTCCTCGCCAGACTGCTGTTACAAAGTGGCGCCCGAACATTGTTCTCTGGATCTTCATCGTCATCCGGACCGACAGACGGTGGGCTCGGATGTTTTTCCCGTGTTTTTCAACGATCGACACTTCGGCTGAGGTGGCGTGTTTTTTTTTCTCTTCGTCTGGCTGTATTGGTCGGGCCGATAGGACCCCGTGAAGGAGCCGACCCCCCGGGATTTCAACGACATTTGCAGGCATGGAAGAGCGCCGACCCATCGCTTGACACGCTCGCCTGCGAGGGGGAGTACTCCGTGAGTAACTGTACGGTCCGTCGGACCGCTAACTCAGTGCTATTGGACCGTTACAACATCGGCGGTGCTAAAGCTAAGGCTAACGCTACAGTGACTTTGACTCAGTGTTCATCCAGAGGGACGTTT
Source organism: Copadichromis virginalis (assembly GCF_057382275.1). Lineage (NCBI taxonomy): Eukaryota > Metazoa > Chordata > Actinopteri > Cichliformes > Cichlidae > Copadichromis > Copadichromis virginalis. Next base: position 12,033,225 of record NC_140619.1, on the reverse strand, counting down.
TGTTTTGTGTGAAGCATCAGAGTGTGCACGGACGCTCTCTGTCTGATGGATATTAACGCTTAGGTACTCTGTGGGAACGCTCTTTCACTTTGCCATAACTTTTGTGAGAGAGAGAGTGGTTTCGGCCATACTTTTGAAATGGCGTCCCACCCAGACACAGGCAGCGAGGGAGACGGCTGCGACTCAGATGCTGAAGCTCCCAGCCTGACTAAGTACATCATCCCTCGCTCTACCCCTCATGACCTCAATCTTAAGGTGGAAAGCTTGCAAGAAGAGGTGGAGAAACTGCGAGTCTGCTTGCACGATTCGCTGGAGCTACAAAAGAGCCTTCTGAAGCACTTGGATGGTGGCGCGAGAGGGGAACCGGGGGAGCAAACACCTCCTCAGAGAACCCCCAACCCAGTGGCTTTTTCCACGCCATTCACGCAGAAAGGGATCAACACAGAGCCCCCTCCGCTTCTCCAGCGTCAGTCGGCGGAACTCTGCAATACATCGAGGATGATCGCCGCAGCGCTGCACCAGGCCAAGCTGGAGCCCCCAGTGTTCGCTGGTGACGGCGGAGTGTCACCGGAGGAGTGGCTCCAATCAGTGGATAGCTACAGATCGTCGCTGCGCCTAACCGACTCGCAGGTTCTGAGTGAGCTCCCTCACTTCCTCAAGGGAGAGCCCAGTAAATGGTTTAGGGCCCTCAGCTCTCACATTACTACATGGGCACATTTTTACCAACTTTTTGAATCAGTGTTTGTGTCAGCTGATAACCAAGAGCACGTTTGGCGGGGCATCCTCGATCGCGTCCAATCACTAGAGGAGCCCCTCCCAACGTTTGTAGCTCACATGCTCGGTGAGTTTAATAAGCTAAGGTGCCCGCCGCCGGAGCATGAACAGATCGAGCTCATATGTAAACATTCATTGGAGAAATATCGGGTTGCGTTGTACGGTACGCCGGTCCCGTCGGTTATGGACCTACTGCTTCGCGCGCACGAGCTCCACACAGCCTTAGGTCCAGTTGGCCGCTCAACCCCTACTTCATCTCCTAGTGTTGCAAGCGCGAGAGAACCACATTGTTTTAAATGCTCCCGCCCAGGGTTTACCACACGCACGTGCCCAAGTTGCACCTGGGTTGCCCCAAAAGAACGAGGTGCTGCCAGACCCAGGGCAACCTCCCACCGACCTCTTCCAGGACCACCACCGGGCCTGGAACTGGCCGATGCTGAGGGGCTGGATTCACTGCCGGCAGCTCGTGCGGCCAGTCAGCAGTCGGGAAACCCCCGGGGGGGGGAGGACATTTTAATGAGGCAGCCCTCCCCCCATTCACAAAGTATGCCTCGCCCGCATGATGCCCACCAGATTGTGCAAGGCATTGTGGGGCACATGGAAGATGTAGAGTCTGGAGCACACTGGAACACCCCACTGAAAGCCAAAATTAACTTCAACTCAGTGGCAGTGAACGCTACGCTAGATACAGGGGCATCCCTGTCTGCTGTGCGGGCTGAACTCATTTTGGAGAACAACTTGTCTCCCAGCAGGACCCACCAGTGGATGGGTCCACCGGTGAGCCTAGTAGACGGTGCTCGCTGTCTCCCGGAGGGTGTTACATGGCTGCCCATAGGGTTCTTGAACAAAAGGTTTTATCACCGGTTTGCTGTCATCCGCAACTTGTCGTCCCCCTTTGTCTTAGGGATGGACTTTATGAGCAGGGCCTCTTTGACAATCCACATCCCCTCGAGAACCGTAGTTATGGACGACAGTCCATGCCCAGGCGCGGATGAAGAGGAGGGTTGCTCAGTTGATCTGTTGAGCGATGATAATGTCATTATGACGCTTGACATGGTAGAGCCCTCGCTGGAGACCAAAGCTCTGGAGGCAAACCTAACAGATAGTCAGAGAGAACTATTAGTTGTCCTCCTTGAACAATTTAGCTGCATGTTTGATGGTCATTTGGGCCGCACGTCTTTAACTGAACATGTGATCGACACGGGAGATGCGAGGCCTATTAACCTCCCCCCATACCGCACCTCCCCTGCAAAGAAACAACTCATTGAAGAGCAGGTCCAGAAAATGCTGGAAGATGGCATAATTGAACCGTCCATGAGCCCCTGGGCCGCACCTGTCGTGATCGTTAACAGGTTGGGCGCTGACCCACGGTTCTGTGTGGACTTTAGGGGGCTGAACCAGGTGACTCGGAAGGACTCATACCCCTTACCGCGGGTCGATGAGTCTCTCGACTTCCTAGCGAGAGGTCGATTCATTTCAACATTGGACCTGGCGAGGGGTTACTGGCAGGTGCCAGTCTCAGGGGACTCACGTCCTAAAACAGCCTTTGTTTCCCATTGTGGGCTGTTTCAGTTTCGCGTGCTCCCTTTCGGCCTCTGCAACGCACCAGCCACCTTTCAGAGGCTGATGCATAACGTCCTCAGCGGCCTTGTTTACAAGACATGTGCTGTATATCTGGACGACATTGTGGTTGTGTCCCCTACCTTCGAACAGCATTTGTTGGACCTGCGGGAGGTCCTTGAGAGACTTAGGTCTGCGGGTCTCTCATTGAAGCTTAAGAAATGCCAGTTCTGCCTGAAGGAGCTCACCTTCCTGGGCTACCGGGTTACCCCGGATGGCATTAAACCGGACGATGACAAAATCAAGGCTGTGATGCAGTTCAGAACTCCGTCCTCAATGAAACAGGTGCGGCAGTTCCTCGGTCTGACGGGATACTACCGCAGATTCGTAAAGGAATATGCTCGCCATGCAGAACCTCTGCACGCCCTGACAAGGAAGGATGTTACCTTTCAGTGGGATGACAGGTGTCAGGAGTCCATGGACTTCCTGAAACAGAGCATTGCGACAGCGCCTGTCCTGTCACTCCCTGACTTTTCCCGGCCTTTCTTCATCCATACGGATGCATGTGACCTTGGCTTGGGGGCGGCCTTAATGCAGAAGGATGCAGAGGGTAGGGAAGTAGCGGTCGCTTACGCAAGTCGAGCTCTTCACAAGGCAGAGAAACCATACTCTACGCCAGAAAAGGAGTGTCTGGCTGTGATTTGGGCTTTAGAACACTTTCGTCCCTATGTGGAAGGGCTTCATGTGACGGTCTTGACTGACCACAACAGCCTTAAGTGGCTGATGTCACGCCCAAACCCTACTGGCCGGTTGGCGCGGTGGTCCCTGCGCTTGCAGGACTTTGACTTTACCATCGTACACAAGGCGGGGGTACACAACAGGGTGCCAGACGCTCTGTCTCGCAACCCACTGCCTGCACCAGAGGGTCCTCCTATTGAAATCTTGCCGGAGCATGCTGTCATGTGGGGCATGGATCTTCGTGCCCAGCCTCCCCTTTTGTTAGAGGACCGAACACAACTAAGGCAGCTGCAGTTAGATGACCCAGGTGCAGGTCCAAGGCTCCGAGACCTGGAGTGTTCCCCCAATCTGGGTTCGGATGCCAGTCCTTCACCGTCCTTGGTGGTCAATGACGGCCTACTCTATTACCGAGGCCCGAAACATAAGCGCAGTCTTCGGCCCCAGGAGGAGCTGAAGCTGTATGCTCCTACGGCTCTCCGGGGTACCCTGTGCGGTTATTATCATGACCACCCTACAGCAGGTCACCTGGGGATTGCTAAGACACTAGCGAGAATGCAGTCTAGGTTTTACTGGCCCAAGATGGCATCGGAAGTTAAACGCTACGTCTTGTCGTGCCCAGTATGTCAACTCACAAAACCCAGTCAAAGAAAGCCAGCGGGCTTCATGGTCCCCATTTCGCCCCAGCGACCCTGGGAATACGCAGGGGTCGATTTTGTCGGACCACTACCTCGCACCGCTTCGGGGAACTCGTACATACTGGTCTTCGTAGACTATTTCTCGAAGTGGATCGAAGTGTGTGCGGTTCGGGATGCGACGGCTCGAGTGGCAGCCAGTAAGTTCATTAACGAGGTATTTGCTAGGCATGGGGCCCCTAGGTACCTTATTTCGGACAGGGGCTCACCTTTTGTCAGTGAGCTGTTTGATTCTGTTCTCTCCACTCTTGGGTCCACCCACCGCCTCACGACGGCGTATCATCCGCAAACTAATGCGACCGAAAGAGTGAACAGAACTCTCAAAACGGCCATCCGTGCATACGTGGGTGATAAGCACGCGTCGTGGGATAAGTTCATGTCCCAAATCTGTTTCGCGCTGCGCTCAGCCCCCCATGAGAGTACAGGACTCAGCCCTGCTATGATGTTGTATGGTAGGGAGCTGGAGACACCCCTTGACTTGCTTACTAAGCCGTCTGGAGAGAGCGAGGAGTCATCCATGCCCTATCCGGAGACCCTTAAAGCGTCGCTTCAGGAGGCCCACGATCGAGCCAGGGAGACACTGGCTCGCAGCCATGCTAGGCAGAAACGCTACTACGACCTGAGACGCCGGCCGATGACCTATGCAGTCGGAGACTTGGTGAAAGTCAAAGCTCATCATCGATCGGACGCTCAATCTTGCTTCACGGCCAAGCTGGCACCCTTGTTTACAGGGCCCCTCCAGGTTACTCAGAAGCTTGGGGAGGTCAACTACAGATTAGCCAAGATTGACACTGGTGAAGACGCAGGAGTCTTCCACGTCGTGAACGTTCAGCCATTTTACTCCTGGGACTCCACATCTCCTTCAGGGCACCGGACTTCGTCCCAGGAGAGCCTGGATGAGACTGAAACGGGGGAACAGCCCTCATTCCCGAGTTCAGGGGATATCGGAGCAGGCGGGCACCCCGCTGAGGGCGCCTCTGAGTCGCCACCGGCCAAGGGGGAACAATATCATTTGAGACCCCGCCGGTGCCCCAGAATCACTGAGGGTTGGACTGCTACCAGGTGGACTAACCGTCATCATACGGACAGACTCAATGTTGACTGAGGGTTGGTTTCATACATGTACATGCTGTAATTGTTCTGTTCATAAGGGGTGATTACTTGTTCTGTTCCACTGAGCCCTGGTAATCGTGGCCCGTGAGAGCCTTTGTTTGGTTTTCTGTTATACTGATTTGAGTGACCGGTTGTGTTGTATGTCTAACTGTTTCCCTTGTCTATGACCATCTCTGGAAGATGGATTGGCAGTAATACTGCATGTTCTATATTGTTTGCTTCAAGCACTAATTTTGTTTATTGACTGTACCAATGCTATAAGGTAAGGGTGTCTAACAATTCCTCCACAACCTGCTTAGTACCTAATGTAACTATGTATAGTGAAGAAGGGTAGCGGGAGGAGGGTCACCTGGGTCCGGCTGAGGACAGCCTGCGAATTGCCGGGGGGGTGATGTAACAAACCTTTTGGGTTATAGCACCACTAGGGGGGGTTGCCCAACTATTGTAGTAGCTGTGGGGGTCTCCTAGTGGGTGTGTGAGTTGTTAGCGGCAGCCATTTCATGCTGCTCATGTTCCATGCTCCAAGAAAGCACCTTACTTACTGTTGTGACAAGCTGGCGCTGGTGGTACCAATCCCCGCGCATGTAGGTTCGGACGAGTACAGCCGAGGAGACCTGGCTTATAAAGTGTAATGTTGCTGACGGCGAATAAAGGTCTGTTATTGGATTTAACCGACTGGTTCCGTGTTATCCGGCTAACCTCCACACCACATGCCCGCTGGACCGGCTAGCCGCTCCTTCCTCGCCAGACTGCTGTTACAATCATTTAAAGGAAGTTTTCTGAATCATTTCCCTGAATCATTCTGTTTATTCATAACTCCATCTGAGTTTCACATCATCACATTTTAACTAGCAGATCCGTGAGTTATAAATTATCATTTTCTCCCACAGTTTTACAAGGTTTCATTAATATTTTACTACTAGCATAAAGATCCAAACTTTAATATGATTTTATTTGTATTCATTCCCATCATTATCCCGTTTCCCCCCCTTGTTTTTTCTTCTCCGTAATCCGTACACCTCCTCACTGCTGCTGTTAACAAACCAATTTCCCCTCTGGGTTCAATAAAAACACAACTGCCTGAAATAGGAAGAGAGGGAAATGACTTAAATTCTACTGGAGGCTGATAGAAGAAAAATAAATTTTAATCAGGATTTACATCTGAAATACAGTTTCAGAAAAACTGGGTCCAATCAGAAAGCAAATCATGTTCCAAGTCAAAGATGAAGCTTTAAAGCTGCTGTACAAAAATATATCGTTGTTACATGTTGTTAAAATCACTCAGTTATGTGAAAAGTGTTTTTTTCTTTCTTTTGCCTCTGCAGCATGGTGGCGTGGTGGTTACCACTATCGCCTCATAGTCTTAAGTTCAAATCCACTCCCTTCTGCGTGGGTTCTCTCCAGGTACTCTGGCTTCCTCCCACAGTAAAAGACTTGTTGTTTTGGTTTGGTTAGCTGCTGATTCTGCATTGCCCATAGGTGTGAATGATTGTCTGTCTCTCTGTGTTAGTCCTGCGACAGGCTGGCGATGAGTCCAGGGTGTATCCTGCCTCTCTGGGAAAGGCTCTAGGAACCCGAGATGCCTCCAACATCCAACTTACCTCCATAAATCTCATCATTCCAAGTTCAGGTGTTGAGATATCAGTTTTCTCAGTAACTCAGTCCAACAGCAGTCATCCCACACTCACTTCCATTTATCCCTGTGCCAAATTTATATAAGGTTTCCCCTTCTTAACTCTTCTTTTGATGGAGGTTTTATTCTAGACTTGGTACCACATTAACCTCTTAGCTGGTTTCTGTGCTTGAGGAAACTATGACCCATGTGTAGAAACAACTGCGAGTGAGACGGAAGTCAAGTAAGAATTTACACTAATGTTTTCTGTCTGTGGGCCTCACAGCTTCTCTTCTAATTGTGTAAAATGAAAATATTCAAGCTGACTTTAGCTCAACTGAAATGCCAGTATGCTCACTTCATTTTGCAGTAAAGTTCCCACTATGCTTTCTTTTACACATGCATTGAACGGATCCCCATTTCTCATAACATTTCTTTTTTATTTGATGCAAAATAGGACTTTTTAACTCCCTGAAGAAAGTTTTAGTTTTGTGTGAGATCGGGCTGAATCCAACTAAAAGTCTTCACAGAGCTGCAGATTTGGCCGAACAGCATTAGGATGATACAAAGTTGATAAATGCTGGTATTTTGGGTTGTTTCATTCCTGTAGACAAGAGCTCTTCATGTGTTCATGTCCACTTGTCATTCACAGTCACCATACTAAAGATTAATACTGTTCATCATTTGCAGGTTGTTTGTTATTGAGCAGCAGATGATTTAATTCTGTTCCTGTTATTGGTTATTTGATTTACTTTTATTATGTACTTGTTAATCAATTCAGATGCATTGATTGGTGTGTTTTTATGAACACATGAAAGGTTGACTTTTGACCTACTGTGTAATCCTCACAGGAGATCCATACTTCAAAAATGCTTTCATAGAATTTTATTCATGTGCCCTAGATTAATCTATCTAACAGAATATTAAATATTTCCAATATGCAAAATCTGAAATATCTGCAGCAGCAAATGGAATACAGTAATGCAGCAGCAATATCAATCCATAAACATGTGAAAGAAGCACTTTAAAATTTGCAGTTTTGCTTGTATAAGGCTTGAACGCTCGGCTCTGATTTGACACAGATTAATAACGTAATGGCTTTAATGTAATTTAAGAGCAAGTGAATTGGAACTGAACTTCAAGGGGTTAAAGAGGTGTGTATTTAACCCGAGTCTGTTCCTGTCCCTAAAAAGTGCCACCCCCCACACAGAAAGCAAAGAGCAGACAAAATGTCTGTTGCTCTCGAACTCTAATTGGTCCTCAAAGATAAAAAAAAAAAACAGTCTCCCCATCTCCGCATGTCCTGCCTGACCTCAAGTGCTCTCTTGTTTCCTATTAGTTTTAATTGACTCCATCTCCCTTCATGTGTTGACCTCCAGTCCCCTCCTCTTCCTCCGACAGAGGCTGTCTGCAGATAGCTCTGGTGAGGACTGCCGCGCCATCCATCAGGGGCAAGAGAGCGGCAGCAGGAAGTTATGTCAGGAAGTTGGTAGTTTAGCGAGGTGGATGGAAGGTGACTCGTCAGGCTCGGCAGCTAGTTGCGTCCGGCGGCTGTCAGAATGCCTGACCTCCCCCTGCTCTCGACATGACAGAGAGGACGGCTGAGTGTCAGCTTTACTGCTCAGCCTGTCATGTCTGTCACGCCCGGCGATACAGGAAGTCATGTTTTCTGAGCGTGCTATGAGCAGTTGAAGCATTTTTTCTTTTATCCTTTCATTCTGGATTCAACTTTTTTTCCCCTCCCATACGGTTCCACGGACCTCAGAGCAGCTTGCTGTCACAAGATGAAGCTTCCTGGCAGGTTTCTCCGCCGCTCGTAAAGGTTTTATAGGAAGTAGATGAGTTTGGACAGAAGGAGATGAGCCAAAGAGGGCACGTCTTTTTTTCTGAACACTCTAAGCAATCTGTCTGTAAATCTAACACGACCCGTCACACCTATTATCTCCTCCCATAGTTCTCAATGACTTTGGCTTCTCGTATGCTTGTTGCCCTTTGTCTCTCAGATGTGTGCTGATGACTTGCTTAAGTTTTGCTTCCTGGTTCATGTCCTTGGAACTCTTTTCTAGATCCCATATGATGAAGAGGAAGTAATGTAGCCCAGGCTCTATCTCTAATTTAAGGTGGACCGACTTTTCGTCACATAGACCTTTTTTTGGTCAACGGTAAACACGGCCGAGGTTTCACATGTGGTTGTATCAAAAACCACATTTCATCCTGCTCCAAACAGAATTTGCATTCTGTATGAGCTCTATGATGTAACTGAGACAGGATGACCATATTAGGGATGTCATGTACAAAGGTCCCAACCAACTGCTGATTAAACATGCTCAGCATCAATTTGTGAGTTGCCAAATATGTAAATGAACATTATCCCTTTGATGTTGATAGAAAATTAATCCATTGAGATGAATTTTCCTAAAGACATCTGTTGCTCTAAATGTGCTGTGTTTAAAAAAAAATCTCTGAAGGCTTTGGGACCATTTGGTTACTACACATTACAGACAAACATTTCAGGACTGGAAACTAAATCCAAACACTGAGGATAAAAACCTTTTTATGAACAGGAATTATTGCACTGATGACTTGTGCGTGCATGCCTCATACTCCTGACTCACTGCAGTTACAGGTAATAGCATTGTTGGTACAATTCTATGATTTGCATTTCTTCATTTATTTTCATTTGAGACATTTAGACCCAGAATTTGTCTTTTTTTTCCCAGCAGCACTTCACACAAGTGTGCCATATATTTTGGCTTTCAGCAATTCAGAATGAGTCCTCTTTCCTTTATTATGCGTAATGGAGTTTTAATGACGCTGTTGGTGAGGTTGGAGGAGAACAGAATTAAGTGCACACCTGAGGTGTATTGAGTGCTGGTTTACATAATGTATACCAAGGAGGCTTTAACTTCTTAATGAAGAAACATCCATTCATACCGGTGGCATTGTAAAACCTCGCATTAGAAAGTCGATTTTCTCCCCTGTTCTGAAACATTAGCCAGAAACTGAAGGAGTTAACATACGGTGAGATATTAATGTTTTCTACCCCTGCAGGGAAAATAGGAGATCTGCGAGAAGGAAAGATTCTTCCACAAATCACAGCTTCATTTCAACTATTCAGCCAAATATCCCTCTTAACAACTCATTTAGAATACCAACTCCTGAAATCTTATTTTCTTGAAACAAAAAAAGCCACCAGGGCTCAGAAAACAGCCACTTCTGGCACCTATTAAAGTCTGGCTTAATGGAAAAGTGTCAACTGGATATTTCATAAGTCAAACGTGCCTGAAGTAAATAGGTGCAGAGGGTAAGAGGTGCTAAAGAAAAGAATTTTTTATCAAAGTAATATTTCTCCCTTTTCTCCTTTCACTGAACTCCTGTCACATGATTTACTGCAGCCGTTTTCAAAGTCTTTGTGCCCAAAGCACACCAAGCCAGAAATCACGACACACCTGTATTCATACCTGCACAAAATAATCTGTCATCTGATATGTGAGGGAGAATTGGTCCAGCAAAACCATGTGGGTGGCAACCTAAAGAGGAAAAGGAGCTCACTATGAAGTGTTAAAAACTGTGGTGCCTGGTTCCAAAAGTGAGTCAGTCCCCAAAATATGAAACTTTACAGTGGAAATAAACATCTTTGCAGTTTGGATCCAAAAAGTGTGTTGGTAAAGTAGATAGTTTCACAACTCATCCACCTGGAATCAGGGACTCACTGCACTCCATTTTGATGAACTCTGACAAATTTATCTCTCTCTGCTAAGAACCAGCATGGCCATTTCATGGACTCACCATTATGTGGCCAGGAGTAGAATTCATTACGGACTACATGCCAGCACCTCAGGACTGCAGCAGTGATGCCTCATTGCCAGATACACTGAATGACTTCTGTGTACGCTTAAGGAACAAAAAAAGGTAACTGTGAGAAAAACCACCCCTCCTCTGGTCAGGGCCAACGTTGGGAAGACTTGGCATAAAGTTAATCCATAGAAAGCTGCTGGACCAGATAACATACCTGGCTGGGTGCTCTGGGAATGTGCTAACCAACTGGCAGATGGTCTGCTAGACATCCCTGAGCAGAGCAATGGTTCATACCTGCCTTAAAGGCAAAAGAATCATCCCTGTGCCCAAGAAGTCAACTGTGTCTTACCACAGCCATTATCAGCCTACAACACATATCATCAAGTAGTATGAAAGCTGGACCTGAGGCACATGAAGTCCTCTCTTCTGGAATAATTAGACCCTTTAGGTGGAGGTACAGAGCAGGTACATCAGACTGCTGTTCACAGACTTCCGCAAATCAGTCATCAACTGATTGAGAAGCTGAGCATACTGATCATGGACACCTCCTTTTGTAACAGTACCCTGCATGGTGTTCCACAAGGCTGTGTGGTCAGGCCACACCTGCTCACCCTGTTGACACATGACTGTACTGCCACAGAGCTACACAGCGCAAACTACATCATCAAGTTTAGAGATGACAACATTGGTATGGCTCAGTGACAGTGAGGAGTCTGCATACATAGAGGAGGTCAGCGGAGACAACAGACATGATTGTTGGGGGTCTGCTACTGAGACCAAGAGAAAAGTATCTGAGAGTGAACATGGAAGGTGACCTCATACAGGCACAACCCTGAAACAGTTCAGCAGCGTTTTCACTTTCTGTGAAGGCGAAAAGGCCAACCTTCATCCTGCTATTCTTACCACATTTTACCTGAGGACAGCTGAGCACATCCTCTGCTCATACGTCAGTGTATCATGTGGGAACTGCAACAAAACTGAACCAAAGTCTCTCCAGCATTTTGTAATGACAGCAGAGAAGATCACACATAGCAGATGTGTCTGCATGATAGACCTGCACAGCTTTTGTATGCACCTTGCTAGCTGCACCCTCCAATCCAAATATAGTAGCATGCTCAAACGCTACATCCAGATACACAGAAACAACTTTCCTGGATTTCCTTCACTGGATGATTAAGCATGCATGACACAGTATCCATGTGACCCCACGCCATTAGGGAACCACTAATTTACAGAATCTTTAAGATAAATAAAAATACTAAATACAATCACAAGCATGGTGTTATGGGAACATGGTGAAGGAGTCCTTGATCTTTCTCTTTCTAACTATAAAACTCTTCTGTTCTTAAGTTTTCATTCAACTTAGACACACAGGGCATCATCCAGATTAAAAAGCTCAATATTATTCAGGACTTAACATCTCAGACAGCCTCCAATTTCCTCATCAACTGGGATTTTATTTCCATATCAGACTTCAGGATGTCCCTACTGTGTTTTCCTCCCACCGGTAATTATTTGACTCCACTTTTAGTTTTGTTTTTCCTACATATTGCAGAAACATTTGCATAATGGCTCTGCATTAAAACCAGAAAAGTGTTGCGTTATACTTACACAGTTGCTTGACTACATTAAAGCAACCTTTCTGATGGTTTATTACAACAGTCGTAGCGTACTCAGTTTTATTTGAGTTCTGTGCGTAGCCGTGCTGTGACAGGTTTAAGATTTAGGCAGACTTTCTGCATCACATGGACAAAAATACTGAACTTTAAATGCAGTTTTTAACCAACATCAACATCAACAGTATGGATTTTCAGGGTGACAGCTGGGAACCATTGACAGTTCTCTATTGTGTGCTTATTATTAGTAACTTATTGTTCCCAGATGTTAGAGTGGCACAGTGGTGCAACACTTAGCAATGCTGCATCATCGTAAAATGTGTGTGGGCTTGAATTTGCTGTTTGAAAAGGTGTTTTATATGAAAAACTGATCTCCCTTAAAAAAGGACATACATCAGCTACCTGAAAGACCAACTTAACATTACGCTATTATTGCTAGCCATTGTTCTCTCTGCACTGTGTGCTGGTAGCATGTTTTTATCTGCATGTGAAATGCAGTGTGGTTTTGTCAGATGGTTCGATGTCTGTATTAGGAGGTTGGAAGGTGGAGGCAGTGTATCCAAGAAAACTTAGATGGCTGTGTTTTGATACTTTGATAGTTCCCATAGTTTTTCCCCACTTCCTAATTTGTTCCATTTTTCACTCACTGGTTGGAGTTATGGAAGTAAAACCTACTCAGCAAGGGTTAAGCTATAAAAACATCTTTTTAAGTTTAGGAAAAAGGTTGTGGTTAAACTTCAAACAACAGTAAATCTACTCCTTAACAACTAAGTTGCAAGTAATAGATGTGTCTCCCTCACTATAAGGGATCATACTCTCAAAGTCAGCCATGCTAGTGGCTTTTTGGATTGGTTTATTGGTGACAAACATCTGCAAATAGTAATTCTAACATTACATTTTTAGTTTGATGCATAAAGATGAACTAAAGAAAGGTTTAAGTTAAAAATTAAAAGTCATGTTTTTAAATTAGCAACTTGTTTGAGATGTTTCAGGTAGGAAAAACTTTTTAAACATGTATTACTTGATTTACTAGATGTAAATTATAGCTAAAAGTGATAAATCAAAACGACACGAACTTGCATCATTTCTCAAACATAAAAGAGAAAGGCATAAAATTAGCCGAGCACAGTGCTCACAGATACGCAGTTATATCAGTAAGCTATAGAAAAAGTTGTTACATACAAGTTACCATATATAAAGGGCATAAAAATGTCAAGTCCATTCTAAAAGAGATGAATAGGGGTAAGTTTAAGAAGCAGGCATAATGGAAAGTCATGCAAGTTTCCATTATATTCCATTGAAGCATTTTCAGATGTTGCTGTGTGCAGTATATAGTGTAATGTTCAGTATATAAATTAAAAATGATGAATATGTGATTGCACATTAACAGCTGTTCAATCAGTACAGACTGCAGGGGCATACATGGAATGTATTTTCCTTCCGTTAAGCTGGTTCTGATGCAGATCCAGTTCTGTCTTCATTAATTCTGAGGACGGCCCACATTTTAGCAGGTTAATACCAGACTGTCTTTTCTTTTTCATTTTGAAAAAAACAAAACAAGAAGTACTTAAATATTTAGGCTATATGTGGAAATATCACAGAATAAAGGAAGTCTAAAATATTACTTTTAGCGATCTTTGTAACTTCTGCCTATGAAAGGTCCTGTATGATGCTTACATGCTCTTCCTCCTGTGTGTGTGTGTGTGTGTGTGTTTGTGTGTGTGTGTGTGTGTGTGTGTGGGGGGGGGGGGGGGGTCATTTCCTAATAGGTAAGAGTTTTCCTCTTTACCACCACCAACACCACTTAAAGGGAACAGGATAAAAGCAGATGAAAAGCCACAGTGAGACCACAAACTCATTCAAGGAGTCATAACTCAATCAAATTTGAAAACAGAGACATGCATCATCAACACGCTTTTTCTATCCGTGTTGTTCAATATACACTATGCCCTTTGGGCATAGACATGGAAGCAATACCACTGCAAAATCCACCCACCCACCTACCCACCCATCCATCCATCCTCTTCTGTTTATCTAAAGTGGGGTTGCGGTGGAAATACCCTACGCAGGTTACTCCAGACATCTTTCTCCCCAGCCACACTTTTCAGTTCCTCCTTGGGGATCCCAGGCCAGAGAAGAAATATAATCTCTCCAGTGGTTTTCGGGTGTACCAAAACTCTGACCACTGCAAACGTAAATCAGTGTGTTGCTGCTGGTAACGCAGGACTCTTCTTCATGTGTGTTTTGTTCCAAAGCACTTTGGTCGGTGTCTTTGATGTCTTTCCTGTTCAGGGAAAAAGGTGCACTACATTAAGATCCTGTATCTTAATTAGGCAAAGACTTCACTGTACTACACTGTGTCTCCTCAAATAATATCAGCGCAGGCTGTATGATGAAATCAGGACACAGAATATAGATGTATTAAAAGTCAATGTTTGGCAGTGAGCACGTTATTTTTCTCTGCGTAAAAACTCGGGTTTTGGAAGGACATTTATTTTTTTTGAAAACCTCAGTGTGATTGATGAAACATCAAGGGGATAAATCCGTTACCGTTATCATTACCAACATGTCAGCTCGACTTTGAACACAACGCAGAGCAACCTGCCAAGGAGAAATGCTAATTATACTAATTACAAAACATAGATGTTATCCTCCGTGTGATGTGAACCACAAATGGATGTGGATGGAGGTGCCATTTTGGCATCAATAATCGCGTGTTACCATTTTACTGTGGATGAGTGCATTAAATGGAGAACTCTTTGAAGCTTCCTGGCTGTTTTGCAGCACTGAGGTCTCTTCCATAAAACCCATTAGCTTCTGTGTGATAGTGGACTGGGAGCCGCCGCCGCTTTCTCACGTTGACCCTGAATCCAGCCTGAGAGAGTCGAGGGCTTCAGATGAGGACAGTCGCTGAGCAGTAATTACATGACAACCTTTAAATAACTGCCGCCTATAGCTGTCATTTCATAATGTGTCTGTACCAGTTTGTCTGGCAGAATGTGACCACGAGTGAGTGTGGCTTGAACAGAGCAGAGCAGCAATTCATCACTGCAGTGTAGCAGGAAAAAAATACTCCATTAAGGCTGGAAGTCTACTTTCTAAATCTGCAGTTAGGTGGAAACTCTTTTTCTGCAAATTTGGTCATTTTCATGATATAGTGACTAGCAAGAGAAACACATTGTTCACTGCAACTATATCCTCCTAATTGGGCAATTTGACCTGTTTTTAAACTTGGGAAACACATTAACAGACAGACTATTTAGTTCAGTTCACTCTGTTAACTTTCTAAAAGTAATTCCAGTTTAGGTGGGCAAACATACCTGATCTAAATGTCTGCAAACTCTCCCTTCAAGGTCATGGCCGCTTCCAGGGTGGCTGCTTCTCAGGTTGGCCCCTGGTTGTCTGACCACCTGCAGGCCTGTGCAGACCAATCATCATTTTATGTGTAAGACTGACTCCACCATCATGGAGAGGCTAATCACTGGTGATGAGACCTGGATCTCCAGCTTAAGATGTAGAGAGCCAACACAAGTTTTAGTCCGAGGAGCCTGCAATGTTGAAGCCAGAAGAACGAGAACAAATCAGGGAGAACAAACTGAGGGAAACACCAGGTGCATTTTTATGTCGCCTGCCTATAGACAATGGATGTAAATTATCAGCTTTGCTAAAATACAGCAGTTTTACATTGAATGTATAAATGAATATGTATATAAACATCATTCGGGTAGCTTAGTTAGTGGCTTAGTACTGTTGCTTTAACGCATGAAGGTCCTTTTCTGCTGTTGTTTCTTCTGCTATTATCACACATTGGTTTTACCTCACTACCTGTCCAGACATCTGAACTCTACCAACCCTACCTGCCTAACCCCATGGCTACTTGTGCTGAAAAGCGTCTTATTTTAAAGAATTTTAATTTCAGTTTAAATAAAAGTTAAAAAACAAACCTGTCCCTAATCAGTCCCTACTGCATAAAGTGAAAAACTAAATAAAATGAGGCAATCTTCACTCACCACCTTCCCGGCTCGTAGTATTCACATTTGCCAACATGCAAATTCATCCAAAAGCATCTCCAACTCACGAATGCTCATATCAGAATACAGTTTCCATGGAGCAACATCAAATTGGTAGCTATTAAGGAAGGTGTGGCTTTATATGGCTATACACACAAACATCTCTCTCTCTCTCTCTCTCTCTCTCTCTCTCTCTCTCTCTATATATATATATATATATATATATATATATATATATATATATATATATATATATATATATTGTTGGGATTCAGAGATTCTTTTATTGCTACCATATAATTTGCCTTATGAAGAATGTATTAATAACATGTTTCACAGTATCATTTATCAGTAATATTTCCTACAGGGTTTATATTGCATTGAATATGTCTGTCTTCACATTGACCTTTCTATTTTTATAGGTTGAGTTCATTTTATACACAATGCATAAATGTGCTTGGTTAGAGTTGATGTTCCATTCTAGAAGGTTTTAAGCTTCACTGGTGAGAGTGTCCAGATGATACATGCTGAGGGGAGATGAGAACATAGCAGGTTAATTGCATGCACGCTTACGATACACATATTAATCTAGTAGCAGGTCTGAGCAAAGGCCTAAGCGTCTTCTGCTTCAGTTTGAGACTGGCTGCAAAGTACTCTACTTAGTGATTAATGACGAGGGTCCATTATTAGCTCTCAGAGATGCTAAGACCTGAAGTTATTACCCTAAAAGGCAAGTAATGTAGAAAAGAGAAGTTATATGTCGGTGTATGGTTATTAGAAGTGTACGTGATGTACCCTTGTCTGCACGGGTTGAACTTTTGCCCGTCTGTCACCATGTATTTTTGAACTGTATTGACGTAGGTGTGATATTTTATCCTATAAAACCAGAACCCAATGTAGTCTTGTCAGAGCAAAACAATCCGTATGCTGACGGTTGGTTGTTCTCCTGTGATAATAAAACTCATCGTTTGATTGCACTTTTCCGGAGCCTCCGTCATTTGTTGTCTGGTCTAAAGTTGATCGATCTCGCAACAATATATATATATATATATATATATATATATATATATATATATATATATATATATATATATATATAGCTTAGCTAGGCTGAAAAACAGCACAGAGGCACTAATCATGGCAGCACAGGAACAAGCTCTGAGCACAAGATCGATAGAGATTGGGGTCTATCACACCGGGCAAGACCCCAGGTGCAGGCTGTGTAAAGATGCCCCTGAGACAATCAAGCACATAACAGCAGGGTGCAAGTTGCTAGCAGGCAAGGCATACATGCAACGCCATAACCAAGTGGCCGACATAGTATGCAGAAACATCTGTACCGAATATGGCCTGAAAGTCCGTAGGCCAAAATGGGAGATGCCCTCAAGGGTGGTGAAGAATGACCGAGCTAAGATCTTGTGGGACTTCCAGATACAAACGGACAAAATGGTGGTGGCTAACCAACCGGACATAGTGGTGGTAGACAAACAGAAGACGACGGCTGTAACGATAGTTGTAGAGGTTCTGAATGACAGCAACATCAGGAAGAAGGAACACGAGAAGCTCAAGAAATACCAAGGGCTCAGAGAAGAGCTCAAGAAGATGTGGAGTGTAAAGGTAACGGTGGTCCCATTGTTAATTGGAGCACTAGTTGCAATGACTCCCAAGCTAGGTGAGGGGCTCCAGCAGATACCAGAAACAACATCGGAGATCTCTGTCCAGAAGAGCGCAGTCCTAGGAACAGCTAAGATACTGCGCAGGACCCTCAAGCTCCCAGGCCTCTGGTAGAGGACACAAACTTGAAGGATAGACCGCCCACAGGGGTGAGAGGGGAATTTATAGATAGATAGATAGATAGATAGATAGATAGATAGATAGATAGATAGATAGATAGATAGATAGATAGATAGATAGATAGATAGATAGATAGATAGATAGATAGATAGATAGATAAACAAAAATTGTCAACTGTTGACTAACAGTGACAAAGAGATCGAAACCAGGTGAATGCAAGTGTGTTCCATGTAAAAATCTAATCCTGAATTCAATTATACTCAACTAGGATGAACGGCCTAACCCTGAGGAGACCTCCATCTCTAGCTGGCTGAACTTCTTATCTGTGATTGGTGGTCAGACAATGACAACATCCCTGTTGTCATCCTTGCTGTTGATCAATGCCATAATTCCAGGCCAAATGACCTCAGCGAGGGCTGCCGTGCGAGGGCATAAGTCAGCCAGTCTTTGTTGAGCCGGCGTTCTAAAGTGGCTGTTTTCACCTCGTTGCAAAAGCAGCAGCAGCTGCCTCTGATGCTCTCCTCTGGCTCTGACACGGGCTGATTGGTGTGTCATTGAGCTCCCAGCTTTATTCGACTGTCCATCAAAGCTGAAAGCTGAAGGGTCCCTGTCTCTCTGGTTAAACTCAGCCCCCCAGGGCCTCCAAGCGCAAGGTCACTTGGCAAGTGATGTGCTGGTGACCTTGGTGGGATGGGGTATAATATGAATACAATCATGCTGAGTGGTGAAATAATGGTGCCGTAAATTCAATAAACAACCCGGTGGACCTGACATCACCTTCCTTTCATGACATCTTTTTCTGACAGGACAAAGTAATACAGCGCTCCCCGGAGAGTCCCTGAAAACAGTCAATTTCTCTGTACTAAATGTCAAGGCAGTCGTGCATGGAAATATGAAAATGGAAGAGTGGAGGAGGAGGCACTTAACGGTGAGGAGAGGACAGCAGCACCTGCTATCAGCAGGAATCCCGCTCTCTACCTGTCTGAACATCTGAACTCTGGAGGAAAAATACAGTTAACCAGAGAGAGAGAATGGAGGACGGGCCTCAGCAGAGTGAGAGAGAGAGAGCCTAGAAAAAAACAACACAATGAAGCTGGGAGCATTTTTAAACTCTGACTTTCATATGAGCTACAGATCAAAGAAAATCATTTGTTAATATTTCTGCCTTTTTTATGAAAAAACTAATAATAATTCTGTCAGCGGGATCCTCATTTACAGAACAGTTACTGAAGATGTCCTTTGGCATCAGTTTCTCAACTCATCACACAGACATTTAATCAAGAACCTTTGGTGTCACGTTTCAACTCACCAGCTACCTGTAGGAATATTTCAGCCCAAAGCACAACCTAAGCAAAGTGTGAGGTAGGTAGGTAGGTAGGTAGGTAGGTAGGTAGGTAGGTAGGTAGATAGATAGATAGATAGATAGATAGATAGATAGATAGATAGATAGATAGATAGATAGATAGATAGATAGATAGATAGATAGATAGATAGATAGATCTAAAAGCAAGGTTAAGCAAATGTCACCATTTTGTAAAAATTGCATCACCAGGATGTAACAGGACATATCTTCTTAACAGCTATACCCACAGCAAGGACACAGTCATGGCTCCTCCTACCTGAGCCCCACCTGAGCACTGAGCAAACACCATGATAACTGATGTAGGCCAAATGATAAGTACACTTAGATGGATCTTTGCTCAGATACCCAGTAGATATGTCCCAGAAACCTCTACTGTGCTCATGGTAAATGGCCTGTATTTGCATAACGCTTTACTAGTCCCTAAGGACCCCAAAGCTTTACACATCCAGTCATCCACCCATTCACACACTGGTGATGGCAAGCTACATTGTAGCCACAGCTGCCCTGGGGCGCACTGACAGAGGCGAGGCTGCCGGACACTGGCGCCACCGGGCCCTCTGACCACCACCAGTAGGCAACGGGTGAAGTGTCTTTCCCAAGGACACAACGACCGAGACTGTCGGAGCCGATGCTCAAACCAGCAACCTTCTGATTACAAGACGAACTCCCAACTCTTGAGCCACGATCGCCCCGCATCAACTGGCTCAGTTGTTTCACGGTTCAGCTGTTGATTTGCATCTTGAGAGGAGGGTTGAGTTTTCCATTATATTTTTATTTAAGATTCATTGAATCTCTCTCTCTTATATTTAGTAAAGCTAAACAGCTATAGAAAACAAAGCAAACTGAAGCTCTCAGAGGTTACAGTACCTCAACTCTTACAAGTTTTTGAGTGGATCTCATTGCACTTGCAGACAGAAATGTTGTGTCAGTCAGCTCCTGATTCACAGATCTGGTAGTGACAGTTGAGCCAGTTACTGGGTGTTAATACCAAAAATAGCACTGGACTGCATTAGTTGGAGCAAACAACGTTTTCCTTTTTTGTAATTTACTCTTCTGACCTTTTCTGGATAAATATATGTATAAGAGGGATGTTTTGTTTCTCCATACTGCTGTTATGTATCTGCATACAGCCTAATGCTGATAATGACTTTGACCTGAGTGAAAAGATAAAACTGTGGTACACGTGACTGCTTTTATAAGTTGTAAAAGCAGTTCTAAAAATAAGACAACTGTTTGCCTAACACAGTTAGTATAACACACTGACATTTAGACCGTATCTGCAGTGTGATTGAAGTTTAGATGAGCTTTAAACTGCATCCAGTTTATCGCTTTTTTCTTCTCTTAATTTGAAGCGCGGTGAAAATACAGGTAGGCCTTTTTATCCTCAGTCATGTTCAGGCTGTATTGAAGCTGTTCAGTTTCCCCTCCTCCTGCAGGTGAGCGGGGTCCTCAGCTCGGCCATAAACCTCTCAGCAGCTGCTCACAGAGAGCCATTCTGCTCTGATGGACGTCGCATCTGATGAAGGTAAAGCTGCACTGATGCCCTGAAAGGACAGTTCCATCATGATTACATTTACATTTAAAGGGTCACTTAACCCAAATCACACAGTATCTATTAAACTGTGTACGCATTGTCATTTCTGTTCATGCAGATGGTTTGAGTTTGCAGCACTTAAACTCCAGTAAAATAAAGGTGAACAAATTATCACAATGAAGTTGATAAAGTGACATTTTAAATTGTTAACATCATTACGTCTGAAAAAAAAAAAAAATCACGTGTCAATTTGGACTTGGCATCGTTACCGAAACATTTTGGCATCATCCTGAAATAGTTTGGTTTCTCACCTTGTGCCTCAAACTAGAAACAGAAGTTGTCTTTCTTTCTTATCAAACTCTGCAGACGTTCATGTGGAGAGTAACAGAACATTAAATTTAGGCTCACGAGTCACTCACTAGATTCCACCTTTATACCAGCTTTATAATGTCTGGTTTGGGTAATTGGCTGTGGAAGCTCATGAAATATCAGGTTATATCATGCTGAATTTTAGTTGGCTCCAACAGCTTAGCTGATCTCAGCCTGTACACAAAGAAAATCTACTGGAGCTCACAACAAAAATCACTGTGAGTTATTTCTGAGTGATTATTTTCCACACGCTGCACCACTACAAACAATCAGACTTCCCCCACCTGCTGAATCCCACTTCAACCCCTGAATATTCTTATTTTTGTGTTGAGCTGTGGAGCCAGAGTCACCCATCTACAATGCAGGCAACAGGAAATAGAGCTATTTAGGTTTTTGCGTTGTTTTTCCTCTCCTTGTGTTCCACCTAACAGATGTTCACGATGAGTGAATTCACTAGAATTAGGATTTAAGTTCAAATACAGTTTGTAGACCGTTAATATTAATTTGTTATTAATGAGGTTTTTTGTAGCCCAAGTATCTGTGCTTAAACAACTACAAGGGGAGTAAATGAGGAATAGCAGTAACACTAAGATGGTCCAAAGGTGCCTGAGAAGATAATGCTGAGTACGAAATGAGCCAAATGTAAATCAGGTGAGTTTTTTTTATCTTGTGGAACTTTAACACACCTCACAGAGGTGAAAAACTGTGAAAAGGCAGAAACTGTCACCCTAAAAGTGTCTGTTAAACAGTAAAATATGATTAAATTAATGTACAGACTTCATAAATTCAAAATGATGAAGCCAGGCTTTACGCAGTCACGCAGGAACTGAAAAAACTAAAAGACACACTCCTGCTCGTTTTACCAACTTGACTGTTTTCTATGTAGATTTGTGAGATTAACTGTAAAGATTTCGCTGTAGTGGACTCGGTGAGGAGAGGAGAGTAGTAATGTAGAACACGAGCTCAGTTGAGTAGCTGACCTTGTTAACCTCTCTTCCGACTGTATGTTTTGACATATCTGCTGTATGTTTGCATGTATCTGTGACGGGAGCGTTTCTTTTAGGACCTTCCCAGCATTCTCCGATTTCCCATCGCCACATTAATCCTCATGTTTTCTTGTGTAGAGCTGCAGGCCGACTCTCTGCAGCCCCTCTGCCCTCGCTCCCCCCCCCCTCCCCCAGGGGACGCTCCTCCGCTGCGTCCAGACTTGTCAGAGCAGATTCTCGTCAAATTACCGATGTCCTGCATCGGGGTAATTGCTTGCCAAACCCACTCCACTGATGCAAATTTAAGGGGTCGCCTGTGATGGAGATAATGCCAAATTGGTTTTGAGATTTTGAGATGTCTACTCAGCATGGGTAGATAGATATGTGAGACCTTAAATGAAAAAAAAGGAAGATATGGAATAAGGCTGTGTGCGGGGAATGCTGATTTGGCATTACTCGACATTGGAGAAGACTGATAGATTTCTCCTGCCTGCAGCGTGCTTCTCACACAGAAAATAATTGTAAAGTATATCTGGAGGGCTTATAGTGCGGCATAACAGACTCATACACTGCAGTCATAACACCTCCTCTCTTGTCCCGTAATGTCCAATTGCCTCGGCTAAGTAGCCATTAATTGCGGTGGGGCTGATGGCCGGAGTCCAGCTCGAGTGTTGTGTGGCCCGACTGTTAATGATGCAGAGAAAGCGGCTCAAACTGGCGTCTCAGCCTCCGTGGATGGCTGAGCTGCCCCGGGCCTCTGTGATGCTGATGTCACCTGATGGGAGAGGCTCTCTGGCGCTAGTGAAGCACTCGATTGGCTCAGCCATGGGGACATATCAAACTATGCAGCTCATTCCACGAGGATTAAACTCTGGAGACTTAAGAAGTTAAGCTGAGAGTCCTCTGGGGAAGAACCCTCACATGTCTGCTGGTGGAGGATTTTAAACTCAGACTGGGCTAAGTTGGTAGTTGTGGTGGATTTGGTAGTGAAGAGGGGCTGAAGAGGCTGTTCATGGGTAAAATGGTAATGACAGTTAAGGAGTGGTAATTAATGGAGTTAGGAGGAAAGCCCCCTCATGGGATTGGAGAGCAGGAGGCCCAAGGGCGAACAGAGACTGAACCATTTAAGCAACAATCCATCGAGTGACATCAACAAGGCTGAACAACTGAACTAAGTGTGCAGTCTATTGTCTCAGAGTTTTTGCATGTATAAAAATGGCTGTAAATCCTAAACAGTGAATGCAGACTGCTTTAAAAACTCCTGGAATTAAAGCTTTGCACTTCAATCGCATCTTGACTGTTTGATTTAAAATCTGGTGTACAGAGGCAAGACTATGAAAAACATGCTGTACTACAAAAAGTTCTGGACCTTAAAGGAGAAATACACAATTTTCTGATATAGCTTTAGCATTTTCACATTCCCATCAATTCAGTTCAGTTTTGTTTATACAGTGCCACATCACAACCATTGATTAAAGGTGCTTTATACTGTAAAGATGCTAAAATAATACAGAGAAAACACCAACAATCAGAGACCCTCCCTGTGAGCAAGGCGACAGCGAAAAGGAAAAACTATGGGTTACTGTGGAAATCTGCAAGCAACCAAAGTGGTCATGAGGTTTTTGGTGCAGCGCTATGTACCAAACATCCACACAGGCACGCACAAACACTCACCAGTCAGTCAGGGAATACACCTTTTTGCCTAGCAACCAGTGGTTGCCATGCTGTAACTGATCACTCTTTAGTGTGATTTGCTAATAATGACATGCTAATATTAGCATGTAACTGATATTAGCACTGCAGTTCACATTCCATTTGCCTTGTTTACGAATAACTTCTTGCATTTATCATGTAACATTCCCCGGTGTCCAATATCTTAAAGTCAAAATGCTAACATTACTTTAGCAGTATAACAAAGTGGACTAAATGGCAGCTGTGGATCTGCATGAAGAAAGGGCAGCTTGTGTAAATGCCTAAAGGTCACTAGCACTACAAAATTGCAGAGATTTTTAGC
This sequence comes from Copadichromis virginalis, assembly GCF_057382275.1. NCBI lineage: Eukaryota > Metazoa > Chordata > Actinopteri > Cichliformes > Cichlidae > Copadichromis > Copadichromis virginalis. The sequence continues at coordinate 12,009,252 of NC_140619.1, read as the reverse complement.
TAATTAAACAAACACCAGTTTTCTTCTTTGCTAGCAGCTGCATTCCCTAATTATCTAATGAGTGGGCCTGCGATGAGAGGAAAGGTGAGCTCCTCAGCTCTGTCACACCTCACATGCTGCCACCAGTCAAAGGCCAATGAGCTCTGGATGTTTGTGTGAGGCAACATTTCAGAGGCTAATGAAATATTTTGTCATCCGGCATCGTCCCCCTGGTCTTCCCATCATACCTTTGTCACTTCGCTTCCTTTTCCTTCACAGCGAATGCTCAACATCGTCACTGCGGGACTTAACAAGCCTGGCAAATAATTAAAATTCAACCAAATGATGAAATAGTTGCAACAAAGCGTCCTTGAAGGGTCGGCAGGGCCCGTTCTGAAAGCAGCAAGGGGGTGGGGGAAAGAAAGCAGTGCTCTTTTTTTTCTCTTCACAGAGAATAATGTTAAGCTGCTGCTCCCAGCTTAAGGGCCTCTTAAATTGGAAAGGCACTGGCCTATAGAGACATGTACCTGTCAAACAAATACCACACGCCTCTGATTCTCTCTCTCCTCTTTCTCTCCGGCTTCATTTTAAACTCTCAGATGGTATTCAAGTCAGACGCGGGGTGCCGTAGAGATTGTTGGGTTTGAGAACAGAGATGGGGATTCGCCTCTTAGAGGTATCACAGCGACACTGCTGTCGGAGGAATTAAGAGGTGAACTCGGCGGCCCTCCGGTGATCCGCTGAGAAGATGTTTCTCACGGCCCAAAGGAAGCTCGTCGAGTCAAAATGTACGATGGCGGCATGGTACGGTTAAAGTGTGACAATGAACACCTTAAAATCTGAAAGGAGAATTTTTTAAAAAAAATTGTTGGGTTTTTTTTGGTTTTGGTTTGTTCATTGTAAAGGTTAGGAATCAAAGGAATTTCAGGGTGGCGAACACATCCAAATTCAGTTTGCACTAATATCTTGGAGGTTTTCTGTGTCTTTGCTTACTACATAAATCTCAAAGCTGGCCTCCTTTGTGTCGATGAAAGCCTCACTGAAAATATAAAGATAAGCTCTGGCAGACTTGGTTCTATGGTGGGCTTTAAAGGGTTAAGCTTCAGTGTGAGTGGATCTGACTGAGAAACTGAGGGACACTGAATGTTCAAAGGGTATCGGCTGGTCAGTCACAAGGCCTGCTTTATTCTCTCTTAACTTAAAATCATAAGATTTTATGTTAAATAAGATGAGAAACTGACCATTTGATGTCTTTTTTATCCAGATGATTTAGCTTCATTTATCATTTAGATTTTTTTTAATGGTTTTTGAGCCCACCAACAAAAAATGATTGTTAATTTTTTTTTCATGTCTGAGCTCAAACTTCATATCCTGAATGGCTGTTATGAGGAGCAAATTAGCTATAGAGACCAAACAGTTTAATATGTACCATGTTATTGCTGCTGGCTACAGGCACTGACTCACTTTTGGAGCCTCTAGTGGACATTAGATGAACTGCAGATTTGAGTTGGTAGGAACCATTCTAGGAGGAGTTGGTTAGGGTACAACCAGATACTCCATTAAGATGGGAGTCACTAAAGCTTTCGAGTCTTCACTGTTTTTACTGTTGTCTGTTACAATATTAAGGATTTGTTTTATGAGCACTTTCTGAATCCATATGCATCGTCTCCCCTGTCTCCTCTACTCTCTTCTCTCTTTCCTCTGCTGGCTGTCAGTCTGACCGAGCATCACGGTTGAAACTGGCTTCCTTCCCTGTGCCAGGGGAATTGATCTGTTTGGTCCCCTGACACTCCCTGTTAGCATTGATTAACCAGTGAGTCACGCTACCTCTGCAAAGACAACGTTTGAAGCTTTCATTTTTTCCCTTAATTATTTAGAGTCACAGCGAGGTGCGCGCTCATCCCAACCTCATACATCATGCAAAATACTCTGACTGACATCCACACTGCTTTCAGGCGTTTTTCCTGTAAACCGGGAGTGTTTGTTTTAGTCGTGAGCTCTGGGGCAGGAGGTGCAGTTAGCGTATGCTGTGATGGGAAGCTGAGAGCTGAATTACCACTAATGGCTGCGGCTGAGCAGAGTGAGGGATGATTTTATGGATGAAGTCATGTATTTTTCCTCAGATTTAAAGGTCTCTCTGAGAGGCCCGTTAGCATTCACGGCTGCATTCACTAGGCTGTTGTGCTCCCATCATCCAACTCCGGCTCAGTCTATTTCTGCAGTGATAAAACAGCAGAGTGATTAAAATGCTGTGATAAAAGCAGCGAGAACAAGAATGCTGCAGTAGAGGATGTTTATGTGACCACTGAGCATGTCAGAGGAACAGAGATTTATTAATGGCTCAGGTGTGTGTGGAGGAAAGGCTAACCTTTCACTCGCAGATGTTTCACCAATGCTAGATATTTTTTGTCACAGACAGGATTCGGCTTAATGGAATGCTCATATTTCAGAGTTTTCAAAAAATTAAAAAGGACTCAAAGAGTTTGTCCTGCATTTGTGTCGTGTTGTTAGGGTCAGCTCTACGCTGTCACAGAGACTCAGCTCATTAGTCAAATCTGTAATTTGTCAGGATCAGTGGTACTTACCACAACAACATTTGCATTTTAATGTTGCCTGCACGCATGCAAACAGTTTCACGTGAATCTTCTTATGTTAACCCAATGTGCTAATAACACTGACAGTTGTGAATTTTTCAGGGTTTTAGTGGAGAGTTTGATGATTTTGTCGACATAACGATGAAATGCAAGAGACAAAGAAGCCATAAAGTATATTAAAAGACTTATCTGATTTCCTTTGCACATCATATGAGAGTTTATTCACTGCAAATCAGAGAGTGTGATTTTTAGTCCTAGCATTAGCTAGCATAATGTTAGCTTCTAGCAAGCTATTTAGCTGACTTGCTGTCAACCATCCAAGGATGGGAAGGTTGCATGCCTCATCTCCTGAAAATCAATAATTATGAAAATATTGGCAATAAATTAGGATATTTCTATATGTCTTCTTCTGTAGAAGTGATGGAGGAGACAGAAAAAGAGGAGGAGGAGAAGGAGATAATAAGAAAACAATATTGAGGAAGAGATAATGAAAAGATATACGATACAAACCTTAAATAGCCATACATAGTTTAAAAGAGCTACTTGTGATCTTTAAATGAAAACTAACTTATAACACACTTCATGGCAGCTTTTAGGTATATTTAGGTGTTTACATTCTGATTTCCCTTTTCTTTCTTGAATTGAAGTAATCACCTCGTGACAAATACTGTGACAAATACATCCTGTGCAATCGTGTTTGTGTAATAAGGTTTTTTTAATTGTTACTGAATGACTGTGTTCTCCTATTTTTTTATACTATTCTTTTGTAATTATATTTAAACTGTTTTTCTCTTGACACCACAGGGACTGCACTTAATTTCGCTATGTTACAATGACAACAAAGATATTCTGATTCTACTTCTGACTATTTGAGGATTGATGTTGGAGTATAAAGAGTTACAAAAGAAAACAAAGAAATGTAAAATAAAATAACTCAATGACTAAAGCACAACAACAACAACAAATAAATACAGGTATGAAGGGATGAGGTGGGAAGAGTTTCTGTGTTCATCTTTGTGGCAGCGAAGCTGAAACAATGAGATTCTTTTTTTGCATTTTATTATGTTGGGATTTGTATTTAATTGTGATAGAATGAAACAGACATTAGAGAAAGTGTTGCTGCCTGTTCAGTGAATGGTGCAGAGGGTTGTCGGTATTATCCATTTGTTGTCCGTAGCAACAGTTGTTTGGATGACCTGTGCCTCTGTTGATGTAGGAATCCAAACAGAGAACTGAATGAAACATCAATGACCAAGCAGAACTCCCTGGGCAACAGCTGGCAGTTCAATATTCAGGCCACAGAAAGATTTCTTCACAGCAACATTTTGTGGATTCCACCTCTTTGCATTACCAGTCTGTGTAATCCCTCCATATTTGTTCTTACCGCACATTTTTATGAAATGTCACCAAAGGGAAAGGTACAATAGTCTTGAATTTCCTTCATTTGTACATAATCTGTCCAGAGACTTTCTAAAGTCTTTAGGGATGATTTCATAACCTTTCTCAGCTTAATAAGTCGCAAAAAAACTGAGGTTCTCAGAAACCTTATTGTAACCTTGTTGTTAAGCTGTCTTAGATCCATAACATTTAAAACAGTGTGCCGTCTCACACCGGATTCTCAGTCACCTGACTGAAAACAGCTGCCCCATCTTTAAATTACCTGCAAATCCAAGAGGTTTACATACTTTTACCCTTCATAAATGTTGGACTATTTTCCTCTATAATTAACAAAGGAAGTAATCTTTTTGTTCTAGTTGTTAGATTGGATTCTCTGTATGTAAGACTTGTACATAAATCTGCAGAGTTTCACACCACACTCTTACAGAATCATAGAAAACTCTTCAGACTTGACAAACTTTGGACCAGCACACATATGAAAACTCTGCATGACCCGCCGTTGTTTGTTGCTGGAATATTTCTAAGAAACTGTCCTGAGTTGCCAGAGGCCTCTTGTTGCCTTTCGTCTCAGAACATCTTCCTGCTTCCAGCAGCGTCTTAGAGAGCGCAGTCAAACTTTTGTGTGAAGCCTAGGGGACGGAGCCGGAGCACGAGCCGCCCTTCCTCATTTAATTGGCGCCTCTATCTGCTTGTTAGTTCACAACACTTTAATTTGACAGCGGCGTTAAGGATGGGCCCCTCTGTACTAGAAGAAAACTTGATAATGCTGTCAGTAACTAATTAGCGGTTATGGCATCTGTCAGGAAATTGTGTGTAGGGGCAATTAAAAATGATGCACTATTAGTTTTCGCCAACCTCACTGACCCAGTTAGCGTGGGCGGTCAGGATGGGTGGGGCAAAGTGGGCACGCACAGGAGCTCTTCGAGGTTATATCTGGAACAATTGTTTTCTGGGTTGCTCTGACTTTACGTTTGATGTTTTTATTTCCTCGTGCTCAGACATATCATTTAAACAGGACGCATGCAGCATGCTCTCATCAGAGGCCGACCTTCAGTATACTGCGTGCTGTCAGGAGCTTTGCTTCTGCTGAGTCTGCGAGCTGCTCCCAACAGCTACAGAAATAATAAATGTCAGACTTTTAAGGGTCCTGTCCACATGCCACTTAAAACAGGAAGTCGGTCCAACAAACCACCGTAGAATCCAGCGACCAGTTCTCAAATCTGACCGACAAGTGAAAGCAACAGTGGATCATCGGCTCGAGAGTGAAGATGCTGTAGTCGGACCCTCTTACCAGCGTTTTAATAATCAATAGCAAGTCACCTCACCTTGATATCAATAGTTATGATCCCACAGGATGAATTCTAATGATTTTAGGGAACTTGTGACCTTTCCTCAAGTGCCACCATCAAAGCAGCACAAATAAAATTGAACAACTCAGATGTTTTTTTAGTGAATGATTGGTAAATTGAGATTTCAATGAGCCTGTGACCTCTACTGGGGCTTTCATGTAGAAATATTAATGTAAGGATTTTAGTGATTCTGAGTGTCTCCTGAGATTAGCATAGATCCCACACGTGTATATCAGTGTCCCCAGATGAGGATTTCTAATGATGTTTTTTATTCTTCAGCATTACAAATCAGGCTATAAGTTCTACGGCTATCCTCATGGGATAAAGCAGTTTGACATCATTCACCTTTCTTTTAGACCTGCCATCGATTTCATCTTAATAAATTTAGCTTTAATGATGTATGGTACGCATGCATTTTAGTTCAATGTAATAGTTTATGTATCCAGCGATGCGCCATCATCAGATCAAAACTTTGGTTTATTAACAGATACCAGCAAAAAACATGCCATTTCTGGAAGCTAACAACATTAGCAACAATGCTATCACACTACAGCTGTGTCCAAATTCATGGGCTGTATCCTCCTGAGGATCCTCGCGGTCTATGTGGCCCGGGTCCTCAGAATGTCGGATAGGCCGGAAGTAAACGGCTGGGGAAATTGGACTAGCCTTCTGATTAGCTTCACCGCTGTCTTGGTGGAGTTTAATAAACTCGTCCATCTGCTCCTTGCTATCTAAAATATAACAGGACACTGGCATAAATTCTCGACCATCTCACGCTTCTGTTTAATCAGTTTTCTGTTTGACGTTTATTCAGCTGTGTGAAAACCAAGGAGGAACCCACCCGGGGGATTTATAAAGTTTTATTTTATCTAATCTAATCTAATAACTTTAATCTCAGCCAAACCGATTTACTCACGAACAAATAAAACACTGAAAAAAGCCAAACAATAACATTTTTAGGTTATCTAAGCAACTTATATATTACGTTTAACCTGAGCAGCAAAAGTCCGCTGATCTGAAAATGATGTGCCGGGAGTTGTGTCGTTCTCGGTGGCTTCAGTGACCCTCAAGCTCCCGGCTAGCTATCGAGCTGGTGGGTAGCAGACGTCTCTGAAAACGTAGAAGAACTTTTGGAAATATGCGATATCTTGATAAACCGGGCAGATATTTGAAGTTTACACAGCTACTTTCTCGCCTGAAAATATGTTAAAAGTTTATTTTGTGACCCAGAAAGATTAATAACAGTAATTGTAAAACTTAGTAGCGGCCGCCATTGCCGGAAACTGGAATATGGTGGGCCACGAAGGACACACCTGACCCATCCTTCAAATTTGGGGAAAAGGAGGACACATTTGTCGGCTGCATTCGGAGGAGTCGAATTTGGACAGCCTTCGTCGAGTCGCTGTGACGTAATTGGTCTACAAATGCGTCCTCAGGAGGATGCAGCCCATAAATTTGGACACAGCTTACAAATGTGTTTTAAGTTTGTAGGCAAGCCAACATGCTACTTATAGTGCCAGAGTATAAGCTGGGGGGGGGGGAACCACACTGGGCTCTATTGCAGAACTAACACAGAGAGACAGGTTAACTGTTTCTAAATTGTCTAACCACACAAACTGCGTGTCTTTGGACTGTGGGAGGAGACCAGAGAGGACATGCAAACTCCACACCGAAAGGCCCCGTCCAGCTGGTGGATTTGAACTCAGAACCTTCTTGCTGTGAGGTAATATATATCAGATATCTAAAGTCTGAAATAGCATCTATGTTCTTTAAAATGTCGTCACTTCATCTATTAGTTGTATTGATGAAGTTTATGCATTCATTTCATCTGGATCTAGCATTAAAGAACGGATTCAAATTTATTTCAAATTCAAACTGACTAAAAAAGTCAGAGAATTTAAACCCCAGACTGAAGAGTATTTAAACCAGTCTACATGATGTCGTTGAAGTAGAATACACTTCCTTTACTCTCTGAAACATCATTTGAAAAACTCCAACTGTCACTTAATATTTTTTGAGAGCACGAAGGGGACTTTAATTCCAAAACCTGAAAGCCTAAAGTAACACCTCCCACTTCACACCTCCATTAAAAACCAGAGTGTGTCTCGTGTTTTATTTCCTGGTGTGTAGAGAGCATTATCGCCTCACGGAGCTGCCAGCGTAGCTGCAAGAGCTAAACTCTGATGCTTGATCATTAAAAACAATTAAAAGAATCCCGAGAATTGCCTTCCTAAAAGCTCATCATAGCTGTATGAAACCAGTTTTCCTGTCAGTGGTTAGTCATGTGATTCCTTCTCTGCTGACAGCCATCTTCTGTCGGCTCCTCCTCTCTTCACTTGCTTGGGCTTTTGTTTGTTTGTTTGTTTGCTAATTACTTTTTTTGACACCTGTGCCAACTCTGCACTGGTGTGAAAAAGCAGCTCTGCACATGCCTGACACTCAGCTGCACTCAGACACACACACACCCTACCTCTCACTTCCACTGTATCTTTAATACACAGACACACACACAGACACAGATCCCCTTGTGTGCAATTACCTCTTCTTTACCTGCACGCCTTCAAAAACAGCTAGCGTGCAGAGTGCAGCAAACAGTAAACAAAACACACAAACACATGCGTGTATTTATATATTTATATTGAACTTAAATCCCTCAGCTGTTGGATGGCACGGTGTTGGCAGCATTGGAGATATACAGTCTGTAGTTTTCTCTAGTGAAGTGACCCACCCATCCATAAAGCAGCCCATCATAACACATGCCAGCTTATCACAGAGAAGCCACACTGCTGTCAATAAAACAAAGTCTGTGCAAGACTTCAGACAAGCGGCGTCACATGACACGTCAGGTGCCTCCCCACCGAGCCCGGCTGTGACAGATGGGTACAACATGTGTTTTTGGAAGCAGAAGCAAAGTAAAAAAAGAAAAAAAAATCCCTGCTGGTTGTTTTTAGACAGCGGTGTCCCTGGCGGGCTCCTCCCCTTCCTTCGCTTCTCTCCTCCTGCAGCCAGCTGAGTGATGAGCTCACCAGCGTCGCAGATGGAGGCGTGCATGAGAACAGGTTACAGGGAAGATGTGGTGATCTGAGGAGGGACTGTGCTTGTGTGACTACTTGAGTTGATTCAGCTGCCTCTCTGCAAAGTGGTGCCTTCAGGGACTGTCAGCCCGGCTGGATATGATAATTCATAATCATCCAGGTCTCACAGCAGCAGCATATTATCCTGGGATTGGTGGCGGTAAGTGTAGCAGCAGCTGAGTGTAGTAGCGCTGAGAACCGAGGTGAAGTAACGCTGACCTGTGCAGAGCTGAACTGCTTCAAAATCCAATTCTTTTGTTCAACTTTTATCATAATGAAAATCTAAGTTTTCCAACTCCAGAGTACATTTGAATAAAAACATAGCAAAACAACATTAAGTATCCAAGAAGAATAAGTTATTACATTTTTATAATTGTTACCAGTGAATTAAAAACTAAATTATGTGAAATATACTCACATTAAGATCCAGTATATCGAGCTCTTATAATTTTCTCAATTTTTAGGCTCATATTAGGAGAAGCAAAGCTCAAAAACACTGAATCCAAAGTGAGATTTGAAGCAAAGCTTCAAGGCTCTGACCTCAAACCTCATTAACCGGATTGGCAAATGCTCCCCATGTACACTACACTGAGCTCTTTCACACTTTGTTTTCTGCTTTTCTTCATTTTTAAGTCCAGTTTGATCAGCACTTCATTCAGACTGAACCACAACAGTAGTCAAACATGTCAAAGCCTCGAGTCTTGTTTGTCAGGTCAAAATAGCTACAAAAAAGTGCCGAACCTGACTGTGAAACTGAGGAACACTCATGCTGCAGAGAGCTGTCAACCACAAAGTGAATCATCCTTTTTCACCTTTAAAAGGGACTATTTATAAAATGGGCATCACATCTTACTTACTAAAACTTGAAAATAGAAATTTTAGCCTTTATACATTAGCTTTTTTATATTCTGTTCTTTGAGATGAGAACCAGACACATAGTGCATTACAAAGGTATTAAAACTGGTCAGAAGGTCACAAATTAAGAGATCAGCTGCCTCATTCTTTTTTACAGTCCAACTTTTTGTGCAAATGGGAGCAGTCACCCCCTGCTGGCCATAAGAAAAAAATGCAATTCCACAAAGACTTTACTTTCTGAAACTACATCCATCTTTTAGATACAGTTTTTGGTGTCTAATCAGTGAGTCCAGCAACCCCAAATTCACTAAACACATGACCAGACACAGGAAGTGGAATCACGTGGGCACCTTTCTGTTTATGCTGCATGATTTCCGGGATGCTCATTCAGACATGAAGCCGACACTTTTGGATGCTGTCAGATTAACGATGACGAATGAATGTCTGAGAGCGGCTTTGGTTTTACTGTAATATGTTAAAAGCTAAGAGACATGTTTCCATGGTAATAGTCAGTGACAGCTGCTGAACAGTGGTACTAAAATGACAAGAAGAGGCTCATAATTTGGGTAATAATGTTGTAAAGGATATTTTAGAAGCGAGAAAGGACGTACAGTACTGACCTCAGCAGCTCAGTTCAGTGCAGACAACATGAAATCCTCTGCATCTCTTATATGTCTCTCATATATGGCCAAAGTTTCAAATGATAAGGCTTCACATCACTTTAAATGCTCTGCTTCACTTTTTTGTGAGTGTGTCAGAGTCATCATCTCAGACCAGCTTCTGATGGAGCACCAAACGTTTTCTTTTCTGAAAGAAAAGCCTAGCAACAGAAAACATGTTTTGGTGCACAGATGGATTAAAATAAAGATCAGCTACACTGAGGATGTGACCCTTCAGAGGTTCAATGAGGAAACAGAGGTGACTGTGGCTGATAACCTCCAGGCCACGACAGGAAGTCTTTTTCCAGGAACAGAAAATGACGGGGACTGATTTAAAAAAAAAAAAAAAAAAGCCTGGCTGACCAAGATGAAGTTGCCTGGGGACAGAGTGGAAGAGAAAAAGAGATGAAGGGAGGGCAAGTGAGATACATTTATATTATGTGATTAAAGGGAAGGGGAGGCTGGTCACCCAGCGACAGACACAGTGATGTAGTGGGAGTTGAGCGGAGGCTCTATACTCTCTAATTGACCCCAGTTAGGATCCACACACCCTTTCCCTGGCTCACAAAGAGCGCCTAATTGCTGCAGCTGATTGGGTCCTGATAGAATTACGTCTGTCAGTGAAGGTCATTAGGCTCAGATTCATCTTCCATCTCGGGGATGAGCAAAGCCACCCTCCTTATTCCACATGCTGTCTTAACGAGCTCACCGCGGGCTCTTTTATCAGGGAGAAAATCCCAGATAAAGCAAGAAGCCGTCCAACTCGCAGATACACGGATCGATATTTGTGAGCGTGAACAACTTTGGTTCCCCCTCGAGGTGAATTCATACCGAGCGGTGACAGAGGCTTTAATCTGGGAAGTTGAGCTGAAGCTTCCCGCACCCCAGAACAGGAAGTGGACCTCTCAGACGACCATAGGGTCTCGCCCAACCTCCCACGTTTCCCACGTCGGTGAACAATAAGAGTCGCAGTATTGCGCTGCGTGAGAAGGATGCAGAGCAAACTGCAGTTGATATCAACCGTTGCAGACACTCAGCTGTCAAAATGAGCTCGTCAAAGAATAGTAGTGAACAACATTAATGTATCAGACAAAAATCTTCAGATCAACATTCAGATTAAGGGGGTTGGTGATGTGATTCTGGAGCAACATCTTCCCCAAATGCAATGAAAGATGCAATAACCTAACTGGCCTAGCTGAGCCATGGTGATGGAAAAATCTGCTAATGTATCAAGGCTATTTATTTTTATCAAAGAGTAAGAAAGATATTTACTGTTTGAAAAAGTAGTTTGAAACAGGATTAAAGATTCTCAGGCCCAGACCGATTTAACAATTCAAACTAAACTGAGGGGTGCAGTTTCTCTCCAGTGCATTCCTCCTGCTCCAGTTAAACGTTTGTAATCATGCACAAACACGCACAGCTCCTATGATCACTGTCAGATACTACTGAGAAGACAAAAGCCGGTAACAGGATGTCTGAAACCTGCTGATCCCTCACAGCTCTGAACAAGGTCGGACAATCTGCCGGAGTTTGTGTGAAGCGGGGAGATGAGAAAACACACACAAAAGGAATAAGAGATATACAGCGTATGATGGATTTAGTTCTCAGCAGGAGCACCGGAACATTGATGATGTCCACCGTTTTTGGCGTGTCCGATTTTCAGGATTTACTGCGTGAAAATCTCAGAGAGAGAGCGAGAGAGAGACACGATGAGTCAACGGCAGCTTGAGGTTCATGACTTCAAAACTGAGCTGTCAGAGCTGCCAGGACCAAACTTCTTCACTTCTGCATTTTACAACAGCTTCAGCAAAATGCAAATAACTCATTTAGATGAGAGAGTCCTAAACCAAAATCAAACCTCCTCATTCTGTTTTTAATAATTCATGTTTCTAAAAATTCAGCCTCTCAAGATTATCGTCATATGATTGGTGAACGTGCAAATGTGACATTAACAGTGTTGGGGAAAAATATGCTTAACTATTACATTAAAATGTTCTCATTAAAATGATGGTCAATACAAAGTAGTGATATATAAAAATGACTTGTGTAGAAGACAACATTCATCCTGGTGCTTTGCATCTACTTGCTTTGTTTAGCGCTGTCTCCACATTTACCCCACCTCTCATCTGCCAGTCGCGCCGCTCTGTGCCATGTGACAAGCTGACCAAGGTAGGGATATTACTTTGACTTTTACTTGAAAAAATCAATGTCTGAGGAAGTAAGTTCATTGAAACGAAATAAAGCACCCCCTGCCCCCAAATGTTACATAGCTGTGTCTAGCACTTACAGCGAGTGAAGGATATTGAATTAAATTAACTGTTCGGTAGCTAACAGCTTTGACAGTAATCAGTACTGAGCTTTGCTCTGATGGGTCAAACTTATGTTTACATTTCCAGCTTCTCTGCACTGCTTAAAATGATTAAAACTTTGCTGAATTTGATAAGTTTTGGCAATTTAACAGGGCAGCTTTGCACGAGACAGCCATCCTTCAGTCTCTCAGCTGAGTTTGGCCCATCACGATCTTTATAAAGGCCAGAAATAATATCTGAAAACTGGGCTGAGTCAGATTTGATCAAAACTCAGTCCAAAGTGGCCCTCTTTTTTTCTGCACCACAAATAACCCAAATATAGTCACCCAGCACAAACACTTTGAAAAGAATATTTTTCCAAAAGCCTCAACAACTTTATAAAACACAAAGACACTAGTTTCACTTTTCACACAAATCCCAAAGTTGTTGAGACATGTGGCAAAAATTTCATTCAGTCAGCATCTTGACAAAGAGTCCTTGAGTCCACACAAGACTTCTGCTCAAACCACACATCCATCCAGCGTCTTCACTGCTTCTCCATTCCAGAAGTCTAGAACATTCCCCAGGTGGCACATGATGAAATGACAGGTAAATCCCTACCAGGTCACCAGTCCATCACACTGCTAACAGAGAAGCATTTACACTCACATTCACAATTATGCTCACTTTAGAATCACTTATTAACTTGACATGCATGTTTCCGTCATGTGGGAGGAAGCTGGGGTACCCAGGGAAACCCTCACAGGAGCGGGGAGAACATGCACATGCCACAGTGGTGCTAATCACTGCACCTCCATGCTGTCGTTAAATAAAATCTAATTCATAAGAAATAAAAATAACAAACAATAAAGAGGATTGATGTGAGGTGGAGTGTAAGAGAGACTGGGACGGCTTTCATAGCCTGGAAAGCCCACCTGATCACCTTCCATTATCAGCGAGGTACATCAAGAGTAGTCGAGGACCACCTTGGGAGAGGGAGGATTCAGAGATGGAGAGTACAAATAGACTAAACTGTGTTATTAGTGGTGTCTATATGGTTTTATCCTCTTCCACTTATTCTTGTCAGCGTCGCAGGGGGGCTGGAGCCTATCAAAGCTGTCTTGGGACAAGAGGCAGGGTTCACCCTGGACAGGTCACCAGGTCACATTCACACCTATGGGCAATTTAGAGTTACCAATTAACATAATCCCACTAACTGCATGTGTTTGGACTTTGGGAGGAAGCCAGAGTACCAGCAGAGAACATGCAAACTCCACACAGAAAGACCCGGCCAGGTGGTGGAATTGAACTCAGGACCTTTTTGCTGTGAGGTATAAGTGCTAACCACTGTGCCACTATGCCACTGTGTTTAAACTGTGTTAATAATAATAATGTAATAGATGCCCTGTACAAACATTAACACACATCTTGGATCTTTATGTATCTTGGAAACTTGTTTTCCTTCTTTGCTTTTGCAGTTTTTGTTTTTGGAGCTGATGCAAGCAGAGACCGCCGCCGCTGTTCTGCTGCAGCCGAGCAAATGGAGGCCCGAGCTGCCGGCTGCTCGTTGCTCTTCAGTACATTAAAGCCCTTTTGCTGTCCATTAGTGCACCTCTGTCACGTTTATGAGACGGAGGTGGGAGTTGCGCATTAACTGAAAGCTAAAACGAATGATATAGATGTGCAGAATTTAACCCCTGACCTGTGCTAGGGCGCCCACGCTGCCCAGCAAAGCTGCTGCCCCTGCGCTAACACTCGGGGAGGAACGCGGAGTAATCAAAACAAATGAGTCAGTGAGCGGAGAGGAAACCAGTGCCGTGAGCAGATTTCTAATGACGACTAATATTAGCATAACCTAATATGCTTGTTGATCAAGGGTAAACTTTTGGGGGAGGACATGTTAGGTGCAGAATAAACAAAAGCAGCTGCTGCCAAGGCTCCAGCAGCCTTCAGAGGGAGGAGGAAGACGCCGAGGCCATTCTTAATGTGGGCTGAGCCTGCTGCATGGATATGAGGCAATCTGTCAGCTCCATGCACGCTTATCAACTTCAGTTTTATTTCAGCAGAGTTCTCAGAGGCTCCAATTAAATTCATGTGGAAAGGGAGCAGTTTGAACAATTGCATTAATATATTTATTTTTTCCCTTTCACCATAAAAACATTTCTTCTGTTTCTTTTCTCCTTCCTGTTTTGCTAATTGCACAAACCTCCTCTGTGCTTTCGTTACAAGGCCACAGCTGCAGACCTGCCGTGCTTGTCCCGTAAATATTATATGAAGACTTAAGTAACAATTGTTGTTCTTTTCCCATCAACTATTCATGGTCGCTAAGTTAGGTGGACCGTGGGAGACGAGTGTGGGAGGAACCCTTGCTGCTAAGCTGTTTGCAATGCAGTTTGGAGAAGGCAAAAGCGAGCCCTGCAAGAATAAAGCGTTCATTTTAACGAGTTAATTCTGTCTCATATTCAGCCTTCAAAACATATTCTTCATAGCAGCAGTGAGTCCCCCAGTGGATTCAGCTTCACACGTTCATGCTGTGTAGCCTGAAGATCCCAAAGTTTCCGAAGATAGCAAAAATGTCCGCCTGAATTTTAAGGAAAGGTGTTTACAATTATGCGGAAGGCTAAAATATTCCAACTTGATGACATGGTGAAAGATGTGGCATGAGGTTTAGACTGCATCTACAAACTGCTGTGACATCATGCATGCTGTATAATAAGGCTGTACATACACGAGTGTACGCTGAAAATTTGTATCACATTTCTGTAAAGAAAGAACAAATGGCAATGAGAGGCAAAGGTGTGTGGACACAGGCGACCACATACTTGTTCTGGTTACTTTCAAGGCCAATGCAGACTACACATTATGGGCTTGATAAGAGTGCAAAGGCTTGGATGCTTCAATGCAACGGTGCAAAAAGACTTGGCTTGTAAGATGAAACTGTCACCATCACCCTCTTGTTTTTTTGAAACCTGGCAGATCTAAGTGTTCAAGCTCATCAGTCAAGGAAGCAAAAAGGTCGTTTGCTTGTGGACTTCAAAACTACATCTTTTTACTAGTCACCATCTGCTGGCCACTAGGAAAAAAAACGCAAGTTTGAGGGATTTACACATTGGCTTCACTACTGAATCTTTTATATACTGTAACCAGAACTCATGTAAAAACAGAAGTTACTCAGCTGAATCAGCAGATTGGGCCTCCTTAAATATATGTCATGGTCCCCGTGCCTGACTGGCTGGCCCAGTATGGCTACATATGTTTTGTTTGTGTTTTCTCTCTCACCTCCATCTCACTGCCTGGGCAGAGTGCATTGCGGGCTCCGCCTCTGGGCCTCGCACCTGCAAGTTATCACCTGTGATTCTTTACTCAGTACTTAAGGCAGCAGCTGGGAGCACCTTGTCACTGGATTACTGTCTAACCCCTGTCAGTGTTACTTCAGTTTTACAGTCCTCTTCGAGTTTCCTTCGAGTTTTTCCTGACATTGATTCTCCTGTCCTTGTGCTAGATTCTGCATGCCAGGCAGAGGATTTGTTGCTGTGGTCCTGTCATGAGTGTGGTGAGTCGGTGCGGTGTGAGCGTGGAGAAGAATCCCTGGGAGGAGAAAGCTAGCTGTGTGAAGTTCCCCTGTGTTTTCCTGACCCCTTCATGAACCCTGGTGACCTCAGACCCCTCTTCCCTCACTTGTATATATCACACATGGAGAGTCAAATAAAGGAACTAATCTTTGTGATTTCAATTCAATTCAATTTTATTTATATAGCGCCAAATCACAACAAAAGTCGCCTCAAGGCACTTCATAGATACAGAGAAAAACCCAACAATCATATGACCCCCTATGAGCAAGCACTTTGGCGACAGTGGGAAGGAAAAACTCCCTTTTAACAGGAAGAAACCTCCAGCAGAACCAGGCTCAGGGAGGGGCGGCCATCTGCTGCGACCGGTTGGGGTGAGAGAAGGAAGACAGGATAAAAGACATGCTGTGGAAGAGAGACAGAGGTTAATAACAGATGTGATTCAATGCAGAGAGGTCTATTAACACATAGTGAGTGAGAAAGGTGACTGGAAAGGAAAAACTCAATGCATCATGGGAATCCCCGGCAGCCTACATCTATTGCAGCATAACTAAGGGAGGATTCAGGGTCACCTGGTCCAGCCCTAACTATATGCTTTAGCAAAAAGGAAAGTTTTAAGCCTAATCTTAAAAGTAGAGATAGTGTCTGTCTCCTGAATCCAAACTGGAAGCTGGTTCCACAGAAGAGGGGCCTGAAAACTGAAGGCTCTCCCTCCCATTCTACTTTTAAATACTCTGGGAACAACAAGTAAGCCTGCAGAGCGAGAGCGAAGTGCTCTAATAGGGTGATATGGTACTACAAGGTCATTAAGATAAGATGGGGCCTGATTATTTAAGACCTTGTATGTGAGGAGCAGGATTTTGAATTCAATTCTGGATTTAACAGGAAGCCAATGAAGGGAAGCCAAAACAGGAGAAATATGCTCTCTCTTTCTAGTCCCTGTCAGGACTCTTGCTGCAGCATTTTGGATTAGCTGAAGGCTTTTCAGTGAGTTTTTTGGACTTCCTGATAATAATGAATTACAGTAGTCCAGCCTGGAAGTAATAAATGCATGAACTAGTTTTTCAGCGTCACTCTGAGACAGGATATTTCTAATCTCAGTCTCCACCCGAGTACTTCCTGCGGCTCGTGGCAATATACATATTTGTATGACTGGACTTTCAATGATTCACAACTGACAGTTATGCTTATTTGTCTTATTGTACTCAATTCAATCCAATTTTATTTTTATACACCGCCAAATCACAACAACAGTTGCCTCAAGGCACTTTAGATTGTAAGGTACATACAGAGAAAAACCCAACAATCATATGACCCCCTATGAGCAAGCACTTTGGTGACAGTGGGAAGGAAAACCTCTGGCAGAATTCTGGACCCTGATGCAGCTCCCCATCCTCTTTTAATCCAACTTTGCTCTTATTGGCTTCCCCTCACAAAAAAGAGAGATGACCATGTAAGGACATCTCTCTACAACATCACAAAAATGCATGTGTAGAATAAAAATGGCCTAAAAACTGTGAAACCCAGTCCACTGGGGTATTTGTACATACATTGACCTCATTATTAAATACAGCAACTTGTGAATTTCTTATTGTAATAGGTTAAAACAACAAACTGGATATTGGGCCAACTCTGTATTATTTTCTTGTTCCTTTTAATATTATTGCAGTGTAAATGCAAAGAGCAGCAGCAGAGGCAACATTAGTCTCTCTCAGTGTAACACACATGCACAAGAAAATACCAACCCCCAAATCTCACTGAACCACAGTGGAGCCTCGGAGAGTCTAATAAGTCAAACTGCAGGCTGAGCAGGCAGTGCATGAATACCAAATGCAGTCTAATTGATTACCTAATTTATGCAATAACCAGTATTTTTTTAATTATAGTTATTTATTGCCCAAATGTTTACGGGGCTTGGCTGATTCATGGGCAGCACGTCGAGCCACGGGTCAGACTCGGTGGACCCTGTTTATAAAACTGACAGCAAAATTATCACAGCTCCACTTCATCATCGCTGCTGCTGCCATAGCTGCAAACTAAAAACCAGCTCGTGTGCTCGGGAAGGAGCAGAGCATCACCCAGAATCTGAATGTAATTATCACTAAATCACATAACATTTGCTCTTATGTAACATCCTCAGTATCATCAGCAGTGAGAGCTTCTTCACTTGTGTCGTTGCACGTTTAAGCCCTACAGACAATTCTTTCCTTCGGTGCATTTTCCAAGGAAAGCGGTGCCATCGAACATGTTTTTTTGGTTTGATCTAATTCTAGTTTACTCTAAATATCTACATGTGGAGGCTTAAAACCTGCTGCGGATGGCTGATGCAGCACAGTGAATTTGGCTCGGTTTATTTTTTATCACAGTGACCTTATCACTGCGGTAATCCAGCTGAAGTGCGAATCATTTTGAAAAGCTCCAGCAGCCACTGATAGGTGCAAAGATGACAAAATGGTTTTGTAAAATCTTCCTGTCCTGAAAACATTTTTTTGTTTTGTTTTTTTCAGGCTTCTCAAAAGTTGAGCCTAAAACAGAATGGCCCCCGCTGACGTCTCCGAGGTCATTTAAATGTCAAATTTTCATGGCCAGATAACGGAGTTGGACCATCTCCAAAACAGCAATGCTTCTGTGATGAGTAACTAATGACAGCAGTCCAAGGCGAGGCAAGTCATGAACCAGTGACATGGTGCGGGGGAGATGTTCTGGCACAAGCCCGATACACGACAGCTCATAACTTATGAGCTCTTCTGAGGTCTTTGTGTCCGATTCCATAAAGCCTGTGTCTTAGTGTCATTTAGGTGTCATGCAAAGGACCAACAGCTTAAAAGGCAGGGGTGGCTAATCAGCATAATATATTATATTATTGTCTTTTTCATCTTAAAGTTACAATTAGTTTTATATTTTCTAATTAGGTTTTATTTTTATTTCGTTTTCTTGAATAATCAGGCCCCATCTTATCTTAAAGAGCTCATAGTACCATACGACCCCCTCTCAGACAGCTGGTTTACACGTGGTTCTGAGGATATTTCAGCATTTGGCATTCAGTTCAGTTCAGTTCAGTTCATTTTTATTTCAAACATTTCAAACATGTGCCTTCACAATCATTACAAAATATCATTCCATTATTTGTTTGAAAAGGAGTAGGCTGAAGTATTTACTTATTTGTCCCTACCCCCTCAAGTTTTACCTCTCATTCATTTAATTTTTTTTTTGTCTTAAATTAAACAAACAACATTCAGGCTTAGATGTAGACATAGATCGTGTTCACATATGGCTTCTTATTTCATGCCCATTTTTAATGCAGTGCCACCTGAGGGTCTGAACATCATAGACTTTGTCCCTTGCTCACAGATTTCTCCAGAGTATCTGAATCTCATGAACCCACTTTATTTTGAAATTCTTCCATAATTTTTAGGGTTTTTTTGCAGAGTGGTGAACGTCTGCCCATCTTTACTTCTAATACACCGCCCCTCTGTAAAATGCTCTTTTTATACTCATCATGTTACTGACATGCTGTCAGTTAACCCAATTAGTTGCCAAATGTTCTTCCAGCTGTTTCTTTAGTGCCATTTACTTTTCCCGCCTTTAGTTGCCTCGTGCCAACTTTTTTGAGACATGTTGTTGTCATCAGATTCAAGATGAGCCCATATAAATGTCACATTGTGTATCAAAGCATAGGTTTATGAGATTGGCAAATCCTTGCACCCTTTTTTAGTTCAATTTTATCCAACATCTCAAGTTTTTTTAATTAAGCTTGTTTTCAGAATTCATATTTTCCCCCATTACATGGTGAAAAGGTGCACGTTTAGAAGCTCAACCCGTTCTCACTCCCAAAGCGTAACATTTTACGCTAGGTGACAAATCGTCACCATATTACGTTTTCGGCTACCCACCACGTTCCTAAATGACGACCTCGGAAAAAGAGGAAATATGAGAACCGTCTGGACTGAACCTACACATGTTCGCTCTCTTTCTTCAAATCGCTTAGAAACACGCTATTTAACATCATTAAAGTCCTGGTTAAGGTCAGGAATAAGGTTATGGTCAGGGCTAGGGATAAGGTTAGGTTTAGGGCTGGAATACAGGGCTGGAACGTCTACTACCGCGGGAGCGTCATTGCACTGGATTCCAGCAATAACCCGCCGCGTACCATAAGAACGCCGAAGGTCTCCTTTCGCGTTCCTCAGGAACGCCGCGGGACGTGACAAAACGTCGACATGTTACGCCTCGGGAGTGAGAACGCTCTGAGAAGCTACAGGGGGTTGGTGGTGGAGCAAATCACTTTGACACTCATACCAGACACCCAATTTCTATATTTTCACATTTCATGTTTATTATTCTTTAATTGTTTATTTGTGATTTATGTACAAAATACAGAGCTTGGTTGAGTTTAGGTCATAAAACTGTGGTTATGGTATAAAATTTACTCTGTTAGCTTGAGAAAAACAAATAGACAGAATGGTTGGGTTGCCATGGTGACATGTCCCTGTTTTAACTGGACAAAATACTCGCAGCACACGCAGAAGATACTTCATGTTACAAAGCCATGTACAAAATCTATTATAAATAAACCCTCCTGCTTTTTAATACATGACTATAATCTTGAAAAGGATATTTGTGTCTGTTAACAAGAAATAATTAAGGTGGAGCCAGTGAGGTAGAGCTGGGCGATAGAACGATAACGATATGTATCGCGATATAACTTTTACTCGATAGAGAAATTAAGCTATCGCGATAGACCTCGCCGCTCTTGTCCTCTTAAAATAAAAAAAATAAAAAATAAAAAAAAGGTCAGCCAATCCAAACTAAGTAGCGCAGAGCCGAACCAATCACAGCCGCAGCGTCACGTCGCGTGACTTGTTACGTACAGCACAAGTGCCAAGCCGCACGTGTGTTTGTTTGGGAAGCAGCCAGCGGGTAATGGAGGAAATGAGTGTGCCGACTAGAAAAATCAACCGAGCGTGACAGAAGAGAAAACAGATGATGGTTCCAACGCCGGAGAGATTGTCGAACGGAAGAGCCATAGAAGTTCCGTAGTGTGAAGGTATTTCGGCTATTTCAAGTCTGACAAAAAACAGAGTAGCGTGCACTGTAAATTGTGCCGAAAGCAAGTCTGGAAATACAATAAACTGGTGCATGCGTCACACTGTGCGCCACGTTATTGTTTCGGTGAAATGAATTTCTACAATACTGTTAATTCTACTCTCTGCAGTGTTTAAATGCTTACATATACACACAGTTACTGTCCGTCCACACATACGACTCTGTTCTGCTTCTATGCCGCAGCTTTGTTTACTTTTTCCCACCGAGGCTTCTAGACTTCTGATTGGCCAACATTTCTGCACGGTTAGGAATCTAGCGCCACCTGCTGCTTTGGCATGTTCATAGCAGCGTTTTCCTTCATTTCTGCCTTTATGTGTGGACGGGATTATTTTTTAAAACGAAAACGGAAAATCTCCGTTTTCAAAAATACCCGTGTACGTGTGGACGTAGCCTCAGTCTCTGACTGGAAGCGCTAATTCGTCATTCGGCTTTTGTCAGACTAAAGTAACTGTTAAAACTGTTTGAAAAGCTAAGCTATACAACAAGGTGAGATTGAGAATTTCCTTTTAGTTCTCAGTTTATTTGATATTGACAAAAGTTAGTCAGTTTTGTCTGTTATTCTGTAAAACAAACTAAGATTTATTTTTAGAATTAATATTTTGTTTCTAAGTGGAATTGACAATTTAGTAGTCTGTTTCGTTTGTTCTCTTTTGAAACTTAAACGCTTTAGCGGCTGCCTTTTGTGTAGTTTGCAATATTTGCCTTTATTTATCTGAAAAAGTCTCATGTTCCTTAAGTACATCTACCCTGTTGAACTTATTATGGGAAATAAATATTTAAATAAAAACAAGCTGCTGATTATTTCACATTTTACTTGTGAGCAACGGCACATTTAAATCTTACAAATATAGTTATTTGGCTTATATCGTGATAGATATCGTTATCGCCTGAAATGAAAAAAACATATCGTGATATGAAAAAATCTCATATCGCCCAGCTCTACAGTGAGGGAGAAGTTTTAACAGTGTGCGTTTACAACAGTTGTTTTTTTTGTCGACAAAGTCAGACACAGAAACGAGCTGTGACGCGTGGCCTCGGAGGGGGATGTTTACTTCAGCCAAAGTGACTAGCGGGAGAGCTGGGTAATAACTGCCTGGCGTCACAGCGTGCTGCCAAATGCTGTAAATGCAGAACTCTTGTACCAGCCTTAAACATGGAGCGATGCTGCTGAATGACAGCGAGGCGCTGGATAAGCTCAAGATTGACTTGACATGACAGGAAGTTATCTAAATCCCGCCAGGACTTGTGGATAATATGATGGATTTCTTAAAGGCGCGATGAATGAAAAGGAAAAAGAAAAGATGTCACTGCACTGCTGCCATTGTTCAATTCTGAGAAAAATCTCAAGGATGACGTCTCCGATGACCTCTGACCTCCCACTGAAGAGAAAAAACCTGATTTGGAGTTCAGTTACAGCTGCCACTTTCAATTTGAAGCCTCCTTTCTCTTTTCCTCTGCCTTCCCAGAATGCCGTTCTGCATGTTGATGCCGGAGCTGAGGCCTCCCTGCGAGCTTCTTCGTCTATGTGTCCTTTTCTTCCTTAATGTCAGTGTGTTGCTGTTTTTATATGAGCAGATGCAGCTGATCAGAGCTGACAGACTGGTTGATTTAATGAACAGCTTTTAGCATCCAGGCCTTTGATTGAAATCAGAATCAGGAAACTGAGCACATTTAAAGTCCACCTAAAATTACAAAAGTATCCCTTTTTAAGCCACAAATCATGTCAAACTGAAATTAGAAAAAGAAAAATCAGCAGAAACCTTCCTTTAGCCTCTGAGTGGGCAGACTCAGATTGACACCTTAGCTGGAGCTAGAGGACCACAGCGGATCATCTGCTTCCATTTTACGCTGTCCTTCTGTCCTCCCTCCATCTTTTCTGAGGTCTTCCTCTCTAACTCCTACCCAGCAGCTCAAATATATCCACTATCCCTCCTCTGCACATCATCAGATCAAATCATCTCAGCCTCTCTAACTTTATCTCCAAACTGCTCAGCCTGAGCTGTCAGTCAACGTCCACTGCTAAAAAAAAACATCACACGGAGATAATCAAATCGTTCACATTTGATAGGGTTATTCAAAAGTGGCAGCGGTTAGAACACTGGTTCCCAAACTTTTTTTGCAGAGCCCCCCTTTGTTTTACAAGAAAATCTTGCCCTCACACCCACCGCAGGCAGAGGAAAGAAATTCTGTCAGGGATACCTACCTTGGCACTGCTGTTGTGCAGGTGAAGCCAAAGGCAAGATATCATCATATTTTCTAGTCTTTGGTTTGGAAGGAAATTGGTTTGGAAGCATATCTGGCGATGCTTCATCTTCTACTTTGTGTTTGTGTGGGAGCCCTGTCAAAAACCTGTCCATTATGCTACCAGTGTCCAAGCATTCTTTTTTTTTTTTTTATGCCCCCCCCCCCCCCCCCCCCCCCGGTAATGGCTGTGCGCCCCCGACTTTGGGAATCACTGGATTGGAAGACCTCAGGTAAGCTGTTACCTGTAACTTGGCTGCAGTTTTTCTATGTAAGTTTTTTATCATGTACTCTTGTTCTTGTGTTATTGTAAGGTGACCTTGAAGGTCTTAAAGGCGCCTATAAATAAAATGTATTATTATTATTATCATTATTATTTGTCTTGTTTTTTGCAGTGTTGAATACAAACCGATGGCCCGTAGTGTCGTGTCACCTTTTCCAAAGAGGACACGTGAACTACTTTCACTGGTGTAGATGAATGTGCATTGATATTGTAGTTGGCAATTAGTCGCATACCTTTGCATACCTGTCTGAGAGTGAATGCAGTCAGTCTGAGTTGGACTTTGAGTCGCCTCCCCCCAGGTGACCTGTGCAATCACTTTGCAGTTGGGAAAGTTGTTTCAGAAAAAGAAGACCCTTTCATTGTGTGGCACCCTTGATTGAAAGTGGGTGTAACATGTTACAGAGCAGTGTATTACTTAATATAATATGGTACATTTTTAGTGATGCAGTAATGTAAAGCATTACTGTACTAACACACAATTTATACCATGTACAGGGAGGAGGAGAATGATGGAGTGACCTACAACTTTTGAAGAGTCAAGGTTTTCATATTATTTTTACTTTTACTGCACAAACAGACAGGAGCACTGTGGTAAAGTGCTGACAGCATGTCAGCACACAGAACCGAGAGTGATGTTAAAGCTGAGTGAAGGCTGACTGCAGCCCAGCAGCCCCAGCCTGACTTTCAGCAGGTAACAAAGGCAGTGATGAGCAGCCAGGCTTGCAGCATTATCTCCTGCATTTCTTCCTGTTTATGTTTCTACAGTAGAATCACTGTGGCGATGGCTTTGAAGTCTCTTTGAGCTGGTTTTCATCTTTGCTTTGTGTTGTTGGTTTGTACGTGTGTCCTCATTAGGACGGGGATCTGTGTGAAGCCTGAGGTTTAAACTGTTAACGGGTAATTATGTGACAGTGCATTTCAGGACAGGTTACATAATAATGAAAACATAATACAACAAATTGTTTTCTCTGGACAATAATTAAGTAAAGTAATGCATTACTTTTTTAAGCAATGGAGCAACCAGTAATTAATTCTACTTGGTTTTCCTCTCTGCGACAACATGATGATGATCAGTAAAGCCAAAACTAGTGTGTGGCTACAGCTGAGTCTCACAAAACAAGGTGAAATCTATTGGCTCTGCCAGCTTTTAGATAAACTTTTTTGAAAACAGCACATTCACTATAAAGATAAAAGATTTTCTAGCAAAAAACAACATTTAATGGAGTGTAATAAATAACTTCTGTAGTTTAGTAGTTTGTGCTTTTACAGTCAGATCATATTTTTGTATTCAGTTGTCAAACAATCAGATACCTTCTCCTCTTAGCTGCCTTCACTTTGTAATTAGCGCTGCCTCAGATCTGCTAATCGTCATCTTTCGCTAATCGGCTGGCCTCGAGTTCAGACTTAGATGACCACATCGTTCAAAGATGCTCCACGTGGCACCGAACGTGCCGTGCCATCTTTTACGTTTGATCGCTGGGCACTGCTTATAGACGTGCGTGCACTCTGTTTTGCCAGTTTGGCTGCGAACCAACGCAATTCCGTTTCAGATGAAACCGTCAGCGGACTGGAGTCGACTTCAAAAAGGACAAAATAAAACGGTAAATTGCATTCTGGGTAGGTTCCTGTTGGCGGAGGGATCTGGCCTACATCTCCCTGCATCAGCATCAGAAAATAGGTAGATGGAGCAGTTTTGGCAATCTGACACGTTTGATGAATGAAGAGACTGTAATAACGAATCAAAAAGGAGCTGAAGATGTGTGTGCCAGCCTCGGTTTGCCTTCTGTTGTCCTCAGAGGACAGAGCGACACCAATTAACTCCCAAACAGTTGTAATCAGGGGACCTGTAAGATACCACGCAAATTAAATTAAACCGTCCCTAACCATATGCCAATACGTGTCGTCTTCAAAGCCTGTTTTCAATACGGCGAGAGCTTGTGACTCGGTGGCTCGATGGCTCGCCGGCTGAAACAAAAAAGCAGATAAATAACTCAATTACAAGCACACAAGAAAAAGAAGAAATAATCTTAGAATCCTGCCTCAGGGAGTTTCATTTTCAACTTAAAACACTCGATTGCTACCAGCTCCTGAACTGATTGACAGGTTGTTTAATGCAGAGGGATGTCGAACTGAATTCTGCTTTAGGCTCCAGAAAGTCTCAGTGTGGCCCCGGTGGAGAAATAAATTAGTGAAATAAAAGAGAGGAATCATCCTGTTCCTGATTGCTCTGGTTTATCTTTGTGAGAGAGCCACACCGACGACAGGCAGAGTCAGAGGGCAGTGGAGAAAATGTGCCCGACAAACAGCGACCCTGAAAGCAGGATGATGTCACTCGGGCAGCCCACCTGCCACGAGGCCAAATAGCACAGCCGAGGCTGAAGCCAACGACCTTAATTGTGTCTACCTCCTCTCCTGCTGCAGTCTTATACGCCTGCAAGAGGGGAGCGAGTAAATATGTTTTGTGCATGCAGCAGATGAGTTCGTGTCAGATCATGTCATGACTTGACAGCGTTTTCTTCACCTCTGAGCGGTATTCTAATATCTAGTGCAAGCCATTTGGGAGGATCTGTCTGTGGAGAGCTGGGACTTTTCACACATCCTTCCAATTTTTGTGACAAATTGCTGTGAATGTTGCAGGCGTTCAAACCTTTTCACACTGCAGAGTTTTTGTATTGAAAAAAGGGGAGTACATAACATTTAAGGACACATTTATTTTTCTAAGATCTGAAATATTTTACACATTGAATGTAAAACATTTAGGAAGGATATGCAACTGCTTTCAGACTGGATAGATGCTTCAGGGGTTTCCTGAAGGGTGAAATCAAACTAACATAATGTGAACTTTTTGGAGGTTTTACTCTCTGAATCTGACTTTCCCGGGTTTGCACTTGAAATAACATCTGCTTACAAAACAACTAATGTGAAGACACAAATTGCTTGTCTAGCTCGTGTTAGTCACAAACCACAGGGCACCAATATTTAGCAAGTACAACAATAAAACATACAATAATAAGCAAATTTCCAGCCAGCCATTTCAAACCCGTCATTATGTCCTTGACAGTTGTCATGTCATTGTCTTGTGTTTCTCACTAACTTTGTGGGCAGAGAAATAAAGCTGGGGCTAATAGCTCTTACAGGGATAGACTTGCTTATTTGCTAATGGCTTCTTCTTCCTGTGGGCCATTAGATAAGCAGCAGCAGCCACCGCTCTTGAAACCAGTGTGACGTCAACCCCAGTGATCACTATCGGGCCCGCTAATGGTCTCTGAAAGGGAGAAAACACATTCAATCACATTTACTCACAATGAAAGATATGACGACGTGTTCCGCTAACCGGAGCGGATCCGCCGTTCGTTACGCCGTGTCACAGCGCTTTGATTTTGAGTTCGATACACTGTTAGTTATTGTGCCGGCCTGTGTTTTTCCTGGATGTGCGGGGCGATCGCCTTTAATCATTAGCACAGAAAGGTACAGGCCGTATTGATTTAGACGAGCGCTCGAGCCCATCACAGCGGCTCATCATTAAAAGACACATTAAAAGACAAAAAACAAACCGCTAACTGGACACCGGGACCTCACACAGATCCACAAGTGCTGCTGCTGGACCGAGTCACTGAATGCACAAAGGCACTGCATGTGGCTGTTAGAGGCAGACGGTGAGGAAAATTTGAACAAATGAGAAATGAGGTGCCTCTACACAGATTGCAGGGCGTCTCTGAAGACTGTGTGAGGATTTGAATCATGCAATCACTTTCAAACTCCACCCAGCAGTCTTTGTAGCAGCTCAGTTACATGCACATCTTAAAACCATACATGTTGAAATATTTTAGAAAAGAATGAAATCTGGGCTCGTCTCATTTTTTTTTAGAGATGAAGAAGCGTGAAGGTCTGGGTCGGTCCTCAAGTGAAGGCATGAAAGTCTGAACCAGCTGCTGCATTTTAGAGGGAACGCGTTGCCACATTCAGATTTAACACACATTTTTTTTATTTCAAATAATAGCTCTACATTGAAAGCAACTTCTGAGGATGTAAACATAAAGTAGCAGAAACTGCAGTTCCTCTAATGGCCACTTGAGGCTGACTTGACACGTGTTAGTATTCCCAGCGACCTCTGCACCAAAACCAAGGCACAAATGCAGTCAAGCGTTCCAGTTCTGTGACTCACACAAGTGGAGCTGAAGCTTAACAACCTGTGTCAGCAAACCTTTGGACTTTAACCTTTAACAATATCCAAATGGACAAATAAAAAAAATAGTCTGTGGAAAGAAACAGGTGTGCTGTATAAAGCGCTCCAAGTGCTTAGGTAGAGTACAAACAACTTATATGTTGCTCTCAGTTTTGGAAATTCTCACAGATTTCAGATCTTTGGATCAGCCTGATCTGTTTATTTGCTATCTGTGTGATTCTTTCTTTGCAGGGGTGCTTTTCTGAATCACACCCAGCTCGGTGAGTCATTCTGTGCAGGAAGTAAATGGCATAAATTGTTTAATTTGAAGGTTATTGTTTCTTTTTAAATAGTTTCTTATTATATTATATTACTGAATAATCAGCATAGTATATGTGGAAGAGTTTCACATCCATACTGTGAACTGTCAGTTTTTATAACGGCTGCTTTCTGCTGGAGTGTCCTTGCACGATCCCCAGCCTCTCTCTGACAGACTAACTGTTTCTCCTGTGCAAACCTCTGTGACAGAAGTGCTTACTTGCAGTTTGCCTTCAGTTGTCAGGCGGTGACTTGGCTTCCTTTGTGCTCAGTCACTCTGCAGTCGTTTAGCAGCGCAGCATTCACCCGACAGCTCCTCACATCCGGACTCGCGGCCTGTCGTTAGCTCCTCTGCATATCAGAGCCATGTAATGGCGTTGCAAAAAGCCTAATTAGATCTAAATTAGCGTCACTTTCTTGACTCAACATTATGGATAGAGGATGAGGGACTAATTACACTGCTATTAATGCAGAGAGAGGTTAATGACAGGGGAGTTTGTCACCAAACGCGAATGGGGAGGGACGTGATCGGCTCGGCTCGTTCAGCCGCCACATCTAGACCGTTCTTTTCTTTTTGCTGATGCAAGCTGTTCTGGCAGTTTGTGAGCCGCCTGCACTTTCACTTTGTTTGTGATCAATGTACACTTTATATGTGGTAAACAAATAATAACTCAGGTTTACAGGCTGTCGACTGCTCGGTAGATTAAAGCATAACTGTGGTGAGCATCGCACGAGAGCGATGTATATGTTCGTCTGTAATTATGTGCGCAACAAATCATCAGAGGTGTCCGTCTGAACTTGGATTACAGCCGTGCACAGGTGGGGTCGTTAGCAGGATCACAATACTCTGTTATGCTGTGTGGCACATCAAGTTAATGCGTGAAAGGCCACAAGGACGTCTATTCATCAGAATCGGCCTTAATTACACTGTAAAAAATCTCCATGCAAAGACATTTTGCTGAATATCGAATCTAAAATGGTCCATTTCCTTAAAACAAACCAAAAAAAGGCAGTCCTCAGTGCAGTAATAAGATCTTGACAAGTGCCAGGAACATACTAATAATCTCCGCTTTCTAGTAGAAAGAGTCTTAAAGTCTGTCCTGAGAGTAGCACTACACAACTGTCAGGTGTTCCTAATAAATGGCTCAGCGATTGCATCTTTAACAAGCCTTAAAGGCTACAGAGACCAGCAGCTCAGTCACAGTCTGGAGAGTGGAGAAGCAGAGAAAGGATCTCGTTTGTAGTCTGTTTTGTGGAGGGCTCTGGTTGCTGATTTGTACACTCACATTCTCCAATTAGTCAATGAGCTGTTGGGCAGACACCCACAGGTGGAGGCCAATTATTGCTGGCAGCTATAGAGAGAAGTAGGCAGGGGGCAGAAATGAACGAATCGATTCACAAATATACATGAGTTGTCTGGGGTTGATTCTTTTACTACTGGTTAAGTCTAACTTGCAGGCAAAGGTTTACTGATAGTTTCCCTGATTCCTGTCTATACCAGAACCTTTTTGTGGTATCTAGGCTGTAACGAACCTAACACCCCGCCTAGGGGGTCCAAACTGAGGTAAGTGGATTTAGACTCCGTATCACGGGTGGGGTGCTACATAAAATGGAGGCACCGCTGGGATAAAGACTGGTAGTAATTAGTATTAACTTGTGACCCAGACAACCTTTAAAGAGAGGGTGATTTGAAGTTATAGTAGGTTACAGCAGAGCAAAATCAGTTTGTGTTTGGTATTGTGTTACACTATACACATACAGTAAGATTCACACACTCAACACCAAGAAATGGCTCAGTTACGGCACTGGTGTAAAGGAGAAGGCCTTAACCCTTCGCATGCCATACTACTTAAAGATGTTCCCGAGGACACAGAGATTGAAGTCATAGAAAGAACTCTGCAATCCATTAAAGTTCTTGGACGTGTGAAGGTTAGAGGACGTATGTATGATCCTCAGAGCAAGTGTTTGACTGTACTGTGTGAATGCAGAGAAAAGGTAAATACTAAAGCCATTCCTCTGGACATTCTAGCTGATGGCAGCAATTCACCCTGGAGAATCATCGGCCACTTAGAGGAGGAGGATGGTTCAGTTGACCAGCTGGTTGCAGATGACTGGCAGGCATCTCAAACTGATTTGGGACCTGCCGCCACACTTCAGGCCTCCACTCCTGAAGCAATCATCAGAGCTGTTGGTGACCTTCTGCAAAATACCTCTAAGCCTGCCAGTGACAATAGCAGCTACAGGAGGTTGCGCACCTTCTCAGGGGTTGTTCCCACACCCCCAGGAGAGGAGCAGTTGGAGAACTGGATACTACAGGCTCGACTGATGATAGAGGAATATGATCGGCCTGACAGAGAGAAGAAAATCAGGATAATGGAAAGTGTAAAGGGTCCCGCGTTGGAGATTTTACAGGCTGTACGATTTAATAACCCTGAAGCAACACCTCAAGAATACATTGATGTAATTGAGAATACTTTTGACACACCAGAAACAGGAGAGGAACTCTATTTTGCCTTCCGAATGCTATGTCAACACAGAGGGGAGAAACTTTCTGAGTTTCTGAGAAGAATGGAGAGATCTCTCAGCAAGGTGGTCAAAAGGGGAGGTCTGTCTCCTGCCCTAATAGACAAAGCACGTCTTGATCAGCTCATTAAAGGTGCAACAGGGTCTGACCTGATGCTGTTAAGTTTGCGTTTAAGGGAACGAAAAGATAATCCCCCTACCTTTCTGCAGCTGTTAAATGAGGTCCGCATTGAAGAGGAGCATGAAGCTTCTCGGCGCAGACTTAACCTCAATAAAGTCGTGCATGTCAAAAGCGCTACTGTACCCACAGGGGCACACGTGGAAAATCTCAGACTTGAGATACAAGGTCTGAAAACCCAAGTCAGTGATCTCACCACTGCTGCCGGGGTGCCAGGTGTCCATTCACCTGGGGCAGCATCCACAGAGAATGTGGAAGCAGACGGCTTGGGAGAAGACAAAAACTTCCAAGCATTAAAGAAAGAAGTGGTGAGGCTAAGA
Source organism: Copadichromis virginalis (assembly GCF_057382275.1). Taxonomy (NCBI): domain Eukaryota; kingdom Metazoa; phylum Chordata; class Actinopteri; order Cichliformes; family Cichlidae; genus Copadichromis; species Copadichromis virginalis. The sequence continues at coordinate 11,978,356 of NC_140619.1, read as the reverse complement.
AAACAGATCTCTGTCATGTCAGTCAACCCCAGCAAAGGGGTTGCGGTGCCCTCACCCAGGCACCATGGTTCTCCCACGCACCTTCAGCGGGGAGCAAGAGCACTCAGAGATCCCAGTCACTTTTTCTGTTATCGCTGCGGGGAGGATGGGCACATCTCTACGAAGTGTAAGGCTCCAGAAAACCACCCTAAAGTGATACAGAAATTCGTTCATGCTCAACGGAAACAGGGAGAAAGTAATAGAACTCCCAGTCCTGCCAAAGAACCGACCACCACCAATGTAGGTGTTAACCGGAGTGTTGTCAATGTCAGGACGCCTAGTTTCCCTGAAGGACTGGTAGGGCCACCCTCCACAGCCGGTGTGAAGGTAGATGGTGTACCTTGCACCGCTCTCTTAGACAGTGGCTCTCAGGTGACCATCATTTTTGACAGCTGGTATTCAAAACACTTGTCTCATGTGCCTTTACGCTCTGTTACGGGCCTAGATATTTGGGGACTAAGTGAATCAGAGACCAGCTATCCTTACAGGGGGTACATTCAAATTGAATTGGAATTCCCCGAAGAAACACGAGAGAAAGTTGAGACTATCCCAGTCCTCGCTTTGGTGTGCCCAGACCCTCGGTGCTCAGATACCATACCTGTCTTGTTGGGCACCAATGTTCATAAAATCAAACCCATTCCTGCAACTGGAAAGAAAGTGAGGGTGGGGAATGTTTGCTCTGCCAAAGTGAATGCTCAGCAGCCTCAGAACCTACCGACTATTATGTCTGAGTCTGCCAAGGATGATGACAGTCCAGTAGCTAACGTTAAGTGGACTGGTCCTGGCCCACTGGTCATTCCAGCTGGGAAAGAACGTATAGCTGTCTGTAAAGTCAAAGACATCCACACTATTGGAGACAGCATCCTCATCACAGAACGGGCAGCTTCACATGCCCTTCCCCCGAGTGTGCTTGTGCAGCCAACCGTACTGTTCTCCAAGATGCTTGATAGAGACAAGTTTCTGGTGCTCATGCGCAACCAGTCACTAAAAGACACTGCCATTCCCATGGGCACTGTGGTTGCACATCTGCATGTAGCTGACATAGTGACTGATGTCCCCGGCCCAAACACAAAAGCTTCTACTATGCTTGACCCATCTCTGTTTAATTTTGGGGACTCTTCTATACCAGCTGAATGGAAACAGAGGCTTAGTCAGAAACTTGCAGAGAGAGGCAAAGTTTTCTCGACGGAGGAATGGGATGTGGGTTTGGCTAAAGGAGTGCAACATCACATCCGTCTAGCTGACCATACCCCCTTCCGAGAGCGGTCCCGCCGTGTTGCCCCAGCTGACCTGGATGACTTACGCCGCCACCTGCAAGGACTTTTGGCAGCGGGGATAATAAAAGAATCAAGGAGTCCCTATGCTTCCCCCATCGTCTTGGCACGAAAGAAAACGGGGCGGTTGCGCAAGTGTGTGGACTATCGGACCCTGAATCGCAGAACTGTCCCTGACCAATACACAGTTCCTCGCATTGACGAGGCGTTGGACTGTTTGTCTGGCAGCAGGTGGTTCTCTGTCTTGGATTTGCGTAGTGGATACTACCAAATTCCCATGGCAGAAGAGGACAAGGAGAAGACCGCTTTCATATGTCCTTTGGGATTCTTTCAATTTGAGAGGATGCCCCAGGGGATAACCGGAGCTCCCGCGACCTTTCAAAGAGTAATGGAGAAAGCAGTGGGAGACATGCACATGATTGAGGTCATAGTGTACCTTGACGATTTGATCGTGTTCGGAAGAACTTTGGAAGAACATGAGCAGAGACTAATCAAAGTTCTTGACAGACTGGAAGAGACTGGCCTAAAATTGTCCATTGACAAATGTCAGTTCTGCAGGCCACAGGTGACATATGTTGGACACATAGTGTCAGAGAAAGGGATTGCCACTGACCCAAGCAAAGTTGAGGCGGTAGCTCGCTGGAAGCAACCCACCGATCTCCCATCACTGCAGTCTTTCCTAGGGTTCTGTGGGTATTATCGTCGCTTCATAAAGGACTACTCCATCATTGTCAAGCCGTTAACCGAACTATGTAAAGGTTACCCACCAACCCAGAAGGGAAAGCGAGCTGTCAGAGTCCCAGAAAAGACCTACCATCGCGTAAATGAACCGTTTGGGGACAGGTGGGATGCTGCATGTACAGAAGCTTTCCAGAACATTATACATTCTCTTACAAATGCACCTGTTCTAGCATTTGCAGACCCAACCAAGCCATATGTGTTGCACATTGATGCTAGCCTTCAGGGGTTGGGTGCTGTGCTCAACCAAGAACACCCAGAAGGGCTGCGACCAGTTGCATTTGCTAGCCGAAAGCTTAGCTCATCAGAGAAAAACTACCCCGTGCACCAGCTTGAGTTTTTGGCGTTGAAGTGGGCTGTAGTTGACAAGTTTCACGACTACCTGTATGGAGCACAGTTCACTGTGAGGACGGATAACAATCCCCTCACATATATCCTCACCACTGCCAAGCTCAATGCCACCGGGCATCGGTGGTTAGCTGCTCTTGCCACTTACGATTTCACTCTCCAGTACCGACCTGGGAGCAGCAACATTGATGCTGACGCGTTATCGCGCAACCCCTTACCAACAGAGGACACTGATTGGCAAACTCTGCCCTTGGACAGTGTCAAAGCTCTGTGTAAGCAGATCTCCTGTAGAAATTCAGCAGGAGGGGGGGGGCAGTCAGCTTTGCTGAATCGTTAGGAGTTTCCCCTGAGGCACTCCCAGAGTGTTTTGTTTTCCCCACTCATCTTGACTATGGGTGTTTGACCCAGATAAGCAAGGCCGAGCTTATCAAAGCACAAGACAATGATCCAGTGATCGCTCCTGTAAAGAAATCTATGAATGGAGCGATTCCCTTTACTTTCGACAAAGACTCCAATGCAGAAGCCATGTTGCTTCAAAGAGAGGCAAACAAGTTGGCAATCACTGATGGAGTACTCTACAGGAAAGTACAGAGACAACCTGGAAAGGAAATCCATCAGCTTGTACTACCCCGAGAGCATGTTGCCATGGTGCTTAGATCACTTCATGATGAGTCAGGTCACCTGGGGGTGGACAAGACTGTGGAGCTCATACGAGACCGATTCTACTGGTCTAGGATGAGTGCAGAAGTTGAGCAGTACATCAGGAATTGTGGGAGATGTGTTGCACGTAAGGCACCCACACAACGAGCTGCACCATTGAACCAGATCACCAGTAGTGGGCCACTAGATCTCGTGTGTATTGATTTCCTATCCCTAGAGCCAGACTCTCAGGGATATGCTAACGTTCTGGTAGTGACTGATCACTTTACCAGATATGCACAAGCTTTTCCAGCTAAAGACCAGAAAGCCTCCACAGTAGCCAAGATTCTCTGTGAGCGGTACTTTGTGCATTATGGACTTCCGACCCGGATACATTCCGACCAGGGACGTGATTTCGAGAGTAAGCTGATCCACGACCTTCTGAAAGTGTTGGGAATCCGGAAATCCCGGACAACGCCTTATCATCCCCAGGGAGATCCACAGCCAGAGAGATTTAACCGGACGTTACTTTCCATGCTGGGAACCTTGGATCCCAAGAAGAAACAGGCGTGGAATCAGTCCATCAGTCATTTGGTACACGCGTACAATTGTACGCAGAACGAAGCAACTGGGTACTCACCCTACCTGCTTATGTTTGGCAGGGAGGCCCGGCTGCCTGTGGACATCTGTTTCGGAACCAACGACCAGACACACAGCAGTCTGACACATCACCAGTACGTAGCTAAGCTGAAAGCTGATTTGCAACAAGCTTACCGCCTAGCGACAGAGGCTGCTGACAAAAGTCATCAGAGAAACAAGAAAGCACATGACAAGCATGTGAAAGAACAGACCTTGGCACCAGGAGACCGGGTGTTGCTAAAGAATTTTGGTGTCTCTGGAAAGCACAAGTTGAAGAATAAGTGGAGAACTGCACCCTATGTTGTGCTTGACAAAATGCCCCGTCTACCAGTATACAGAGTGAAACCTGAGAAGGGAAGTGGGGTGGAGAAAACGGTGCATCGTAACCACTTATTACCCATAGGGTATCTAGTGAGACTTCCAAATGATAGTGAACCAGAGTTGTTTGATAGACCTGTCACTCGATCCCAAAGGGGACTCGCCAAGGCTACACCAGTTGACAATCAGGGAGATGCAATATCTTCTTCAGAGTCGGAATCCGAAGATGCATGCCTGACACAATTCCCATACATGGATTGTGAAAACCTTCTGTCACTGTCAGAACAGCTTCTGAGGGACCAAGGTCAAAAGCCAAATGTGTTGGATCTTGAGAGTTCAACCACTGATTTGGCAGATATTGAAAGAAATTCAGATGATCATAACCCTCCAGATCTCCAGCTAGACCCTGAGGCAGTTACAGTGACTGGCCCTGAGGAGGGAACCGAAGAGAGTGGGATGTCGCTGGAAGGAGAGGAGCATCCAGTGTGCCGCCCACAAAGACTAAAGAGGCCTGTGGTGAGACTGAGTTATGATGAACTCGGGCAATCATCAGATCACCCTGTAGTGGTTTTGAGCCATGGGGTTTTGGTGGGAAGTGGCACTTACAGACATTCACGAGATCATACTTGCCAGACTTCATGGTGTCACCCACTAGCACTATGCCCTTCCTGTGTTAAATTAGAGCTGGACTAACAAAGCACAGATTTTTGTGTTTATAAATCTGTGGGGTTTGATAGGGGCATCAAACGCATTTAGAAGGGGGAGGGTGTAGCCCGGATGGGAATTTGGGAGTAGATACTCGTAATTCCCATGGACTTAAACGCCACAGTAACATAAGGTGTTCACAGTTAATATTATGTGATTTAACTGTACTCTGAATGTAATTTGCCCTGTAATATGTCACAAGGTAAATACAGGTAATTAGAGCAATGAACCTGTTATGTTAATCATAAAGTATTATTTTATGGTATGTAACTCTGAAGAGAGTTAAAGTATTGTTCAGAGTTCTAATTTTCTGGAGGCCCGTGAAGGTAGCATGAAACGGGACCTGTGTATCTGTTGTAATGGAGGAAGAGAGGAGAACGGCATGGAGAGATGCACGAGGTTAGCTGAACCAAAGTGAGAGACTCAGCTAGTTTTACTGAAGTTACCTAGCACAAAAGAGTGTCGGACTAGAAAGCTAACCGTGTGAGAGCTTCGCAACAGAGTGTGGGGGAAGTGACTTTGTGTTCAATGGTCGCACCACCGTGAAAAAACTGTGTTTCCAGCTACGACCGCCGAGGCTAAAGGCTACCCCGGACTGCCTGGCTGCGCCACGGAGGCAGCCGCTATGGACTGTCGGAGAGCTGGACAGTGACTGGCTAACGCGTTGTAGCAGAGACAGCATCCGGTCCGCAGGGAGAGCGGAGAGTGAATTTAGTTTGGGACTGGCGAACGGAAACCTACCGAGCAACTGAACTGTAAGTTGGACTTTCGTGCTCTTACTGGGGAGAAGAGGATTTTTCTCCATCGTCCGGCGTGAGCAGCAAACAGGCCTGCAACAAGTGTGAATGTGAGTGTGTGTGGGGCCCATGTGTGAATATTGTGTATCTAGTGGATTATATAGCATATTTTTGAGTGTACATTCGTGAGTCACTTACCAAGAGGTGATAACATAATTTGTGTTGTTTAACATAATTTCAAAGGGAAATATTTCATTTACACAGCATGTTTCATTTGTTTATGGAGCTGGATATCATTTGAGTTGAGTTAAGAAAAGGGTGTTTTATACATTACTTTTTCCTGCCCTTACATTCAGTAAACGTTTGGTTTGTGTTAAAGAGTTGTCTGGGGTTGATTCTTTTACTACTGGTTAAGTCTAACTTGCAGGCAAAGGTTTACTGATAGTTTCCCTGATTCCTGTCTATACCAGAACCTTTTTGTGGTATCTAGGCTGTAACGAACCTAACACCCCGCCTAGGGGGTCCAAACTGAGGTAAGTGGATTTAGACTCCGTATCACGGGTGGGGTGCTACATACAGCATCCTTATTTCTTTGTCTTTTGAACATTTCACATCATTAAACATGTGATCAAAGAGTTAATAAACAGGATTATAAATGTGAGTGGGCAGCCTTTAGCACGGTACAGTTTTCAAAGGAAAAGAAAATTAATTGAGGTCCAGCATGAAGGCATCCCTGCCTCAATGCAAATTAGAAGATTTATTCATATACTGTTGTTATTTTCCACTTTGTTGCATTCTTTGCTTTATGCAACGATCTCTGCAGAACTTTCCTCTGTCTGCAGACTAATCAGCCCGAAGAAATATTCAGAGTTCAGTGGAAGAATTTGATTCATGGCCTTGTGTTTTTGTGTTGACTTTCAACAAAGACTGAAATTTGGTCAAATCTTTTTTTTTATTAAATCAGGACGTGAGCATGTCCTGAGGCATGATGGGCATGTCTTCAGCTCCAGGAAAACACCTGCACACAAACAGGGAGCACTCCAGGACGCTCCTGAAGCAGCAGTGCTAACCACTGTGCCGTACGTCCAACTGTTATATTCAAATCTACAGGTTAAAGGCATAAACTAGCATTTTGCGCTGGTGTTCATAAAGCTCTTCTCTGCATGACAAGTATTATGATTTCCAACTGTGCTGTATGACCTAACATAACCTCATCTTTCTCTAGCTCAGTGGTTCTTAAAGTGTGTGGCGAGACTTCTCACAGGTGGGGCACAAGTTAACTGGCAGAAAAGTCATGTGGAACTAATGTTGCATTAGCTGCATCAAAGCTGCATCCACGTGCGCAAGTCAACAACCACAATAAAGAAGTGTACTGAAAAGTGTGAACCTGTGGTTGGGTCTGTCGTGCATTGTTTACAGTGGTGCCAAAATCCAGAATTGGGGCACGAGAGTCTCAACGTCATGTTTGCACTTTTCAGTACACTTCTATTTTGCGGCTATCGAATTACACACGCGGCTGCAGCTTTTCAGCTTAAGCCTACACACATCAACAACAACAGCAGGACCCAGTTCATTCTGCTTTAAGCCGGCGAGGCGGCTTGGGGATGCCGCTCAGGTGCATCCGCCTCCCCCGCAGCCGTGCCACAGACCACGCCCCGCCACAGCTCTGCAGTCAAAAACAGGCTCACTGCAGCCACTGAGAGTGTATTAAACTCTCACTAAATTATATATATTTCATCTCTGTTCACAAGTTTCTGGATTTCTTTGTTTAATAAGACTAAGACTGAACTTTATTTTTCCATGTTTGGCAATGTTCACATTCTGTTTAACTTGTTGCTTTTTTGAAGAAGTGCTGCTGACTCATGAAACAGTCTAGTAACAAAAGTTACAAATAGCTGTTTGAAATGAAAGTTGTTTGTTTAAAACAAAAATTACCGAAGGATTCATTGTGAATTTATCATCTAAATAAAATTGCAGCTATGCTTTTCTGTCATCGTTTTGTTTAGATGGGGCGTGGAAATATTTCTTTCTGCCATGTGGGGAATGATGTAAAAAGTTTGACAACCACTGATCTAGCTGAACATTTGCAATGACCTTCACACATCCACACAACATCAACTTCTTCTCTAAACACTGAACAATGCCACAAAACATAATATTTCACTGGGTCCTGCACTATTGTCACCATTAGCCTCCTTTTGCTGGTTGAACATTGTTTGTTGGACCCTCTCTTTCCACCATGTGACCAAAGTAGTGTTCACTGAAGGTGAGAAGCGTAAAGCCTTTTAAAAAAAAAATTAATAAAATCCTTTATTGAAAATGTTCATATGAAATTACAAGGCAATGTGCAAGGCACATGAGAATAAGGGAGTAAACAATCTGGTTTTTAGAGAAGACAAAGAAAATAAATAATTGAACTGCAAGTAAAATTAAGTATTTTTAACATGTGTTCAATCTGATGGTAATTTTACAGGAGAACAAACAATATTTGACATTAACAACATTTACATTGTAAACATGCTAATCACCCATGTTTTTGGGACATGGGTGATATTATAAAGTCTTACTGCCTTTCTCTCACATATCCAAAGCTGGCTTGTGGTGCAGCAGCTGAGAACAGCTGGTGGCAGTTAAATCCATTTCAGTTCCGTTTTATTTATATAGTGTCCAAATCTCAACAACAGTCATCTTAGAGGAATTTATATTTGAATATGAAGTCCGTAAAATAATACAGAGAAAACCCCCAGATTCAGACTACCTCCCATGAGCAAGTGTTTGGCAACAGTGGGAAGGAAAAACTCTTTTTTTTCAGGAAAAACTCTCTAGCAGAGCCGGGCTCAGGCAGGGCGGTTGGGGTAAGGGAAGACAGGGCTGGGACACGCTGTGGATGAGAGCCAGAGATTGATAATAACTAATCATTACATTCAGAGAGGTGTATAAACACATAAGCCTGCAGTGTGAGAGCGAAGTGCTCTAATCGGGTGATATTGTCATTAAAATAAGTTCGGACCTGATTATTTAAGAAGTGTGTCCTGAGATGTAGACTATTGTGTTCCAGAAAATGAGGATTGTTTTCTGGTCCTGATCTAGTTCTGGTGATGTCCTTTTTTTCATCAAAAGCTTCATAATATAATTAAAAATTATTGTTATTTTCAATAAACTGTAGTTTTATTTGTTTAACTGTTACATAATACTTGTCAGAACTGCATGTGTATTTCCATTTCATTCATGCACTTAAAAAAAGATGAACACCACTGCGCGACAGGAAACAGGGTGAGATTTAACCATGTGATCGTGAGGAGCTGACTGGTGGGGGTTTAGGCCTGGGAGTCGACTCCACTCAGCCAGCAAAGCGGCTCAGCGTTTCCCTCTTTTCAATGACTTTTAATGCGACTCCATAGAGAGAGACAAAATCTGGAGCTAAACACTGAAGACAAAGTATGCAAATGAGTAATTAGTTCAATAACAGTTTCCCAAAACATCAGCCCTTAAGCAACTGCTCTGCATCTATTATAACAATTACCATACGCAGCACGGCATGATGGATCTGCCCCTCGCTGCTACCGCCGTCGCCATCCCCAAACGCAGCGTACGACTGAGCGAACAGTGTGCTAATGGGAGACAAAAAAGGGAGGTAAAAAGCAGAGAAAACACATTCGGCTCAGCGTGACAATCAGCTCATCCCGCTGACAAAGAGAAGAGGTAAAAAAAACTCCATCTGTGGGAGGAAGTGCTGCCTTGTCGACCTTGACAGAGATAGAAATATAAATTTGACTCTCAATTAATGGACTACTCCTTCACTTCCCAACTGCAGCACATCCGAGATCCCATTACACTAAAAAAAAAAAAAAAAAAAAAACTTAAAAAAACCATGTAACCTGTGGAAAAAAAAAACCGAAATAGAAGTCAGTATTTGTACTACCGTGTTAAAGACTTTAACGTTCTTCTTAACTTGTCTGAAGAATTTAAAAAAAATAGCTAGAACTAAAATGAACTTTCATGTATTTTCTGCTGCTGAAGCAGTTTTTTTTTCAACATATACATGTTACTACGATTGTAGCCAACGACAGGTATCCAGGTTAGTTTGGTCTGAACTGTAATTTTAAGATTAGCTAGTAAATAACAATTAGCTAATGTTGTTCATGAGACTAAAGTCATGGTAAAATGGTAAATGGCCTGTATTTGTATAGCGCTTTACTTAGTCCCTAAGGACCCCAAAGCGCTTTACACTACATTCAGTCATCCACCCATTCACACACCGGTGATGACAAGCTACATTGTAATGTAAATATAATAAGGCCAATATTAAAGTTAGTACCATATTAATCATGATTAGCTATTACAGCAGTGAGTTTGAACTCTGTGTCAAATACTGAGCTTCAGTAAAGACTCAAGTTGCAGTTATTTATATTTCCTATCACTTTATATCTTCACTCAAAGGCAAGTATCTTTGACAGTGTACAAATAGATTATATATAAGAGGCAAATATTGTTTTTTAATGTGTTGGCATTACTACATTTTGCTCAGTGCTTTTGTACAAAGAAAATGTACGAGCTGTGATAACCGTTTCTGATAGAATGAAGAGTAGACTGATATATTAAATATTCCTATATTGGAATATTTGCTTCAATATCTGCTTCAAATCATACAGAATAGATATCCGAGCCGTAAACAGGCTGACTTCTGCTAAATGGGTCAAACTGGGCAGAAAGTATACAAACACATAACATCCTTATAAAATATGATGTAACACTAGATCAACTTACTTCAGAATATATAAAGCATATAAACAATTACAGCAATATGATGCAACAAACACAGCAGTACTACTAATCCAAAATACTCAAAGCTTCATAGAACTGAAACAAACATTTTTTTTAGGTCCATTCTGCTGCTGATACATACTTTAGGTTTCTGAATATTAAACGTGTTGCTGCCTTTCATGGTGTTCAACTTGAAGGCCCTGAGTACTTTCTCCAACACTGAAAACACTGGAATGGTAAATTTATTTGAACATGACCTAATAAGACTGATTCAGGACAGACAATTAGTGATTTTAAACTTTTTGTAGCAGTCCTTCACAAACAGGGAACAGTCTGTCTATTCTCTCCATCTGTCAGCTGCTGCTGGCTCTTCCTCCTCTTCCTCACACACTGCTGAGTTTGTCCTGGTGGATCATCAGGGGTGCAAAGCCTCACAGGTGATGTGCAGCAGTGGGTCCCTCAGTCTGTCCTCACTCTGGACACTTGCAGCTGTCACACATGGAAATCAAATGTGTGATAAGCTGCAGGATTCAAACACAACTTAACTTGTAACTTATAAATACATATTCATACTTTTATTACACAATCAGAGAGAAAGACAAAGAGAGAGAGTGCAGGACAGACAGACAGGTGACAGTCTCAGGTGTATACACTGCTACAAAACAGCACAAGAGAAGCAGGATTTAGGTGTGTGTGTTATTACAAGTGCTAAACAAGAAGAGTTCCCAGATGGTACAGTGGACACATGTGTGACTCCTGTGATTAAAGCATCTTTCTTTCAGCTTAACGAGTGAACCGTCAGCTCGTTCAAACACGTTAAAGCCGTTTGGCTTGACACCACCGAACAGAGGCAGCAGAGACAGCCTTCGTCGCGTCGCTGTGAAGTAATTGGCCTTAAAATGCGGCCTTTAAGGCTGCAGACCCTGAATTGGGATACAGCAGGATACTCGGGGAAGACATCACAGACAAACCAGCAGGCAAAAACACAGGGCTTATATATTCAATCAGGGAATGGGAGACAGGAGGGAAACACAGCTGGGAGAAATCAGAACTGACGAGACAAGCAAGCAAAGCAGAATACACTTACATGAGACATAGACCTTCAAAGTAAAACAGGAAGTACACAGAGACAGCCTGGTGGGAGAAAGAGAACATGGAGGAGCACATGACGGGATGAGGAAACACAGAACACAAGGAGTGGGAACAAAGCACAATACTCACATCACTATAGGGCTTTGGAGCGTGATGTCACAGGTGTGGGCGTGGAAAGGATTTTGGCCTGATGCGCAATTTTCCAGGTCCAAACAAAGCGCAAGCAAAAAAAGAGCGAAGGCAAACACAATAGCCATCGTTCATACTTGCTGTGTGGTCCGCTGCAATGTTCAATCGCACGACCGACACAGGAATAAGCTTAAAAAGGGTCTCTCTTTTTATTCTTTCCCAACCTGGAAGCAACATGAGGGAGCTCATATGGCGGACCTTACCAAATGAAGGCGTCTAGCCTGGATAGCAGCCGTGAGACGAGCTGATATCCAGTTCTCTTCCATCTCCAGATATCCCTTAACTTACCGGTAATTTGTATATATGTTCATATCACTCTTTATAGCTTAATAATATTATCGTTGGTGGTCTCGGAGGTTATAGAAATTGCGAACAAACATCGAATGGAGTGACTTTGCAGACATACTTGCTATGTAACGTGTTGTGTTTACAAGGTTCTATAATAAGGGAAGCAAATTAGTACATGCTGTTACCCTGTCAGACCAGGGGTGCCGCTAATGAGGCTGGGTAAGAGAGGAGAGAAGAAGAAAGTAGAGAGAGGTAAAAAAGATGGAGTGCCGCTGTAAAGCCTGAAATAAAGTGTTGAACCCAGACGTCGCCTCCGCTGCCTGATTACAAACTCAACAAATTGGCGACGAAGATGAGCGCTTCAGTACCGAGCCCACCGCCCTTTTTGCAACATGCGGGTGAGCTGCCAATACCGTTTATGACGTGGCGCAAATTCTTTGAGAACTACATGCTAGTGATAAATGCTACGGGAGATGCATGGCCGGAGGCGAGACGACGAGCCGTCTTATTACATTGCTTGGGACCAGAGGGACAACGACTGTTCTACACACTGCCGAATCAAGGTACAACGTTTGCTGAAGCCATGACTGCGCTTGAAAACCACTTTGTCCCTAAAGTGAATGTAGTGGCATGCAGGCACACATTCAGACAGCGAGTTCAGCGGGCTGATGAAACTGTGACCCAGTATGTTGCCGCCCTCAGAGCGTTAGCTGTGCCATGTGGTTTTGGAATAATGGAGGGTGAAATGATTCGGGATCAACTTGTTGCTAATGCTAATCTCAGTGTTGTTAAAGGTAAATTGCTGTTGGAGGAGGACCTTACATTGGACAAGGCAGTCACTATTGCGTGTCAGGTGGAGGCTGCAGTCAAGAATGCTACACTCCTCTCTGCTGCGCCCACGGCCCAGACTGCTGCAGTACAAGCTGTGGAGGTGAAGGACGCACGTCTTCGGGGAAAAAGAGGAGCGCGACCAGCTCAAGCTCAGGGACCTACATCTAAAGAATGGCACAAAAAGGCAAGTGATAAAGAGCAACAGCGTCATTGTTTCAGATTTGGATCCGAGAAACACCTGGCTAATGATAAAAACTGTCCAGCAGCAAAAATAAAATGTGATAAATGCAACAAAAAAGGGCACTTCGCCAGAGTTTGTAAATCAGCTCTAGCAGTGGTCAGGGAAGTAGTTGTTCCTGAGTTTACAGTTTTATGTGTTGATGATCACAAACTGATGACTGCAGCATGTGATAAGATTACATGCAAAATGAACATTGAAACACCACAGGGAAACTCTCAGGTTCTGGAGTTAATTGTGGATACAGGAGCTTCAGTATCTATCCTTCCAGAAGCCATCTACAAAGAACATTTTGCACCCTGGAACAGTTTACCTCCTCACATCAGATTCTCCACAACCCTAGGAACTTTTAAAACTGCTCTTAAAACGCACATCTTCTCATTGGCTTTTAGCAAGGTTTAACTTATTGTTTTAATTTATTGTTTTATCAGTGAGGTGTTTTATGTACTTGCGTTTTATTGTATTTTATATTTGTATTTTATTGTACAGCACTTTGGTCAGCCTTGGTTGTTTTTAAATGTGCTTTATAAATAAACTTGACTTGACTTGACCTGTGCTTTGACTGAACCAAAAGTTAAGCTTGTCACTTATGCTAAAGGTGACTTGCTTGTCATTGGCTGCCTGCAGGCTTCAGTGAGGGTTGCAAACAATGACAGAAAAGTGCCAGGATCATTCTTCATAGTTAAAGATGGATCACCTTTGCTGGGGTTGGACTTAGTTGAAGCACTTAACATTGATATCATTGCTTGAAAAGTCATCAACAAAGGAGAGGATCCCGCAAGAGAATCACCAGCCAGTAAACAAACATGCATGATGAATAACATTTATTCTTCTTCTTCCCATCATCTTGGAGCTGTTAAAGGGTTTATCCACAAAGTTCAAGTGAACAAGACAGTACAGCCGGTTCGTCAAAAACTGCGGCGTCTACCACTCAGCATACGTGAGGAGGTGTCAGCTGAATCAAAACGTCTACTCCAAGCAGGCATCATCGAACCAGTGGATGCAGCTGAATGGGTGAGTCCTCTGGTGGTTGGAAGAAAAAGTAAGGGAAACTTGAGGCTTTGTGTGGATCTGCGTGAACCTAACAAGAGTGTGATCATGGACTGTTACCCTCTTCCTCACATGGAGGATTTGTTCGCACAGCTGGCTGGGGCTACACTGTTTCATGGTTCATGTTTCTATGTTCTGTGTCCCCCAGTCTGTGTCAAGTTGGTGTGTTATGTCATTACGTGTATGTGTTTCCTGTTTACTTTGAAGGTCCGTGTCTGTTCTCAGTGTGTTCAGTTTACTTTTCCCCTGTCTCGTCAGGTCCGATTACTCCCAGCTGTGCCCTCCTTTTGTGTCTCATCCCCTCGTTATCCTTCTGTGTATTTTAACCCCGTGTCTGCCTCTGTTAGTTGCTGGTTTGTCTGCGTTATTTCCCCTCCGTCATTCTGTGTTTATTCCTCCGGCTTCCTGGTCATTCTCCCTGCAAGGTACCCTCGTTCGTGTTCTGGCTTTGTGTTTAGTTTTAGTTTTCCCAGTTTAGAGTTTTTACCGTTCTGTTTCTCGCCACCCTTTTTTGTTGTACTTCACCTTTTGTTAATAAAGATCCCCCTCCACTTAAGCAGTCTGCATCTTGGGTCCGTTACTAATCCACACACGGCCTGCCTCGGCACCCCCATGGCAGTTATAGAATATTCACAACATACTTCATACCGTGTACATTATAACATACCATAATAGACCCATTTCTGTAATATACTTACATATCTATATTATTGCTAATATATATTGTAATATATCTATATCACTAAAGCACTTCTGGATGGATGCAAACTGCATTTCGTTGCCCTGTACCTGTGCATGTGCAATGACAATAAAGTTGAATTCTATTCTATTCTCTCACTTGTCCCAGAGAACTCAAAACACACACAAAGAGCTGATACAGAGGCGGAAAACATCAGCTCAGTACAGACTGCTACACGTCCCACACTGCAGAGGGACAGACAACCACCAAGATGGACAAAAGACTTTGTTATGAAATAGTTCAGAGGTAAAAAGAAAGGAGAAATATGCAGATGTGAGAAATGACTGTGAATGGAAAGTGCATTTGAGTTTCATTACTTATCTTTAATTCCACCTGTGACTTCTGATAAGCTGAGAAGAAGGCACATGGTTGTTCCTTTTGATTCAGGGTTGATCCAGGGCACGTTTACTTTGCCATTACAGTTCTTTTATCAGGATATACAGTATATATAATACTGTTCTGAAGTTACTAATTGCCTCAAAAGTAAAAGGCTGTCGAATGTTTCATGTTGTGCTACAAGGGAGAGAGTATTATTTGAGAAAAGGGGGAGATGTTGTGTTTACAAGGTTCTATAATAAGGGAAGCAAATTAGTACATGCTGTTACCCTGTCAGACCAGGGGTGCCGCTGATGAGGCTGGGTAAGAGAGAGGAGAGAAGAAGAAAGTAGAGAGAGGTAAAAAAGATGGAGTGCCGCTGTAAAGCCTGAAAGCGTTTCTAAATCGGCAAAATCATCACCATTGGGTACATTAGGTATGACAGTGACACTCTTGTTTCTATTGGTATACAATGTACTCACAATTCGAAGTTTTTAACTCCGGATCCGAGCTGGCCGAGTGAGATCTTGAGGGAGAACAAAGGGAAGCGGCGGCGGCCTAGAGGGAAGCGAGCCGGCGTCAGGAACAGGCTGAGAGCTCGTGCACACCGCACACCTCTGCCTAGCATCCTGCTCGCCAACATCCAGTCACTGGAGAACAAGCTTGACGACCTCAGGGCCAGGGTAAAGTTCCAGAGAGACATTCGGGACTGCAATCTCCTCTGCTTCACCGAGACATGGCTGAACCCAGCGGTGCCGGACCACGCCATCCAGCCGGCCGAGTTCTTCTCGGTTCACCGCATGGACAGGACACGGGACTCGGGGAAGTCAAGGGGAGGCGGCGTGTGTTTAATGGTGAACAACAACTGGTGCAACAGTGCGAACGTTGTTCCTCTCACACGCTCCTGCACACCAAATCTGGAACTACTGTCCATCATGTGTTGTCCTTTTTATCTACCTCGGGAATTTACATCGGTCATTATAAGTGCCGTTTATATTCCACCACAAGCGAACACGGTCACCGCCTTATGCGAGCTGCATGAGGCACTCACACAGCACCAGACACAACACCGGGACGCTGCGCTTATTGTGATGGGGGATTTTAATAGCGCCAACCTCAAACGCGCAGCGCCGAACTTTTATCAACACATCACCTGCCCCACCAGAGGTGAAAGGACACTGGACCACTGCTACACTACGGTCAAGGACGGCTACAAGGCACAATCCCGCCCTCCGTTTGGCAAATCTGATCACGCCGCCATCTTCCTCATGCCAAAATACAAACAAAGGTTGAAACAGGAAGTTCCGGTTCGGTGGCCGCGTTACAGGACGCACTCGATGACGCAGACTGGGGCATGTTCAGAAACAGCTCCGATGATGATGTCAACGTGTTTACGGAAGCGGTTGTGGAATTCATCGGGAAACTAGCGGATGATACCGTGGAGACAAAGACTATCACAACGTTTCCCAACCAGAAGCCGTGGGTGGATAAAACCATCCGCGACGCTCTGAGATCCCGCACCGCTGCCTACAACACGGGACTCACGACGGGGGACATGGACCCGTACAAAGACGCGTCACATAACGTGCGGAGGGCGGTGAAAGAGGCGAAGCAGCGCTACGGGAGGAAACTAGAGTCACAACTCCAACAGAGTGACTCTAGGAGCCTGTGGCGGGGACTAAGGACAATAACGGACTATAAAGCACCAACAACCGGTATGACGAACGCGGCCGTGACTCTGGCAGACGAGCTGAACACTTTCTATGCTCACTTCGAGGCTGCAGCTAAGGACTCCAACAATGCTAGTGCTAGCGGCGCTAACGGCTGCAGACAGGAAGATACTGCCAGCACCGGAAACGTGCTCGTCATCTCCGAGCATGAAGTAAGGAGAGCCTTCAAAAGAGTGAACACCAGGAAAGCAGCAGGACCAGACGGCATCTCAGGTCGTATCCTAAGAGACTGCGCATACCAGCTAGCTCCTGTGTTCACTGAGATATTCAACATCTCTTTATCTCAGTCGGTGATCCCCACTTGCTTCAAAGAGTCCATCATTGTTCCTGTCCCGAAGAAACCCCACCCTGCTTCTCTCAATGACTATCGCCCTGTAGCCCTCACCCCAGTAGTGATGAAGTGCTTTGAACGCCTGGTCAGAGACTTCATCATTTCTTCACTACCAGACACACTGGACCCACTACAGTTTGCTTACCGTCCAAATCGTTCCACAGATGATGCCATCTCTCATCTCCTCCACACATCACTCACTCACTTGGACACTAGAAGGGGGAATTATGTTAAAATGCTCTTCATAGACTACAGCTCTGCATTTAACACCATAATTCCCTCCACACTCACCACCAAGCTGGAGCATCTGGGACTCAGCTCATCTATGTGTAAGTGGATCTCCAACTTCCTAACTGGCAGACCACAGGCAGTAAGGATGGGCGGACATGTCTCAGCCGCCACCACTCTCAGCACTGAAGCCCCCCAGGGGTGTGTTCTGAGCCCCCTGCTGTACTCTTTGTACAGTGGGGCAAAAAAGTATTTAGTCAGCCACCGATTGTGCAAGTTCCCCCACTTAAAATGATGACATAGGTCAGTAATTTGCACCAGAGGTACACTTCAACTGTGAGAGACAGAATGTGAAAAGAAAATCCATGAATCCACATGGTAGGATTTGTAAAGAATTTATTCGTAAATCAGGGTGGAAAATAAGTATTTGGTCAATAACAAAAATACAACTCAATACTTTGTAACATAACCTTTGTTGGCAATAACAGAGGTCAAACGTTTACTATAGGTCTTTACCAGGTTTGCACACACAGTAGCTGGTATTTTGGCCTATTCCTCCATGCAGATCTTCTCGAGAGCAGTGATGTTTTGGGGCTGTCGCTGAGCAACACGGACTTTCAACTCCCGCCACAGATTTTCTATGGGGTTGAGGTCTGGAGACTGGCTAGGCCACTCCAGGACTTTCAAATGCTTCTTACGGAGCCACTCCTTTGTTGCCCGGGCGGTGTGTTTTGGATCATTGTCATGTTGGAAGACCCAGCCTCGTTTCATCTTCAAAGTTCTCACTGATGGAAGGAGGTTCTGGCTCAAAATCTCACGATACATGGCCCCATTCATTCTGTCCTTAACACGGATCAGTCGTCCTGTCCCCTTGGCAGAAAAACAGCCCCATAGCATGATGTTTCCACCCCCATGCTTCACAGTAGGTATGGTGTTCTTGGGATGCAACTCAGTATTCTTCTTCCTCCAAACACGACGAGTTGAGTTTATACCAAAAAGTTCTACTTTGGCTTCATCTGACCACATGACATTCTCCCAATCCTCTGCTGTATCATCCATGTGCTCTCTGGCAAACTTCAGACGGGCCTGGACATGCACTGGCTTCAGCAGCGGAACACGTCTGGCACTGCAGGATTTGATTCCCTGCCGTTGTAGTGTGTTACTGATAGTGACCTTTGTTACTTTGGTCCCAGCTCTCTGCAGGTCATTCACCAGGTCCCCCCGTGTGGTTCTGGGATCTTTGCTCACCGTTCTCATGATCATTTTGACCCCACGGGATGAGATCTTGCGTGGAGCCCCAGATCGAGGGAGATTATCAGTGGTCTTGTATGTCTTCCATTTTCTGATGATTGCTCCCACAGTTGATTTTTTCACACCAAGCTGCTTGCCTATTGTAGATTCACTCTTCCCAGTCTGGTGCAGGTCTACAATACTTTTCCTGGTGTCCTTCGAAAGCTCTTTGGTCTTGGCCATGGCTGTTTGGAGTCTGACTGTTTGAGGCTGTGGACAGGTGTCTTTTATACAGATGATGAGTTCAAACAGGTGCCATTCATACAGGTAACGAGTGGGGGACAGAAAAGCTTCTTACAGAAGACGTTACAGGTCTGTGAGAGCCAGAGATTTTCCTTGTTTGAGGTGAGCAAATACTTATTTTCCACCCTGATTTACAAATAAATTCTTTACAAATCCTACCATGTGAATTCATGGA
Organism: Copadichromis virginalis; assembly: GCF_057382275.1. Lineage (NCBI taxonomy): Eukaryota > Metazoa > Chordata > Actinopteri > Cichliformes > Cichlidae > Copadichromis > Copadichromis virginalis. Next base: position 11,959,416 of record NC_140619.1, on the reverse strand, counting down.
TTTTTTTTTCACATTCTGTCTCTCACAGTTGAAGTGTACCTCTGGTGCAAATTACTGACCTCTGTCATCATTTTAAGTGGGGGAACTTGCACAATCGGTGGCTGACTAAATACTTTTTTGCCCCACTGTACACATATGACTGTGTGGCCACTACCAGCTCCACCACCATCATCAAGTTTGCTGACGACACCGTCGTGGTGGGCCTGATCTCTGATGACAACGAGACGGCCTACCTGAAGGAGATTAGGAATCTGGAGAACTGGTGCCAGAGGAACAACCTCCTTCTAAACGTCAGTAAGACAAAGGAGCTGATAGTGGACTTCAGCACTAAGCAGGAGAGGAACTACCAGACCCCTGTCATCAACGAGTGCTCAGTGGAGAGAGTGGACAGCTTCAAATACCTCGGAGTTCACATCACGCAGGACCTGTCATGGTCCTGTCACATCAACACCATGGTGAAAAAGGCCCGTCAGCGTCTCTACCACCTCAGATGCTTGAGAGACTTCCAACTGCCCTCCAAGGTGCTCAGGAACTTTTACTCGTGCACCATAGAGAGCATCCTGACGGGAAACATCTTAACCTGGTTCGGGAACAGCACCATGCAGGACAGACGAGCTCTACAGAGGGTTGTGCGATCAGCTGAGCGCACCATCCGCTCCGAGCTCCCTGACCTGCACTCAATCTATAGCAGGCGGTGCTGGACCAAGGCCAGGAAGATCGTGAAGGACCTCAGCCATCCCAACAACAGACTGTTCTCTCTGTTGAGGTCAGGAAAGCGATTCCGCTCCCTGAAGACCAACACAGAGAGACTGAGGAGGAGCTTCTTCCCACAGGCGATACGGTCTCTCAATCACACCACCACACAATACTGACCCACACATACAGTTCTTACACACACACTGGACATTCTGGACATTGTTTTCACTTCATCACTTAAATCACTTTAAGCATATTTGCACTGCACAAGACATAATGTAGATTGCACAACACTGGACATTATATTCTTCATTTCCAGTTAATACTTGTACAGCTGCTGTTATTGTGTATATATTTATTTATATTTCTTCATACATTCTTATATAGTTCTATATTGTGTATTTTGTTGTACAGTTATTTTATTTTCAACTTTAATTTATATATTTTATCTTATTCTTTCCCAGTTAAATTTACCCTTCATTCTAATTTGTGTTGTACAGTTATTTCATTTTTAACCTTAATTTATATTTTATTCCTTCCTAGTTAAATTTACCCTTTTTAATTTTTCATATTTATTTCCTATTTTATTCATAGCCTTTTCCTTTTTTGTTTTCTTTAGGTCACGAGCAGTTGTCCAAGCATTTCACTACATATTGTACTGTGTATGACTGTGTACGTGACAAATAAAATTTGAATTTGAATTTGATTTGAATTTGAAATAAAGTGTTGAACCCAGATTTTAGCGGTTCATTGATAAATGTATAACATTAATTGTGGTAGGGAGTGAACCATGGCTATTACACTCGATGCACTCCAGCTGACTTACCTTGGTTTGAATAACGACGTACTCACAGTTTGGCTTGAAAATAGCCAAATCTTGCACCCAGCCATTAGTAAATTGGATGTGCGCCTCCAGCAATTTGTAATTACGAAACTGGTTCACAGTGTAAGCGCTTACTCCACAAACAAGATATGTAAAGATATCGGGGTAGGACAATGGCGGTAAGTCGTCGGGGTCTTTACTCCACCGCTGTATTTCATATGGGTCTACATTTGCAATCCACTATTTTTTTCAAGTACTGCCGCCTCTCCTGTGGACGCAATCGGTCTCTATACCGTACGTTTTCTTTTGAGCTGCTTTTAAGCATGTTTATTGTGGTCGTCGTTCCAACACAGTGTGTTTTTTTTTTAATTTGTGGACCCGGAAGATGGCGGCACGCTCCCACAATACACTTGTGACGTCAACTCCAAAGCCCTATATCCACTTAGACACACAGAGGGAGACACAGGGTCAGCTACACAAAGGGAAAATTACTAAACAAGGAACACAAGAAACTAGATCCTATAGAATAACTATAGACTAACACTGAGGACTTAATACATAATTCAAAATGACAAAAACACAGGAAACTCAAAACACTGGGTTGAAAAAAAATCAGGACCCTGACTGATTTCAGGCCAGCTGAATGAGTGCGAGGTGCCGGGAATGTTCTGCTTTTATCCAGTGGATGCTTGCAGCTTGTTCTGAATGATGGTAAACTTTTTTAAATTAATTAAAATGTTCCACTTTGTTTTTCAGTGTTACACAAGTTAGTACAAGCAACATGTACAGTTCGGAGGCGAGACTCAGAGACACAAGTGACACCACCAACTTTAACCTCCTAGGACCTGGCGTCCACATATGTGGACATCACATTTTGGGTTATTTACACCAAAATACTAAATCTTACTCTACCAGTTCCTGATATCCACTTACGAGGATATTAAACTGCAACTGTTCTATCAAAATTTTAAATGAATATCCTCATACGTGGCTCTCATTTTCCTTAGAAACAAAAATTAGTAAAAAAAAAAATCTGGTAATTATTTGTTTTTACATTCATCAGGTGCCAATATGCCCAAATATCAAAGAGAAATTAAAAATGCATGCTGTGGAAGAGTTCGGGTCTTAGGAAGATAAAGTCATTATCTCACCCAAGGTTAGCCAAAAAGTCCGAAATTTCAGCCACCTGTGGATGACCAAATAAAGACATTTTAGAGAGATTTACAGAAATCTGGAATGAAGCATGCTCTTATGTCTTCATCTGTAACTGCAGTTACAGATGAAGACATAAGAGCATGCTTATGCTACCTAAGCTAGTTCAAACACTACTCCATGGAGTAGTGTTTGAACTAGCTTAGGTAGCATTTTAGCTTCGTGGTAGCACTTTTACAGAAACTAGAGGATGTTGGGTTTCAAAATAATTCTAAAAATGTTATAAGCATTTGCATTTGGATGGTTAAATAAACATTTGTACTTGTTGCCAGGTTTGTGACATACTTGAGCCTGTAGCTCTAACATGTGCCATGATTTTTTTTTTTTTTTTTTTTTTCGCCTGTCCCATTTGGTTCTTTAGCCATCAGAATTGTTGTCTGAAGACCAACAAGGATACCCAATGGATTTACTTTGCCAAATGGATCATCGTGGCATTGCCGTATTGGTCCATTTGGTCGATCTTTGTTTTTATTATTTATTATATTTTATTTTCAGATGTTACAGACGGGACAGACATGAGTGAGGGATAGGAAAGGGAGAAAGAAAGAGGAAAGAAAGGAAAAACAGAAGGGGAGAGGGACAGTGAGAAAGGGGGGGAGAAAAAAAATAAAAATCTCCTGGATCACCTGTTGAGAGAAGAATAGAAAACAAGCAAAAAAAGACAAAAAAAAACAAAGCAACATACTAAACACAACACCATCGCATTAATCTAGCTAAGTGTAAACAGCAGTAAATACTAAATATTCAATGTTGTTGTTTTGCAGCACGCAGGACAGATGTGCTTCGAAGTAGCAGCCAAGAAAGGTGTAATTTGGGTCTCCGACCAGTGAACACCCGTGTGCATACCTGTGTGCATCAGCGCGCTTGTATTCCAAAGGTTTCTCCATGTAACGATCTGCTAGGGAGTGTGGGGGGGCCACAGCCCCGTCCTCCAGGGTGTGAAGCAGGTATGGAGGAGATCAAAACTCCAGACATCCAGAGGCCCCCAGAACACAAGAGACCATGGAAGACCAACAGAGGGGCAGCCGCGCCACTGTTCCAGTAAGAGCTGAGGAGAGTCCCAGATGAGGGTTCACTCAGCAGCCGCGGAGCAGAAGCCAGGGGGAGTTGCAGTGACGCGCCCATGAGCTCCGCCGGCCGCCAGCTGTGCCTGAGTGACCGAGCCCCAGGCCGAGAGGCCGGGGGCACCCCACCCCCGAAGGGGCCCGAGCGAGCCCCAGGCTCCAGGCCCCGATAAGCGGCCGCCAAGGAGTGAGCCGGTGTGTACCTGGACGCCCACCCCCAGACACAAAGAACCACCAACGCACCGACACCTGAGGGAGTCCGCCACCGGCAGGGGAAGTGGTGGTAGGTGGAGATAGGCCTCCAAACCTTGGAGGGCCTGAGGTGTCCCCAGAGAGGTGGCGTCTGATACCCAGCCTGACATATAGACACAGACATACAGGCACACACAGACACAAACATCCATTCCCCCCCTCATGCTCTCATATGCACTCACTCCACACTCAACCAACGTGGAGACAGACATAAAGAGACGCTGTACACACGATCACACTCCCCAAGCGTACTCTACAAACCAGGTCTAGGTACCCTTGCCCCTGGAGGGGGGAACTGCACCCAGACCCATGATTTTATGATTGCTAATACGTAGCCAGTAACTCTATCAGGTCGTTGGGTAAATGATAGGCATTTTTTCTTAGAAAAGCTTCATTTTTTTGTTCTCACAGTTTCTTGTTTTCTTTACTGGAAAAAACAAACAAAACAGTAATGCAGGTTCACTTAGTTGCAGGATGGTTGCTATGCGTTTCCATGGTTACAAAATATCTCTCTCTCACTCTCTCTCTCTCTCTAAGCTGGCATACGCTAACGATACAGTTGATTTGTCGCCGGTCTCGGCAACCTTGTAAGGTGACGACGAGGCGCGGGCCCCGTGTACGCGGCAGCGGCTGGACTGCTGGTGATAATTAGTCTCTGTAGTGGCGCCGCTCTGACTGGGCGCACATGTTCCAGCTGTCACAGGTGTATTCTGGGAGATGCGGTTTGGTGACAGCCGTGACAGCACCATCTGGACCTGTCCGCATCGCGGGACGCCAAGTCTACAGTGACAAGCTGCAAGCAGCGCCGGGAGACTATGAGATGAATGTGCACATGCATATGAGGGACTTTGTGTGTTTGTGTCTGTCCATTGTGCGTGTGTGTGTTCCTCTGTATGAATATTGAGCATGTCAGCGGGAGTGCATGTTGCATGGTGTGTGAGCAAATGCATGTTTTTTTTAACACAAATTCAGGTGTGTGAGAGATTCTGAGTGCATCATGTGGCTTTAACTGATGAATCCATATTGCTTCGGTGCAGGTATAAAGTGAGTGTGTATTTGTCTGTGTGTGTGTGTGTGTGTGTGTGTGTGTGTGTGTGTGTGTTTGTGTGTGAGATTTGATTCTACTATGAAAACCTATTGCTGTGAGTCTGCTATGCAGCCTTTAAATGATAATGTGTCCATTAGCCTTGATATTTAGTGTTGCATATTCTATATCCAACAATCTGGTTACTATGCCCAGGATAGTCATGACCATTTCCCATTAACCAGAGTACAAAAAGTGCACAGCAGCATCTCGATACAGTGGTTACATTGTGTAAAAGTCATTGCACAGTCAAGAACACAATGTGTAAACAAAACAAATCTAGTAGTCATCACAACAACCCCATATCCCCAATATGAAAAAAAAATCTAATCTGTGTAAGTCACTGAATATAAAAGACAAGCACAGCCAGTGTGACAACAAGTTGGAGAATGTCACACTGCCCATCTCATTGCTTGGCTAATGACTTGTGATTGACAACTTCTAAGTGAAGGAGTAAACCCTGGTTTGTCAACCTTTCTGACTGAATATTTTTCTGTTGGTGTTTCGTCCCAATGGAGCGCCTAGATCAGGAATAACATTATGACCACCTGCCTAGTATTGTGCTGGTTACCCTGACATGGAGTGCATTAACCTTTTCAGCAGTTTGAGCTACACACACATACGAGTTAAACAAAAATCATCCCTCTGTATACAGCAGTTGTTTGAAAGAGGAAATTTTCTTTAGACCAAAACTGTTATATGTATCCAGCTACAAATTTGCTTAATTCAGCTGTAAAGTTGGACATTTTAACATGGGAGGATATGGAGACTGACTCATTGCTGGACCCTCATTGGAGGAACTGCAATTTTTCATACTTGCCTGCATTTTTCAACTCTGAACCTCTTGGTCATTCTGTGGGATTATTATTGCACCGATTACTATTGCATCTTTGTAAAGCTCTGCTTCTGACCCACAACAGTTCAAAATCAATCAGAGACTCCTCCGACTCTGTTAGCATTCCTACCAACTTCATCTACGCCAAACGATTTCCAATACTCTGAAAAAGCTGCATGTAAACACAGCCATGTGGGCCTGCCTGTGGACTTTGTACACACATGATCACTGTGAAAATCACCAGCTTTAAAGTTAGGCCTGTCCACATGATAGAATCACACCAGTAGTTTTCTGACGCATCTGATTTATTCTACGAGACAGGGTGAAGAGTGGGACTTGTTTCCCTTTAAGTCCTCGAACAAGAAACAGCTGCACCAGCTGTTTGTAAGCTCTGCAACAGGAATGCTTCCTGAGTCAGAATGTAAGTATAGATCTGTGACATGACTCATTATTTTTATGAACCTTTTTAAGGACCACTGTCAGGGAAGAATTTGCAGAAATATGTCTTAACAGTTAACACTATGGAACTACTTTTAATTAGTATCTGAAGCCACTCCTTCAGAGTGCACAAATGTGAGCGAGAGTCAGCTTCAGATGGTTGTCAGTCTGAGCTCAGAGCCTTTGTTCCTGCAAGAACATGATGGACGTGACGCTGCTGCTAGCGCGCGCGCGTGTGTGTGTGTGTGTGAGATGAAACAGCAGAGTAGATGAAACGCTGTCTGTGTGTGCGTGTGTGTGTGTGCGTGTGTGTGTGTGTGTGTGTGTGCGATGGGGGATGATGTGGTGCAGTGAGGTGTTGCCCGTTACACTGAGCCTCCCCCTGGGCTGGTAGCTCTGGAAGCTCACTTCACTCAGATACATGCAGATCAAACGCTGCATTGATCTCTGAGCTTCATAATACACATGCACACACACACACACACACACACAGACACGCACTCTGGCTCCAACACTAGTTCTACCAACACCCCCGTCCTTTCCACCAGGAGCTGTGTGAAATATGAAACACATGTTAATTATGATCACGCCAAGTGTCAGTTACCGCTCACTGTTAAACCTTTTTTCCTTCCATTCAGGGAAAGTAAAAAGAGTTCTGTGGCTTTTTTCAAGATCACGTTTGACAGGTATATATTTGTGCCAAGGTTGTTAATTTAGAGTTCCTTGACAAAAGAAGACAGGAAAGCTTCACAGTGTGATTGATACGACCTTACAAAGTCATGGCCAGCTCACAAGATCCTAGCACTTTCCTGTGACTCCCACCCAAGTGTCCTCTTGATAGTCCAGTATTCCCAATTTTTTTAGCACCGGTTTGGTCTCCACCGACTCATACAACAATGAACATAATCCCATCCTTCTGTCTGTGGGATTCAAAGCTACTTCTAGGACTTTAGCATGTTGCCATGTGACTCTTCAAACTTGGTTTGAGTACTAAAATCTAGAGATGGCAGTCTGTAAGTCCCCAAAGTCACAAAGGTGAGGTCCAAATGTGTCTGCTATCGAGGGGAAAGTCAAATGCTCTCTTTTTAAACTGTTACTGATTTAAAAGTCACAGATTTTCATTTCACTTTATTTGATAATGTACTATTGCGTGTGGTTTTTACTGGGTTATTCATTTAGAATTTTGTCTCCTTGTGAGCATCTAAATCAACACCGAGTCATCTGAATGCCATCAGCAGTGTGTCGGTTTCTGTAGCTTTCACCTGCAGACCAGTAATCGACAGCAGAGATGAGGTGGACAACGAATGGAAAGTGTTTTCTCTCATTTCATTCAAATACTTTGCTTATGCATAACAATGGTGTGAAGAGCCCTCGATTTAATTAACATCCCCCCGGCTGCGGTAAACAGAAGCTTAACACCAGCGACAGACAAACAGCAGGATCAGTGTGATCCACAGCAAACTGACAGAGCTAGCTTCAGTCCAGCGCACACTCTGCTCTGTATTCCTGCTGCACACGTGGACTCACAGCCGCTGTGTTCTGAATTAAGTCGCCTCCAACACTCTGGTCCTCTGCATAAAAGAACCATGAATATTCATGATCCTCAGAGGGTGAATTTAAATAATTTTGGGTGACCCTCTGTGACCTTTCCTTTAGCACCACAACAAGGATTTCATACTCATTTCAGATGAGTACGTGTTCAAAAGTATTTGGACAACAAGGGACATCAAAGTGTTTTTGTGAGCATTGAGACCGCTAATGTCACTGATCAGAGGATGAAAAAGAAATGAAAAAGCCACTCATCGAAGGGTTAGCTCTCATATGGTTCATGTAAACAACCAGAAACCAGTAAAGGAAAACAAAATGAACCCAAAACTGCTCCTGCAAAATGGTCCACATCAAACAGAGACTGAAACCCAAATCTTCGTCCTCAAACCTGGAGCATGTTTTAGTCCAGCTGGGAAACTCGAAAGCTAACTTTGTGCATGCCAGGATGGAACTGACATTAAAAAAGAAGTATATTCTTTACACATTTAAGCCACCTGAAAACAGAGCTACATATTCTTCTTACCATGAATTACTTCCTAAAACACCACAAAAAATGGCTGACTGTAAAATGCTGAGTGAATTGTCTTGAGTTTTACATTTATTCACAGTATTCATGCCTCAATAACTTGACTCACTAAGAAATTAGAACAAGGTTGTTTTTTTTTTTATTATATTTATTTATTTACTTTTTTTCTTAGATTAAATAACTTAATGACTCATCAGATTTCCATAAAACTTTCAGGGACAGTCCCCAGATAATGAACTTTGTCGCCTTTGGAAGTCTCACAGTCTCCTCTGATGCCACATTAAGAAATTTCACAGACATTTACTTGATCCACTGTTTTTCACCCTCTTTCTTTCTACTGATCAGTTTTGTTGTACTCCCTCTCTACATTTATAATCCCATCTCGCTATAAATAATAGTCTTGAGCCACACCTCATTTCAAAGGAGTCAGACGTTTTTGCAGTCTTCTTAAAATGGTCGAGCGATATTTCAAGGTTTTCCTTGTAGCTGACTTTTCAGAGGAATTGTTGCCAAGCTACTTAACACTGAAAACTTAGCAAAGAACCCATTTTAAATTGAATCTCTAGGCTCTTTGTTACCAAAACACATAATTTGCTCACATTTCTTTTGTTGAATCTTAAAAATGCCAAAGATAACAGTTTGACAGCTGATTTCCAAAGAGCTATTAGCTTAAAACTTGGTATGTCTTGGTGTGGTGTGCAGTATGTCCTTAAAAACTCTGGACAAAAGTGTCTCAGTGGAAGCATGGCTGTTAATAAGCCATTATTAATGATGGGAAACAGGGAGGAAAGTTTGAGGTATGTCAAATTACACAAGAACTGAACCGATAATGAGTGGCAACAGGTCTGATGGAGTCATTGTGATGGCCAAACCCGTGGCCACACTCTAAAGTCGGTAACTTTTGTATTTTCATTCTTCATTTGAACATAGTAATACATTTTAGTTGCCAATAACTTCATTGATTGGTTTGGATACATTTGTTCTATTTGTAAGCGCGCACATTTAGTTTACTTATGTATTCATACTACTTCATTTCTTTGCTTTCTGACTAACCTTTGTCTTTTTATTTCTTACCTGCCATCATCACTGGGAGTTGCTGGACAAAAGATGGTAGCCAGGGTTTGAAACCATTAAATACAAAGGAAGATAATTGGACCACACCACCACTTCCTGCTGAAGGGGGAATGTGTGTTTTCTTTACTTTAAAAACAAAGTATTTGTATTTAATTAAATATTTGAGTTTAGGGTTTAATGGGGTTTTTGATTTTCTTCTTTAGTGTTTAGTTTATTAACAAACTAGATTGTACTGCATCGTTTGTGGTTTATGATTGTGTTTTGTTTGTTACCCCTCATGTGTCACAATGGTCTGATCAGCCATTATATATACCCTTGTATGTCATTTCATGTTTAGGTCAATTATGTACGTTTGGGCAGTCATTTGGTTTGTTAAGGTTGCAGGCTGTGCCTGAGTTCAGTTTTGTTTCTTTGACCTCTTTTATGAGCTCAACATTTATTAGTCTTGTAAATATAATTTTTGGGGGTTAAATAAATGGAAACTATATTTTCTAATAATTCCTGGGACTCCTCCTGTTTTTCAACTCGGTCCATCACATGTGGTGTCAGGAGTGGGATCCTTCAGTTGAGGAGACAGGATTTTTTTTTTTTTTTGCATTTTTCTGCCCTTTTTCCTCCCCTGACAAACTTTTTGAGCCATGCAGAATGCTGTGCGCCCAAAGAGAGGAAATAAAATGGAGGCCAGAGAGGCCTTGCAGCAGCCAGAGAGGGAGAAGGAGATGGAAGAAGGAATTTCAGTTGTGGCTGGAGACACTGAAGGAGAGGATACCAGGGAGCCAACTCTCCTTGATATTGCTGGGATTCTTCAGGCTTTCATGGGACAACAGGAAGTTTGAGATAAAAAGCAGAGAGAGGATGCTATACTGCAAGAACAGCGTTTTAAGAGTTTGCAACACCAGTTTTGGCTTTTGCAAATGGAAGTGCAGGCCAGAACCACCCCACTTCCAGAGCCCACATCAACTGATCCAGAGTCTGTTGAAACTCCAGCTGATTATCAGACACAAGCAACATCTCAGCATGAGGGTTCTGGCTCAGCCTCCATATTAACAGGTCAGTCTGTGCATATTCATCATCCTAAACTGGAGAAACTAGCTGTTGAAGATGATGTTGAACATTTTCTGACCACTTTTGAGAGAATTGCAGCTGCTTGTCGTTGGCCAGAGTCAGACTGGATTTTTCACCTCATTCCTCTTCTCACTGGTAAGGCTCGAAGTGCCTATGTTAATATGGATGTGGACGATTCACTGCAATATGAGAAGGTAAAAGCTGCCATTTTGCAAAAATACGATATAAACCCAGAAACATACAGGCAAAGATTTCGCTGTCTTGAAGTTTTTGATGAGAGTCCCAAGGAACTGTATGCGAGACTGAAAGAACTTTATGAAAAATGGATTCAGCCGAAAAACAGAACTGTAAAAGAAGTTGGTGAAATTATTATCTTGGACCAGTTTTTAAGAATGCTGTGTCCTGAGCTTCAGGTGTGGATTAAGGAGCATAATCCAAAATCTGCTGTAGAGGCCGCCATCCTGGCTGATGTGTTTGTAGCTGCCCGAAGTAAGAGTCAGCCATGGAGCAACAGTGCATGGAAGGCTGCCAGAGATTCACGTCGGTCGCAACCCCCTCAGCATCCTCAGAGGTCAGCGACGGGTGTGGGTAAGCCCTTTACAAGGGAAACGCAGCCTCTGAATACCTCGAAGCCAGGTAAAAGGCCACCAGTGTGCTACCTTTGTGGACAGGAAGGTCACACTAAGCCCATGTGTCCTAATAATCAAAGAAAATTATCTCAGATGTGTTTTGTGCCTCACCAGAATGTGGATATTAAATCTGAGAGAAAGCAGTCAAATAAAATCACCACAGTTAAGATTAATGGACAAGAAATTAATGCTTTAATAGACACTGGCAGCACACAGACTCTGGTACACAGGAAATATGTGTCAAAAGACTACACATGCCCCTCTGAAACCATATCAGTTTGCTGTATACATGGTGATGAAAGACCATACCCTACTGCTGATCTGTTTATTGAAGTGCAGGGGACACCCTATCTGTTAAAGGTTGGTGTAGCTGATAATCTGCCCTATCCTGTAGTTCTTGGGGAGGATCTGCCAGTCATCTATGATTTGTTGAGAGAAGTGCAAGAGTGCAATGTTGCTATAACAAGGGCTCAAACTAAAAATCAGGATGAGCATTATACAACCCTCAGTGCTTTACCCTTCTTTGAGGCTGAACTAGAGACAGATCCCGGGAAGTCTCGGAAGCCACGCAGTCAAAGAAGACGTGAAAAATTTCAACACACTGTTGGAAAGACATCAGTTCAGGCTGCTCCAGATATGCCTTTAGGTTTTTCAGTACCTACGGACATCAGACAAATGCAGCAGGCTGATCCAACTTTGTCTGCCATGTTGCTGAGGGCTAAGGAAAAGGACTCTGTTGAATCTGACACAAATGAAGAGCTGTACATTCTGCAAGATGGCATTTTATACCACCAGCACGGCCAGGTTAAACAGTTAGTGGTCCCTAAAGTAGCCCGTGAAACAGTTCTTACTTTGGGGCACTCCATTCCCTGGGCTGGCCACCTGGGGAAGCATAAGACCACCGCTCGCATCAAGCGATACTTTTTCTGGCCTGGTTTACGCTCAGATGTTGCTATGTTTTGCAGGAGTTGTCCTCAATGTCAGAAGACTTCAATTAGAGTCCCCACCAAAGCACCACTCCAACCTCTCCCAATCATTGGTATACCATTTCAGCGTCTTGGCATGGACGTAGTTGGTCCTGTAGAAAAAAGTAAATCTGGAAATCGCTTTATGCTAGTCATTACAGACTATGCTACGAGGTATCCTGAAGTCTTTCCATTAAAAACTGTTAAAGCAAAAACTGTAGCTTCCTCATTGATTCAACTGTTCTCAAGGGTTGGATTCCCACAGGAGATTTTAACTGACCAGGGCACTAATTTTATGTCCACACTGTTGAAAGAGGTCTATAAGCTGTTAGGCATCAGGAGTATGCGGACAACCCCTTATCACCCACAGACAGATGGACTGACGGAGCGCTTCAACCAAACTCTCAAACAAATGCTCCGAAAGTTTGTCAATGATACAGGGTCTGATTGGGACCAGTGGCTGCCATACCTCCTTTTTGCCTACAGGGAAGTTCCTCAAGCCTCCACTGGCTTCTCCCCGTTTGAGCTTCTTTATGGCCATGAGGTGAGAGGCCCATTGACCCTGCTAAAGGACTCATGGGAGGGAGAGCAAGGTAAAGAGGAATCGGTCAATGTTATTTCACATGTCATTCATATGAGAGAAAAGCTTCAGCAGATGAGTGAACTGGCTCAGTCATATGGAAGCTGCTCAGAGGCAACAAAAGACTTTGTTTGATAAAAAAGCTCGCCACAGGAGTTTTGTCCCTGGCCAGAAGGTTTTGGTAATGTTGCCAACTTCTGACAGCAAGTTGCTGGCAAAGTGGCAGGGACCCTTTGAAGTACAGAAGAAACTTGGACCTACTACCTACAAAGTTTCTACACCAGGTCTCCAGCGAGGGAGTAGAGTGCTCCATGTTAACCTTCTTAAGGAATGGATTCCACGCACTGAGAATAAAACAGAGGGTTTGCTTATTCACAGCGTGGATGAGGAGGAAGAAGTTAATGACTACTTGCCTTCAGTAACAGTCTCTGTCCTGGACCTGAGCCATCTCACGAGTGAGCAACAGTCTCAGGTAACACCTCTGATTAATTCAGACATATTTCAAAAGTACCCAGGTCGCACGAGTCTGGTGGAGCATGACATTGTTTTAAAACCTGATGCAGCTGTGAAGCGTATGAGTTACAGGATACCGGAACGCTTCCTGGTGGAGTTAAAGGAGGAGGTGGACCTCATGCTGTCTCTTGGAATCATCCAACCTTCAACAAGTGAGTGGTGCAACCCTGTTGTGTTGGCTCCGAAAAAGGATAGCTCGATACGTTTTTGCATCGACTTCAGGTATCTCAATTCCATATCAAAATTTGACTCTTACCCGATGCCACGCATTGACGATCTCATTGAGCGTTTGGGGAAGGCAAAATATCTAACGACCATTGATCTCTCCAAGGGATACTGGCAAGTACCTCTCACTAAACGGTCTCAAGAGTTGACAGCATTCCGTACTCCGTGGGGATTGTTCGAGTTCACAGTCTTACCATTTGGTCTGCATGGGGCCCCAGCAACATTTCAAAGGCTAATGGATAAGGTACTCTGTGGGCTCTCAGCATTCACCTGTGCGTACCTTGATGATGTTGTTGTTTTCAGTGGAACTTGGGAAGAGCATGTGGATCACCTAAGGATCGTGCTGGATCGGCTGTGTTCCGCAGGCCTTACCATCAATCCAGCAAAGTGTGCTCTTGCTAGGACTGAAGTCCAGTACCTCGGGTTTACTGTTGGAGGTGGGACAATTAAACCACAGGTTGACAAAATTAATGCAATTGCATCATGTCCTCTTCCACAAACCAGGAAACAGCTACGATCCTTCCTCGGCATGGCTGCGTTCTACAACAGATTCATTCCCAACTTCTCAGCTAGAGCAGCCCCACTGACGGACAGGATTGGCTCAAGATGTCCCAATAAGATTCGGTGGACAGCTGAAGCTGTTGCAGCTTTCAAAGACCTTCGCCAGTCCCTGAGTAAGGACCCCGTTCTGCACTCACCAGATTTCACAAAAGACTTTACATTGCAGACTGATGCTTCTGAAAGGGGTTTGGGAGCAGTGCTTCTGCAGGGACCACCAGAGGATCGACATCCTGTCGCCTACATCAGCCGTAAGCTGCTACCAAGGGAGAGCCGCTACGCAACGGTTGAGAAGGAAACCTTGGCCATTAAATGGGCACTTGACTCTTTCAAGTATTATTTGCTGGGAAGAGAATTCATCCTTCAAACTGACCACAAAGCCCTGCAGTGGCTGGAGAGAATGAAAGACACTAATGGGAGAATCACCAGGTGGTATCTGGCTATGCAGCCATACCGGTTTAAGGTTCACTATATCCCTGGTAAAGACAACACCATTGCTGATTACCTCTCCCACTGCCTGATGGAAGATCCAGAAGTGGGGGGGTGTGTGATGGCCAAACCCGTGGCCACACTCTAAAGTCGGTAACTTTTGTATTTTCATTCTTCATTTGAACATAGTAATACATTTTAGTTGCCAATAACTTCATTGATTGGTTTGGATACATTTGTTCTATTTGTAAGCGCGCACATTTAGTTTACTTATGTATTCATACTACTTCATTTCTTTGCTTTCTGACTAACCTTTGTCTTTTTATTTCTTACCTGCCATCATCACTGGGAGTTGCTGGACAAAAGATGGTAGCCAGGGTTTGAAACCATTAAATACAAAGGAAGATAATTGGACCACACCACCACTTCCTGCTGAAGGGGGAATGTGTGTTTTCTTTACTTTAAAAACAAAGTATTTGTATTTAATTAAATATTTGAGTTTAGGGTTTAATGGGGTTTTTGATTTTCTTCTTTAGTGTTTAGTTTATTAACAAACTAGATTGTACTGCATTGTTTGTGGTTTATGATTGTGTTTTGTTTGTTACCCCTCATATGTCACAATGGTCTGATCAGCCCTTGTATGTCATTTCATGTTTAGGTCAATTATGTACGTTTGGGCAGTCATTTGGTTTGTTAAGGTTGCAGGCTTTGCCTGAGTTCAGTTTTGTTTCTTTGACCTCTTTTATGAGCTCAACATTTATTAGTCTTGTAAATATAATTTTTGGGGGTTAAATAAATGGAAACTATATTTTTCTAATAATTCCTGGGACTCCTCCTGTTTTTCAACTCGGTCCATCACAGTCATCAATCCAAATTTGAATTTTTTTTTTGTTCAAATCGTCATCATTATGTATGCAGCACATCAACAGTGAGAGTCTGCAATCATCTATCAAACACATCGGAGGCTCTGTCATGGTTTCAGCTGCATTTCAGTCAGTGATGTTGGAGATCCTGATAATATTCATGGAATTGTGAACACGGAAAAGCACCATCCAAGTCTGATTGTCAGTGCTTTTATTTTTCACCAGCTAACAATCATATGGCGCTGCAAATGCAGTAAAAACAAAGGTAGTGATACGAATACTGACCTTTTGCAGGCTCTGTTTTTGCCTTATATTCTGTATTTCTAAGTATTTTTGCTCAAACCAATTCACCTAGTTCCTATTTTCCTGCAAAATCTAAAGAAATAAGGGGTGGCTCAGCACTTTTGGCCAGTACTAATTATCTTTTTTTAATTTTTTTTTTTATTTTAATTTTTTATTTTTTTGCTTTACATTTGATGTTTTTCTAACTTGTTTTTGTCTTTGATGTTTTGTAAATATACATTATACATTTTTTTTTAAATGAATTATAGAAAAAATATATTACCTGCTAAATTACATTAGTATACATAAACCTTTTCCTTTGTAGATTTGATTATTTTATATTTAAATTGTAAAAATAGACAAACCACACAAAGTCCCCCTTGAAAAGTTTTCCTTAACACTCAAACATTCTCCTTCTTACATACTTCATGACAAGAGTCTTCAAACTCAAACTTTATTGATAAATTGGCTGTGAGTTGTAAGCACTACAGCCTGCACTGAGGGATTATCAAAGACAGAGACGGAGACTGTCTGCATCACTGCACAGTAAGATGTATTTTCATTTCAAACTAGATTTCCAATCAGAGCCATCTGCCTGTTGAAGCCTCTTTTCTGTGTACTTGGACTCGTTTTGAAGAGCTCGGCTGCTCTCGTGTGAAACCCCGTGTATGCGAAGGATGACACGCTCGTCTGCTCGACGACACACCTCAAAGATCCTGCACTTCCCCGCAGACCCGACGGGAAGAAGTTGACAAAGGCCAGCAGTCAAGAAAACATTATTTCTTGTGTGGTTGCTGCTGGTTTCTCACCATCGCTTTGTTTTACTCCACCCCCCCCCCGGACACACACACAGTGTCAGCATAGGAAACAACCCTCCCTCCTCCTAATTGCCAGAATGTGACCGTGCCCCCTCTCATATCACTCTGTCAAGTCTCAAACTCCCCCCTGATTTGCCCGCCAGGCTCCCGGCTCTGCTGGTGACATTCCTCCTCCTCTTCTCTTTGATGAAGAGGAACTGGATCAGCAATCAGTGCACCAAACATAGCATGACCCCCCCGAAAGACTACACATGCACACGCACAACAAACACACAGCCTGCAGTGACTCCCAGGCCTCCCTAATCCTCTGATTCGTTCCATTTTTCCAAGCGGGCAGTGAAGTAGTCGCACTCAGACACATCAAAGACACACTGCAGCACTTCCTGTGTGTGCGCGTGATGCTGAGAGAGCTGATAAGGTGCCTGTTGCATGTTTTGTGTTTGTGTCTGTTTGTCGTGTGGGTTATGTTTACAGACACAAGATGAGTTTCAGCTTCGACACGCATGAGCAACACTGTGGACTCGACACACAAACGGACACAAACGCAGAGCATGGAACCACTCTGTTGAGACAAAACCCCAAAAATATTATTTAAATTTTGATTTAATTTCAATAACCGGCAAATCAGTTTGTTTGGGAAGGATTTAAACTTTCCAGGTGAGTGAAGTGTTGAGCTGATTTGTAGCAGTCTCTTAATTCACCTCAAAATCCATCAAAGCTTGTTTTTTCTTTAAATATTGTGCAGACAGGTCCAAAAGTATTTGGACAGTGACATGCTCTGTATTTGTGCATCTGGACACGATGACACTGGATTTTAACTAATCAGGATGTGACTGAAGTTCAAACTATCAGCTTAACAAAACAGTTCATGCAATATCTTAACAAAAGTGCATACAAAGGACATTGCAACTGTCAGCTCAATCCAGAGCACCAACATCACTGGCATCTCAGACTCATCCAACCAGAGCTCTGAATAAATATCGACCATTATGAATAAAGTAAATCAGGTAAAATAATCAGCAGTCTCACTTTCAGCTTTATTGTGACAATGAGTAGACATGTCTGCCACCACATGGCAGAAACTGCCGCGAAACTGTGCTCTAAGCAACAATATGATTCACTCGTGTGTGTCAGGGCATGCAACGCTGAGAGGAGAGCGGACTCTGAAGAGCGATAGTTAGTTTAACACGTTACTTCCACAGTCCTGGAAAGAGACAGAGGAGAATGTTATTAGTTCAAGTGAAATGATGTTCAAATGTTCAAGTCTGGATCTGGGTCAGGGGGGCACTGGTTTGCTCAGACAGATAGCTGGTTCTGAAATACTGGTGGGGTGATGAAGCAAATGGCATGGACACTGAAGTCTAGGCTGGGTTCGGTAGAGCCCAGTTTTGGGTGGAACCGCTACCTTTCGCTCCTCAATGAGAGAGCAAAACATACAAAACACAAGAGCAAAGCAGTGCAAACCAGGAGAAAATGTGTCTTACATTTCTCTCATCTGATTAGCTTTAGCTGGAATTATAACACTGAAGAAAAATGTGGTAAAAAATCATCTGAGGTATAAAATGAAAAGGAGAAGTTGTTTTTTGGTGTCTTCACTTTTAGCATTTGATTGATTTAGTAATCTAACACATTTAACACAGAATTTTCATGTCTGCTCTCCACCTAAGATGACATTGACATTTTCCCCTGCTTTTTAAAATAACTTGAATTTGTTGCTGGATTTGTGTTTAATAGTGTGGGTAGTTCATGTCATGCAGCAGGATGCAGTTACTTTGAGTCCATCCACTGAATATGGTGATGCGCACACAATAAAAAGCCCAAATGTTCTCTAAGTGCCAGTTAAGACAGATAATAACAGAGGTAAAGACAAAACACGGAGGTCTGCCCGGTGCTCCTGCAGCCCTCGGGTCGGCTGAAAACAGCTTATCAGGGATGAAGCATTATATCCCCCCGCGTGCCTCTGACCTGAAGGACGTGCATGCTGGCACTCATTCATCAGTAATTGCCTGCCCAGTGTAGTGCTGACCTTTCACCTGCTGGCATTCAGACATAACACACTTTCACTTGATGTTTTAGAGTGCTGCTCCTTCAGGCTGTCGTTATGGAGGATGTACTGTGTGGCTGAAATGATGTTTTCACAGTGATGCATTAGGGAGACAAATAACGTCCAATTTTACTGCAAACCAACTACTTTTATTTAACAAACTTCACGCATTTGCCTTTACTCGGGCTTTATTCTAAATCTAAAATTTTGTAATTGAAGCGTGGAAGTAATGGCGGTAAGTTATTTTTTCCTTCACTGTTTATAAGATTTGTGTGGCTGAAAAGAATCCAATAAAGACGTCTCCAATTCAAAGCATCTGCTCGCTACAAGTGTTCGTCTTTATTGCAGCACACAAAAGAACGTATACTCGGTATCTGCATGACAATAGTCTTCAGTTTACTGATGAGACAGTGAGAAAATGAAGATGGCTGGATGTGCAGAGCTGAACATATCACAAAGCAAATGACAATGTAAACATAGTTATTGTTGGCAATATAATTAAAGTTTGAAATTATAGTGTAATGCATCCTTTCAGTGCTGTGCTGGTGATATTAGAGCGACATATTCAACAAGAGAATGGCCTCATCCACAATTGCATTGCTCTTATTTTGGAAGTTCAGCCCCTTACCCTTCGCACCTTGTGTTTCCTGACTCAGGGTATAATTCAACCTCATCGCCAGTCTCTCATCCTGTTGTTGGTCATACGTTGGCTCCACCATGTCCGACTGCAGCTGAAGATGATTATAGCCAATCTCCTGCTTTGGAGATTCACTGTGAGTGGAGAACTGGTTCATGTGCCACTGAGTTTCAGATGCAGCTGATTATATTGCTCAATTATTTTATAAAATGTATTGTGTAGCGTGCGCCCTCTTTGAAGCACACATGTGCATGGCCATGGATTAATTTTTAGAAAATACAACATTTCCTTTCACTGTTATGCTGATGATATCCAGATTTATTCACCTTTGAAATCCGATGTGTCTGCTTCTTTGCAACCTCTGTTCAACTGTTTGCATGAAGTTAAAATTTGGTTATCACATAATTTTCTTACATTGAACGAGAATAAGACCGAAATCATAGTCTTTGGTAGTCACACTCCGCTAGACCAGTTAGCTGATGCCCTAGGCCCTCTCGCTAGCCATCTCTCGCTCACTGTAAGGAACCTTGGAGTGTTCCTGGATGGCTCTTTTGTCAGGTTTTAGTTAATGGACTCAGGCGCAGACCGGGACTCTTTACAGGGTTTACAAATTTATTTACACAACGACACCAGGTGATGCTATTTACAACGTGCTGGAGGGAGGGGAGGGGGGTCCAGGGTTCCGGAGTGTGTGAGGAGAAAGATGGGAATCTGACGCCCTCCAAAGGCTCTCTCTCTTCACTCCCCACACTGGGGAAACACAATCCACTCACTCGTCCACGGGATGACAGGCAGGCAGGGAAAGGTCCGGGAAAGATCTGTACACAGAAACTTTAGTTAGAGGCGAACAGACGGAACGAACTCACAGATTCTGATTCACAAACTACTGAGCGACTGACGCTGATAGCTCAACGATCCAGCGACGAGTGACACAGTGCTGCTGTCTTAAATCGGCTTTGTGATCATCCCGATAGGGAGCAGGTGCGTGGGCCAGGGGCGGGAGCCCAAAATGAGCACCGCCCTGGCAGGTGTGTGTGTGTGTGTGTGTGTGTGTGAGTGAGAGAGAGAGAGAGAGAGAGAGAGAGAGAGAGAGAGAGAGAGAGAGAGAGAGAGAGAGCGCATGTTGCCTAATACAGGATCAGCTGGTGAGGCACAGGGACCATGACATCTTTTAAACTTGAGAAACAGGTCTCCACTGTGGTAAAAAAAAAAAACAAAACAGCTTTTGCCAGTTGCGTCAGATATCTAAAGCAAAGCCATTCCTTCCTTTAAAGGACCTTGAAAAGCTTATGCATGCATTTATCACATCCAGATTGGACTACTGTAACTCCCTCTACTACAACACTCTTCTCTTTACCGGCTTCAGTTAATTCAAAATGCAGGTACAGTACGAGAATCTATGAACGCATAACTCCAATAAATATCGCATAGATTTTAAAATTCTTTTGTTCACTTTTAAAATTCTGAATAATTTAGCGCCCACCTATCTCTCTGAACTACTCCACTTATACAATCCCAACAGAGCACTTAGATCATCCAATCACAGGCTCCTAGCACAACCTAGGTCTCAAATGAAGTCGAGAGGTGACCGGGCCTTTGCAACCGTGGCACCTAGACTCTGGAATGACCTCCCTGTTTATATTCGTACTGCCGAGTCTATCCAGTCTTTTAAATCATGTCTTAAAACTTATCTTTTTACTTTGGCTTTAGATTCTAACTAGTTGGCTGTTCTAGCTTGTTGTGTTGTTACCTATTGTTTGTTGTCCTGTTTTATTGTTTTTTTTAATTGTCTCATGCTTTTACTGACTGTGAAGCACTATGGTCAACACTGTTGTTTTAATATGTGCTATATAAATAAATTTTGATTTGATTTGATTGGATGTCCCGCTGAATCCTTGGGAATCAGTGTTGGACCATAAATATCTTCCCAGGCACTGTGTCAAATATGAACCCAGCTTACTGCACGCTGGTATTTAACCTCAGCAGCTGTGCGTATGCACCCACTGGCCCCGCAACTATAGTTGACATATCACCAAACTTCTAGCACCAAATGAGCTTCACTGCCGTGTGATCTAACCTGGCACTGGGACAAAAAGCAAAGCGTATTTCCCAGAGTCCCGTACTGTTTCTCTAACTCTCAGATGTTCAGTAGGAGCAGCCAAGCAGAGGTCTACATAGAACACAAGGGGGCTTCTTCAGCTGCTAGGTTAGGGTTGGGAGCAGCATCGGTGATCCCAGTCAACCACATCAAACGGCTGAAGAACGCCCACTGGTGTTCTGCAGTCTTCTCACTCCGGGCAGATATAACTCTGTTCATTTCAAGGCTATTTTTAATGTGCTTGTGAATTGTCTCTGTTGACATGAGAAGGGAGCTTGATGGGCTTCGATACAGAGGTGATAAATTCTCATTTTCTAATAGCTTTATTCAGTAAAACCTGGTTTAGTAAGAAAAATCCTTTTAGAAAGCAGCAAAGGTGATCTGAGCGTGTGGGTGCCCTGCCAGAAACACACCGACATGAAGTATTGCCTTGATTAAAGCAAAAGTTCTTTATTTGCTAAAAGGAAATGGACGTTGGATGTAAAGTAAAGGACATTCAATTAAAAAGGGCTACCTCGCTAAACCCTTAATCTAAGTGGAAGGTCAGAGGTTGTTTCACGCTGGGCTCTTTCCTTGATTTCTTTTTTCCTTTCAGCTTTCTTGAGAAGAGAGAAAATGCTCGTTACCTGACCTGAATGAGGTCACAAATGAGCCCCATTAAACCTTTCATGGTGCTTTGAAGCATCTATTCAGTCAAATATTTCAGCTGAATCCAGACATGTTTTAGTGGAGTGATGGAGACAGGTCGCACCGAGGGATTGGCTTTGCTTTTCAAAGGTTGTTCAAAGAGTTTGAGAAAAGAAAAAAGGAAGTGAACCTCCACAAATATAAACTGCCGACTAAAAGCAGAGAAGCTTGGAGTCACTTGGGGATAAGAAGAACATTTGTTAGCATCAACACATTAATGTACTGGGGTTGTCCTCATTAAAACTGTGTTTGTATATCTCTGTGTCTTTGTGATGCATGTGTGGAAATTTGAAGTTGTGGTAGAAATTTCAGGCCTTTAAAAGTTCCACATACCAAAACCTGACTGCGATAAAGATTTTAAACCATGATCATGAAAACTCAGAATGGATCCTGCTTTCATTTAACAGAAGTCTGTGATGTAGAGCCCTCTACAAAAACTCGTCTTACTGTTAGCAGGGTTCTGGCTTCACTCATGCTGCATTACGTGTTTCTCTATCATGCTGCCTTATATACTAGAAACTAAAAGGAAATTAAGAATTTTCTGCATTTAGCTGAAGTAGTGGACAAATAGGGCAATTAAAATATAAAGAGAAATTCCACAAAAACAGGTATAATGAATCCCATCGCACAGCCTGTCATTAGGCATACTCATCTGCTCTTAAAGGGGCATTCATACATACACATTTTCAGGCTCAGTGCTCTCACCTGTGATTTGCTTTGAATGGGGTGAAAAGGTTTAAAATGTGCCGCTGAACTGAATTGTGGCTCTGATGTTTCTATGTAAAGTTAAATCTTTTTGAAGTGCAGCTGTTAGGAGGTCAAATTATGTTATTAAAACATGCAGGAGCACAGGGTGGGAGGCGGCGTATATGGAGAGGTCGTCAGTCTGTCACAGGGCTAACACATACAGGCAGACAGCCATTCACGCTCACTCACACCCCACTAATGGACGTCTTTGGACTGTGGGAGGAAGATATCTGAAGAGAACCCACGTTCTTGCTATGAAGCAGCAGCATTGACCGCTGCACCCCCGTGCCGCCCAGTCTTGTAAATGTTAGATGTTAGGTCTTTTAAGAAAACCACATCATTAACTATAAAGTTGGATTTCACACTCACTTTTGCTCTTTTACTTTTAGTTTTGCACCGAGACATGGATTGCATGGTTGAGTGCTTCATATTGTCACCGATTTACCCACATAATGCATTAGGCACCCGTCACAGTTAGAAACTAGTTCCACTTCAGTCAGCAGCTAAAAAGCTCATTTTTTTTCCTCAGGAGTTGTTTAGGGGTAAATAAAATCTTAAAGAAGCATGAATATTGGACTTGCATTCATCAGCATAGACATAAACAGGATGTCAGTGCAATGCTCTGTGTCTGGTGCCTGCTAATGCATTCTGGGAATCCCATCAGCGTGTTAATAGGTGCTTTCAGATAAACCAGTTCTCAGGACTCACTGAGGGTAATTGACAAGTGGGCAGCTCCTCTGAGAACTACATCCCTCCAGGAGTTCTCCCCCATGTTAACCACCAGCTGTGACCACAAATAGATGGAGGGTGTCGTGACTGGAGCTCTGCATTCGTTGGACAGGGTTCATTTTGACAGCAAATTTAGTTTTACTTTTAGTTTTGTCTTTAGACTAAAATGTCATTTAGTTTTTGTCACATTTAAGGCGTCCAAAGCCTTTTAGTTTAAATATCATAAGATTGTGGCAGAGTATATCTAAAGTAGATTCAGTTGACTGAAATATAAAGTGTACAGGTTTGTTGTGTTTTTAGTGCTGAGAGTTGCTCCACATGGTTTATTTTCCTTGACAAATGTGAACCGTGTCCATGTGTTTCTTCTCCTCCTCCCGTTATGTTACATTTTCATGGGATAGAGGGAGCATGGGAGCACGATGCACTGCTGTACCGTTTCCCAGGGACAGATCAAATGTGTCCATCTAACAAGATGATCCGATTCAATCACTTCCAAATTTGCCCTGATTTCATATCTCAAGTATCAATACATTCATCATAGTTTTTGTCTTTGTGCTTTAGTTTTTATTTAGTTATCGTCTTGTGTTCATCAGAAAGAAAAGGTCATTAACAAAAATGATTGGTCAACAAAATGATAACTGGTCAATGGAAAGGAACGGTCCCCGATAGAAAAGTTGCAACTGAAGACGAAGGCGAGGGGCGGCAGCAAATCCACTGTAGCACTTTACATTGAGCACCAGGAAAAACGAGATACTTGTGTCCGTGCAGGTCCGTGCGGTTTATCTGTTCCTGTAATCCTGTATCAATTTCCTAAATTTCCCTCCAACACGATTTGTTGTGTTGATGCAGCATTGACAATAATTACAAGAAGAAAGATGAAGTTTTTTTTGTAGATCTTTGGTCAAAATAGTTTCAAGTCCAGGCTCTCAAGGTGGGCTAGAAAAATATTAAAACGTCCTTATTTTACAGTCACAAAGCCAATACACACTGTTGTATTTTAAATGTCTAAAGCCCAGTAAAATGAAGGAAGTTTATTATTTTTTCCCAGACCTAACTTGAGTACCTAGACCTGGAAGTTTTATGACATTTTTTGATCATAATCACTTTTTGAGCACCAGCAGTTTGAGGGATACCAGCAGCATTCTTCTTATTTCTTTAACCAGCAACACTGATTGTTAGTGTGACTGTAAATGTGAACCTTTGTTTTAAGAATTACTCTCATTATCCTACATTTAGCAGCGGCACCACTTTAATTGTGTGTATAGCTGTACATCAGCAAATACTCCATATTAATTAGAGAAACAAAGGTTTTTAAGTTTTAATAGATGCTCTGCCATTTTGGGTTGAATGTGATGTGCAGGAAAAGTTAAAAACACAAGTTTCAAAATAAACTAAACACAAAAAAATGTTTTAATAGCCAAAGTTTGCAGACAGCGGTCACTACAGAATATTCCTTTTCTCAGGTACATTATGTCACATTTTCTGTCATCTGCACCTTGTGCATCCTCCCAAAATACACAACCCCACCCAGCTAGCAAATAGGGTCCGGGAGTCCCTGATGATGATGGAGCCATCCATTATTTACCCAGCAGTCCAGCAGACAAAAAGTAAAAGAAAATCAATTATTTAAACGGGAATTATTCTAGTGCTGCTTTGAATGTTAAAGAGGAGGAGCGTGGTGGGATACCTACAAAGACTGCAAGAGAAGACAGAAAATGTGATGGAAAGAAAAGGACAAAGAAATGTATAAATATGAGAGAATCAGAAGCTCAGACATGGATAAAGTTGGAGAAGAAATGTTGATGATAGAAACTGATCCAGAATTTATCCTTTTTATCTGGAAAAAAAAAATGTAAGATTGTCTGATTTCCTATAATTCATTCAAAATCAAAAATGGTGACAAGACACTGGAAACAGGCAAAGCTGCATCTGTAAAAAACACAAGACTTCTGGATGAGACCAAAGTGGAGATGTTTGTCCATAAAGTAGAGTACTATGTTTGTAAAAAGGTGAACACAGCGTTTCAGCAGAAACATCTCACATCAACTATCAATACAGTGGTGGAGGTGTGATGATTTTGGAACCTTCCAGTCAACTAAAGTACTCTGGAGTTAGAAGGGATCCATCTGTCCCACGGCTAAAGCTTAGCTGAAACTGTGTCATCAGCAGGACGACGATCCAAGTAGCCGGACCTTAAGAGAGTGTCACGGAGGAGCAGGGAGGACTCGGCGCAGACTGAAATCTCAGAAAAACAGGTTTATTTACACACTCCAGGTGCACTATATACAGGTGAAGGAGAAGGGGGCCAGGGTTCCCAGGGGTGCAGAGCGGGGTCGGGAAAAGCGTCCAGAGTCTCCAAACCAAACACGAGAAATCTGCATACAGAGAACAAGGGTTAGCACGGAACTTTCACGGACAGAGCTCAAAACTGGCTGAGGCTAAAGTAGCACTGACGAGCGTTATTCAATAGTCCAGCGGCGAGGTGCTCTCAGTCACTGCCTTAAGTAGCGGGAGCAAACAAGGTGAGGAGCCACAGGTGATTGCCTACAGGTGGTGGAGGCCGGGAGCTCACAATGAGCTCCGCCCAGGCAGCGAGCAGAGAGAGAGGAGAGAGAGAAAAGACAAAACATAACATGTAGCCACACAGGGCCAGCCGAGCAGGCACGGGGACCATGACAGAGAGCTTAATGAACTGCACCCATATTATAAAGAAGAATGGGCCAAAATGCATGCAAATGACATCACGGGACTTTCGGCTGCGTTGCTATAACAACCCACGCACATTAGGTGATGCTCAACGGTAATGAAAAATGACTGAAACCGAGCCAACTAGAGCCAAGTAGGTACTAATATAAAAGAAACTAAAACTACTGATAGAGTCAGTTATTTCAAGTTATTGCTGCACTTAGATGCACTTAATTTTTCACATGACCGTATTTCACCAGCTGGGTCCACATCGTCCTTTTAGGTTTGACAGCAGTTTTAGTAGATGAAGTTGAATTGCTTAAACATGAATTGTGCTGCGGTTTGCGGAAGGCCTCGGAGGGGGCTGGCAGTGGCACCTGGGCCTAGCAGATACAGTTGGCAGGTGACTTATTTGTTTGTCAAAAGCAAACAGCGACCTCCATGAAAAAGTGCAGTTCCTTTAATGGACACTTGAGGCTGGCTCCAGAAGTCAGTCAGTCGCACAGACTCACACGTTCAAGCATCAAATTAAACATTATTAAAAATCATGTTTACAGGAAAGGGTGGTTGCTTTGTTGTATTTTTTAAAGCATTTTTCACTCTGACAGACAGTTTGGCTTCCTGTGAGGTGCAGGTCATTCAAGACGTCTGTGCTGCAGTTTTGATAAGTAAAATGTTAGTATGGTATCTGTCTGTAAGTCAGCAGATGGGTGTCTGCAGGTTGCTAAATAAACCTGCTAGTGTTAGTTGATAACGTCAAGCACTGTAAAAGATTAAAGAATGCTTTATTCATAATCATTGTACAATGTATATAATTAGAGCAAAAATAACCCAAACTGTGAACAACAGAAGCAGCATATCCGTGTCATTCTCCCATCGCTCTGTCCATGTATCTGTTTGTCCATCTGTCCTCTCCTGTCAGCAAACTCAGCTAGAGAGAAAATATGGAAATGGCCGCCGCTCTGCTCCTTCATTATTCATATTTCAGTAGCCGGCGAATAATCAGATTATGGCTGATGAACATGCTGAATTATTCAGGAAGCCGTGATTGGGCCAGGGAGGCGACCTGGGGGCACTGAGGGGAAGAAGACTGGAAACAGGATCCGTTGGGTGCTGAAGGTCCCCCCCTCCTTGCCTCTCTGCTGGGGGTCCTTCCACTCTCTTGCCACTTGCCGGCCACTTTCCAGCTCAGCTGCTGGGTTAATGACCACGCGGCAGAGAGAAAGGGAGGGGGCAGCGCGGGGGACCTGATGATGCGCTCTCACTCAGACTTCCTGTGAGGAGCGCAGGTTGAATAATTGAGAGGTGTTGAATTGATCTGTGCGCTGCATGGTGCAGTGATTGACAACAGTGAGTTACACAACAACCCCTTACCATCACACACACATAGTAAAGGTCTAGCAGCTATTTTTATAAGCTACTCTGTATTCTGCCAGTACAAAGTAGATTCAACTAGTACTCTAAGTTTGGGAGTTTTATTAGTTAGTTATTTTCTTGTAATCACTAAAAACCATAAAACTTCTGCTCGCTCTCCTCACACTTCATGCACTGGAATTATCAGCGGTCCCCAACCTTTTTTGCGCCACGGACTGGTTTATGTCTGACAATATTTTCGCAGAGCAGCCTTTAAGGTGTCGCGGATAAATACAACAAAATAAAACCAGTACCGGTACCAGACAAGTTAACGATAAAAACAAAAAAAACAACCCTGAAAACCACGAATTTCACATCCGAGCCTCAACTCTCGTGTCCCGGTACCAAATGACTCACGGACCGGCCCAGGGGTTGCGGACTGCTGGAATTATGATTCTGCAAAGACAAATGTAACTAGCTGTGCAAGCCTAAAGAGTAAGGGATGTTTAGGGGTAAGCTCACACCACGTGTACACCTTACAAGTTTAGACAGGACACTGTAGATCTCATAACTAAAGGACTGGGTTGGATTTGAAATGCAGGACTCTGAAAGGAATTTTAAAGACGATTTGAGCAAAAGTTTCCAGTTAGCGAGGTCCAGGTCAGGCAAACAGACACAAATCCTTTTCTCAACAGTGTCCTCGCTCTCATAGTGATCTTTCCCAAACTCAACTGCTGAGCTTCTGTGTGGAGACAAAAGTGTAAGTGTGCAATTAAGATTAACTTGGCCACACATACAAACAGTCACACAGACCTTTAATGTTGAGCTAACTGTTAGCTAGCACCTCCTTCATTTCCTGAGGAAGCAGGATGTAGTATGTCATGTCCATCAGTCATAAACAGTAAGAAATCCATTACTCTAAACATGTTTGACTGGAGAGGACAAGCACAACTGTCAGAAGCAAAGAGGAAGACAAACGTGACTCCTGCATTTATTCTAATACAAACAGCTCAGAGGAACAGCTTTCTGCCTGCAGTCGTTCTGGTTCGGTGACATCAGTGAACCAAGCAGAGGGTCACATGGTGGACATTTGCTTCAGTTTATAGCAGATGAGCCATAATGAGCCAAACTGAATCTGAAGCATAACCCAGTTTACAGAGATGACCTTTACTGTCCCCTTATGTTTAACTGGGGGCTATTTTGCCTTTTCTTATAACCTGTCATGTATATATTATTGAAACAGTGGATGCTCACATTACACATAATGTGTGGCCCAGAAATGTTGTTCTAAGATACTCCAGAAGAATTTTATATTTCTTATTCATTTTATTGTATTTTAATTCGAATTTATTTTAGTTTAGTTCTTTCTGAACTCTTTTATGCTTGAACAGGTTTACTTTGTTCAACTACTTTTAATTGTAAAAAAAATAGTGCAAATAACTTGTATCAGAAAAGTTAACAAGCTACTCTTCGACAATAAGCCAGCATTATATTTTGTTATTGGCTGAGTTGTTTGCTTTTTTAGCTCCTGTAACAAAAGAATTACCATCTTTTGGCACAATAAAGTGCATCTTATCTCAGTAAATAGCATAATGGGTTTCTTTTAATTAGCTGCTCGTTAGTTTCAGGTGTTCAGTGTCCTGTTTTGAATCTTCCCATTGGACTCAATTTAAGACTTTAATGATCTGAGTGCAGAGTCTGTGTGGATCACACAAATTTCAGTTTAAACTGTCCTGACATTCAGGAGGACGGCGCTTGAGAGGGTGTTTTTTTTTTGTCTTTCTTCAGAGTCATTGAATCCAGCTGGATGTGATTAAACCTGCCTGACCCTGAGTGACTCCGGAGGGGCGGAGGGTGGAAGTGCATCGGTGATCCCTGGCAAAGGAGGGAGCATAGGCCAGCAAACAACACCAGGACCTTCACTGCACCACCTGCTAACCTGACAGTGTGTGTGTGTGTGTGTGTGTGTGTGTGTGTGTGTGTGTGTGCGCGCAACAACAACAGAAAGACAGTGGGACAGATTTTAATCTAGCCAATAGGGCAGCTTGTGATTAGTTTAGTAAGGAAAATGTTTCAGAGGCGATTTGAGGACTCACAGCACTGAAAAAAGTACCATTAACCGACTGCCAGCATTATGACCATTTCTCTGAGCCCTGCTACAGGTCTGCCATAAACAAAACAAAACAAAGAATCAGAAGGCTTCATAAATAGCCAAATAAAAGGACTTCATCATATTTCTAAAACACATTTCTCAAATGCCAGAGAACCTGTGAAATTATGAGACCTGCAGGTGTCCTTATCAAGAAATTCATTACCTTCGGCTTGCACCCATTTGCCCCTTGTGATTATCCAGCTCAGAAATATTTTTATGGTGTTAATAAATATCATATCTGTTAAACTCATATTTCTTTCGGCACTGTGACACAAGCATGACCAGATTAACCCAATTTTATAAATTCTGTCACAAATTACAAATATAACAAACATGGACAAGTGTGTGTACATTTATTACCGCTTCATATCCTAGATTATGAAATCTCAGTTGACTTCCTCTCCCTGAAATGTTACACAGACTGTTGCAATAGTGGAGAATCACAGCCAAGCTGTCTTTGCTCACTTTAGTGTTTCCCGCTATATTAAAAATGTTGCTAACCTCTGTGATAAACACACTGAATTTTCTATTACTTCTGCACAATAAAAGCACGCTCCCGGTGAACTAAAACAGAGACATCCTTCAGGGCTGAAAGCAGAAAAATTGGCTAATAATGCACAATATAAAGACAATTCAAAGAGGGAAAGGGAATTCTGAACAGCACAGATTCAGACAGAAACTATGAAAGTAAAGAAAGTTAAACAGCTAAACTTTCAGTCAAGGGCTCAAGTCTCTGCATTTGACACTGGGCAAGAATCTAAGTGGACCCTGAACTGGTTGCAAGTTAATTAGAGAGCTCTAACCAAGCAGCAACCTCTAATCCAGGGGTGTCCAACTCCAGGCCTCGAGGGCTGGTGTCCTGCAGGTTTTAGATATCACCTTGGGTCAACACACTTGAATCAAATGATTAGTTCATTACCAGGCATCTGGAGAACTTAAAGACATGTTGAGGAGGTCATTTGGCCATTTGGCTGTGTTGGATCAAGAACAAAACCTGCAGGACACTGGCCCTTGAGGCCTGGAGTTGGACAGCCCTACTCTAAGGGATAAAATCTAAGGACCTGCAGTACCTCTAACGTCCACCAGAGGATCCAGCAGCGTATCAGTCCCCATGTTTAAAATGCAACTTTACAGCAGAAACATGTTTACAGCCTGATGCAAAACCTTTTCTGGCCCCTATAGATAATTCACCCCTTCATGAAATCTACGTCTTCAGAATTAATTTTTTATTCAGAGTCGCTAGTCTTCAGCTAACTGGAGTCCCTGAACTGGACCTCTGGACCAAAACCACATGCTTTTGGACCTTCTGGACCTTAATGGACTTATGTGGCACATAATTTGCCTTCCTGTTCAGTTAAGAACAAGAAAAGACGGTAATACAGCAATGCAGATCATCTTATCTTGCTTTAAAATGCTTTTTGTACCAAAATACACAATAATGGAAGCCCTCAGTTCAAATTATGTGAGTCACAGGCTTGTATAAAAGACTGACGTCTCATCTGCTCATACTCAGCTGCACATCTCTTGTACTTTAGTGTGCTGTGTCCATCTACTTTATTTAAAAGACATTACAAAAACACACAGTAGCATGCCATGCATGCTTTTGGTCTTTGAAAGGAAGCCAGCCATCAGCATCACATGAGGATCCAGTGATCAGCAAAGTCATCACTACAGGTGTGTTTTCAGTCTCAGAATAAACAGATGGTTCATTCATTCACAGGCCAGTCATGTTTGAGCAGACAAGCCATTTGGATTTGAAAATTATTCATGCAAAGAATGTGTGAATTGTCACCTACACAGTGAGCTACACTCACTGATTGCTTTTGAAGCTCCTAGTCAATTGGCCCGGCTTGCATAAATGGTGACAGACAAACAGTTTAACAAGCCAAGTAACTAAGTATTTGCAAAAAGAGTTTTGAAGCTCAACTTCACACATGGGTTTGTCTACCAAAGCATTTAATATATCAGAGAAAACTAATCATAAACCATACAAGAATCCTTGAATACTAAGGGTTTCATCACTTCACACGCATGTGGAATAATGAAGGGAGGTGGAAACTGTGTCTGATTATCAGATTATTTACTTCACGTTTGTTGAAGGAAAGTCCATTTTAGGACTAATGAAAAGAAATTTTAATGAGACCAACCAGTGAGTGCCAAATGGCAGTGCAATTTTTCGATACCCAGTGTTACAGAAACCGCTACTGAAAATAGTGGATTATTGCACTTTTAGAGGTTAGGGATAAGTAAGGCACCCTGCTGTGATCCTCCACTGCGTTTGATTGCAGCTCTATCAGAAAACTCAGAGTGGATATAAAGACAGAAAGCTGCGTTAACCCTACTGTTCATATTTGATGTATTCACAGTATGAACCAAAAATTCCCTCATGGTAAGTGAACGTTTTATACTACTGATCTATTCAGTATGTGAAAATACCCTTTCTGACAGATGGATAATTAATCTGTAATGAAAGTTTCAGAGAGCAGTCAGACAAATTTTTTTAAGTTTTCTAACACTGGTCTTTTTTTTTGGAGAAAGAAAACATTGTTATCACACAAAACCATTTCTGTTTTTACCAAAAATATGACAACAGCCAAAACAATTTAAATATATTTTATTGAAAGTGAAAATAGCGCAAATATCCAGGTGCTAATGATATATTATTATTATTATTACTATTATTATTATATAACCATATACAATCTATTAAACCCTGTCCCCACTGCTACTGTGTATCATCAAAAAACTTCCATCTCAAATAGGAATATGAATTCAACAATAATTAACACTCAGAAAACAAAACCTGTTACTGGAAACTGTCTAAGGATTTTAAGCAGTGATACAAACCTTGTATTTTATACACTCTGTGAAATGGCAGCTCAGGAGCCTTAATGATATCATCACCACCCCCGACCTTTTCATCTGTTTCAGTTGGCTCTCAGTTAGTTTAACCCTTTAAGACCTACCATAGAACCAAGTCCGCCAGAGCTTATATTATATTTTTACATGGTGTGGTGCCATTTTTGGGAGCAATTCAAGTTGCTATCCATCAATACAACAATTATAGCCCAGATTTTAATAATATGTACTCATTAAGTGCATAGTAATTACATAAATTGCAAAAAAGTGCAATAAACTACAAAAAAATTGAAAATCGTTTTTGCTTTTTTAACATATATTTCTAGTTAGAGAAATTTAAGAGGCTTATCCCTCAAAACCGTAAATACAAAAAAGTTGCACAAAATAGTTTCCCACCACAGGAAAATTATTTTGAGTGTCTTCATAGTTTTATTTTTGAAATACACCAATTTTTATCTACTGCAGGAAAAACAAAAATAAATATTATACTGCAAATTTGCAAAAAAGCAGCATATGCATCAAAATAAACTATTTCCATCAGTGCAATATGAGTCCTAAGCATCCCAGAAAAGACACAGAAAGTCATAAAGTCAAAGATATCTTTTAAAAACAGCAGTAGAGGCCCTGAGGCCCTGATGGTAAAAAAAAAAAAAAACTACATTTCCGCGAAAATGACATCACTTCCAGTTTCGGGCAGGTAATGGCGGACATGCAAAAGTTTGTGTTGACGTCTATTCCAACGTAGGAAGTGTTATGAACAGCTGATCGGATCGGCAAAGCGTTTTTCTGGAATATTATGTTTTTGTTGCTGCAAGTGCTTTTTATGCAGTTTTTGCAAAGATATATGTGGAAGGAAACTGTGACCTAGGACAAGCTGATGGCATAAGATGTAAGTAAAACTCCTCCGGTTTCATATGCAAAAAAAATTATTGCGCTAGCTTATGTGGTTGCAGAGCTACCGGGATTTAAAAATAGTTACGCAAAACAGAGCGTGCCCGCTCTGACCGGCTCTAAAGGGTTAATCTCACTAACTTTATAATAAAAACAACAATTTGTTTCTTTCTAGATTATTTTGTTACCGTCCAGCTAGCACTTTATCTATGCCCCACCCATGCCCAATTTAGCATTAATTCAGGATCATCCATTCGTTCTCTAAAGCTGGGCATACACTGTGCGATTTTTAGCCCATTTTGAGCCGATTTTTGAGTCGTGCGATTGTTTTGGCGATCGGCCCGATTTTGGCCTTCATCATGCGTCGTGCATCGTGTAGTAAACATGGGTAACGAGAAGCGATTAACACCTCACGACCAGCTCTCGATCATCAATTGCTTGTTCGGGAGGATTTGAAATCCTCCCGAACAAGCATCGCAACCGTCGTGAGGCTTGTCACACGCGCACGGGCAAACACATAAACGTCGGTGAAAAAGACGGAGTAGCACGGCAGTGCAGCCTGTGATCTGGACACAAGCGATGGAGGCACTTGTAGAACTTTGGAAAGCTCATCCGAGCCTTTTCGATGTGACCTCACAAAATTATCATGACCACAACAACCGTGAAAATAGTTGGATGGACATTGCTGCTCAATCACAGCTGCCTGATCAATGTTTTTCATTAGCAATTTAGCAAAGTTGATGGTGGTGGTGTGTCTGTGTGAGTGAAAGACAGAGAGCGACAGATTTTCTGTTATAACCTTCATTTTTATGGACGCACAGTGTGAGCGCTCAGGTCGCATCAGAGCATCAGGCCGTATAGTGTCAGACCCTGCATCGTGACCTATGAACTTCTAACCTCTGCGAGTCAATTGTACAGTTTGAGCAGGAGCTGAATCGCGTGACTGAAAAAATCGCACAGTCACCGTCAACTTTCCAGAGTTGACGGGTGGGGCTGGAGCCTATCCCAGCTACCACAGGGCCACAGGCAGGGTACACCCTGGACAGGTCACCAGTCTGTCCCAGGGCTAACACAAAGACACAGACAACCATTCGTACTAACATTTACACCTACGGGCAATTTAGAGTGACCTATCACCACTAACTGCATATTTTTGGTCTGTGGCAGGAAGCCGGAGTACAAACATGTCAACTCCATACAGAAAGACTCTGGCCTGATGGTGGAATTAAACTCAGGACCTTCTTGCTGTGAGGCAACAGTGCTAACCAACATGCCACCGCATTAATCTAATATACAGCAGGTAAAATAAGTATTCAACACATCCCCAATTTTATAAGTTAATGAAATTCTTACCAGAATTTCCTCAAGAGCAAAGCAGGAGAAAATAGGGGGGAGTAGAGGTCACCTGTACCACCAGCTGTTGTGTCCCAAGATCCCGCCAACAGTCAACCCAGGCTCTCAACTTGCGTCGCTGGTGTTTCTGCCACGGACGAGAACTGCTGGTTTCAACTAGGGGCCAGACCCAAGGCTCTGGTCAGCTCCACTCCAGTCCAACCAAATTCAAATTCAAATTTTATTTGTCACACACACACAACCATACACAGTATGACATGGGGGTGAAATGCTTGTAGCTGTACAATGCCCGACCATTAAATAACAGAAGAAAAGTTTTACAATATTTACAATTTAGTTTACTACAAAAATTTACAAATTAACTTAGGAATTTACAGTAAAGAATGTGCAAATAGCAGAAGAGATTATAAAGATAAGGATTATAAATTATAGGAATTATAGGATTATAGGAAATGTGTGGTGGTGCGTGTGGTGACGTGTGTGAGAGTCCAGTCTTATAGTGACGTGTTTGGGAGAGTCCAGTCCTACACCTGGTTCAGGCCCCGAATAGCCTGGGGGAAGAAGCTCCTCCTCGTTCTCTCTGTTTTGGCCTTAAGGGAGCGGAAGCGCTTCCCAGACCTCAACAGTGAGAAGAGTCCATTGTTGGGATGGGAGAGGTCCATCATAATCTTCCTAGCTTTGAACTTGCACCGCTTGGTGTAGATGGACAGCAGGTCAGGGAGCTCTGATTGAATGATGCGTTCTGCCGAGCGCACCACCCTTTGCAGATCTCGTCTGTCCTGCTTGGTGCTGTTCCCAAACCAGGTGCAGATGTTTGCCGTCAGGACGCTCTCGATGGTGCAGGAGTAGAAGTTCTTGAGCACCTTCAGTGGCAGATGGAAGTCTCTAAGTCTTCTGAGGAAGAGACGCTGACGGGCTTTCTTAACCAGGGTGTTGATGTGACAGGACCATGACAGGTCCTGAGTGATGTGGACACCCAGGTATCGGAAACTGTCCACTCTCTCCACTGGCGTGCCACTGATGATGAGGGGTTTGTAATTCCTCGCCTGCTTTGTAGTGAAGTCCACGATCAGCTCCTTAGTCTTGCTGATGTTTAGGAGGAGGTTATTCTCCTGGCACCAGGTCTCCAGGTTCCTAATCTCCTCCAGGTAGGCCGTCTCGATGTTGTCGGAGATCAGGCCCACAACAGCAGTGTCGTCAGCAAACTTGACAATGGAGGTGGTGTCGGATGTGGCTACACAGTCATAAGTGTACAGTGAGTACAGCAGGGGGCTTAAAATGGCACAACCAGCGCCATGGACCGTGGTTGAGACGCGCGGTGGCTGCAGAAGGGCCAGGAGGATCCGTCTCTCGCACCCTCATCCCTCTGGTGCGGTAGTACTGGAGAATAAATTCAATGTCCTGGATCCTGTGGACTTTCCTCCTCTGGCCGCTAGCCCTCGCCATCCCGCTGCGTCACTGAGGTCTGCGCCATCTCCACCACTACGCCCCCGGAGCCTCAGCGGGCAGCCCGATGCTGTGGAGCAAACTCACCGCGGAGAGCTGTGCTTTACCCCGGCTCCTCGGAGAAAAAGACCCGCGGCACGGCTACCTGGGAGTCACTCACGCGGTCCGGCTGGTGCATCTCCACTTGCGCTACGGCACCGGGGGTGTTCGTCTCAGATGGCCAGCAGCCCCCGGTGGCACCTCCTCTCTCCACGCTCGTCCTCGGGGATTCCGTCATCAGGAACGTGCGGATGAGGGGGGCACTCACGCTGTCGTTCCCGGGAGCCACCGTTGTCGACATAGTGGACAGAATTCCTAACATCCTGGCGTCCCACCCACAGGCCAACTGGCTCATCATCCACATCGGCACCAACGACATCCCCAAACAGCAATCCGAGCTGATGAAGCTGGACTTTCTCCAACTCTTCAGCCTCCTTGGTCAGTTGCAGGTGAGTGCTTTTATCTCCGGGCCCACCCCTACCTGCGGCAGAGGGATAGGCCGTTTCAGCCGGCTGCTCAGCCTTAACACCTGGCTTTCCTCCGCCTGTGTCTCCCACAGTGTGAGTTTTATTAACAATTTTGATGCCTTCTGGGAGAGGAGGCATCAAAATCTTTTTGGGGCAGACGGGCTCCACCTCAACACCTGGGGATGCCATCTGCTGTCCGCCAATTTGGCATTTGGCGTACAGCACTCCCGCACATGGCCCTGTCATTACCCCAAACCGAGATTACCTGCTGATCTGTCCGCCACTGACTGATGTCCCCCCAGTCCCAGCTCCTATATTTGTTCCACTTTTGACAGTAATACACAAAACTCTGGACTCGGACCTCTCTCTTCCACAGTCAACACAATACCCGTCATAATCACAAACAGAGAGCAACAGAATTATCATAAATCCAGTAACCCCAAAAACATTAATAACCTCCGGCCTCTTCAAAAATGTTAACATCCATTGAACTCTACTGTCAAAAATCCACCAGTCTCGATCAGCATGGCACTTTTAAATGTCCGCTCTCTGTTGAATAAGTCTTTTATTATTAATGATTTAATTTTAGATAATAAACTGGACTGTTTATTTTTAACTGAAACATAGCTGGGCTCGGATGCACCAAATTTTAATTTCTCTTTTTCTATTAGAAGTGGTAAGAGAGGTGGTGGGGCTGCATCTTTAGCCAACAACACACTCACGGTTTTATTCAGCGGGAGACCTCAGTGCGAACTGTGAGGAGGCGCTATCTAACCTCTGAAGTGGCTGCAAATGTTACCAAGGTTTTAAACGAATGCCCCCCTGTGATTTTACCTGCACCCTGTGATTTTATTTGTAATCATTTTAACAGCAAACTGAAGAAAAGCCTTGACTCCCTTGCTCCACTCACCACCAAAAAGATTAACGTAAAACATTTATCACCCTGGAGGAACGAAGAAGTCAAAAAACTCAAAAGAAATTGCAGGGCAGCAGAAAGGAGATGGAGGAAAAATAAAAAATGCAATTAACCATCAAATACTTTGCGAGCAATTTAAAATGTACAATAATACACTAAGGAATTCAAGAAATTCATACTTTACCAAAATAATCAGTAATAACAAAAATAATCCCAAGGTCCTCTTTTCCACCATAGATCATTTATTTAACCCTGATTTTAACAGCTCCCAAAAAAAACCCACAGACTCACTCTGTGAACAGTTTGCAGACCACTTCAGGGGAAAAGTCAGCGCCATCAGATGCAATATTTTATCTTCTCGTGATATGATTTTAAACACATCTGAGGGCTCAATTGTACCTGAGGAGACACTGGACAGCTTTGTCCTGGTTAATGCTGAGAACCTTAAGAAAGTTTTCTCCACAGTGAGACCCAACA
This sequence comes from Copadichromis virginalis, assembly GCF_057382275.1. Classification (NCBI taxonomy): domain Eukaryota; kingdom Metazoa; phylum Chordata; class Actinopteri; order Cichliformes; family Cichlidae; genus Copadichromis; species Copadichromis virginalis. Next base: position 11,921,357 of record NC_140619.1, on the reverse strand, counting down.
CATGTCTCTTAGATCCAATCCCCTCTTCACTTTTTAAAACACTTTATGGATTTTATGAAGCTGAGATCTAAACTACTGGATCTAAGCGCAGCCTTTGATACAGTAGACCATGCTATTCTTTTAAACAGACTGAAACACATGGTGGGCCTCTCTGGTGCTGTACACAACTGGTTCACTTCCTATCTCTCAGACAGAACTTTTATGGTGAGTATGAATACACGCTCCTCTAAGATCCATAAAATGACATGTGGGGTGCCTCAAGGGTCAGTTTTAGGCCCTGTACTTTTTAATTTGTATATGCTCCCTCTTGGCGGTGTCATCAGGAGGCATGGAGTGAACTTCCACAGTTACGCTGATGACACTCAGCTGTACATCTCCGTGTCTCCTGATGACACCAGACCAATGGATGCCTTTTTTAACTGTATTTTAGATATAAGATCTTGGATGGCAGAGAACTTTTTACAGCTTAACCAGGACAAAACTGAAGTTTTAATCATCCGTCCTGAGGCTCAGAGAGAGAAACTCTTGTCTAAATTAGAGGCATTTTCACTATGTCCTTCGCTACAAGTGAAAAACCTGGGTGTTATTTTTGACTCTGAGCTTGGTTTTACCCCACATATTAAACATGTAACCAAAATTGGATTTCATCATCTAAAAAATATAGCCAGAGTCCGCCCTATTCTCTCGCGGGCCAACACGGAGATGCTGATGCATGCTTTTATTACCAGTCGCATTGATTACTGTAATGCCCTGCTCACTGGTCTCCCCAAAAGGAATATTTGACCTTTACAACTTTTACAAACCTCTGCAGCTCGTGTGCTGATGAAGACCAGAGAGCGGGCCCACATTACACCAGTTTTATAATTGGCTCCCCGTGTGTTTCAGGATCAATTTTAAAGTTCTTTTATTGGTTTTTAAATGTCTTAATGGTCTTGGGCCTTCTTATCTCTCAGATTTGCGTTTACCATATGAACCCTCGTGGCCCTGAGGTCCTCTGGTACTGTGGAACAGCCTGCCGGAGGAGCTCAGGGCCGCAGAGAACGTACATGTTTTTAAGAACAGGTTCAAGACCCACCTTTTTAATTTAGCTTTTACCTAACGTTTATTTATTTTATGCTTATTTATTCTATCCTGTTATTCTATTTATATTATTAATTTAGGTTTTACCTAATATTTATTGATTTTATTCTTATTCATTTTTTATCTTCTTACTCTATTTATGTTTATACTGTATCCCATTCTTATTTATTTTATCTTTTTATCCTGTATATATTCTTATTGGGTCATATCTCCAGTGTTTCCTTGGAGGGGGCTCTCTGCACCGGGGCTGTGATCGACCGTGGCTGCTGGGCTCTGTCGGTCTTCTCAGCCTGGCTGAGGGGCTTCTTTGCCTCCCTCCTGCTGTGTGCCCAGCCTGGAGGCTGCGGTCTATGACCGGCTCCCGGTGCAGACAGCTCCCTGTAACAACCCAGCCAATCCACACATGCAAACCAAACCACAGGTTTGTAAATGAAGTTATGTGTAATAATGAGAAACAGCACAAGGAAAAAGTATTGAGCAAGCTTACTGAAATGTATTTAATATGTTGTACAAAAGCCTGTGTTGGTGATTATGGCTTCAAGATGCCTCCTGTATGGAAAACGGCATTGCTCAGGTGTGATTTTGGCCACGTTTCACACTTTTCTAAAGTAAAACACCATTTTCCTTTATTTGACCCACACTACTAGAGCTGAATAAATCATGAAAAATATTAAAATGTTTGGGTCACTTTACAGAAAGCCATCATTTTACTGTTATGAACTGTCAAAACAGGCCAAATCTGACCTGAACAGCACGCAGAGGTTAACGTGCTCCCGTGTTTGTTTCTGTCTGGTTGCGTTTTGTTGTGGCATCCGATCCAACTGACTGACTGAGCGTACGTGTGTGTGTTATCTTATCATGTGTGGTTAGCTTAGCACTGTTAGCAAACACAGCCTGGGTAAACATGATGGGAGGATGCCCCACATGAATTCACTGTTGTGCAGACTTTGTATGACTATAAATAAACACAACTGTCATCCAGGTTGAAACGCTTGCACAACAAAGCAGGCGGGGGGAGGAGGAGGTATGCAAATGCTGACTGAATTTTCATTTACATAAAGTACATTAAGTGCTGTGTGCAGCTGAACTTTGTGATGTGACTTAGAGGTCACGTACACAGGTTATGAATTTTAACAAACAATAATCACATTGACATTTGTAACAACATGAATAATTGAAGGCTCCAGCCCTTCAACATAACTCGAAGTGCAAAAGCAACATGATTTTATGTTGTTTCGAGCTTTTTAGTGCTGCAGCACGTAACACCTTAAATACAAATTCTGCAGAAAGATTAAGTGGGTGTGGAGGCTGAAGTGGCAGTGCTAAAACTAACCACACATTACTTTAGTGTTGTAAAGAAAAAATGTCATTGTTCAGAGTTTTAACCAGACTGTGTGTTTCTGCACATCTAAAAAACACAAAACTGTGAGCTTTTTGAAGCCAAGAAGAGCACAGAGGTCATGTGACACATGTTCAACTACTAACACAGACTCACAAAGAAGCTGCAAAACTGTGGTGTGCTGTCTGCACAGGCCAGAAGACGTTAGTAGGCTGATGTGTGGATAACACATATGAAACTTTGGCTATTACTGATAATGTGTTGGAGACAAATGTGTGGACTGTAAGTAACAACGTCCTGAATGATCAGTTCCCCTCATATCCTACAGGCCTCACAGCATCATATCTCAGAACTCCAGTCAGGACCTGTGCAACCAAACTTGACACACATGTCAGGAATCTTATCCATCTTATCTACATATTATGATGTCACCTTACATCTACACCCACTTTAGCAAATACAAATTTTAATATTTTTTAATAATTCTAATGTCAACAATATCAGTATTACATGACATCATACTAACTCAGAAGTTAACTCAGAAGTTAAAGTTTCTCCACTGTAGGATGGGCACGTACTAGTTAGCCTAACAGACTGCATGTTTACTTATGGTTTGTAGATTTTTTATGAGTAGAATGAGACAGAGCCTTCGGCTTCACCCGCTTCAGATGTTATCAGTCCATTCAGTGGGTGTTATTAGTGGTAATCAGCCCCATACATAGAAACTAATAGGGTCTCCTCTTCTGTGGAACCAGCTCCTAGTTTGGATTCGGGAGACTGTCGCCTCTGTGCTGTAAAAATTGTGCTTCAAACGTCTCGTTTTTATAAAACTTGTAGATTTGGCTTAATCAGGTGACCCTGATCCATCACTTAGTTATGCTGCTACAGGCTCAGACTGCTAGGAGACCTCCCACTCCACCTCCTCCTCCACCCCCTGGCTTTTAAGTCCTGATGTATTTATGTATGTACGCCTACTGCGTGTTACTAAGTCTTGTTTTTCTCTCCTGTAATTTGTGTTTTTTCCTGTTCATTGTCGGGGTCTCTCTGCGCTCTTCTTTCCTTTCTCCTCAACATCCAATGAGTGGAGACATCCTCAGCCTTGAAGATCTCTTGTTTTTAACAGGAAGTCAGCATTAGCATGTGCTGTTCATCAGGGCTTGTCTGATTATTGGTGTTCTTGCTCTAATATTGTAGGGTTTTCACCTTGCAGTATAAGTGCCTTGCCACAACTGTTGTGTTGTTGTGGTGCAATAAAAATGCTTTAGGGTTATTAATAAAAGCAAGAGCTATATCTTATTCATCCGTCCTGCAGGTAACATTAACTGACTGGCACAATAGGGCATGTCGGGTTGGGACGCCGGCTGCCACTCCTCAGCTGCAGTTCTGCATTATATCAGCCACATGTCCAGATGTGTTGGAACATTTTGGCAACACCTGGCCCACACAACTAAAGTGCCAAAAGTTGCCATGATTGCGTGGAAGTGTGTTTGGATCTGGGACATTTTTTTCAAATTGAATCCAAGAAATGATGTTTAAAAACGTTAAACACCCAAAAGAAAATCATTTTTTAAATTCCATCTTTTTATTCAATATAGCTTGGTGCATATATGACACTCCCTAAAAACAGCCACATTTGTTTATTAGAGTAATCAACTAAAGTCATGCTCATTCTGTTTATATTCATAATGATAGAACCTCATTTTATGTCATTAACCCCTCAAAGTTCCACTTTATTCACCTTTAAAAAAAAAAAAAGATGGGCCGAGAGGACGCTACATCTAAAATAAATAAAGCAAAAAACATGAAATCTCCAGTATCTATAAAACATATAACGCAGCATGGCAGCAAAAAAGAAAAAAAAAACTCAAGTGATTTATTTATATGAAACATGATTACCCACTCTACAGCCTCTCAGGCTTTCATTCAGACACCCAATCAAATGCTTGGTTTCCATGTCGACTGTAACATTACCCAGAAGCCCACAGGGGAGGAAGTCCTCCGTGTAGCGTGCGTACAGGATGGGCGGAGAAACCCGCGATGGGAAAACAACGTGAGCAGAGGCAATTGTATTGGAGCTGATGAGGCATTCATGCATGTTCACATCAGCTCCACGCACGCAGAGCATGAAGAGCATATGGAGACAAATGCGAGCGCCACAGGATCCTGTCTGATTATCAGTCAAAACTGACACACCACGGAAAATATCTGCCATAACAAGCCACCGAGGTTCACATTCAACATTCAGCGCCTAATTTCAGGCATGAAAACATTTGGACAGTAATGACTAACAACATACCGCAAACCTGGAAAAAAAACCCGGCAATACACAACTGCGAGCAGATAAATCAAATGAAAATTTATTATAGATTTGTTCCTCTCAGAGTTTTTATCTCTTTGTTTTTGTGTAAGTCTAAATAGATTTTTGCCTTAAAGGAGTTATGTTAGGGACTCCCAAAGGTACTTTGGTCAATTAAAAGTATGGTATAAAAAAACTGGTTGTTTGGTAAGAAGCCTGAAGAGAATAAAAATGCAAATTACCACTCTAAAAGTGCGCCTGAGTTCAACTCATGTCAGCCCCTCAGTTTATTCTCTTTAAAATGAGCCATTTCTTGCTATTTTCTCTTTAAGGCCATGCTGGCTTTATGCAACTTTCTTCTTCTGATGAATTGAATGAAAATGAATATTTACAGTACAGGTTGCGAGGGTTTTACAAACTACTCTGAGACTTTGTAGAAGTTTGGTTTGCTTGAGACAAAAGCAGCTGAAGCCCAGTTAAAGCTTTACCCTTTAAAATGTGAGCAGGATCATTAAAGGTCCTGCACACGTTGCCTCCTCCAGGTTTCCAACTCATAAACAAAGACAGTTTTTTCTCTTAGTGTCTGAAGCAGGTGAAAAGAAAGGATGATTTGCATCACATGTAAGTTTAACTTTATGACAACCTCAATCAGGATTTTTTTCAAGTATTTTTAGTATTTTGTATCTTTAGGAATGAAAAGATGAATAAAAATCCTGATTGAGGTTGTCATAATTCATGCATGACAGGGTTAAATAACAATAATTACAATGAAACACGTCATACATCTATAGTAACATTAAACACCTGTGAGTGGGAGGGTATGGAGTGACACATCAGTGTCCAGTGTAGTAGTTTATGTGCAAGTACACCATCAACACTGACACAAATACAAGAAAACAGCCTTTGAATAGCTGTCCACTGTAGTGACCACTGTGTGTGAAAGGGTTAAAAAGCTCCAAATTGTACGCAAATTAGAGAAAGATTATTTCTGTGAAGCTAAAAGCTCTTACACCTGCAAAGGTTACTAAAAGCAGCATCATAACTCAATATGCATCTGTGTGGCCAGGTTTTCAGATTTTTTGTTGTCTCTTTGGGAACATTCAGAATGATATCTTGAAAATAAAGGCCAACAAGCCCCTGGATTATATTTATTCAGCTTTAGCTTTGTTTTAGGGTGCCTTCTGCCAAATTTCATGCCTCTGTGGCTGTTAATGGTGGAGCAGCTCAGTATTTGAGTTTCCAGCCTGACACATGTCCTGGAAAAGAAGAAATAAAAGCCTTTGGGCCTCTGCACAGTTACATGCTCTGGTTTTCAGAACAGGCAGATTTTATAGTGACAAATTTTAGGCAACAGAAGAAAAAAAGAGACTTGACTCCAGAGAGTTCTTGGCAGAAATGAGGAGTTATATTGGACATAAATTTAAATATACAAGTATGAATGTGCCCATTTTTTAATTTAGACACAAGACAAGATGTGTATAGAGAATAATCACAGATAAGGCTCAAAGGTGATCATGTGGATACAAATCAGACCACCTGTTAGTTCCCCACAGCCTAGACCAGACTCAAGGATCGACCTTGGAGGCACCGTAAAGTGTAATTCCTCGAATGTCCACTTGAGGCTCCAAAATTGAGTCAGTTCCCATGGAGCAGTGCTTTTCAATTACTTTCTGTTAGTCCCTCTCAGGTAGAAAACTATAAATGGTATATTTTGGCTATAAAATTGTTATTATAAGTTCATCTCTGCATAACATTGTTTCATTATTAATATTAAAGAAAGGAAAAAAGAAAGAAATATAGACCTACTTAAAGAATGACTTTATTATCATTGTGTTTTAGTCTGTAACAGAAACGATTTGTATGAAGTGTATGTAGTAGTACTACACACTATAAACATTTTTGGGCGACTTGATTCTGAAAAATAAAATTAAACAAAGTCAATACATACATTTAAATCAATCAGCAACATTAAGTACTACTACTCATTAACTACTCACTGTGACTACGTCTCCCACTGTAGTCACGTGAAGCCAAGCGCTACATATGCTTCGTCAAATTTCCTCGTCTAAGCTTTCGGGAGACTATCGGTTGTCTATCTCCGTCTCTCCGCGCCTTTCTTTTTGTCGCTGTTAAATATTTTTCCATTTTTCTTGAGGGTTTGTTGACTGCACTTCACATCTCCTGCTCTGTGTGTGCATGTGCGTGCATGCTCAGTGCAAAAACCCTTCCACCTACTGTAGTGGATGTGCAATTATACTTTATTCTAGTACGGCAAAAAGAGCATGTTCCCCAGGGTCACACGCGCGCCCCCGGCATCACACCGGGGGGTGTGTCTCACTATTTGAGAAGGACTGCCATAGAGTCACATATTAACACGTTAAACGTTACAGCAAAAATAAACGTGTGTGAAAGAACTGGCAGACCCCCGATGAATTTATGAAAAACACTCAATGCAAGATGGTTTTTATGAATTTAGAAAGACTTCGAGTTCGGGGCGGGGCTGCTTTGGCTGTAGCTAACTGCCATGTGCTCTTCAGTGCAGCCTGCTGCTAATTCTGTTGTCCCAGAACTGGATCTCTCGTCCATGTTTGTATTGTTTGGGTCTTTTGGAGCATTTTTAATGGAATTATGTGACACAGATTATGCCTACACTGAGGTCTGTACTGTCCCAGAAGCCGAGAGTTCCAGTAAAAATTAATGTGACGTGTAATTTTCTTGCTTTCTTCTTTGCTCATAACTTGTCTTATTATACTTTATTTCCTTCTCAGTCTGCTTCAGATGAACATTTATTATTATAGCCTGAGCAGTAAACGTTCTGCACAGAGAAAAGCACTCAATCCATACGTGCATGTACAGAATGTAGAGCGGCCGTCGGTCCCAAATTACCAGAAGCAATTTCAGGAGGAAACGCAAAGGCTGAAAGTACATTATTATTTGTCAAATGCACAAACAGAGAGGGTTGCCAGGGAGCTGCAGACGGCATTTCAGCGCCGACCTCACTAAACCACAATCCACCACAGCCTTTAGCTGCAGCTGCCGGGCTGCTTTTGAGCTGAGGAGCGAAAGATTTTGAGGAGAGTCGGGGTCGTGTGTTTGAAGCTGTTTGAATAAGACGGAGGTTTTTCAGGCCAGGGGACCAAACGTCTCCTCCGACCATCGAGGTTGAACTACACTCAACAAAAATATAAACGCAACACCTTTGTTACTGCTCCCATTCCCCATGGGATGGACGTAGAGACCTAAAATTCATTCCAGATACACATTATAACCATCCCTCCCAAACAGTGGTCACAAATCAGTCCAAATGTGTGGTAGTGGGCACATCTGCTATATTGAGATAATCCATCCCACCTCACAGGTGTGCCACATCAGGATGCTGATCTGACATCATGAGTAGTGCACAGGTGTACCTCAGACTGCCCACAACAAAAGGCCACCCTGGAATGTGCAGTTTTGTCTCACAGCAAAATGCCACAGATGCCACAAGCAATGAGGGAGCGTGCAATTGGCATGCTGACAGCAGGAATGTCAACCAGATCTGTCGCCCGTGCATTGAATGTTCATTTCTCAACCATAAGCCGTCTCCACAGGCGTTTCAGAGAATATGGCAGCACATCCAACCGGCCTCACAACCGCAGACCTCGTGTAACCACACCAGCCCAGGACCTCCACATCCAGCAGGTTCACCTCCAAGATCGTCTGAGACCAGCCACCCAGACAGCTGCTGGAACAATTGGTTTGCACAACCAAACAATTTCTGCACAAACTGTCAGAAACCGTCTCAGGGACGCTCAACTGCATGCCCGTCGTCCTCATCTGGGTCTTGACCTGACTCCAGCTCGTCTTCGTAACAGACTTGTGTGGGCAAATGCTCACATTCGATGGCGTCTGGCACGTTGGAGAGGTGTGCGCTTCACGGATGAATCATGGTTCACATTGTTCAGGGCAGATGGCAGCTGAGAATGTCCCAGTTCTTGCATGGCCAGCATACTCACCGGACATGTCACCCATTGAGCATGTTCGGGATGTGCTTGACCGGCGTATACGACAGCGTGTACCAGTTCCCACGAATATCCAACAACCTCGCACAGCCATTGAAGTGGAGTGGACCAACATTCCACAGGCCACAACTGACAATCTGATAGACTCCATGCGACGATGTGTTGCACTGCATGAGGCAAATGGTGGTCACACCAGATACTGACCGGTTCTGGGTCCCCAGACCCCCAATAGCGCAAAAAACTGCACATTCCAGGGTGGCCTTTTGTTGTGGGCAGTCTGAGGTACACCTGTGCACTACTCATGATGTCAGATCAGCATCCTGATGTGGCACACCTGTGAGGTGGGATGGATTATCTCAATATAGCAGATGTGCCCACTACCACACATTTGGACTGATTTGTGACCACTGTTTGGGAGGGATGGTTATATTGTGTATCTGGAATGAATTTTAGGTCTCTACGTCCATCCCATGGGGAATGGGAGCAGTAACAAAGGTGTTGCGTTTATATTTTTGTTGAGTGTAGGTCAGCCGTCCAAACCTCCCTCGGGGAGATAGCCGTCGTCAAATACTAATCAGTGCTCGGCCAAGGGGGCGCCTCATTTCTGTGCCCATGGATCCCTGATGGAGCCCCACCCCCCTGCACCGCAGCGGTTACAGTGAAATGCTCAAGGATAAAGTTTACTGTCGGAGTGGCTGAAATCTTGCTGTTAATCAAAGTAGAGCAATATTCAGACATTGACCTCCTGGTTCCACGCAAACACACACACACACACACACGCTCTCTCAGGGTTTTCTGGCAGGGCTTATGTGCTTTGACATTTTGGTATTTGGCCCAGTATTTTTTTCCCAGCGCTTTTATAATGCATCTGATTGAACGCTGCTGCTTAAAACTGGCCCAAGATCAATTTCTTTGAAATTTAACCCCAAAATAGCGCATGTTTGGAAGTTTCTGAATAAACTAATCCTGTTACTGAAATCAGCTCGCTCATCGTACAGAGAACTGGGCCTGGGAAAACGCCTCTACCTATGTAATTTTTTTTGTTGTTTTTTTTGTTTGTTGCCTCATTCTGTACTCTCAAATCCCAGATGTGGGGGCATCCTGCAGACAGAGGTTAAAATAATAGTGACTAAAATGCTGTCTGTGATGAATCATACTGCTTCAAGTTTCAAGTCTCTGTGCTGAGCTTTTGTCATCCTGAAAGCAGGAAATCAATCCTAAACCGGTCAGCCGCTCACAGTTCAGTGCCCGAAACTGTAAAAACCAGCAGCTCGGTCCTTTGAAAGACGTTTAGCAGTTAATCTGACTTTAGATTGAATGAGTAAGTCCTGTCACGCTTCCATCAGCGTACATCTCATCTCAGCATTTATTCTAGCGGCTCCTGTGATTGTCAGGCGGCGGCTCGTCCTGCTCGTTATCAAATTAGACTGAAGGCCTCCTTCAGGGAGAAAGAAATTGAAATTTTTTTTCTACTTTTTCTTTTCTTTAAGTAAATCACTGATCACTGGAAAAACCCCGGAGACATAGTAATAATCAAATTACTTTCAGCTGATGGGAAGTAGGGCTGATAATCGACATTGACGGGGACTGGAGGTTCCCCGCAGTAACCACATGGACGCGCGCGCACACACACACACACACACACGCACTCCAGCAGAATTCTTTCATGCTATGGCATGATATTATTTCTGCCTTGTTAGTTACATTCAGATCAGTTTCTTCTTACTTTCTTCGTTGTCTGTTCATTCTTTACCGCTTCTCCTTTCTCCTTGTTTCATGTCCCCTTGTTTTGTCTATCTTACCATCCCAGCTTCCTTCTTTCACTTTTCCTCATCACTCCACTGTTTTCCAAAAACTGTTTGCTTTCCATTCTCTGATCTCTGCCCTTTAATCTCTTATCTTTTCCTCTTAATCCATAATTCTCCTTTTCCTAGCCACCTTTTTTCTCCTTTTTCTTTTTTATTTCTCATTTTCTTTTCTTTATCTGTTTTTCTTTAATTCCCGACTTCCTCAAACAACAATCTCGCCATTAATTTTTCTCCCTTTTCCTCTAATTTTCCTTTTTATCCTCTTTATTGCTCCTTAAATGTCCTGTGAGGAGATTGCAGCAGGATGAAGTGATGATGTAACTGATATGGCACATTCTGCTTCCAGCAGATATTTTCAGGAGTTCATGACCTCAAATTAAGCTACAGTACTTCTTTCGTTTCTTTCTCTTGTCAGCGCAGAAATAAAACCTGTGGCAATATTTTTCAGATGACACACTGATCTGGAAAATGTGTCTCAGATGGAAGAGACCTGCAATTAATGAGTTTATTAAAAAAAACGGAGCTAAATCAGAGAGGAAGCAAAGTATTTTCCGACCTATAATTGGAGGTGTTGTGTTGTCGCACGTCAGACAAGCCGACAATAGGGGACAATATTTCGACACTGTTAAATGCATCTGACTCATTATTTTGATGGCTGAAGGCTGATGGGCAGTTAAATAAAAGTTCTTCTAATTTTTTATTTTGTTTGAAAAGGGCAGCACGGTGGCACGGTGGTTAGCACTGTTGCCGCACAGCAAGAAGGTCCTGAGTTCAATTCCACCATCAGGCCGGGGTCTTTCTGTGTGGAGTTTGCATGTTCTCCCCGTGTTTGTGTGGGTTCTCTCCGGGTACTCTGGCTTCCTCCCACCGTCCAAAGACATGCAGCTTGTGGGGATAGGTTAATCGGATAATCCAAATTGCCACTAGGTGTGAATGTGCGAGTGAATGAGAGTGCGAATGGTTGTCTGTCCGTGTGTGTTGGCCCTGCGACAGACTGGCGACCTGTCCAGGGTGTACCCTGCCTCTCGCCCTATGACAGCTGGGATAGGCTCCAGCGCCCCCCGCGACCCTGAAAAGGATAAGCGGAAGCGAATGGATGGATGGATGGATGTTTGAAAACCTGTATGAAATACTGTATCAGTGTTCAAACTAGAGATGGCACGATACCACTTTTTTATGTCCGATACCGATACCGATATCATAAATTTGGATATCTGCCGATACCGATATGAATCCGATATAGTGTTTTTTAATCAACAAAACTGTTTTTTAAATATCTTGCTGCATTTTGTATAAGTTCATACTCAAGTTTAAAACAACAACTACACTAAAGCTATTCTGTTATACCTGTATGGAAAAAAAAATATTTCATAGTTCAGCAATACTGATCAATCTAATAAACTTAAACCTACACCATCCTCCCTATTCTGGTATTTTAAAGAGTACTTAGCATAAATATTAAGCAACCTAACTAATAGGGTTCCAACTCCCAGCAACAACAAAAATAAATAAATAAAAAATAGGGAACCACCCCTCACGCTCCACCTCATGATGCTTAATCGACGTAATCAACCTTAATTTGATGCAGTGTGAAAAAAAATGCACAGAAATCAATAATTTTTCAAGAAATATTAAATAGATTCAACATCTTTCTTCAACAAAATTGCAGACTGCACAGATGGTACGTTCCCAAATGAAAAAGTACTATAGCTTACTAGGGTATATATATTAGACTTATTAGTTACTATATACAGTAATGGAGTTCTATTCATTTTGCATCAAATTAAAACTTTGGGTGTCAGATAATTATTTATTAAAAGCTAGACATTTTAAATGAGAATAAGAAAGAAAAGTATGTCTTTGTGCCCCCTTTTCCCTGTTAATGCCCTATCGGCCCCCCTGGCTAAACTTTGCTAGATCCGCCCCTGCACAGTTACCAGCCGTCAGCTACGTAGAAAAAGATCCTCGAGTAGAAAGTAATATTAAATAAATTCTAACAACAGCTTATCAAGCTTAAACGTGCTGCTGTTGTTCAGCCGCTGGTTTCCTCTTTCTGGTGCAAAGTGGGCCAAAAGAATAGAATAGAATAGAATAGAATAGAATAGCCTTTATTGTCATTGTACAGAGTACAACGAAATTGGAGTGCCACTCCCTTGGTGCAAGTTTCAATAATAAATATAAATGTAAAATATAAAAAGTACAAAAAAAACAATCGTAAGTACTCAAACAATAGTATGTACAATATATACAGGATAGCAGCATTAATATAATGACAGTATGAATAGCAGCATAATATAATGACAGTGACGGTATGGAATAGGTTCAATTGTTTTTGTGCTTATTTACTACGGTGATAGCTCTGGGAAAGAAGCTATCCCTGAATCTGTTTGTCCTGGTTTTATGTGACCTGTACCGTCGGCCTGACGGTAATAGTTCAAACAGTTGGTTGCTGGGGTGAGAGTGGTCCTTGATGATATTGCCAGCTCTGCTGAGGTACCGAGAGTTTGCAGTGACCTCCAGGCTGGGCAGAGAGCAGCCAGTGATCTTCTGGGCTGTGTTGATGACCCTCTGCAGTACTTTCCTGTCTGCAGCTGAGCACCCTGCATACCATGTTGTTATGCCGTACGTTAGGATGCTCTCTATGGTGGCTCTGTAAAATGTCACCAGCAGCCTCTCCTCCAGGTTGTTCCTCCTGAGCACTCTCAGAAAGTGGAGACGCTGCTGGGCCTTTTTAACCACCGCTGTAGTATTTGCAGTCCAGGAGAGGTCATCAGAGATCTGCACGCCCAGAAACCTCATGGAGTGTACCCTCTCCACACAGCTCCCGTGAATGTAAAGTGGGGCCGGGTCTGCTCTGCCTTTCCTGAAGTCCAAGATAAGTTCTTTAGTTTTCGTGGTGTTCAGTTGGAGGTTGTTAACTGAACACCACTCAGTCAGTCTGTTGACCTCATCTCTGTAGTCCGACTCATCCCCCCTTGAGATGAGTCCAACCACTGTGGTGTCATCCGCGAACTTTATGATGGTGTTTGAGAGATGGGTAGGGGAGCAGTCGGATGTGTAGAGCGTAAACAGGAGGGGACTCAAAACACATCCTTGTGGAGACCCGGTGCTGAGTGTGATGGTGCTGGACCAGTGGGGGCCGAGTCTGACAGACTGTGGTCTATTTGTCAGGAAGTCCTTGATCCAGAGGCAGATGGGGGTGGAGAGTCCCAGGTGAGACAGTTTCTGGACCAGGATCTCCGGGATGATATGATTGAATGCTGAGCTGAAGTCCAGAAAGAGCATTCTCACATAGCTTCCTCGGTGCTCCAGGTGACTCAGCGCAGTGTGGAGCGCTATGGTGATAGCGTCCTCGGTGGAACGATTTGTCCTGTAGGCAAATTGGTGGGGGTCCAGAGTGGGAGGCAGACCGGCCCTGATGTGCTGACAGACCAGTCTCTCAAAGCACTTCATCACTACAGGCGTAAGTGCAACAGGCCTGTAGTCATTTGGGCTGGCCACAGCTGTCTTCTTGGCGATGGGGATGATGGTGGAGGTTTTGAGGCAGGGCGGGACGGTGTTTGATGACAAGGAAAGGTTGAAGATTTTAGTGAAGACTCCGGTCAGTTTGTCAGCACATGCTCTGAGAACCTTTCCATGTATTCCATCAGGACCTGCCGCCTTCCTGGGATTCACTGACCTTAGAACACACCTCACTTGGTGCTCCCTAAGTGTTAGTGTGCCAGTGCTGGGGGCGGGTGGAAGTGGTGTGGCAGCTGAGGGCTTGGTCGTCTCAAAGCGGGCGAAGAAACGGTTTAGATCCTCAGCCAGTGAGGCATCAGTCCTAGATGTTGCCTGGTTATTGCTTCTGTAGTTGATAATGTGATTGATCCCCTGCCACATTTTTCTGGGGTCGTTGTCAGCAAAGTGATCTTCAATCCTCCTCCTATAGGCAGCCTTAGCTTTCCTGATGCCTCTACTCAGGTCTGCCCTGGCCGCCCTATACGCAGCCCTGTCCCCTGATTTGAAGGCAGTGTTGCGGCTTTTTAGGAGGGATTGCACTTCGCTATTCATCCAGGGTTTTTGATTTGGAAACACCCTGACCCTTTTGTTGACGGTGACATTGTCAACACAGTTCCTGATGTACGAGAGTACAGTGTCCGTGTACTCCTGGAGGTTGTGGCTGGAGAATAAATCCCATACAGTTGTTGAGAAGCAGTCCTGCAGTTGAGAAAGGGCTCCTTCAGGCCAGGTTTTTATTGTCTTTGTCTGGGGCTTTGTTTTTCTCAGCAGGGGGGTGTAGGTGGGGGTGAGGGACATGCAGAGGTGGTCAGATCCAGCCAGGTGGGGGAGGGGTGTCGCTCTGAAAGCATGCCTGATGTTTGAATAGACATGGTCCAAAGTGTGTTCTCCTCTCATAGCAAAGTCCACAAACTGGACAAATTTAGGAAGCACAGTCTTTAGGCACGCTTTGTTAAAGTCGCCGGCGACAATAAAAACCCCATCGGGGTGGGCAAGCTGTTGTTTGTTTATGGTGTTGAGCAAGAGGCTGAGAGCCGTGCTAACGTTAGCATCCGGCGGTATATAAACAGCTATCACAATAACTACTGTAAACTCCCTCGGGATGTAAAAAGGTCTGCACGAGACTGCCAGAACCTCCAAATCAGGAGAACAGTGTGTGTGAATGATCCTGCTGTTACAACACCACTCGTTATGCATGTAAACACATAGCCCCCCTCCTCTGCTTTTACCTGAGTTGCTGTTTCTGTCATGCCGGTGTAGCGTGCGGCCTGCTAACTCGACTGCAGCATCGGGAATCAGCGGGTGAAGCCACGTCTCCGTAATAAGAATAATGCTGCAGTTACGTGCAAAGCTTGTGTTGGCTATCTGTAGCTCCAATTCGTCAAGTTTGAGGGTGATGGATCTGGCGTTCGATAGGAAAAGGCTCGGAAGTGCTGGCCGGTGTGGATGTTTGCGTAGCCTAGCGTCTGAGCCCGACCGGCATCCCCTCTTCTGCTTTCTTTCCCTCCGTAGCAAACTAGAGAGACGGACTCGCGACAGAAAAGCCGATCAGCTGATCGTTAAGCAGTTTCATGATTGAAGTAGCAGCAAGAAGAGGCAGTCGCTTGTTAAGCTTAACGCAGGAATGCTTTACAAACATTCAGAGATGGACTTACAGACTTGCTTTACTTCTCTCGGGATAACTTTGTCGAAGATGAAATGCCGGTGTTCTGACAAACCATCCTACTTTGGCAAACCGTCCTACCAGTAGGATAATTTTACGCTGCCATATGACAAACTGCCCTACTTTGGCAAAATGTCCTACTGTATGTAATTTATGCACATTTCTGCTGCCAAACAATAATTCCAGCACAAATTTAAGTAGGTATGACGGTTTGCCACTTAACTTTGCCCATCAGAGTATGTTTGTAGCTGATATTCATAAAGCCAGTTCGGTTTGACACTTTACCCATTAAAGTGTGCTTGTAGGTCACATTCACAAAGGTAGCATGTTTTGGCACACAATTCTTCCTGTCAGAGTATGCTTCTACTTTATAATAAAAAAAGTAGCATGTTTTGGCACGTAATTCTTCCCATCAGAATTGTGCTTCTACTTTATAATAACAAAGGTAGCATGTTTTGGCACGTAATTCTTCCCATCAGAATTATGCTTCTACTTTATAATAACAAAGGTAGCATGTTTTGGCACGTAATTCTTCCCATCAGAATTATGCTTCTAGTTTATAATAACAACAGTAGCATGGTTTGGCACTTGTTTGTAGAAGCAGTCTGCATGCCAAAGTGCTTAAGTGATTGGAACACCTGACTATATAAACTTTGACAATGAACTCACTCCATTATAGTTACAGTATATATTTACTGAATATATTTACAGATACATATATTTGACATTTATAGATCCAACAGAACACAGGGAGAAAGAACTGAAAAAGAAACGGTGTACAAATTATGCACATTTGTCGCACAGGTACTTGACCAGGCTGCTCTCATATTGAGCACATCCAAAATGTGCTCATGTGAAACAAAACTCGCACTGCACCTGAAGAGGGAGAAGGGGGGGGTGTAAGTGTGTTAACCAACATTATGAATTTGATGAGAAAATAATTACTACAACGGCTTGCAAAAGTATTCGGCCCCCGTGAACTTTTCCACATTTTGTCAGATTGCATTCACAAACATGAATCAATTTTATTGGAATTCCACGTGAAAGACCAATGTCTCTACCAGTCTCTAGCTGGTAGAGACAGACCCTAAAAGACTGGCAGCTGTAATTGCAGATAAAGGTGGTTCTACAAAGTATTGACTCAGGGGGCTGAATAATTACACACACCCCACTTTTCAGTTATTCATTTGTAAAAATTGTTTGGAATCATGTATGATTGTTGTTCCACTTCTCACGTGTACACCACTTTGTATTGGTCTTTCATGTGGAATTCCAATTAAAATTGATTTGTGTTTGTGGCCGTAATGTGACAAAATGTGGAAAAGTTCAAGGGGGCCGAATACTATTGCAAGCCACTGTATATTGCATTTGTGGTTTATTTGTTTTACCATTTCAATCATACTGGACTCAGGATCGGCTTCCAGCATGAAACAAACCACACAGTAGTCATCAGCATTACCTAGAAACACACTGACATTAAACCTAACAGTTTTAAACAAAACTGAAAGTGCTATTGCAATACAAAAGCACATGACTCAACTTACTTTGATGCTCTAGCAGTTCGCAAGCAATTTCAGTGCGGTGCAGCCCAATGGCTTCTGGAGTGGACAGCACCCTAGTAACCTCTCCACTCAGAAGGTAGTGTTCGGCAAACTGTAAAATATGTTACAGTAATTGCAAATGATTAACTTAATTCTAGTTAAATACATTAAATACAATTGCTTATTAAATACCTTCAACACTAAAACTCCACAACTGCTGGAGTCCATCTGCTTGTTGTGTGGCAGAGTCTCCATTTTCCAATCCACTCGGGACTCTTCCTTTCCTTTCATCTTCAGAAAATTCCTAATAAAAACAAAACAAGTTTTTAAAATGTAGCCAGCATTTTGCTCTAAATAAAAAGAAAAAAAAACCACAAACCAAACAACCTAAAACAGATAATTAATGAATGATGAATACCTCAAGTTACGCATAACTTTCCTTTCATAACAACCTTCATTTCCAAGAGGGTCTAACAGCAGTACAGATTGTGAGGAGATTTTGACAACCTAAAATAAAAATTGTATTTAGTAGAATATGTGTATTACACTCACTTAAGTAAACATAATCAATTGTAAGCATTTTCAAAATAAGAATATGCTGCTAAAAGAACAGTAAAACAAAAGAGAGAAAAAACACATGAGGTGTGAACATGTACCAGAAGGATCCAGTGTGCACCAGAGTTCAGTGGGCACAACCAAATGTCCTCAGCCGGAAACAACATCTGTGGAATATTTTTAAGTTTATAAAGGTTTAGATTTATTTACATAACATACACTATATAACCAATATAACATCTACATTACCTTGCTGACACATTTAAACTTCCCAGAAAACAGAGAGGTTGCAACAACGCAAGACAACTGATACACGGGTTTCTGAAAAATGCAAGATTTTTTTTTCTTTTTTAAAAAGATTACAAAATTGTATAAAATACCTTTGTGAAATAACCGGCATACGTTCTTACTTGCCTTTTGTTTCTTAATGAGGCAGTGCAGGTATGCATCAATGACCTGTTTGGATTAAAAGAAGATTATTTTTACAGACCACCACTAGGACCAAAAATGATTATTTCACTTACCTCATCAGAAAGCCACCCACTGTCCTCCAGTGTGCGAAAAGAAGAGTCATACAATTTGTATGGCCCAACGACTGCCTCCACACACCCGGTGTCTTTTGCAGCCCAAAGCCACTTCACTAAAAAACAAAATATGATAAGTTTCTTTAGTAATAACAGTTACCATTTGAAAATCACGGTCAATGGCCAACGGGCCACAAGCAGACAAGGGCCAACGGGCCACAAGCAGACAAGGGCCAACGGGCCAACAACATAAACATGCCAGAGGGGAGTAGCTTTATGTAAACCAGAAATTAGCCAAAATTGGACCAACAGGTCAAAATTAGCAAGAGGGGAGAAAAAAATAAAACATTCTATACATTAGACTAGCCAAACAGGCAACAATTGACCAACCGGTCAGAATGAGATTTTTAGCTATGCCACCTTTTTCTTGCGTGCTGGGTTTCTGGGGGGTCACTGGTACAAGCTCTTCTGGTGCTTGGACTGATTTTACCTGAGCTATTTTTGGTCCAAACTGAATGACAGAGGATCTGTTATTTTGCAGCGCTTCATGTTGATGCTGAGGACTGCAAGGCCACATCTCAGAAGATGGGCTACTCTCAACAGGTTCAGTTGGAGTTGAGACTTGGACAGGGTGGCTTGTTCTATAGGGTTTAATGTGGTCAATACTGTATAGACTTTTTAAAGTATTTCCCTCAGCGTTTTTCAGTCTAACACATTTTCCACTGAAGTCATCAATTGTGTAGGAACCTGAAAAATCCGGTTCAAGTCTTCCTCCTTTTCGCCCACGTTTCCTCATATTTAGAAGCAGAATTTGATCCCCTACATTGTACACAACATTTTTGTACTTTTTCAGGGCCCGCTTGGCGTATGCAACCTTTTGCTTGTCTTGTGACTTCGCAATGTTTTCTTGTGCAGTTTCTTTAACTGCATGTTGTGCTTCACTTTCAGACTGTACATAGTCACTGTACCTTTTGTTGTCTGGCAGAATGATGTTGGAAATCTAAAATTTTGTAGATATTAGCAATTAAAACAAGATGATATCATATTCATAAGGACATTACTGGGTTTTTTTCTTAAATGGTTTCAATTCTTGGTTCTAACATAGAAAGAATTTGACAAACACTCACCGGCACTTGAGCAGGCACTTCTGATGGAAATACTGCCTCTCTTCCATACATCAGAAAAAAAGGTGTGTATTTTGTTGTGGTGTGTACTTTTGACCGAAGTGAAAACAGGATGGGCTCTAGATACAGATCCCAGTTATTCTGCTGGTCATTCACCAGTTTTCGGAGGGCTCTAAATGCAGGCATAGAAATATGTAAACACAGGAAGTAAGACAGAAAGTTCAATTAGAAGTAAAGAAATTAATAAATTATTAAGTAACAATTAAGTTTGAATAACATAAGTAATGTTATTAAAAACTGATAGATAAAAATTAGGCATACCTTTTTATGTTGTCATTTGTCTTTTCATCTAGACCATTGGTCTGTGGATGGTATGCTGCTGTGACACTTCTTTCAATTTGCAATAACTTGCAAAGATCAGAGTTGAGCTTCAACAGATAAGGACAAGGTTATACTGCTTATACAAGCACACAAGAAAAAATCTTTGACCCCAGTGAAGTAAAGTTAAAAAATGTAACTGAAAATTATTTAACACTTACTTCATTCACAAACTCTCTGCCTTGGTCTGACAAAATCATTTTGGGGCAGCCATGTCTATATATAATGGAGCACAAGTGCTGGGCTACCTCAGATGCAGATTTCGTTTTTAATGGGAAAGCTTCAACCCATTTTGAAAAGTAGTCAGTTGCAGTAAGTATATACTGGAAGCCGCTTGAAGTTTTAGGAAGAGGTCCAGTAAGATCTATACCAATAAGTTCCCACACTTCAGACACCTATCAAGGAAAAATTAATAATTTGAATAACAATTTGTATAATGTACACATTAACTGATGGTTAAAATTAGTTGGCAAACCCTCCTGCCTTTATGAATATGAGCTACAAGCATAGTTTGATGGGTAAACGGGGCATAATATTTACCTGAATACACTGCAACGGTTGCACAGCAGTCAGTGGTTTCCCAACATTTTGACACTGGTCACATTCCAGAATCTTTAAGGTAAAAATATTTATGGAGTTCACGTAAATGTTCAACATTCTCATTTGTAAAAAACAAAAAACAAAAACACTTAATGACATATTCTCTAACGAACAAACTATTTAGCAACAATAGTTTGTGTGCGCATCTTCAAATCTCTGTCAGGCCTACAGGTTATTACTGTAATATCACTAATTAACCATATTTATTTATATTTTGCAAGTGTACAGTTTCTCTTTTAACTGATATCAAAAAATTTGCTAATTTTAAACACTATTTAACAACAATACAAACAGTTAATACATACCCATGTTTTAATGTCAACTGTCATACCAAACCAGTAAAATCTGGAACACACTGCATTTAGCGTTTTGTGTGTGCCAGTGTGTCCTCCAATTGGAGATGAATGAAACTCATGAAATATCTTCCTGGCATCATCCATGGTTTTTACTACTCTTCTGGTTCCAACAAAGAGTTCTCCATCTGCAGTAAAACAATATATATTTAGAAATTAATTTAACCACATATATGAGTTGTTAGTATTAACAATAAATTACTGACCCTTTTGTTTGAATTTTGAGGCATATCTTCTGAGGTTTTGCCTCTGAGCCTTGTCATATCCTGAAAGGGTAGGAGCCCGCAGAAATGAACGCGTAAATCTCTTCCCACTTCTTCTCCATATCTACGAATGTCAGTAAACATTTTCTTATGAGCTTCAATATGTGCAGTTGACAATGCAAATAATTTAACTTATTAAATAACGACATTACCGAAACAGCCTTAAAACACTGAAGCTGCGGACTCAAAAGTGTTGTGCAAATACCACGTGTCCAGTAACTTGACAGCAGACTTCACCGAATCTGCAAATTTGACAGTTTTGTGCAGAAAGCAGATAGCGACTTCACTTTAATATTGACAAACAATCACAAAGGCTTAAAAAATCAAGTATCAACGTCAATAAAAAGTACTAATACTTACTACTTACCTATTCTCCTGCAAATATGACAATGGAGTAGCGTGAAATCACAGCCGGATGCGCTTAGCTTCCCTTTTTGTGTTGTGCGCATGCACGCACATGCTCAGGAACAACGGGTAGGACCGTTTACGGGGTAGGAGAAATTCCCAGAACACCGGGTTGCTAGCGAAGCTCCAAATGCTATCCAGACCACCGACAGGTCCCGCATGCCACAGCCGCTCTATCACGTGATGCATACTGCTCCGACGTGCTAACGTTCTGAGGCGAGTTACGGCGTGTTGCAAGTTTTGTGAGGTGCTTTCGTGATATTTAATGGATCGGATTACATTTTTTATTTTTCTCCGATATCCGATCCAGTAATTTAGGTCAGTATCGGACTGATACCGATACGTAATATCGGATCGGTCCATCTCTAGTTCAAACAGATGTTTTGTTGGTATCTTCTAAACGTTAGTGCACACATTTCCATTTATCATGAACACTCATTTGCATCAGTAAGAACAGGTTCCAGGTTGAGGAGCTCAACCAGGAGGATGCTGATCCCTTCCTTCAGCGCTCTGCACTGAATCCATCCTCGAGGTTCACAACATCAGAGTTCGATACATCCTCGAGTGTCTGAGGAAGAATATCCAACAAAAGTTATAATGACAAATTTTCACTCACTACCTGCCCTGCTTGGATACAATATATCCTTCCATCCATCCCTCCACCCTGGGCCGGGTCACATGGGCAGCGATCTAAGCAGAGAAACCCAGTCTTCCCCGTCCCCCAGCTACATCCTCCAGCTTATCCAGGGAAACGCCAAGACGGAGGATTGAGGCACTCCCAGGATGGCCAAACCGCCTCATATGGCTTTTTTCAATGTTTAGGACTAGTGGCTCTACCCTCGCCTATATTTTTAAAATACATTTGTACTTATACCACTGAGCCAATTAGTATATAGATTTGGAGGACTCTTACACCCCGTGTTATACAGGGAATCACACAAAGCATTAGAAGGAGGCACTTTAAACTCCGTCAGGCTGGTTTTGGATAAACTACACAAAGCATTTGCTGGAACTTCTGCTTCAGTGATGAGATGAGCTTTGAAAGTTGGAGCACATATATGTTTGTGACTCTCGGCAGCTGACCCAAGAAAAAGAAGAAAATGTTTTTAAGAGTACCCTGACAATAACACAACTTAATTTTCTATAAAGGAAGGTGCCGTAAAACCTTTAGACAGGTAGTGTTTGCTGTTTTGCTCTATGTCAGAGTGTGAAATGAACCCGAACAGGCTCTTTTATGAGAAACACGTAGGTTCAAATAAACTGGAATTATTTTTTAATGGCAGCAGCCTGGATAGATTTCTGCTTCATTTTCAGAGTCTTGGGTTCAGTCCTGGACATTTAGAATCTGAAGATTTTCAAGAAATGAGCTTCCTGTTTACCTCCACCTCTATTTAAGTCTCCCGTCTTCCACTTTCTTTCACTGTCTCTTACTTTTCTCCTCATCTGTGCTTCCTGGAGCTCCGCATTAAGACTCAAATTTTGATTGAGTAATTTAAGAACTAAATTACAGTGACAGTAACAAGCACACACACACACGCGCACGTCCTTCAAGAAACTGTAACTTGTATGTTCTTCAAAAAAAAAAAAATAAAATAAACAGCAAAGACAAATATCCTGCTGTAAGTTTTTTATTAAGGAGGAAATAAATGTACCCATTCCTCCTCAGGAATTCTGTAATTTCAAGATGCAATGTTTTTTGAGAGTTGCACCTTGAGAAACTATTAAAAACAAGCCAGAGCACATTGTGAAAGGACAGTTTATCCAAGGATAATAAAGGGGAAAAAAATCAAGTCCTCATGTTACTTGTCACTAAAATAACAACATGTAAGCAAAGTTCACTTACAGCCTCCTTTTGGCAAGGAGAGCGTGAAGCTGCAACGAAGAGTGTTTGGGGGTTTTGGGGAGCTTTTAGTGACAGAGTCGATGGTGTTGAAGCTGCAAACAGATGGTGCCGTCAGTTTTCATTTATTTTGAGTAAAAGGTTAACCGGCATCAACAAAAATAGACCGGACCATCTGTTCACATGCAGCTTTTGAACATCCAATAACATGCTATACATAAAAACATTTACTGTACATCAACACAAAGACACAAAAACGATGCTTTTTTTGTCCGACACGGCATTAACGGCTCTCACCAAACACTTGTCATTAGATATCATTAGATAGATGTTTGTAACGTATTAGACAAAACCCAAGCTCTAGGGTAAATGAAACTGGGACACCTACAAGGTTGAGGAGGATGGGGAGCATTGGTTTTTGTTATAAATTATATTATTATCATATTATTTTTGGAACATAGATAGCTAGTATTAGAACAAGAAAAGTGCTGCCTGTGCCCTGGACAAAAGTCTCTTTTTCCCCCCCCTCAAAGCTCTTTGTGTCGCCACGCTGATCTGTATCAAGCCATTGTCACTTTTCCCTTTTAAAACAGCAAAGATTCAGTCATTTTGGTGAAACTGGTTTTACTTATCCAGCTTTTGTTATCAAAGCGCATTGGTTGTGAAAGAAAATTTCTGCATTAGGTGGAATAAGAAGAGCAGGAAGGAGGAACGGGTGCAGACATGACCAGGCAGGCAGGCAGTCACAGATCTGGTGGTTTATTAAAGATCAAAATCACTCTTAGAGGCAGGCTGGCAGGTAACAAAAAACAGCCAGGACAAGCAGGAATCACACAACAGCAGTAATGAGGAGTGAAAGGTAGTCAACCCCTTTAAATACTGCCTTTTCTTTCAAAGGTGCTACTGTCTGGGAGTGCCGTGGTGTTAGTACGGTAACACATCACGACAACGAGGTTCAACGCCGAGATCAAATGCTCCTCCGTGGAAGAACAAAAAAATTGCGCTAAAAGGATTGTCAGGCTGCAGTTTGAGTCCCAAGAAAGATCTTAGTTTCACTTCATTTTTGCTCACTGTTTGATTTGGAGGCACCAAAACTTTTTGGTTTGGTTCAATTCAGTTTTATTTATATAGCACCAAATCAGCACTGCGCAACACATCTGCCAAAACATCCCAGGAAGGGTGCGCTGCTCTCTCACTGGAGCTCGAGAAGAAATAAAAATGAAACATTTTTTCTGAGAGTTTAAAAATTACAATGCAACTGGCTCAGCACGCAGCATGTTATTTATTATGTATAGATTAAAAAAATGCTTGAGCACCACCACAGACAGCTGCAGGCAGCAGTGCTGCTGCGTTCGGATGGTGGAGCCTTCTGCTGACCAGTGGTGTAAATTCACCCTCAGTCAGAGACCGTCATTCCTGCCAAGAAGAGCTCAGTAGCGCCCCCACACTGAGAGTGGAACTTGGTGCAGCAGTGACCTATGCCACTGTAGTCACCTGTCTTAAAATCCAGGTGCTCTCAAAACGCAGGAGATAGACCCTTGGCATATGCTACTCCCGGTGGGGAAACTCCTGTATGGCGTTTCGTTTCCGGTGTGATATTCGCTCCTTGTTTACTGCTGGTTTTTCCAAAACAAGTCAACCAAATGGATGAATCAAGTGGCGATTTACATTTCTGGAGATGTCTTGGGCATTTACGGAATATATCTGTAGATGCTGTTCATAGAATATTCTTCCCCTCAGAGCAAAACAGAGAAAGGATTCAAATTCTATATTTCTCAGTATTTGTATACAGCGGTCCCTTGTTTATCGCGGGTGTTATGTTCTAAAAATAACCAGCGATAGGTGAAATCAAGTAGCCAATTTTATTTTTTGACGGTGCAAAAAGTTTCGGCGACATTGTTGTGTTTGTTGGGGAAAAAACATACAAACATACAGGACTGCACTTCAGAGTCAGAATGCTAGCAATCGATGCAGCGATTCTGTACTGTACAGGAGAGACATCACGGAGCAGATCGACAATGGTCTGCAGCCGATCATGAAGCAGGACACAATGTAGTGTAAAAAAAAAAAAAGCATGCAAACTTGCACTAAAAAATCTGCGAAACAGTGAGGCTGCGAAAGGTGAACTGCGTTATAGTGAGGGACCACTGTAATTTTGAAGGTAAGTCACAACATACCCTTCGTAAATACTAAGGTATAGAAACCCTTACCAGCAATCATTCATTTTTTGTGTGGCTTTTTTTCACGGTTTATTAACATACTGTGTAGGTGTGTCCTGATATTGACATAACGGGGGAAACATCTGGCTCTTTCACCTGTAGTTTGAATGCTGAACATTTGCCTGTTTAAATCATAAGAACTGTCACTATACAGAGATGTGCTTCTGAATGTGGACGATGTGTCTTCTGATTTTGTAATGCAGTTCTGCTTGTGTTGAGTGATGTAAACAATCGATTGATCTAAACTCTTTAAACGTCAAAATTGATCATTAGATTTTTTATGACACAACAGTGGTGAGTGTTCCCATCTGCTCTTTGTAACTTAACGCGATCTTTCCGTTTTCGAGTTTTGGACATGATTTTGGAGTATATCTTCGCAGTAGCGATTGACCGCAAAGTAAAGCTACCGGAAATGTACAACCCCACATCCGGTCTCAAACCAGGAAGTTAGCATTTTCTCGTGCACAGGGTCAATAATGGCAACATTTAACAATTTGACTCCAACATTTTCCACTACCCCTGATCACCTCCTGTGTGCTTTTAGTCTGTTTTCATTCGTTCCTTATCAGGTCGTCTGTTGTTTCACACCATGTTTCCAGGTCTCATGTATTCATGTCCAGGTTTGTTCATGTTCATGTCAGGGTTCTTCATGTTGTATTTTTTCACCCAGTTTAGGTTAAAGTTTAGTTTTTCATCAGTTTGCCTTGCCCCTTTCTTTGTACCCTTCTATCAGCCTTATTGGCTTGTGGAGTGATGATGTCATCATCACTCCACAAGCCAATGAGATTATCACATGCCATTTTTGAATGGGGATATTTCTTTTTAACTGTTTTCAATTTAACGTAATATTTAAGTATTTCTTAGTTTTAGACTAGTTGGTTAGTCTATTTCAATGTTTTAAACCATATCCCAGGGTTTTTACTTCACCATTTATGGAGTTTTAACAAGAAAATGAAAGACAGAGCTTAATTCTGTAAAGATTAGATGAAAAATACTCAAAGGATAAATTCAATTGGTTTATTATTTTGTTACATAAGTTGAAAAAAGTAAAACAAGTAACTACAGAAACAACATAAAAGAAAAGTTAAACAATCAAATAAGTAAATGAAGGGGGGGGGGGGAGGAGAGAAAACCCAAACAATCCCCTCTGAGCAAGCACTAGGCGACAGTGGGGAGGAAAAACTGCCTTTTAACAGGCAGAAGCCTCCAGCAGAACCAGGCTCAGGAGGGGGCAGTAAACTGCTGGGACTGGTTGGTGGGTGAGGGTGAAAAAAAGATTAAGAAGGTAGGGAATATGTGTTAGGAGAGAAAGGGAGAGGGGGGACAGGAGAGGTGAAAATTAAGATGGATCACAGGTGGAGGAGGACGAGGCTAAATCATCTGAATAACCAGCAGAAGCTTCTTTTCTTCGTTTCCAGGTATTTTTCCATGGGCGCTTTTTTCTCCAGGATAAGGGTTCTCAACTGATCGTTTGTTTCTGCATTTTGCTTCTCGAGTTGCTTGCATCTTTGCTCCATTTCTTTTAATTCTGCTTGTTTTTTTCTAGGCTTTTCTTTCGGATCTTTGTATGTTGCCTCCTCCATTCGATTTGCCTTGCACATGTCTGTATTTCTCTCTTGTTTTTTGTTGTGCATCTCTTCTATCAGGTCAATTTTTCTCTTGAATTCTTGATGCATACGCAGCAGGTATTCACAGTTTTTCTCTCGTTGTTGCTTTTGTGCCTCCATTTCAGTTATTTGGCTCTTCAAGTCACTGACCCTCAACAACATCTCATTCATGAGCTCTGAGTGTTTTTTCCTTATTCCATCGATCGTACACTGCATCTCTGAACATTGTTTTTCCAGTATTTCCTTTTCTCTTTCCAGTTCAGGTGTTTTGTCCTTCATTTCATTACAAAATTCTCGCAGTTCTAGATTCCTTCTCTCAAAGTCCAGGAGAATACGTTTTTCTTCTGCCTGTTGCTTTTTTTCTTCAAGAAGCTCTTTATTTTTGCACTGTTTCATCAAACCTGACTTTCAGATCTATGTACATTTCCCTCGTGGCTTTGAGTTTGTCCTCCATTGGTATTTCTTTTTCTCTTTCCAGTTCAGGTGTTTTGTCCTTCATTTTATTACAAAATTCTCGCAGTTCTAGATTCCTTCTCTCAAAGTCCTGGAGAATACATTTTTCTTCTTCCTGTTGCTTTTTTTCTTTAAGAAGCTCTTTATTTTGCACTCTGTTTCATTAAACCTGACTATCAGATCTCCGTAAGTTTCCTTCATGCTTTTCAGTTTGTGCTCCATTTGTATTTCCTGTTCAGTCTTCTGTTGGTGGATTTTTTCAATTGTTTTCTCAGCTTCATTGAGCTTTCCTTGAAGCACCTGATTCTTTTGCTCCATGTTTTGGAGATCCCATTGTATCTCCTCAATAGTAGCTTTCTTTCCTTGAAGCTGGGCAGATGTTTCTTTTAATTCAGCACTCTGTGTTCCCGATGAAAGAAAACAGGAAAAAAGCTTCTTTCGTCCTTGACGAAACTTCATTCCCCAGCCCTCATTGATCATTTTTATATCAGGCTGGCGTTGCTGTTTTCCTTCCAGGTCTTTATTCCGTGCTTCCAATTGTCTGCACTTCTCCTCTAGTTGAAGCTTCTCTTCTTCAATTTGTTTAACTTTGTAATGTAGGTCGGAGTTTTCCTTCTGACTTTCTTGTAATGCCCTTTGGACTTATAAGACACCATCCATGGTCATTTCTCCTGGAGAGATTGGCTGGCCAGACCACGAAGGAGAGGCAGCATTATCTTTTTCTTTTCTTTTCTTTGTCTGCGTTTCCGTGGACACATGTTGGAGCCTGTGCACAGTGACTCTGAAAAGGCTTAAAAATATTTCCAAATGTATCTCTGGTCGAACGTTTGAAGGCTGCGAACAAACTGCTTTAAAATTGCTGCTTCTGATCCCTATTTAAGGACTTAAGAACTTCAAAGGATCAAAGGTATTAAAGATGACCTTGTGACAGTAAGCCAATTGGATCAATCAGATTGTCACATGACAGAATGGGGATGTTTTTTTTTTTTTTTTTTGAGTTTTAAGTAGAGAGTCATCAGTACTCAGCTGACAGGGAATTTTGGGTAAGCCGAGCGACGAATCCCTACCAAAAGTCATAGCACACCATTCCCGATTGAGCCGCACAAAATGGTGTAACATATGTGAGGGTTGTCAGAAAGCTTCGGTTCATAATTTCAGGCTGAAGAAAAATAATAACTGGAAAAATTTGCATTTCCTGCAAAAATGCTGTGTGAATGCTGTAACACTGAAGCTGTCTGCTGAAAACAGCTGAAAATAGCTAAAGAAGCTGAAGAAATCAAAGTCTGTATTTGAAAAGGTGTTGAAATTTTAATAACTTTGCAGAACCATATCAAGTTAACAAAAATTTAATAACTTAGCAGAAATGCAACTAGAAAAATTTGCATTTCCTGCGAAAATGCTGTGTGGATGCTCTAAAGCGGAAGCTGTCTGCTAAAACTAGCTGAAAAAGCTGAAAAGTTGCAGAAATTGTAAAAACTTTGCAGAAGCAAAGGAACTTTGCTAAAATGTAATAACTTAGCAGAACTGCAATATCTTAGAGGAAACACAATACTTGGCAGAAATGCAATAGCATAGCAGAACTTAGCAGAAATATTGTAACTTACCAGAAACATGATAAAGAATGACAAGAATTAAGCACCAGGATGCTCTAGGCCGTAGGTCGATGATCGATTTTGTAATCGTATCACCAGACCTGCGACCATATGTTCTGGACACTCGGGTAAAGAGAGGGGCTGAGCTGTCAACTGATCACCACCTGGTGGTGAGTTGGATCAGGTGGCGGGGGAGGACGCTGGACAGACCTGGTGCACCTAAACGCGTAGTGAGGGTGTGCTGGGAACGTCTAGCAGAGGCCCCAGTCCGCGAGATCTTCAACGCACACCTCCGGCAGAGCTTCAACAGCATTCCGAGGGAGACTGGGGACATTGAGTCCGAATGGACCATGTTCAGCGTCTCCATTGCCGAAGCTGCTGCATTGAGCTGCGGCCGCAAGGTGGTTGGTGCCTGCCGTGGTGGTAATCCCCGAACCAAATGGTGGACACCAGAGGTGAAGGGAGCCACCAGGCTGAAGAAGGAGGCCTATCGGGCTTGGTTAGCCTGTGGGACTCCGGAGGCAGCCGACAGGTATCGACAGGCCAAGCGGAATGCGGCTCGGGCAGTGGCTGAAGCAAAAACTCGGATGTGGGAGGAGTTCGGAGAGGCCATGGAAAAAGACTTTCGGACTGCCTCGAAGAGATTCTGGCAAACCGTCAGGCGTCTCAGGAGGGGAAAGCGGTGCTCTACCTGCACTGTGTATAGTGCTGGCGGAGCGCTGTTGACGTCGACTGAGAAAATTGTCGGGCGGTGGAAGGAATACTTCGAGGACCTCCTTAATCCCACTGACACGTCTTCCGGGGAGGAAGCAGAGTCTGGGGATGAGGGGTGTGACCCACCGATTTCCGGGGGCGAGGTCACTGAGGCAGTTAAACAACTCCTTGGTGGCAGAGCCCCTGGTGTCGATGAGGTCCGCCCCGAGTTCCTGAAGGCTCTGGACGTTGTAGGGCTGTCTTGGTTGACACGTCTCTGCAATGTTGCGTGGAGATCAGGGGCAGTACCTGTGGACTGGCAGACCGGGGTGGTGGTCCCCATCTTCAAGAAGGGGGACCGGAGGGTGTGTTCCAACTACAGGGGGATCACACTCCTCAGCCTCCCCGGGAAAGTCTATGCCAGGGTGCTGGAGAGGAGGGTTCGTCCGCTAGTCGAACCTCGGATACAGGAGGAACAATGCGGTTTTCGTCCTGGTCGCGGAACACTGGACCAGCTCTTTGTCCTCTCGAGGATACTTGAGGGTGCATGGGAGTTTGCCCAACCAGTCTACATGTGTTTTGTGGACCTGGAGAAGGCATTCGACCGTGTCCCTCGGGGCGTCCTGTGGGAGGTGTTGCGCGAGTATGGGGTGTCTGGCCCATTGCTACGGGCCATTCAATCCCTATACAACCGTTGCAAGAGCTTGGTTCGCATTGCCGGCAATAAGTCGGACTCGTTCCCGGTGGGTGATGGGCTCCGCCAAGGCTGCCCTTTGTCTCCGGTTCTGTTCATAATTTTTATGGACAGGATTTCTAGGCGCAGCCAAGTGGCGGAGGGCTTTCGCTTTGGTGGCCTCAGAATCTCATCTCTGATTTTTGCGGACGATGTGGTTCTGTTGGCTTCATCGGGTGAGGGCCTCCAGCTCGCACTGGAGCGGTTCGCAGCCGAGTGTAACGCAGCGGGAATGAGGATCAGCACCTCCAAATCTGAGGCCATGGTTCTCAGCCGGAAAAGGGTGGAGTGCCCACTCCGGGTCGGGGATGAGTTCCTGCCCCAAGTGGAGGAGTTCAAGTATCTCGGGGTCTTGTTCGCGAGTGATGGGAGAAGGGAGCTGGAGATCGACAGACGGATTGGGGCTGCGGCTGCAGTAATGCGGACGCTGCACCGGTCAGTCGTGGTGAAGAGGGAGCTGAGTGTAAAAGCGAAGCTCTCAATTTACCGGTCGATCTACGTCCCTACCCTCACCTATGGCCACGAGCTGTGGGTAGTGACCGAAAGAACGAGATCGCGGATACAAGCGGCGGAAATGAGCTTCCTCCGAAGGGTGGCTGGCCTCTCCCTTAGAGATAGGGTGAGAAGTTCGGCCATCCGGGAGGGGCTTAGAGTAGAGCAGCTGCTGCTCCACATCGAAAGGAGCCAGCTGAGGTGGTTCGGGCATCTGGCAAGGATGCCCCCTGGGCGCCTCCTGGGCGAGGTGTTCCAGGCATGTCCCACCGGGAGGAGGCCCCGGGGCAGACCCAGGACACGCTGGAGAGATTATATCTCTCGGCTGGCCTGGGAACGCCTTGGTATTCCCCCGGACAAGCTGGAGGAGGTGGCTGGGGAGAGGGAGGTCTGGACCTCTTTGCTTAGGCTGCTACCCCCGCGACCCGACCTCGGATAAGCGGATGAAGATGGATGGATGGATGGAAGAATTATTAAGGTTTACAAATTCACGCCAGTTAGGTGTGTTTGATTTAACCCAGTAGTCGAATAAGTGGGCGTTGGTCAAGACAAAGTTGTCAAATAGCACAAAGCCTGTGCCTTGCTTTATGAAGGAACCAGTTATGAGACAAACTGACTCGCTCAGTTCGAGCAGCAACATAACACTGCGAATTTCAGTAAAAGACTGTCGGCTCTTTCCAAAGGTCTCCTTCCTGTATTTCAGTGCTTCCTGAAAA
The DNA here is from genome assembly GCF_057382275.1 of Copadichromis virginalis. NCBI lineage: Eukaryota > Metazoa > Chordata > Actinopteri > Cichliformes > Cichlidae > Copadichromis > Copadichromis virginalis. The sequence continues at coordinate 11,889,581 of NC_140619.1, read as the reverse complement.
GAATTTTTAGGGAATCTACTCTCCATTCATCGTTTCAGACGCGGATACTGCTGACAAAGTAGATCGTAAACCTCCTTACGGTCAATACTGCTGCCCGTTTCTTTTTTTTCTTTCTTTTTTTTTTCTTTTTGCCTGTCCCGTTTGGCTCTTTTGCCATCAGAATTGTTGTCTAAAGGCAAAGAAAGATGCCCAACGGATTTACTTTACCAAATTGACCATCCCAGCCTTGCCATAATGGTCCATTTGATTCACCTTTTATTGTTTATTTTATTTTTACTTACTGAACATGGGACAGACTTGACTGGGGGAAAGAAGGGGAGAAAGAAAGAGGGAAAGAGAAACAGCTGAGAAGAGGGACGGGGGAGAAGGGCAAAAACCAAAAACCAACAGAATGAGCAGAAAAAGAAAAAAAAGAAGAAAAAAAGAAAAAAAATGCATATATCAATCCCCTGGGTCACCTGCTGAGAAAGAAAAAAAGAAAACAAGCAGAAGAGAACAAGAGTAATAGAATAAACAACATCACAATGATATATGGGAATATGACAGTAAATACTAAATATTAAACATTATTGTGCAGCACATAAGATCAACAGAACACAGTGTGCTTTGAGGTAGGAGCCAAAAAGGGTGTAGTTTGTGGGTGTGATCACCCGTGTGTACACCTGTGAGCATGGACGCGCTTGTTTTTTGTTTTTTAAAAGGTTCCTTCATGTAATGATCTGCTAGAGGGTGTGGGGGGGCCACAGCCCCGTCCTCCAGGGCATGAAGCAGGTGTGGAGGAGATCAAAACTCCAGACATCCAGAGGCCCCCAGAACACAAGAGACCAAGGAAGACCAACAGAGGGGCAGCCGCGCCACTGTCCCAGAAAGAGCTGAGGAGAGTCCCAGATGAGGGCTCACTCAGCAGCCGCGGAGCAGAAGCCAGGGGGAGTTGCAGTGATGCGCCCGTGAGCTCCGCCGGCAGCCAGCCGTGCCTGAGTGACCGAGCCCCAGGCCGAGAGGCCGGGGGCACCCCACCTCCGAAGTGGCCCAAGCAAGCCCCAGGCTCCAGGCCCCGATAAGCGGCCGCCAAGGAGTGAGCCGGTGTGTACCTGGACGCCCATCCCCGGACACAAAGAACCACCAACGCACCGACGTCTGAGGGAGTCCGCCACTGGCAGGGGAAGTGGTGCCCGTTTCTTTGATTGCCATTTTTAGACTGAATCCATTCTGCTGTGCTACATCTAAGACTGATTTCATTCCACCGCGGCGCTTTGCATTATTTGATGCGTGTGGAGGTTTCTGCTGCCCTGGGATGGCTATATCTTTTATTTCCGTATCTGCTCCCTGTGGAAAGCATCTGGAATTTCTTATTGTCCAGACAATCAATTATGTCTGTGCACTCAGTCTTACGTTCGCCGTTGATGTTAACCAGCTGAAAGTAGCCCAGGTCATCGACGAAGCGACCGTCTCTTTTCAGAGCCTCGGCTGCAGTTATTCCCTTCTCCCCGTAAACACAAAGATACTTGAACTGTTTTAAAGCGTCATTTTTTAAAAAACTTCTCTTTTTTGGCATTTAGTCCTCCCTTTGTACTGATGTAAAAGACAGAATAGTAATCTCTCGCCTTAACCATCTTCTTATATTTATTGAAAGGCCTCCGTGCAAGCTTGAACGTGTTGCATGTGCTGTCTGAACTGATGTCCGTGTTGGTCCTGCAGAGAATCAGAGTTGGAAAAGTTGTTAATGTAGCAAAAAACAAAATGTAATGCATTTTGTTCATAATCTCATTAAAGCCACGATCTTTTTTTATCGTTGTTATGGCCCTGGCCATAATCTGTTTTGGTGGCTCTTTCTTTGTCTGTGTCTTTAAGTCTTTGCAGGTCCCTGAGTGGATGAGCTGACAGCTGCTGATTGGTCCCCTGGTCATGTGGTCTCATTCAAAATCCCTCACCAGCAGTTGTCCCAGGGCAGCCACTGACAGCAGCAGCAGACCTGACCCTGGCCTCCAAAACCTGTGACATTTGTGCCTGTGACTTTTGCGACTTTCTGAGTTCTGTATATAGTGTTTACATTAGTTTTCATTGTAAATAGCACTGGAACAGAAGGGGTGAGCTGCCTTATTGTTTTCCCTTACACTGTTTTCTCCTGTTTATTTATCTCAGTTAGGGAGTTAGGTGTAGCGCTTGTCTTTTGTTTGAATTTTGATTTCACATAGAGTTTTAGATAGCACCTCCTCCTGACTTAGCTTGTTTTGTTTGTTATTTTGGCCTTTGTTCACCCCGGAGCTTCATTTTGCATTGTAGAAAAATAAACCACCGTTCACTAAGAAATCGGTTTTCCCTCTGTGTATGGTTTTGGGGACCAGGGCGGGGCAATCTTTTCAAACTTATGTTGTGTTCCTGTACCCCTAGACTGGGGCGTAACAATCGCTTTCACTGTAAATGAGTCTGCAAAGTTAAAAAAAAACAGATTTACGTTTATTGTTTATTACTTTTATTGGACATCATCCAATCTCATTTATGCACATTTAAGAAATACCGTGGAAAATATCCTTTTGTTTGCATTTGGAACCATCCCAAATATCTGGACCAGGGATCCAACTCCTCAAACCGGTAAAAAGGTCAAGGACACAGTTACACGATCGCTAAACTAACCTGTTTTTGGATAAAAGAAAACCATATAAGCATGAGCCCTGGAATCTCGGTTTTAAAAAAAAGAAGCACTACACATTACTTTTCTTATGTTTAGTATACAGGAGTTGCTGCTCACACCCTGAGTTGCACTAATGTGTCTGTCAGACGTCCCAAATGGAATGTCAGGCCGCACGCGCACTCACGCCGGACACCTCCTGACCTTATTTCCACGAGCCCTCGACTCAGCTGCAAAGTGCTTACGGGCTCAGTTTCCTTTTCATCAGAATTATCTGCCGTCATTCAGAGAAGTTGAGCAATGGTTTAACCAAAGGAATGCCGGATTTAAACCGAACATAGGATGTAAGTTAAGGAAATATACGTTTGACTACATCTCCTTCAGCGTTCACAATAATGGATTGCATTTCTCTCAGTCAACTGACTGTTTAGGGGGAAAAGCAGCTAATAGTTAGTGGGCTCTGTGGGTTGTTGTTTTTTAATCACACTAGGAGTGAACAAAAGCACAAAAAACCCTGTAAAGATGCAGACTGTGAAAGTCTGGTTTATTCCATAAACCATACCAGCTGTAACTGGGTTCTTTGTGTTTTAAGTTATAAGCACGTGTCAAGACTTCTGTCTCCCATTGCTTATGTGATCCTCCTTTTTTATTGCCCCCATAAAATAATAAGGCTTTAATGAAATCATTGTGATACAGAGATTTGGATTCTTGTGCATGCATTGGATAAACAAGAACTGCTCCTCAGTCCAAACTGACTTTATGGTTCATACGTGTCAACTCAGGGAACTCCTGCCGTGACCTCCCCTCTGTGAGCACACACACACACACACACACACACACACACACACACACACACACACACACACTCTCTCTCTCACACTCTCACACGCAGAAAGAGAGAAACAGAGAGATCATTAATGCAGAGGATTGCAGCAGCTCTTGGATTTCAGAAGAACAGTCACATAAATTTCATTCCAAATTTTTCGCCTTTGCTTCAATGTGTCTTTACATCCTTCCTTGTTCAAATAGTTTATTCACATAGTAAAGAAATAGCTCGGGAACTCAGTAAGTAGGAACAGCGATAGTTTAAAGACATTTTCTACAATAAAGAGGATTTCATCATCCACAGTTTGTGAAAACTGCAGTTAAAAAAAACAAATCAGTGAATTCACAAATGATGGACTCTTTTCAGAGGTACGCTTCATGTACTGATTAACATACAGTTCAAAGATCTACATTAGGGTGCACACTGGTTATGTGGATTTTGCTATATGAATATGCTCAAGAGTCTGAGCTAAAAACTTGAAATATATATGTATATTTAAAATCAGTAACATAGATAAAAAGTTTTTGGATAACAAACGAGTCACATTTTAAACACTGTTTGAATAATCAAAGAGATATTTATAAAGCGCAGGCTACAACAGACATGCTTACCGGGAGCAGAGAAACACGCTGTAGTGTCTCTTTTGCATAAGCCACACCAGAAACGATCTGTGCAGATAGCAAAGTCTGCGCTGTGGGAGTGTCTGGACCCTCCACGCCGGGATCTGCCACACAACCTCGCACTGGTCCCCAGGGGAACAGCAAACTTGTAAGCCATAGTTCAGCTCCCGAAAAATATGCTCGAGTTGTTCTTGTGTCCGACAAAAATGAGTTCTAATATGTTTTATTTTTCATGTTACTGCGTTGAAGTTAGCACAATTTAAATTCAAAAAATGATTAGTCTCTTAAATGAATGGCATCTTGACGGGGACTCGGTGAATGGCTTAAAAAACTAATACATTGTTTTACATCTTGTGCACTTGGATACACTTCAATGAAACTCGAAAAGTGGGACACACAATATGGAAATGATGACTTGGCATTTGTTAGGGAGGAGTGTAAGTATAGAGAGGAGGAATTCCTACTTCCCATTCGTGTACTCTGCAATGTTCATTGTGTCGAAACTGTCCTTGTAACATGTTTACTTTTTTCAAAATAAATAGCTGTGAAAAAAACATCAAAGTTGAGGTAAGTGGTTACCACAGTATCGTGTTTTTTTTTTTTTATTAGGGTCAAATTTCTCTTTGGGTAAAAATTAAGCCAACATTAGAGTGTCAAAGGTCGGTTCTAAAAAACAAGTCAGTCCCTGAAGCTTATTTGTGCCACAGATGCTAATTCAGTGACTGTGGGAATGTGTAAGGAATGTTTTGGGACCTGTCTGATCTTAAAAAAAAAACTAACTTTGTTGTTACATTACAGCAATATTGAGGAAACATTTAACGGTTGATCATGGAGCAGGATGAAGGTCAAAGGGAAAGTCCCTGCCACGCTTCTGGTTATGCTTCCATCCTGCGTAGTCATCCAGCCGGTCCATGCTATATCGCCCCTCCCGACCCGGATTGGTATAACATTTTTTAGAAAAGTTTGATCAATTTGCTCACTCTCTCCCTCTCTCACTCTTACAAAAATAATAAATTCACTGGTTTTTTCTCAAACGTTTATGGTACCCCGACGGAGGAAGCATTGACCGGGACTGTCGTCTGACTCCTTCTTGATGTGCGTAAAACAAGGCCATTTTCTTTTAGGGTTTCTGTTTTTCTGTCTATTGAGAAAACCCGTTGTAAAAGTAGCTCAAAGAAATGAAGAAAAACTCTTTACTTTGGTCTGAGAAAGAGTGGCTGCACAAAACCAAAATACCTCATCGGGGTGTTTTAATTGTTTAAGTAGGACCGAGTTCTGAATATGTGCGCGGTGCTCTTTTCACTAAGGGATATTATTTTTTTTAACACAAACAAGGATGTAGCTTGCCTCCACCAAGCGCTATATAAATGCAATCCGTTACTAGTCGGATAATCTTAAAGGTTTTTATTTTATTGCGCCTGTAATAAGATTAAAGTAAGAAAGCAAAATAAAGTCGCTATTGAAAAAAGAAATAGCTCTTTACTGAGAAAAAGGATATCAAGATCATTGTCATAATACTGAAGCATTTAAACAGAATTCAAACTATGAGTCTGTCTGTGAAAAACTACCTGCCGCTCTGTCTCTCTATGACTCATCAGAAATCTGCTGCGTTACCCCCCTGAACTCTCCATGCCCCAAGAACCATAGCCCTCCCTCTCTGATCAGAATTATCCCCCCAGGAACCACCCCTCCTTTTTTTCCCACCGGATGCGATTAGTCACACATCTGGAATCAATTAGTCACTTCCGGAGTACTTCCGGTAGGGTCAAAAGGTCAAGGCTGGGGTCATCAACAGAGATGGGCAGTAACGCGTTATTTGTAACGCGTTACTGTAACCTGATTACTTTTTTCAGGTAACGAGTAAAGTAAGGGATTACTATTGCAAAAACGGTAATTAGATTACCGTTACTTTCCCGTAGGAACGCTGCGTTACTGTGTTACTAAAACCGTGATTTTTTTGCCAGAATGTCTCATGACAGTGACGTAAGCAAGTGCAATGGTCGTGACAAAAGCTGTGTGCAGATCAACAATGGATCATATATCAAATGCAGGAGAGAGTATGAGCATGCAGCGTTTAAAGCGTGGAAGTACTGACCTTATTTTGAGTTTAAGTCCATAAAAAGTGACAAAAACATTAGCGTCCGTTGTGCGTGGGAAGAAAACTTCTCTTTACAGCGAAAAAAACCCCTAAACTTCCAGGCAAGCACCAAGTGCACTTAGAAACTCGCAGATTCTTCCACTGACCGCTGCGGCACACCTGCACCAGGGCAAACCTCCGCCTACCCTACTCCTGCTTTACAGGTGAAAATAGAGCAACAGGACCGCTAGTCTTTGATGTTATTTATTTTCTGCTGTGTTTTACTTGCATATATTTGAAAGAGTGAGTGTAAACACAAAAAAAATAAATATTTTATGTGCTGGAATGTGCAGAAAATAAGTTAAAATGTTAAGCAAATTTCTTCCAGTCAGTGAATGTTGCATATAATTAAATTTTTGCTTGATGCATAAAGTTAAAAGATTAAAACTAATAAAACAAGTTTTAAAAAGGGACTTTTCCATTTGATTACATTTTGTATGATGGATTATGTAGAAAAAGTAGAATTGGGCTGAGAGATCTATCGCTTTATCACCTATTCAGGTTGTAAATCATGTTTTTAAAAAGTAACTAAGTAATTAATTACTTTTGAAAATAAGTAATCAGTAAAGTAACTGGATTACTTTTTGGGGGAAGTAATCAGTAATTAGTTACTGATTACTTTTTTCAAGTAACTTGACCAACACTGGTCATCAATCAAACTCGCATTCTTCAGTGACACAAGGTGTATGGTAGTGTTTTTTTCTGCTCATTAACACTTGCCCTCTCTAAATCAGCAAAAACTACTTTTTCCACATTTTAACACATCTCTTTCCATCATTCATCCCACGCACATCAGCCAGCCTGACTCTTTTCTTTGTTGACATTTCCCTTTCTCTCACAAAAAATACTCCATGCATTCAATTCCAAACCTTTTTGACCATAGAATTAAAAATTGGGTTTTCACCCGGACCACCTCTAGGGACGCCCCCTGCGGCTCCACTAGCCATTATGCTGGGCCCAGCTTCCATTGTACGAACAAAAAGTGCCTTTTTTCACTGGTGCAAACGTGCTAAAGACCATACACTAGAATGCCCAACTCGTTGTGTGTCTAGGACCCTGCACCCAACTATTTCAGCAGCAAGGAAGTGAGGATTTTCCGGTCAGTCTGGTTGAAAACCCTCCCCAAATCAAAAACAGCTCACCGTTTGCAGATTCTTTGCAGTTAAAGGTTCTTGGGTTTCCGCGGTTCCCAGTTTCTTTTCTTTCAAACACAGTGCTGTGCCGTAGTTTGGCTGGTGTGATCAGCCCCCGTGGACCCGTCACACAGCGAAGCTTCATGAGTGGGACCCTGTTCGCAGCGCCATATTGTCACGGAAGTTTTTAAAAATAACCTGCAAACACTTTGTGGGCATCATTTTAAGTGTGTTTAATCAACACATTGCAATGTGGAGAGAAACACTCTAGCCAAACGCCCAAGTGGTCTCTGAGGAGGGCCACTGCCCTGATCCTTTTATATCTTGACCAAACTCACAGACAATGAAATTTCCTCAACACATCACATGAGTCTGTACCTTCAGCTCAACTCATCCCAGAAACCTTTTCTTCAGAGTGAGAGAGAAAGAATTATGACCTTGTTTTCCGCTTAGGCATCACCTAGAGCAGGGGTGTCAAACTCAAATACACAGTGGGCCAAAATTCAAAACTGGAACAAAGTCGCAGGCTAACATTAATATTTATTGAAAAAAAAATCTTCCTCCAGATATAAGAATGAATCTTTTCTTATGGACTCAAATAAGTTTTGCTGGAAAACTGAATATGGAACAAGCAAAGCTTAATACAAAACAATATATATATTAGCTGTATAATACCAGTAGGCCAGCTCTAATAGTAATTTGGTATGGCTTCGCGGGCCAAATATAATTAGGCTGCGGGCCAAATTTGGCCCGCGTGCCAGAGTTTGACACCTATGACCTAGAGATTTACATCCCTGATAAACAGAAGGAGCCTCATTATATGCTTAACATCTCCCATGAACTTACAATGGCCCCACAGTGTGTGTGCATATGTGTGATACCATCCTCCATGCACACAACTGGTGACAATGTAATTTTACAATTACTAAAGCGATATGATTTAAATATGTGATCAATACATCTGTAAATAAATTTCCACCACATCTGAAACAGTTAGACCTTCATTTCTTCCTGTGAATCATCACAGTTTTATCAAATCAAATCAAATCAAATCACTTTTATTGTCACATCACATGTGCAGGTACATTGGTACAGCACATGTGAGTGAACAGACATATTATGTGCAGGTCTGTCTCAGGTTTCCAGATGGTCGCCAGGAGTTTGAGCCACTCTCCATCAGCCCAGATACCGTCAGACTCCAGCTTCAGTCCCAGCTTCTCTCCATCCTGACTGCTGCAGAGTTCCTCCTGCTCCTTTTTTAGGCTACATCCACATGTACGTATTTTTGAAAACGGAGACTTTCCTTTTTCATTTTGAAAAAAATATCTGTCCACATGTACCGTATTTTCACGACCATAAGGCGCACTTAAAAGTCTTAGATTTTCTTCAAAAAGTACGGCGCGCCCTATAGCGCAGTGCGCCCTGTGTGTTGTAAGGAGGACGTAGTAGAGAACACCATGAGAACGCTAAAGGGTGAAGTGTGGGCGCAACCCTGAAAATGGCAAAGAGACATGCTTATGAAGCACAGTTTAAACTGAAGGCCATCAGCTACGCGGAGGAACATGGAAATCGAGCAGCGGCGAGACAATTTAAGATTAACGAATCGATGGTTCGCAAATGGAGGAAGCTAGAAAATAAGCTCCGGCAGGTCAAGAAAATGCAGCTGAGTTTCCGCGGACATAAGGCGAGGTGGCCCGAGTTGGAGGAAAGTTGGATCATCGAGCAAAGAACGAGCGGGAGAAGCGTTTCGACGGTCACCATTCGGCTAAAAGCAGTTTCACGTTCACTTTTTATGAAACCAGGACTACGGTAGCGCAGCAACTTCCAGCGGATTATAAGGAAAAGCTGGCCATCTTCCGCTCCTACTGCAGCAAACACATCGGCGACAAAAACATCCAGCCCAGCCACATCACAAACATGGACGAGGTCCCGCTCACTTTTGACATCCCGGTGAGTCACACTGTGGAGAAGAAGGGGACCAGCACGCTAGCGATACGCACAACGGGGCACGAAAAGTCTTCTTTTACTGTTGTGCTTGGCTGCCATGCTAATGGACAGAAACTGCCGCCTATGGTGATTTTTAAGCGAAAGACTTTGCCTAAAGAGAAGTTTCCAGCAGGAATCATCATTAAGGCAAATGAAAAGGGCTGGATGGATGAGGAAATGATGAAAGAGTGGCTGAGGGAGGTGTATGTAAGGAGACCAGGTGGTTTTTTCCACGCATCACCATCGCTCTTAATCTGTGACTCTATGCGTGCCCATCTCACAGCCGATGTGAAAAAACTAGTGAAACAAATGAACTGTGAGCTTGCTGTCATTCCGGGAGGCCTGACAAAGGAACTCCAACCACTGGGCATCGGTGTGAACTGCCCGTTCAAAGTAAGGCTGCGAGCGGCCTGGGAGCGATGGATGACCGATGGAGACCACAGTTTCACCAAGAGTGGAAGGCAGCCCCGGGCGAGTTACGCCACAATTTGCGAATGGATTGTAGATGCTTGGGCTAACATGTCTGCTGGCACTGTTGTTCGACCTTTCGCAAAAGCCGGCATCATTTCCGAGGAGCCGCACGGCACGGAAAGTGACTCTGACAGTGAAGAAAGTGAACCTGGCATGTTTGATGGAGATTTAGCGCAGCTGTTCAATTCAGACACAGAGGATGAGGACTTCGATGGGTTTGATTGATGATAAAAATGTGAGTACCAAACTTCGTTTTGCTCCTGCTTTATTTTTAAATACGCACACTTGTATGCTTGTGTGTTGTTGATGATGACGATTACTGGTAATAAAAATGTGAGTAAGGTACCGAACTCAGGTTTGCTCCCGCTTTATTTTTAAATACGCATACGGTACTTGTATGCGCCCTATGATCCAGTGCGCCTTATGTGTGTGTTAAATACAGTAATGGCACACATAACTGAGACTGCGCCTTTTAGTACAGTGCGTCTTATGGTCGTGAAAATACGGTAAACGCCAAAAACACAGTCAAACGCTGTCAAGAACACGCCAAATCCTAACCGTGTAGAGATGTTGGCCAATCAGAAGTCTAGAAGCCTGGGAGGGAAAGAGTGAGCGGGGTTTTATGCAAACCTTAAGTACTTCTGACAAGTTTTCCTTTTTCTTTTCTTTTCTGTTTTTCTGCGAAGGCAGCTAATTTTGTGCTACTTTTTAAGTGCCTTCATCATTTCAAATGTAAATAATTAATTTATTCAAAACCGATGATGACGTTGGCATCGGGAGTTGTGAGAGTGTCTGTGTTGAATGTAGAAGTTCACTCTGACGCCTCTGTCTTTCTAAATGGAGGGACAGTAACTGTATTTTGTCTACATCTGCCATTGCAGAAATTTATCTCACGTAAACAATAACGTGGCGCACAGCGTGACGTCAGAAATGGTGCACACCTTTGACGTTGCGTGATTAAATCTCCGTTTTCCTCGTCTACATGTAAATGCAAAAACAAAGTATTTGAAAATCTCCACCCTGGCAGGAGTTTTTAAACATCTCAGTTTTCAGTGATCGAAAACGCTGTTTACGTGTGGACGAAAGGCCCAAACACAGAGAAAAATCTTTTGTTTCTTTTGTAGCCTAATGCATGTTTGTAAGTTACACTAAATTTTGCTGGTCTATTCCCTACATTCAGGTTGAGGGGTCATGGGATGATGACGAAACAATATAGAAAATGTATAAATGTGTAACATTACTAACTGTTAGTGCTCTCCTACCTGTAAGCACATGGAGTTTTTTGACCTGTAACTAAATAAATACACTGCAGGTTGGACACTTATTTGCTGGACGTGTACCAGTTGTTGGATTTGGATTTGTGTCCAAATCCAGCACAACATTTTTGAACCAGGATTAAAATAAAGGTACCACTATGTCTGTTAATTTATTTGGAGAGCATAAAGCTAGAGAATTGCCAGCAGTTATAAGCAGAGTACCAGAGCTTCCTGGTTCACTCTTACAGCAGAATTTCACTGACCTTATTAATCACCATTAATAAGCGCCACATATTTCTGGCACGCACATTGTTGCAGAATTGGAACGCATTTACATTGTGATTTTGCATTTTATGTAAGAACATTAGCAGTGCAATGAAATAACTGTTTGTTCAGAAATGTTCATATTCAGAAACACAAGTTCGGAATAGGGCAGCATGGTGGCACGGTGGTTAGCACTGTTGCCGCACAGCAAGAAGGTCCTGAGTTCAATTCCACCATCAGGCCGGGGTCTTTCTGTGTGGAGTTTGCATGTTCTCCCCGTGTTTGCGTGGGTTCCCTCCGGGTACTCCGGCTTCCTCCCACCGTCCAAAGACATGCAGCTTGTGGGGATAGGTTAATCGGATAATCAAAATTGTCACTAGGTGTGAATGTGCGAGTGAATGTGAGTGCGAATGGTTGTCTGTCCCTGTGTGTTGGCCCTGCGACAGACTGGCGACCTGTCCAGGGTGTACCCCGCCTCTCGCCCTATGACAGCTGGGATAGGCTCCAGCGCCCCCGCGACCCTGAAAAGGATAAGCGGAAGCGAATGGATGGATGGAAGTTAGGAATAATTGTAGCATCACTTCCTGTCTGGCTTGTTTGGTGCGCACAACCTGTATTTTTTAACATGTGTATCAATGTATCAGTGGCACAGGCACACTGATACACACAGGCCTGATTACTGCCACGCCTGTTCTCAATCAAGAAATCTCTTGAACAGGACCTGCCTGACAAAGCAGAGTAGACCAAAAGATCCTCAAAAGAAATTCAGGAACAAATGACGGTGAGGGGTGATAGGGTAGGGCTAGGTTTCACAATGAGCTCAAAACCTTGGCTGATTGTGACCTACACCTGTTTTCACACCTTGGCTCGTGTGATTATGTAAAGGATCATTAGGGGGTCCATGACCCTCTTGGGGGACACTCCCATAGGGCTTAAATCTGTGACTCTTCACCAATTGCTCTTAGAACTGAAGATGCTTCTCTAATGAAACGTCTTCAACTTAAAGAATTCCAATTCTGCTTTTATTCCAAGCTCCTTAGACCACAATAACCTGGATGTTTGAGAACCTTCACAGACATCAACTTAATATCAGTTGGAAAACGAGCAACAACAGTTTAACACAAAAAAAATCACTGAGCTCACAGCTTAATTAGTTTTCAGACTTCAGTGTCTTTTTTGACTTAGACAATGTAGACTCAGTGTTAAATTTAACAGAAAAGAAATGCATTCATGCCGCTTATTGAAGTTAGACCTTTATTTCTTCCTGTGAATCAAAACAGTTTTGCAGACCTATTCTGTGCAGCTTTATCTCGGGTTTCCAGAAGGTCGCCAGCGGTCTGAGCCGCTCCTCATCAATTCTGATGGCGCCTGCCTCCTGCTTCAGTTCCAGCTGCTCTCCATCTTGACTACTACAGAGTTCCTCTTGTTCCTGTTTCATCTGTGGAGGTTCTGGGTCCTCCTGGTCTGCACTGGAGCTCCTCTCCTGTTTACAGACCTGCTGGTCTGTCAGAGCCTCCTCTTTCCCACAGACAAGCTGTTGAAGGTCTGAAGAGAGAAACGGAGAAAAAAATAATAATGAACCCCTCCCAAAACAAATAAAAACAAAACACATTTAAATATATATAAAAAAAACACCCAGCACGCCCCTGCGGGCGGTTTATCCTTCAAGCTCGGGTCCTCTACCAGAGGCCTGGGAGCTTGAGGGTCCTGCACAGTATCTTAGCTATTCCCAGGACTGCGCTCTTCTGGACAGAGATCTCCGATGTTATTCCCGGGATCTGCTGGAGCCACTCGCCTAGCTTGGGAGTCACCGCACCTAGTGCTCCGATTACCACGGGGACCACCGTTACCTTCACCCTCCGCATCCTCTCGAGCTCTTCTCTGAGCCCTTGGTATTTCTCCAGCTTCTCGTGTTCCTTCTTCCTGATATTGCTGTCATTCGGAACCGCTACATCGATCACTACGGCCGTCTTCTTCTGTTTGTCTACCACCACTATGTCCGGTTGGTTAGCCACCACCATTTTGTCCGTCTGTATCTGGAAGTCCCACAGGATCTTAGCTCGGTCATTCTCCACCACCCTTGGGGGCATCTCCCATTTTGACCTCGGGACTTCCAAATTATACTCGGCACAGATGTTCCTGTACACTATGCCGGCCACTTGGTTATGGCGTTCCATGTATGCCTTGCCTGCTAGCATCTTGCACCCTGCTGTTATGTGCTGGATTGTCTCTGGGGCATCTTTACACAGCCTGCACCTGGGCTCTTGCCTGGTGTGATAGACCCCAGCCTCTATGGATCTTGTGCTCAGAGCTTGTTCTTGTGCTGCCATGATTAGTGCCTCTGTGCTGTCTTTCAGTCCAGCTTTGTCCAGCCACTGGTAGGATTTCTGGATATCAGCCACCTCCTCTATCTGCCGGTAGCAGTCCCTTCTTTCGAATGTTGGGACTGCTCTCACAGCTAGAGATTGACGAGGTACAACACAAATGCTACGGCAAGGAGGAGTCAGGACGCCAGGTCAGAGGGGAGATATCATCACACCCACCCGAGATTGGGTACATAGCCCCAAGTGCAATAGGAGAAGGATCGTTGAGTGCGAGAGGAACTGACCTGAAAAATAGGATCATGGCCAAGCTTGAAACCTGGATCCCGGGTGGCAATGCTCAGTGGCTAGTGGATCTGAGGGCAGACCACAGCGACCTCCCTGAACAGGGTCTAGTAACCATCACAGTGGCAGATATCCAAGAAAGGGTCTCCAGTATGAAGAGTTGGACAGCACCAGGGCCCGACATGGTTCACGCCTACTGGCTAAAGAAGCTGACTGCACTCCACGAGCGTCTGGCAGCACAAATGAACCAGCTGCTAGTTAACGAGAGACACCCGGAATGGCTAACCGAAGGTCGAACGATCCTGATCCCCAAGGACCCCAAGAAGGGACCGGTCCCCTCCAACTACCAACCAATAACCTGCCTCAGTACTACATGGAAGCTCCTGTCAGGCATCATATCGAATAAGATGAACAGGCACATGGGTCAATATATGAGCGGGACACAGAAAGGGATTGGCAAGAATACCAGAGGCGCAAAACATCAGCTACTGGTAGACAGAACAGTCAGCCGAGACTGCAAGACCAGACTGACCAACCTGTGCACTGCCTGGATTGATTACAAGAAGGCCTATGACTCAATGCCCCACAGCTGGATACTGGAATGCTTAGAATTGTACAAGATCAACAGGACCCTAAGAGCCTTTGTCAGGACCTCAATGGGGATGTGGCGTACAACACTAGAGGCCAACTCCAAGCCCATAGCACAAGTCACCATCAAGTGTGGGATCTACCAAGGAGATGCTCTGTCCCCACTGCTGTTCTGCATAGGTCTGAACCCCCTCAGTGAGATCATTAACAAGACTGGCTACGGATACCGACTACGGAACGGAGCAGTTGTCAGCCACCTCCTGTACATGGATGACATCAAGCTGTATGCCAAGAGTGAACGAGACATCGATTCACTGATCCACACTACCAGGCTATACAGCAATGACATTTGAATTTGGTTCGGACTGCAGAAGTGTAGTCGAATGGTAACAAAGAGAGGGAAGGTAGTCAGAACTGAGGGGATTGAACTACCAGAAGGCAACATTGCAGACATAGAGGACAGTTACAAGTACCTGGGGATCCCGCAGGCAAATGGGAACCATGAAGAGGCCGCTAGAAAGGCTGCAACCACCAAGTACCTGCAGAGGGTCAGGCAAGTCCTGAGGAGTCAGCTGAATGGTAAGAACAAGATCCGGGCCATCAACACCTACGCCCTGCCCGTGATCAGGTACCTTGCTGGGGTAATTGGCTGGCCAAAGGAGGAGATAGAAGCCACTGACATAAAGGCAAGAAAGCTCCTTACCATGCATGGAGGGTTTCACCCCAAGTCCAGCACCCTGAGGCTGTACGCTAAGCGGAAGGAAGGGGGCCGGGGACTGGTGAGTGTCAGCACCACAGTCCAGGATGAGACAACAAACATCCAAAAATACATTGGGAAGATGGCCCCAACTGACCGAGTGCTCAATACTTCAGGCAGCAGAAACCCAAGAAATAGGAGGGAGACGAGGAACCATCATGGAAGGACAGGCCCCTGCACGGTATGTACCACCGGCAGATAGAGGAGGTGGCTGATATCCAGAAATCCTACAAGTGGCTGGACAAAGCTGGACTGAAAGACAGCACAGAGGCACTAATCATGGCAGCACAAGAACAAGCTCTGAGCACAAGATCCATAGAGGCTGGGGTCTATCACACCAGGCAAGACCCCAGGTGCAGGCTGTGTAAAGATGCCCCAGAGACAATCCAGCACATAACAGCAGGGTGCAAGATGCTAGCAGGCAAGGCATACATGGAACGCCATAGCCAAGTGGCCGGCATAGTGTACAGGAACATCTGTGCCGAGTATAATCTGGAAGTCCCGAGGTCAAAATGGGAGATGCCCCCAAGGGTGGTGGAGAATGACTGAGCTAAGATCCTGTGGGACTTCCAGATACAGACGGACAAAATGGTGGTGGCTAACCAACCGGACATAGTGGTGGTAGACAAACAGAAGAAGACGGCCGTAGTGATCGATGTAGCGGTTCCGAATGACAGCAATATCAGGAAGAAGGAACACGAGAAGCTGGAGAAATACCAAGGGCTCAGAGAAGAGCTCGAGAGGATGTGGAGGGTGAAGGTAACGGTGGTCCCCGTGGTAATCGGAGCACTAGGTGCGGTGACTCCCAAGCTAGGCGAGTGGCTCCAGCAGATCCCGGGAATAACATTGGAGATCTCTGTCCAGAAGAGCGCAGTCCTGGGAACAGCTAAGATACTGCGCAGGACCCTCAAGCTCCCAGGCCTCTGGTAGAGGACCCGAGCTTGAAGGATAAACCGCCCGCAGGGGCGTGCTGGGTGTTTTATAAGCTTAGCTTCAGTGGTAATTCTCATAGGTGCTGCTTCACATTCAGCTGTTCACTACTCCAGTGTGAGCTGGAGGCCACCACCTGATGAAGCCAACAGAATCACATCATCTGCAAAAAGCTGAGATGAAACCACCAAAGTGGAAGCCTCATTTTAGCTTGTTTTTTGATGCTCTGGGAGCAGACACCATCACTAAGCGGGTGAGATTTTGGGGTGATGGAGAGAGGAGAGAAGATGCAGATAGGTGTTTAAGGCAGCAACTCTGCCTCCTGATCTCAACTCTGGATAGTCACATTTTGGCCAGATTTCTATGACAGCTGTTCCATCTAAAGTGGGACAGATGGCTTCTCTCCTTCTGGTTCCTTGGTGTCCTCATCTCTGCTGACATCTCCTGGACAGAGAACATCTCAGTTGTCGTAAAAGATCATCGGCTGCCCTCTCCCCCCCCGATGGACATTTATTCCTCCCACTGCCTCAGCAGAGCAGCAAACATCATCAAAAACAGTTCCCACCCTGGTTTCAACATGTTCAGCCTGCTTCCCTCAGGGAAGCGCTACAGGTGCATCAGCACAAAACCCCACAGACCCAAAAACAGTTTCTTCCCAAAGGCCATAACCACCCTGAACTCACACATGCACCGATAACACAGACCCCCCCACCCAATTTTTCCCATTTTCTCTATGAACCACTACTGTGCAATACCAAATTCTATGTGCATCAACCCAACTGTACATACATAACACTATTTATTACATATTAACTTTTTTACACTGGTTTGTATATTTGTACATTTTATATATTTTTTCTCTGTTAATACTGTTCATATGTATGACACTCCCACGCATTAATTACGATTCAGTAATCTGAAAAAAATAACGCAAAAAATAATAATAACACATTTAATCACTCTTTGCATTCCAAGCAAAGGGGAACTTTTGTCAATACAGCAATCACACTGATGCACACATCAGTGTTACAAAAATGGAAGAATCAGAAGAAAGCACGATGCTAGGTTTGATTGGAGGCAAATTTCATTTCAAAAGACTACCTGACAGAAGCCTTGATAAAAGCGTGGTTTTGTGCAAACTGTACAAAAAGGAGTTTGCATACCACTGAAGCACTTCAAACTTACGGTACCATCTAAATGCAAAACATGTTGCAGCGAGTACAGAAACTGTGGGAGCTGTTAGTGCTAGCAGTCACAGTTTGAGTATCAAAAAAAGGTGTCAGCAGCCCAATCTTGATGGCACGACTGACTTTAGGACCAAAATTAGTAAATCAACATCGGGCAAACTCACAAATTCTCTGGCCAAATGGATTGCTCTGGACTGTAGACCACTATCAGTGGTAGAAGATGGGGGTTAGAAAATGTACTACAGTTAGCGTCAGGTGATCCAACTTTCCTACTGCTGTGCCAAAAGACTATTTCAAGTAAAATTCAACAGCTTTATGACACCGAAAAGCAAGAAAAATTAGATGCATTACAGAAAGCAGACTTTGTGGCTCTTACTGGCAATCATTGGACTCAATTAGTAATTCTAATTACATGGGAGTCACTGCACATATTGTTGATGTCACTGATGGGACATGGAATCTACAGTCCTGACTGTGCAGAAGACAAACACCAGAAACTATGGCGAAAACTGCTCTGACCAGTTTCTCTCTGTGGCAGTGGAATGGAGAATTCAACATAAGGTCACCACAATTGGAACAGACAGTGCACGAACCATGGTGGCTGCAGTAAGACACCTCCCATTTCAACACATGCCTTGTGTTTCTCACATCTTGTAAAGAACCATCACTGTCACTGTTGCTGATAGTGTTTAGTGATGGATTAGCAAAATGTCACAAGATAGTGGGTCAGTTTAAACACAGCCCTGCTAATATGGAGGAACTACACCAGGAGCAAACAAGACTGGGCCAACAGAGCCACTCATACAGGATGTTTCCACACCTTGGAATTCAACGCTGCATATGGTTTCTTTTCTACTGAAGAAGTTTTTGCTGCTTTAGACAAACAAAAGCACAAGCTAGTCATTTTAACTCCATCAGAGCTGATAAAACTCCAAAAGCTGGCGATTGTCCTTCAGCCATGCAGGTACATAAAACAATTTTTTAACTTATTGTTCCTGTTTCTTCAAAAAGCTCTACAGTTGATAGTTATTGTATAGATTAATAATTCCTTTCTTTAACTGTCTACTACAGGTTTGTGACTGAGCTTCTTGGAGGTGAGACATACGTCTCATGTTCAGTGGTTTTACCTGCTTTCTGCCACCTGCATGACACCATGGAGGTGATGACTCAAACTACATGGTGAAATTTAAGACTGTCTTCACAAAGGACCTATCCCAATGTACACTCAACCATCAGTGTTTCAAGATAGATACTGTGCTTGACCCACGCTTTAAGGATATAAAGTGTCTTTTAAGGGGAGAGCAAGAAGAGTTTTGAACCAGCCTTGAGGCCCTGCTGCAGGAACAGTGTAAAGATGCCACCACAAAGGAGCCAGCAAAGACAAAGAGCCTCCTCCTCTCTTCATTGTCTTCAGACTCTGATTCAGACGAGGAAGCCCTGTGTAACAGGGCCCTGAGTTTGTACAGAACAGAATCCACCATCAGCGAGAAAGACTGTCCGCTGCAGTGGTGGTCCAATCGAGCAGGGAGCCACCCACAGTTGTCTGTCCTGCAGACATCACATGTCACATAGTAACAAAAAAGAGAGCTGCCTTGAGCTCTGAAAATGTGAACAGGCTAGTTTGTCTAAGTAACTGGCTGAAAGAGAAGGCCAGTTTCTGCCTTATATTTTTAAGAGGAAAAACTGATGTCGAAATTTTTATTATTATTATTTTATTTAATGTATTAGGAGTTTTAATGTACAGTATTTACTCAGATAAAGGTGGTTTATGTTGAGTATTTTGTAATAATCAATATTTTTAAACTGAGTTAGCATTTATTGACACCAGCTGTTAATGACTGAAATATTTAGTTATCTATGTTGGCTAGAATATAGGTTAAAATTGAAGAGAAGTTCTGTTTTGCTTTGTTGCTTTATATATACTATAACGTGAACTGTCACACTGGCAGGCTACACAAAATTGTACTAAGGGGCTTCAGAACCTGAGGGGGGCCCGGGCCACTTTGACATTTTTGTAAACTCAAGTTTCTCAGTCTAAAAATATTATTATTTCAGATAATTAATCTACCTGAAGCTGATTTTATCAGCTGGATATTAAATTCTCTGTACCCACCTGTCCTGTTGATGGAGAGCAAGTTCATTCAAATGCTGTTTTGGCAACACTCACCACTTCTGTAAGAATGATATGCGTTTTTGAAGTACAAGACAAACTGTGAAATGTTTTCAATTTATTTTTTTTTCTGACTATGTAGCACAGACAACAAAACTGGAACTGACAGAAAAGCATAGTGACAATATCTGTGTATAGACTGCCTGTGTTCCCAAGCACTTTAATTACAGAGAAGCATAGACAGTAGAAATGCATAATCTGTAACAAAAAATGTAGCAATATTTTCTAATTAACTACATATATTATTTAATCCAGTGTGAAATCCTGGGCTACAATCTTGATTGTTCAAGAAATATTAAATCCGATAACAAGTTTAAACAGATCAGATGTAGATAAGCTATATGTCAGATTATGGCAAAGTCCTTTTAAAAAAGACTTGTGATGGCAATATTCTTTTTAACAAAACAACTAGTAAATGTTTTGGATTCTACTCAAGCAGACTAGGACTTGTTGTTACAAGATGATGTTTATAGGCCACGTTTCACACAGGCCATATCAGCTGAATTGGTAAACAGGATCTTATCATTAACTTTCAATCGCTGTTTTCTCAACCATAAAGTGACATTCTTTACAAACATTAATGGACCTTTAACCCTTAAATCAAATTTACACATTTTTCTTCTTGCCAGCTGTACTATTCATTAAACCAGATTGTTTTAAGTTGCCTAATTTTGGAGATATTGACTGTTGAAGCCTACCTTTCTCTTGATTTCAATTGAACTTAATGCTTAGTAGCCATGTCTTTATGTATTTTTGGACTGTGAAGAAGGAAATGTGATGTGAGGGGCATGACAGTGTGACTGGATATAAAATTACTGGTGTCCCCATCAGCTGACTTGTTTTTCATGGGTTAGATGTTATACCACAAGGCAAGCACCATCCAGTTTCATTATACTTATGAGAAGGAAGACATCTCTACAGCTAATATCTCCCAAAACTGTGCAACTCACACCAACACAATCTTGATGGATAACAGCACATGTGTTTATTCATTTTCTGCCAGGTGTGTCTCAAGTTCTTTCTGGGGAAGCAGATAACATTTACGTTTTGCTCGCTCTCTTAATTTGACATGACACGAAGCTCTCCATTGCAAAATCCAGCACCCTTCCATTTGTTTTTGTGTTTGGTGCTAGGGCAGGTCACGTCAACACACTCCTTCAGCTGCAACCTTCTGCTACAGATCCTCCAAGAATTAAGTGGGAAGCTGAAGCACCGGCACAATCTTCATTAGCTGCTTGCTCACTGCTGTTGGCATTTTCTGTGCAGCCCTTAACTTTTTCTTATTTTTGCTTTTTTTGCTTTTGGCAGTGAAACCATCGTTTGCTGAGAGTATGGTTTGTTTCCTCACTGACATTTTGAGCTTGCGTTACATTTGGGCAGATAACAGATAGCAGCTGTTTCAAAATCTGCATAAAAAAATAAAACTAGTTGTGCAGATAAACAGAAAATAATTGGGCGCATATCTGAGGCCTCCTAAAATGTTTCAGATTTTGAGAGGGTCCTCACCTCAGATTTCACACGCAGGTGCTAGTGAAAGGAATGGACAAATGAGCTAGGTAAGGAAACGAGGAGGCAATTATGTGCAGGAGGAAACCGGGAGGCTAAGGAAATAAGAAGGCAGGGAAACCCAAATGAAAACGAGGAGAGAAACAAGAGGATGGGAGATGTTAAAGACATGAGAACAGGCAAGTAAACAGGAAAGTAGTGCAATCAGGAGAAGGGGATTAAAAGTAGCTACTTTGAATAATCATTACAGGTGAAAAGGGAAAACGAGAAGCATGAAAGGAAGAAGGAAGAAAAGAAAGATGCAACATGAAGAGAAGCTTGTGAGGCCTCAGAGGTTGATCTACTCTTTAGCCTCTCCTCTAAACACAAATTGAACTCTCTGAAATCCATTCTGCCGTGATTTAAAGCTCTAACCAGCGTCGAGTCGATTCGGGGCAGATTTCAGGGCGGCTCCACAATGTGACGAGACATGTAATTATCCGCAGCTACTGCATGTACAGACAAATTTTCACTTTTATAAGCTTATTAAGAGATTAAGAGGGCTTGGCAACGGGTTTAGGCACGGCTGTCTGCTGGGGGGCTGAGAAAAAAATAACTTATTTACTTCTTAATGGATTTTATTTTCACTTTCTCTCTGAAAAATCAGTTTGGAGACGTCCTTAAGCAATGCGCCTCGCTGCCAAACGCACACCGTCCTCATACAAACATGTCGGCGCACACACACGTGCCTGAAGTCTATCAGCAGAAGGAACAAAAACACAAGGTGGGATAAAGTTTGTTGCCTGGATGAATTTAAATGACAATCCAAGGAAGGACGTGGGGAAGAAAAGGTGACAGAAAACAAAATTTGTGCGCCATTTTCAAAATAATCCCATTAAGACAGCAATTTGTTCCACTTCCAACAGCATTTCTGTTATTGTGCTGTGATAATGTACTGCAGGGAGAGAAAAGGCATAAAAAGACAGTGGTTGTTTTTTAGAGTGACAACAAGAAAGGGAAGTTAGCAAAAGAAACCTGGATGTGAGCAAAGAGATTTGGAAATGGTTGGTGCAGATTCCCTTATTCCAAAGTTCTCACTTCTTCTGTGAAGGCCTCCAAAATGAGTCAGTTAGGTCTTAAACTAAAGATGAAATCTTTGTACCTAAAACATTACTGCAAAAGAATTCAAAAACCTGTCTTTAAACTGTTTTTTCATCAAGGTTATTTTCACCTATTTCTGTGTTATAGTCAGAGGTAGCAAAACCTTACTTAAGTAGAAGTACATATACTGCAGTAAAAGTTGAAGTGAAGCAACATTTTTACTCAGGTGAAAGTGAGAAAGTACTCTAACATGTACTCAAACTAAGTAGAATTGTCCTTCAAGAAGGTATTTTTTTTTATTTTCTAACTGTTTTTACACAATATTAATATAAGAATAAAATCATATTAGTACATGAGAATACACATATTTCAATCTAAATTCTAATTGTTTGACTCTGTTATGTAAGACACGTGCCATGAAAGATAATTCTAAGAAACCTTCGGTTGCCTACAAATACACAACAGAAGGGTGATTTTGGCTCCACAGCTAAACAGTAAAACGAATAATGGGTAATGGGTTACAGTGGGAGTCAGCAGGTGGGGGAATATCCATATGTGATTAACATTAGGACATTATATGTAGGTTTTAAATTAGCAGTCTGAGCGTAAACACAATAAATGATACCTGCAAGATTAACTGGGTTTATTCTTCTGTGTTAAATCTATGTTATAGGTACATCATAATTGAAAATGCCTCTGAAACATAACCTTTTGTGTTTGGCCTTTTTGTCCCATAGCATTTCCAGCTACTTTTTTACTGAAGTTTTTAACAGATTTGTGAGAGAATGATAATAATAGCCTTAATATAGAGACTCACGGGACTCTTAAAACATTTCTGGTGGGAGATTGTACATTCCAACGGTTTTGGCAAAGAAATGGAAAGACCATGTTTGCTTCTGAGGAAAAAAATGACCACAGCATAGAGTGGGGATCTAGGAAGACCTAGCACCATCTAGTACCACATATAAAGCACTAGGACACGATCACATATATTACCACACAATACACCAGACACAAGCAAAATAGGCTCCACAAAAGTTCACCACAGAAGTCGAAATCAGTCAGGAAAAGATAAGTTTGAACGGTGGTAGTGAGACCTGTTGTGATGTATGGTTTGGACACAGTGACGATGATAAGCAGACAGGAGGACAATCTGAAGATTGCCAAACTGCTCAGGTTGAGATGTGGACATGTGCAGAGGAGGGAGAGTGGATATACTGGATAAAGTATGATGAAAATGGAGCTGCCAGGTAAGAGGAACAGAGAAGACCTCAGAGAAGATTCATGGATGTTGTGAAAGAGGACATGCAGAGAGCTGGTGTGACAGTGGAGGATGTTAGTGTTGGTCTACTTCAGTCATCCTTGAAGCCGTCATCACTAGTTTCAGGTTGGCCATTCTTGTATTTTGCTCGTTTGTGTTGTTGTGTTTGCACATCTCTGTTGCTTGTGGGGCTCGCACACAAGAATTTCACTCGCATGTGCTGTGCCAGTGTGCCTGCACATGTGATGTGACAATAAAAAAGTGATTTGATTTGATTTGACTAAAGGAAGAGAGCTGTGGTGAACTGCTAAGTGACTGGTCTGTATATGGAGGAGGTCAGGGTGGATGGACAGGCTGTCAAAACATGATGTTTTCTCGACGCATCCATCCGCTCACACCTGCTCCCTTCAGGGATTTGTGACTTTGTGATGTCACGTGACTTCCTGCTGTGGTCATAGTGATACTGATGGTAGCCAAGGATTGAGTCAAACATGACAGAGGAACAAAGGTGTTAGTGAGACCTGTCGTGATGTATGGTTTGGACACGTTTGCCGACACATTTGTCAATCAGTCCGTCCACCCTGACCTGTTTCTGCATCGTTAAAGCCGATGTTTCCTGCGTCTGTTTTAACTAAGCAGAAATATTTGTCTCAGTCCCACCAAAGTCAAATATCTTTTTTCCTATGAACCATCCTGAATGTCACTTTCAAAACCAGGAGATATATTTTTAACGTTTTCGTGTGGAGACAATCTATTAAAAAAATAAACACAGCAGGAGAGCGGTAAAATCAAAGGAGGGAATCACTTTCTCCCAGGCAATTTACAAGCCCCCTCTCTTCTCAATGCAAAGTGCCCAACCTCAATATATGAACACTATACATTTGAATGTACACAGGAAAAAAAGGCTATCATTTGAAATGCAGTACACTAATAATTCAGAGTGTCTCCTAAGGCTGGGAGACTAATTCCAGGTTCACAGTCTATCAATTCTCAACAAAAGAGCTACTAGTCTTACAAACACAGACTTGCATGTCCACATGTCCTTGAATAATAAAAACATCAATATTCAATACTTCCATTACTACCTGCAGAGGCAAGATCTGAGCCTCAGATGCAGCAGAGACATCCTGCGAGGATGAGAGAACATTTTTATTGAAGCCAATATTGTCAGCAGATGCTGCATATTTGATTCATAAATCCAAACAAAAGGAAACTACCAGAATCAAAGAGTTAGATTTACTATAAATAGTCAATAATTGAGTCAATAATTAAAGGGCGATACTACATTGTACCACATGCAGGAAGAGTCGTGTCCTTCATGTCTTCCTATTAAATATGCAGGAGAAGGCTTCGTGAAGTTCACTTTCGATCATTTTTGCCTGTATGAGCTGGAGTGTACTTGAGACACATATGCATATATGTTCAAGGAGTATGACACACATCCAAAAGTATGTGGAGAAAAACATCCATGTGTGAAAGCCAAACGTGACTGTAACCAATCAGAGTGGTTTCTTTTTGCAGACCTTCCTGGTGAATGTTACGTTTGCTTTAAAGTCAGAATATGACTGTTACAAAGATGATGCGTCACATTGTATTGACTTTAAACAATATTTTCTTATCCGTTTCCACTACAGTTTAACTTCTGATGAAAGTTATTGCTAATAAACACGTTGTAATGGTTGTAACCATATCCATAATAGCTAGCAGACCTCATCTGCTTGGACCTCTTGTCCTCCCCCCAGTTCTTCCTGGTGTACACCGAGTTGTTCCTAAGCCATCTGAGAGATATAATCTCTCCAGCATGCCCCTGGCTGTGCCTTGGGGCCTCCTCCCAGTGGGATATGCCCAGTACACCTTACCCAAGAGGCATCCTTGTCAGATGGCCCCAACAGCAACTGAGGAGTAGCGATTCTCCTCCAAACTCCAGCTCCCCACCCTCTCTCTGCTCAGCGTTCAGCCACCCTTTCAAGGAAGCTTATTTCAGGTTTTTTTTGTGCGTTTGTGTGTTATGTAAACTCCAACATGACATAAATCTAGACACCAGACCAACCACAGCGATGCTGGGTCACGAGGGCTGGCTGCCAGGTTCTCCGGTTCACCACAGGAGTATCAGAACAGATGGAGGCTCAGGCTCTGTGCAGGCCACTCAGTGTGTTTGGCATGCCTAAATCTCACAGCTACTAGTTTTTTGACTACAGAAGTTCTGATTTGCCATCAGTGTATACAGCACAGAGGTCTTGGGTTAAAACCTGCCACCCAGGTGAGGCCTTCCTCTGTGGAAAAGCTAAATTGATCAGAGGTGTGTGGATAGTTGTTGGTCTTCATGTTTTAGCTCTGTGACAGTTTATTTTCCAGGGTATTGCATACATTTTGCACTATGTCAGCAGCCCTGCCATGATCCTAATTTGGAAAAATTGGTTAAGAAAGTGGCTAGATAGATCAAGGTGTGCTGATGCTTAAAAGAAGTGAGAGCACTCACTGCATACAAATCAATTTGATCAATGATAATATTTATTTAGATTAGTAACAGAGAGAGCGTGTGCTGATTGATTGGTTCAGGTGTCAATAGTAATAGTTGAAATGACATTTAAAGAACAGCGAGTAACTGATTGGCTTAGAAAAGGAGATAATTGGAAAAAGTGCAATTCCCCGAGGACAAACAAAGGTTAAATGTTACAGAAAATCTCTCAGATTTAATTTTCGCTAAAGCTTCATCTATGGATTGTTGATAATGTTGATGACAGTTTAGAGCTGAAACGCTTCTTCTTAAATCAAACAAGTCAATCACAGTTTCCCTTTTTATTTCTGAGCATGCAGTGCTCCATTGTGTAGCTGGAAACTGATCTCACTGCAGGGATTCACCCAAATGTCTTGACCTGACTTGCACCTTTTATGCTTTCAAATACAAACACAATTATACAACACCAGCATAATGTCAAGGAGAAAACAATACACACCTTAAGCTAGGCTTCATACCCCCCTCACTTCTACTCTCCGTAGTGTGTCCACAGTCTCACCAAGCCAAACAGAAGACTTCCCCAAAGTATGAAACCTTACCAAAACCAGGAATGGAAAGAAATCCATTTCACTTCTGACTCCACGCTGTCACTGAACAAGAATATTTTGAGGTATGTACAGGTGTCTGGCACAGAGACAAATTAATTAGACTGTGCCCTACAGTCCCAGGTCATGACAGATCAAAGAAAGAAACTTTATTTCATAATTTAGTTTCCAGGTTGGGTCACGTGAGTATTGCTTCACATTGTTGGGTTGCATATGAATGTTTTCTTTGTTTATTTCTTCATTTTTCTTTCTGGTTCTGAAATCATTTCTTCTAAGGTGTGTTTGAAGTGTGCTGCAGAGGTTCCGATCTGATCTTACAAACTTTAAAGACAAAGTTACTTCACCAAGTTAATCTTATTCATCTCTAACATTATATTTTATGTTTTATGTGTGTTTTACGTTGTTTTGCATTTGTTCTGCTGCAGATGCATGGAGGTTAGTGATGGGAGATCGCTGTCAATGGCTCATATCTGCAGAGACCTCATATGTGTAACAGGACACTAAGATTCCAAACTACAGTTGGTAAAATGTGGAGTTAAAGAAACTGTTTACAGAAACATTTTTCTGTAGTTTTATATATGTTCATTTTGCAAATTTGTCTTTTTTGACCTCAAAGTGACATCACTGCCTCCTGAGTGGTCACTAATTTCCCCTCTTTATTTGTTGATGCATTACATGGTTAAAGCTTCATTCTTGACAACTTTGCTCTATAAAATAGTAATCTTCATTTTTTTTAAATACATACAGACCCCAACATAAACAAAGAGCAGGGAAAGCAACATGCCTCAACAATGTCTCTCCAAAATGGTAAAAATAAAATGCGTTTTTAGCTACGTGTTTCCCTGTTTCTAAATATGGCTGCAGAGTTTTGAGGCTTTTTTTCCACTCTGAAAGTTTTGACTTTATAATTTTAGAAATTTACAGCTTCAATCTCAGAGACTTTTTCCAGCAAATTTATATTGTTATTATTGAAATTTCTTCCTTTCCTTTAGATTTTCTTTTCCTTTGCGTCGTTTTTTTTTCATCTTTTTTTTCTTACATACTGAAAAACGCTCCAAACCAAAACATACAACCATATATTTTTGACACTGTGTGCTAAATTGTGAAATAATTTTATAAGCTATCCCACGTAGTGCACAGTGTACATACTGTATTGTGAATATGGTACACTCCACAGTATACTAAAGTATGCAGGGTTGTCTATTAATTAGCAGTTCAGTGGTGGCTCACCGCTGAAGCAAAGTTTCCTCCTGCTGAAAGGTTTTAATAACGCCGTTGAGCTTTAATTTCACCAAACTTGATTCTTGAGTCTGTTTTTTATCTAACTGCTGCCTCCTGAGTTTCATTATTCTTTCATCAATCTCGGGGGGGAGGAGGTGGGTGTATTGGTAGGGTTGGTAATCATAAACCATGTCAGGATAAATACACGAGTGCATTCACTTTGCAAATGAGGCGACTCTCACTCACTCTGTGCTAATGTTTGCTCGGCCCGGCTGATTGATGACACGCTGATCTGCAGACTCTCATCAGCCTGAATATGAGGAGCTTCACATTCTGACCACAGCGAGTAAAGTAAATAAAGCAGAGCCGAGCTGTCACTTCTGCTCTGATAGCATCGTTCAATATGTTGGAGGTGGGGAAAGAGAAGGAGTAAATTTCAGCTCATTTCAGCTCCACTTTCCAGATGAAAAAGTACCAACATAAGTGAACAAGCAAGTGTAAAGGAAAGATAATTCTATTACAGAGACTGCCCCACTATCGCAGTACAGTGCAATGTTACTCTATATATAGTTTGTATTTTCAGCTCATGTACAGCGATGTTAGTATAAATACAACGGGAGCTTACTACAGTGCACACTACATCTGGGCTTCCTGGTGCTGGCTGTTAAATTACATGAGTGGTTGTGTCTGTTGAACCAGTGCCCTGTGCTGTTTTTATAGGTGGGCTACCCTTGGCCTAAACCCAAAGACTGTATATAAAAGATGAAGATTCTGGATCCTATATATCTGGCAGCAGTGGGCGACTTCCACAGCAGCAGAGAGACTTCTGCTCTTTGGGGACAGGGGTGATACGGCCAATCACATTGCTGCACATTGCGCATGCTCACAGTAAAGATCAACAAAAACAGTTTCAGCTGTGCGGTGGCACACATATCAACTCTTTATTGAAGTAAAAGCATTGTGATGGCATGCCACACATGGTAAGCTCCACACCTCACCACCCATTGATTCACTTTAGTTTAATTTACAGTCACTACTTTAAAATATTCTATTTATTGTTCAATATCGTTTCTTTATTAAATGTATTCATTTTTCCATCACACCTTCCAATGTTTATATGGCGTGCACACATATTAACCTTGCAAGGTCAAAGTTCTGTTTTATGTTATATTAATACATCTTTGTTTGAGTTACCTGGGGGTTGGTGTCCTCCTGTCTGGCAAAAGGTGTGGCAAAGGGCTGGGAGACCTGAAGTACTACTGACAGCCTAATTGGATTGCACCACATGCTTCATTGCCTGGGGGGTGTTTCATGTTTGTTTAAATGTTTTGTATTAGTTGGTAATATGGCAGCCATCTTGTTTTCCCCCGTGTGTGTCATTTGGTTTAGCTAAACCAGTATTTAAGTCCCCTGTGTGTCATTTCAGCAGGTCAGTTTGTCATATGTTTGTTTGAGGTTCTGTTAATTATTCTCTTGAGTTTAGTCTAGTGAGTTGACCTCTTTTATTGGTCTGCCTGGTTAAGTTTTGGCTTTGTTAAATATGTTTTCATATTTTTGGGTCAATAAAACCCCTTTTTTGAATTAAAACCACCTGTATCCTTTATGCTTTACTGCTTGGTCCCTGACAAGTGTAAATGGGCTGATTCTTATGTAGTGCTTTTCTACTCTACTTGAGGACTCAAAGCACTTTGTACAACATGTCTCATTCACACACAGTGATGTGCAGATGAATGTATCAGGAGCAAAGGTAAGGCATCCAAATACGGAATATCAGTGGCACCCGTTATCCCTGAGCACATCCACAGGGGAAAAATCTCCACATTACATTCTCCTTCGCTCACATTTGGGCTTCACTTTTCCTCATGTCTAGCATGAAGTAATCCACTCAGTGAGAAAATGGATATTTTGTGGTAAGAATGTTTTTACCAAAGAAAAGAAGAGTAATCTTCCTTGGAGGCTCAGGCACACATCAATTTAATCAGGATTCCTGATCGTGCTTTGGCAAGATTCTTAGTTAAGTTTGTGGTGTGTTTGTGATGCATGTGTAGGAACTTGTCATCATAGAAACTGTCTGTGTGTGCTTGGAAAAAGAAAAAGAAACCCCTCAACCCTGATATAGCAAACACTAACATTACAGCTAAGTGGTGGATTTCTCCGTTTCAGTGCAGCTAGCCAACGGCGAAGAATGAAACGTGAACAGTACATTCTCGGTTTGATCATACACTCATAGCTGCAGATAGGGGCAGTGCAAAAGTGTCTCTAGTTAGCTAACATAAACTAATGCTAACTAACTGTTAGCATTCTAATAATACAAGGTGGTACTACTTATACTCTAAAATCTTAAACCAGTTATTTCTTCAATCCAGCTTCACAAACAACATTAAATAAATGACAGTTCCATAATGGAAATTGGCCTTATTACATGTTGTCTCTTACGTCCACTTAAAGCTGCGGCCTCCAGTACAACTGGACTGATTTTTTTTTAATGATATGGTAACTTCTTTGCCAAGAGGTTGGGGATGCTCAGCATAAATGCGCTACTATTCCTTCCAATTTTGAACATATTGCTTTTAAAAAGAGTCAGCTGATGTGTAGGCCTGCTAACTTTGGTGGATTGGTCCCATTGGCTGCACCACGCTATCACTAATAGAGCCACTAAATTAAAATTTTTCATGCAGACTCAGTGTTTATATTTTAAAAGCATTTGGGGGCATTGAGGGCATCTATGTGACAAGAGCAGGAATATTAACTTTGCTTTTTCCTGAAGCGGGTGTATCCAATCAGAAATAGGCAGCCCAGCAGTGACAGTTTACTTACTCTGCCTTCGGCTGCTTTGGTCTTTTTTTTTTTTCTAGATGTTGGTTCAAATGTGAACACTTTTTTTCCCTGTGCTTCAGGTTTCAGCCTGCAGGTGAGATGTCAGGCCTGCGCTCCTTTCATGGCACCATCAGCATTACATGAGATGTGTTTGGGAAGCGTGGGATTTTTCAGCCTTGTGTTTCTGTTTCACCTCCAGCCTGAACTACTGCGCACAAATTATTCATGTGGTGTCACGTCAAGGAGCTGCTGCAGCATCTGCCTGCGGGGACAGCCTCAGTGTGTGCGTGTGTGTGTGTATCATATATAGTAAACCAACTGGGGTATTGTCTGAGAATGTGTGTTATGTAAGGGTGTGTGTGTGTGTGTGTGTGTGTGT
This sequence comes from Copadichromis virginalis, assembly GCF_057382275.1. Classification (NCBI taxonomy): domain Eukaryota; kingdom Metazoa; phylum Chordata; class Actinopteri; order Cichliformes; family Cichlidae; genus Copadichromis; species Copadichromis virginalis. Next base: position 11,858,694 of record NC_140619.1, on the reverse strand, counting down.
GTGTGTGTGTGTGTGTGTGTGTGTGTTGTAATTCCCACTCCAAATCAAAGTCTCTGACAGCTGCCTTAATGCCGGCTGCCTCTCAAGTGATGAAGGACCTGCTGCTTGTCGCCGCGGATACCTCCATCACCCTCCTCCTCCCCCCTCCCTGTTGACGGCGAATCAATCACTCCATCCGTTCGCCACTCTGTATCCCTGACACTGGCATGTATAATTAAAGTTTATTCCCCCGGACCTCCCAGCTCAGCCCATTCCTGCAGCTTCCCTGAACAGCCTGCCACTACCACAGAAGAAGATAAATATGAAATGGACATTCATATTTCACAAATCAGAGTGACAGAGGGAAACGGACTGCCATGTGGCCGATTTCTCAGAGGAGGCCTGCTGTTGCTCAGTTATCGCACAGATTCCTCCAAATGATCCTTTAGATATTAGGAGGAATGATGGGTAAGTGTTAAGATTGAATTTTTCATTTTACACTGAAAACCTCTTCACAGTGTGAATATTGAGCTTTGTCTTCAAGTAAAAGCCAGAATGTCCAAGAAATGACCAAAAAGGGGCCTTTTTCCGACCCCTCTCTCTCTCTCTCTCTCACACACACACACACACACACACACACACACACACACACACACACACACACACACACACACATATATATGTGCTCCGATTACCACGGGGACCACTGTTACCTTCACCCTCCACATCCTCTCGAGCTCTTCTCTGAGCCCTTGGTATTTCTCCAGCTTCTCGTGTTCCTTCTCCCTGATATTGCTGTCATTCGGAACCGCTACATCGATCACTATGGCCATCTTCTTCTGTTTGTCTACCACCACTATGTCCGGTTGGTTAGCCACCACCATTTTGTCCGTCTGTATCTGGAAGTCCCACAGGATCTTAGCTCAGTCATTCTCCACCACCCTTGGGGGCATCTCCCATTTTGACCTCGGGACTTCCAGGTTATACTCGGCACAGATGTTCCTGTACACTATGCCGGCCACTTGGTTATGGCGTTCCATGTATGCCTTGCCTGCTAGCATCTTGCACCCTGCTGTTATGTGCTGGATTGTCTCTGGGGCATCTTTACACAGCCTGCACCTGGGATCTTGCCTGGTGTGATAGACCCCAGCCTCTATGATGTTGGGTATCGAAGAATCCATAGGTCCATCATCCTATTCATGTAGCCCCTTCCGCCGGGGTTACTTGCATAGTAGGGGGCAGTACCCTCCATGGAGAAGGAGGCTAGAGGGCAAGATCAAAGTAGCACGGAGGGAGGTTAACCAACTAACGGAGTTGCAGAAAGGTGCGACAAAGAAGGCCTTGGAAACTGCCAAGCAAAGACTCACAGCCTTGGCCAGCCGCTTGAGGAGGTACACCAGAGAGATAGAAGGCAGGAGAATAAACCAGCTGTTCTCCACAGAACCAGCAAAGGTGTACTCTCAGTGGCAAGGGAACAATATGAAAACAGCACCACCAAGGCTGGAGATGGAGCAATACTGGAAGAGCATATGGGAGAAGGACGCAACCCATAACGGCAATGCTCAGTGGCTAGTGGATCTGAGGGCAGACCACAGCGACCTCCCTGAACAGGGTCCAGTAACCATCACAGTGGCAGATATCCAAGAAAGGGTCTCCAGTATGAAGAGTTGGACAGCACCAGGGCCCGACATGGTTCACGCCTACTGGCTAAAGAAGCTGACTGCACTCCACGAGCGTCTGGCAGCACAAATGAACCAGCTGCTAGTTAACGAGAGACACCCGGAATGGCTAACCGAAGGTCGAACGGTCCTGATCCCCCGAGGACCCCAAGAAGGGACCGGTCCCATCCAATTACCGACCAATAACCTGCCTCAGTACTACATGGAAGCTCCTGTCAGGCATCATATCGAATAAGATGAACAGGCACATGGGTCAATACATGAAAGGGATTGGCAAGAATACCAAAACATCAGCTACTGGTAGACAGAACAGTCAGCCGAGACTGCAAGACCAGACTGACCAACCTGTGCACTGCCTGGATTGATTACAAGAAGGCTTATGACTCAATGCCCCACAGCTGGATACTGGAATGCTTAGAATTGTACAAGATCAACAGGACCCTAAGAGCCTTTGTCAGGACCTCAATGGGGATGTGGCGTACAACACTAGAGGCCAACTCCAAGCCCATAGCACAAGTCACCATCAAGTGCGGGATCTACCAAGGAGATGCTCTGTCCCCACTGCTGTTCTGCATAGGTCTGAACCCCCTCAGTGAGATCATTAACAAGACTGGCTACGGATACCGACTACGGAATGGAGCAGTTGTCAGCCACCTCCTGTACATGGATGACATCAAGCTGTATGCCAAGAGTGAACGAGACATCGATTCACTGATCCACACTACCAGGCTATACAGCAATGACATTTGAATTTGGTTCGGACTGCAGAAGTGTAGTCGAATGGTAACAAAGAGAGGGAAGGTAGTCAGAACTGAGGGGATTGAACTACCAGAAGGCAACATTGCAGACATAGAGGACAGTTACAAGTACCTGGGGATCCCGCAGGCAAATGGGAACCATGAAGAGGCCGCTAGAAAGGCTGCAACCACCAAGTACCTGCAGAGGGTCAGGCAAGTCCTGAGGAGTCAGCTGAACGGTAAGAACAAGATCCGGGCCATCAACACCTACGCCCTGCCCGTGATCAGGTACCTTGCTGGGGTAATTGGCTGGCCAAAGGAGGAGATAGAAGCCACTGACATAAAGGCAAGAAAGCTCCTTACCATGCATGGAGGGTTTCACCCCAAGTCCAGCACCCTGAGGCTGTACGCTAAGCGGAAGGAAGGGGGCCGGGGACTGGTGAGTGTCAGCACCACAGTCCAGGATGAGACAACGAACATCCAAGAATACATTGGGAAGATGGCCCCAACTGACCGAGTGCTCAGTGAATACCTCAGGCAGCAGAAACCCAAGAAAGAGGAGGGAGACGAGGAACCATCATGGAAGGACAGGCCCCTGCACGGTATGTACCACCGGCAGATAGAGGAGGTGGCTGATATCCAGAAATCCTACCAGTGGCTGGACAAAGCTGGACTGAAAGACAGCACAGAGGCACTAATCATGGCAGCACAAGAACAAGCTCTGAGTACAAGATCCATAGAGCCTGGGGTCTATCACACCAGGCAAGACCCCAGGTGCAGGCTGTGTAAAGATGCCCCAGAGACAATCCAGCACATAACAGCAGGGTGCAAGATGCTAGCAGGCAAGGCATACATGGAACGCCATAACCAAGTGGTCGGCATAGTGTACAGGAATATCTGTGCCGAGTATAACCTGGAAGTCCCGAGGTCAAAATGGGAGATGCCCCCAAGGGTGGTGGAGAATGACCGAGCTAAAATCCTGTGGGACTTCCAGATACAGACGGACAAAATGGTGGTGGCTAACCAACCGGACATAGTGGTGGTAGACAAACAGATGAAGACGGCCGTAGTGATCGATGTAGCGGTTCCGAATGACAGCAACATCAGGGAGAAGGAACACGAGAAGCTGGAGAAATACCAAGGGCTCAGAGAAGAGCTCGAGAGGATGCGGAGGGTGAAGGTAACAGTGGTCCCCGTGGTAATCGGAGCACTAGGTGCGGTGACTCCCAAGCTAGGCGAGTGGCTCCAGCAGATCCCGGGAACAACATCGGAGATCTCTGTCCAGAAAAGCGCAGTCCTGGGAACAGCTAAGATACTGCGCAGGACCCTCGAGCTCCCAGACCTCTGGTAGAGGACCCGAGCTTGAAGGATAAACCGCCCGCAGGGGCGTGCTGGGTGTTTTTTATATATATATATATATATATATATATATATATATACCCACGGGAGTGGGCGCTGGAGCCTATCCCAGCTGTCTTAGGGCAGGGCAGGGTACACCCTGAACAGATCACCAGTCTGTTGCAGGCTGTATGCAGTTACAGCCCAATGCATATTCCTCTTGCTTCGTCACCTTGCTCACTTTGATTCTGGAGTGTACACTACATGTTGCTGATAAAGTTTAATCTTCACAGTTTATGTGATCTGCATCACAGCAAGGTGCATTTGCATCTCCAGATGGGTGAACATCATATTTGGCGCAGAATCAAACTATCTGAGGCCGATCAACTGAAACACAAGTGATCAGCTACTTAAAAACAGATTTGACTGCTTCTGAACCAAACCTTGTGTTGCAGTCATGAAAATATAAGCCCTTTAAAACCATTTTGACAGTGCCACGAGTTACTGGCAACATGTAATTTAACTCAAATGCGGAGGCAGAGAGAAGAAATGTGGTTAACAGGCAGACTTCCTGTGAAGAGGTGGGACAGCAGAACGAGACAAGCAGCTCAGCGGGACGCAGCAAACAGGTGCCGGGCGAGAGTGCAACAGGTACGAGGAAAACAGAATGAGAGTGCTGGAGCAGCAGAACTGACGTGATAGAGCTGAATGAGAACACTATTTATACACACTCTCTGAGGCTGATTAAGAATGAGAGGCAGCTGGGGGGCAGGTGACACATGAGTGGGTAAAGCGATCTGTAGAGGAGGAAAACGCTTTCAGTGGCCAAAGTTAGTTAGCATTTAAAAATGTCCAACCTTTAAAAAAGTACAAACTATATATAGAGTAACATTGCACTGTACTGCAATAGTGGGGCAGTCTCTGTAATAGAAGTATCTTTCCTTAACACTTGCTTGAATGAGACAGTAAGAAACTGTGATTCTTACTGCATCTCAGTGGTGAAAGACTCGAAGGAAACAAAGGTTCAAAGATTTTTGCAGCACACAAGAAGGAATTTTTGAAGAAATCCATACAGTGTTTGTGATTAGACATGATTGTCACAGAATCTGTAATCTTTTACAGATTCCTCCTTATTAACCACATCCTCAATTCCTTTCCTTAGCTTCTAAACTCTTTATGTCTTAGTCCCTCCCAGCTGAGATACAAGTGGTGGAGGTGAGGAACTGATGATGTCATGATCTGCTGTAATGCAAGCAGGACGTGGACCAAAATGCAGGACTCAACACACACAGGGATAACTCAAAGAGGCAGCTTTAATTGCACTGTAGCAGAAAATAGACTAGAAACAAAAATCAAAAACCAGAGAACTAGAAACTAAGAACGAGGAACTAAGACACTGGAAAACTAGGAGGGACAACAAGGAACATGGAGGGAAATACATACACAGCACATAGAAGTGGTACAACGGACAGAGGAAAACAACTTAAATATACAGAGGGATAACGAGGGAACGAGACACAGGAGGAGAGCACAGCTGGGACTAATTAGATATAAAGAGACCAGGGAAGCAAAGCAGAATACATCACACACAAGACAGGGACTATCAAAATAAAACAGGAAACAGGAGACATGCATGGAGACGCAGACTTGACAAGTAGGCACGACTGACTGTGGAGACACAGGAGATGAACAAACACAGAGACTAAACACAGACTGGGATAAAGACTAAGAGAGACAAAAATAAGATAACTGAGAACGAACGAAAACAACAACAATAATCAAAGAATATAATATTAGAACTGAAACACAAATAGAGGCAGAGGATGTGTATTAAAAATATAACTAAGTGATGCCAATTAAGATTAATTATAATTTTTTAAATACTTATCAATATTTTAATAACACACAGTAAAGAACAAAGTTGTATCACCTTGAGTTACTGAAGAAGCTCATCAATAAAAAGGAGTAGTTTGTATGGTTTGTATGTTCCAGCTGTGGCCACGCCTCTGTATTTTCTACCTGAAAGAAGCACTTCTGCAAAGAATACACCTGTGTAGCCTCATCTCTGTCTGTCCTCCACATGTACGTCAACTGAGGCAGTCTTCAACTTTTCATTCTAGGATTGATTTCATGGTACCTACAGGTACCTATGACAAAACAAGATGTGGCTCCATCCACTGAAGTGGAGCAGGGATGAAGAATAAAGATGAAAATATGGTGGTAGGTGGAAAGAACTGAAAGTAGCCATGAGCACTGGTCTGGTTAACAAGTACAGTAAGACACTGAAATGACTGAACAGAAGTAGAATAGAAATACAATAGAATTAGCCTTAATTGTCCATCATTGGGGAAATTCAGGTGTTCCAGTAGCAAAGTGACAGGCAGAAGGGGCATGCAAATTCATACAAAAAGAAAGAATATAAAATGGAAAAAAAAAGAAATAAGATAGAGTACAGTAAGGCTTTTTTTAAATGTACAAAATATGCTCCAAATTTGTGTTTAAAAAGTGATACATGATTGGCTTAGAGACAGAAATAATGACCAAACATATCTGGTTTAATACAAAGATCTCAGTCAGCTGATGTGATACACTACCTGTGGCGCGGGTGTGGTCACTGGCCCGCTGCAGAGGAGGGGTGACACGGTGAGCTCCCGGGGCGGCGTGGAAGCGGGGCTGAACAGGTGTTTGGGACGAGTGAGTGATTGTGACTCTTCTTATGTTTCAGTGACAGTCGAGGGAAGAGAGCGGCGTGACCACTGAGCGGGAGTGTCTGTGTCCCGTGCGTTTAAGTCAAAACCACAGCTATAATAAACTAAGTGTGTGTCACCATACCCATACACACCATACCCACGGTGTGAGTGTGCGTGTGTTGGGGTCCGACGTCACAGTACCACTCACTGGAAAAGTAAAAAAGAAACAGCTGGAGAAACAATTTGCAACTAATCAGGTTAACCAGCAACAGGCCAATAACATGACAAGGTATAAGAAGAGCATCTTTCTCAGAAGTAAACATGGGCAGAGAGTCGCCAATCTCCAATTCACCAAAGGACTGAATGTCTCATTATCTGCAATTCATAAAATTATCAACCGAGAAATCTTTGTGCAAGGGACAAGGCTGGAAATCAATATGAGATACTCATGCTCTTCAGACCCTCAGGCAGTAGTGCATTACAAACAGGCATGACTCTGTGATGGAAATCAGTGCATGAGCTCAGGAAAACTTCCAGAAATCTGTGAACACAACTCAGTGTGCCATCCACATGCAGGTTAAAGCTCCATCATGCAAAGAAGAAGCCAGATCAGAATACGATACGGAGATGCTGCCATCTTCTCTGGACTAAAGCTTGTTTAAAATGCACTGATGCAAAGTGGAAAACTGATCTGAGGTCAGTTGAATCAAAATGTGAAATTCTTTTTGGAAAACAGGGACACAGTGTCCTCCAGACTGAAGAGGAGAGGGACCATCCGGCTTCTTATCAGGAGTCAGTTCAAAGCCTGTATCTCTGATAGGAGGGCACCAGTGCCTATGGAACTGATAGCTTGCACATCTGGAAAGAAACCATCTGGTCTTATGGGGTGGCTGTAGCTCAGGTGGCAGAGCAGGTCAGTCACTAACCAGAAGGTTGGTGGTTCGATCCCAGGCTGCCTCCTGGCTGCATGCCAAATATCCTTGGGCAAGATACTAACCCCATGTTTGCCTACTGGTGGTGGTCAGAGGGCCCGGTGGCGCCAGTGTCCGGCAGCCTCGCCTCTGTCAGTGCACCCCAGGGCAGCTGTGGCTACAATGTAGCTTGCCGTCACCAGTGTGTGAATGGGTGAATGACTGAATGTAGTGTAAAGTCCTTAGGGACTGAGTAAAGCGATATACAAATGCAGGCCATTTGCCATCTAAAAGGTATATCCAGGTTTTAGAGATTCGAAGCAGAAGCATCTGCCTGCAATCCAGACTAACATTGGTTGCTGAACCAACAGGAAACATGTTTAAGTTTAGTTTAAATCTTTGTTCTGTTGCAAATAAAATGTGGGCTTATGACATTTGTGTTCTGTTTTTATTTACATTTTACAAAGCCGTCAAACTTGTTTAGGGGTTGTATGAATGCAAATATTTCAGCAATAAATAAGTCAGCATTAGAGTTAAAGTTTTAAATATGGGCTCATACAAGATGGCGCTGGAGTGACGGCAGCCTTTCCAAGTAGCTCTGCAACACCGCACCTTTTTTGTTAACTTTAACTTTTTAGACTAGGCTTTTCAAACTTTTTTTCACCTTCCTCTATTTATACCTCTTAGATATAGCGATACAAGATGGATAATGCACTTTTCAAAACTTCTGGAACCAGCTCCTTCATCTATTCGAGAGTGGAGCTGCTGGCACTAAGAACAAAGGGACAGACCGGCATGCGACACAACATCCCGGCCGAGCTAAAGAGGAGCTACAGAGGCTGCAAAGCTGGAGCGAGGAGAGCGGATCACCGGAGGCGATTCAAACCATCAATCCCGACAGTGATCATGGGCAACGTGAACTCGTTACAGAATAAGATTGACGAACTGTGCGCTCTGAACAACCACAGACTATACCGTGAGTGCAGCTTGTTTATCTTCACGGAGACGTGGCTAACCGAGCTAACGCCGCAGGCTAACGTAGACCTATGTGGTTTCACATCCGTGAGAGCCGATAGGGACACGCAGGCCAGCGGAAAAAGCAGAGGTGGGGGACTCATTGTCTACGTTAACAACAGATACTGTAACCCTGGACACGTCTCCGTTAAAGTTTCGGTATGCCGTCCGGACCTGGAGCTGCTAGCTGTTAGCTTGCGGCCATATTATCTACCTCGGGAGTTCAGTCATGTGATCTGTGTGTGTGTTTACATCCCTCCGAGGGCCGACCCAACAGCTGCCTGTGAGAAAATACACACAGTCACAGCAAGACTTCAGACACAAAACCCCGAGGCTTTCATTATTATATCTGGAGACTTTAACCATGCCACACTGGATTCTACTCTGGCTGCTTTTCACCAGTTTGTGAATTGTTCCACAAGGAGCAACAGGACAATTGACCTACTGTATGCTAATGTGAGAGATGCATACAGAGCCACCCCCCTCCCCCCACTAGGGAAGTCAGACCACAACCTGGTTTACCTACAGCCACAATACACACCCCTCGTCCAAAGGCAGCCTGTCACAACGCGCTCCATCCGGAGATGGACCCCAGAAAAGGAGGATGCTCTGAGAGACTGCTATGACACCACAGACTGGGATGTGCTCCTGAGCCCACATGGTGAGGACATAGAGGGGGCGACACACTGTCTTACAGACTACCTCAACTTTTGTGTGGACACAGTCGCCCCTGCTAAGACGGTACGGTGTTATCCTAATAACAAACCGTGGGTAACACAGGAAGTCAAAGCTGTCCTCAACATGAAGAAGAAGGCTTTCAGGAGCAAAGTGAAGGAGGAGATGAAAGCAGCACAGCGGGAGGTGAAACGCTGCCTGAGGGAAGCAAAGGACACCTACAGGAGGAAGGTGGAGCAGAAGTTGGAGAGGAACAATATGAGTGAGGTCTGGAATGGTGTGAAAACCATCACAGGCCACAACACCAAGAAAAGCACAGTGGGGGGGACTGTGGAGAAGGCAAACGAACTCAACAACTTCTTCAACAGGTTTGACCAGCCCACAACCCCCCCACCCTCACCCTCACCTTCACTACAGAGTCCTCTCCCCACTCTCCTGCCTCCCTCGCTTCCCCCCCTTCCTGACACCATGACACCCCCCTCCTCCAATCCCTCTCTCAGCAGCAAGACATCTCCCCCCCTCCCCTCCTCCCAAACATCTCCCAGTGTCACAGTGGATCAGGTCAGGAGGCAACTGAGGAAGCTTCGCCCCAGAAAGGCAGCAGGCCCAGACAAGGTGTGTCCTAGGATGCTTAAGGCGTGTGCTGCTGAACTTGGGGAGCCGCTACAACGAGTCTTCAACCTCAGTCTGCGACTGGGGAGAGTGCCCGCCCTATGGAAGACATCCTGCATCGTCCCGGTCCCCAAAAGGAACCGGCCCAATGAGCTGAATGACTTCCGACCGGTGGCACTGACGTCACATCTTATGAAGACTCTAGAGCGGCTCTTCCTCAACCTCCTCCGACCACAGGTACAACATGCCCAGGACCCACTACAGTTTGCATACAAGGCGGGTGTCGGAGTGGAGGATGCCTTCCTGTACCTCCTACACAGAGCCCACTCACACCTGGATGGGGGAAAAGGCACGGTCAGGATCCTGTTTCTTGACTTTTCCAGTGCCTTTAATACCATCCGGCCCTGTATGCTTCAGGAAAAACTGAACAGGATGGAGGTGGACCCCTGCCTGGTGGCCTGGATCTCCGACTACCTCACCGACAGACCACAGTACGTCAGGCTGAAGGACATCACGTCTGACACTGTGGTCAGCAGCACAGGAGCACCACAGGGAACTGTGCTGTCCCCTCTTCTCTTCACCCTGTACACCTCTGACTTCTGCTACAACTCTGAATTATGCCATATTCAGAAGTTTGCAGATGACACGGCCATCATGGGGTGTATCTGGGATGATCAGGAAGAGGAGTACAGAAGTCTGGTGAGGAACTTTGTCGCATGGAGTCACACAAACCACCTGCAACTCAACACCTCAAAGACTAAGGAACTGGTTGTGGACTTCGGGAGGTCCAGAGAAGGTCCACTGCCGGTTCAGATAGTGTCAGGGTCCTGGGTCTCCTGACCCAGCGTTTCAGTTCTTTGTAATTTTTGTATTATTGTACTTGTGTGAGTTTCTATGGTTTCTAGTTTCGATCCCTTGCCCTTCATGTTTCTCTATGTCCCCTCTGTTCTGTGTAAGTCTGTGTCTGCATGTTTGAGTTCCCCTCTGTGTCTCTCGGTTCTTAGAGTCCTCTGCCTTATGGTTTATGTCTGTGTTTCTTAGTTGCAGTCTCCACTGTGTCAAGTTCGCGTCTCTGTGTGATCCTTCCTGTTTTACTTTGAAGGTCCGTGACTTATGTGAATGTGTCCTGCTTTGCTTGTCTCGTCAGTTCTAATTTCCCCCAGCTGTGCTCTCCTTCTGTGTCTCATTCTCCTCGTTACTTCCCAGTGTATTTAGACCCTGTGTTTCTCTGTGTCAGTGTTGCGTCGTACCCTCAACAAGCTGTGTGTGTTTTGCCTCCGTGTTACCAGTGTTTTGTTTCCAGCTCTAGCTCTAGTTCCAGTTCAGTATTCTGTTTTAGTCCACCAGCGTTTTTGTTTGTCTTTGGGTGAGTTTAGTTAGTAAGAGGTTTTCCAGCAATAAAGCTGCGCTTTAAGTTGAACTTCTGTGTCTGAGTCCTGCATTTTGGATCCACCACTCCTGCTTGCCCGCCTGCCACACAGCCAACCATGACAGATAGAGGGGGAGGAGGTGGAGGTGGTCAACAAGTACAAGTACCTCGGGCTGTGGGTGGACAATAAACTGGACTGGTCATGCAACACAGAGCACCTGTATAAAAAAGCCCAAAGCCAACTGTACTTCCTCAGGAGGCTGAGGTCTTTTAACATCTGCAGGAAGCTCCTGAGGATGTTTTACCAGTCGGTGGTTGCTGGAGTACTTTTCTATGCTGTGGTGTGCTGGGGGAGCAGCACAGCAAAGAAGGACTCATCCAGGCTGGAGAAACTGATCAGGAGGGCTAGCTCTGTGGTCGGCATGAAGCTGGACACTCTGGTGACAGTGGCAGAGAAAAGGACACTAAAGAAACTGATGGACATTATGAACAATGCTGGGCATCCTCTGCACACGGCCATAAACAACCAGAAGAGTCTGTTCAGTGACAGGTTGCTTCTCCCAAAGACAAGAACTAACAGACTTAAAAACTCCTTTGTCCCACACGCCATCAGACTGTTTAACTCCTCTCTGGAGGGGAGAGGGAGGGGAAACAGGAGGACAAAGGAGGGGGGAACAACTAAGCTGTAGTGCCTCTTCACCTCACTGTACAATACCTTGTGCAATACTTTTTGTAAATAGTCAACAGTGCAATAGACTCAATACTTGAAATGTGCAATTCACTTGTATTTTTATTTTTTATTCCTATTTATTCTATTTATCCCCTTTGTATATTTTATTTATATTTGTTTCTGTATTTATATGTGTGTGTGTGTGTGTGTGTGTGTGTGTGTGTGTGTGTGTGTGTGTGTATATATATATATATATATATATATATATATATATATATATATATATATAAAATAACAATTCTGTAACTGTAACTTCGGTCGTTGCTGTGCTTTTTTTGGAAATTGAATTTCCCAGAGGAACCCACCCGAGGGATTAATAAAGTTCTATCTTATCTTATCTTATCTTATAATCATTCATAGATGATGAATCATTGGACCCGAAGGTTCAGTGGGGATTGACATTGGGTGAAAGGCATCCATCACCATCACGGCCCTGAACTTGCGTATTATATTTACTTTAAACCTCCCTATTAGAAAGACTTCTGTTTTAAACTGTTGTATTAATGGTGTATTTATTGACTCAGTCCAAGCTCATGGGTATAATCTGAGATAGCAGACTATCTATCTCTAATTGATATGTCTGAAGTTTAAAGATGTGCAAAATTTCTGACATGAAAATCAATTGGACTGCTAATGCAAGCTTTCATATCGTCTCGTCTCAGTTATTGGCCTGAACAGTCTAAAGGGACAATGGATCAGATCATACAAATAATGTAAATGGGACAAAACAGTGTTGCTGTGAATACAGAACAAACACTCTCACATTTGATAGATGTATAGGCTTTTTAAATGGTAAAAGATTATTTAGTACTACTATTTATTATGAACATGTTACAAAGACTCTGTTAGAAGGCTCTGCGGTGAGATCTTCATGAGAGAATGAATTTAAACACTGTGAGGAATTGAATTTACTACAAAAAAGAAATAACAGTAATCACTAAATTCAACATTTTAAGCATTTAGATATAAAAGAATAACCAACATCTCGAGTTCAAGCAAAGCTGGATGTTACCGTGGGTGTGCGTCATTCATCTTACTTATCTTGAAATATTGTGTCATCCAGTTGTTAAGTGATGATGTATGAATCCTGCTTCCGGGTCCAAACTACTCTGCGTTTATTAAAGCTGTTATGTTTTTAACATGTTTTAATGCTTTGAATCTTGTTCTATTTAATCTCAACAAGATCCTAAAAAAGTCAGCGATCACTGTCGGCTTCTCTTTGTTTTGATAACTACTGTTCATTTTAAAGCTCAGTTTTTAAAACCTTAAGATGTAATTACAGTCCAGCCCATGCAGCAGTATATTAATAACTAACCTCGTATTGTGGATGGATTATCTCAGTTGTTCTCCTGACTGAAGTTTGGTCTGTTTACAGCATCCTGCCATGCGATTGCATTTGTCCCTAACCATCGGGAACCCTCACGGTAACTTTTATCAAGTGGGAAAAAGTTAGCATTCATCCTCCAGCTTCACTGTGTTTATATTATGCTAACATAGCTGTGTAGCTAGCCACCGTGTAGCACATCATTATATACCAGCTAGCCCAACTTCAGTAACCCTAAAAACGTCACTGTCGCTGTTTGGTTTCCTGTCTTCATTTATGCCTGAAGTAATAGCTAAGCTGTACTTTTTAACTTTTTAGAAATCCCTCAGTCAGGACATGGTAATCTTTAGATGGAAACTAGTGAGCTAACTTCCTGCTAACTTCAAACTCTGTTAAACTTCACGACTTCTGTTTTCATGGATGCCTGGATGTTAAACTTAGTTGTTATACCTGGTAGAGCAGCCACACTGATCATTTTATTAAAGATGGAAGAATTTAGGCAGAATTTGCAACGCTCAGTGATACCGCTGTGTTCCTTAGACTTTGGGACCTAAAGTGGAGTTTGGACCAGGAAACGGCTAATGAAGCTGGACCTAAAGACCGGGTTGCAGTATGTATGCTGTTGTGGTGCATCGTGACACTTCTTTCCATACACACAGTTAAATTTAAACTCCTTCCATTACACCGGCTAGCTTCATGCGTCTTTAACCACACACACAAAGTTTTTAAAAAATAACAGCAGGGAAATTTTCATTTTGTGTGTTTTTAAGTTTAGCGGTTTCACAAAGAAGCAGCAACTGGTCTTAAAAACAGTTTTCTGTGAAGGTTAGGACGTGTTGTCCTTTTTATTTTTAACTGTAATGTGGAACAACAAAACAGGATGAGTGGGGAAGGGCCCAGCAGGCTGCAGCTGGATGTCTGGGATAGCTGCTACCCATAACTGCACATACTTCTGTTTCTCTTTTTATGATAATGAGTCCAGTTTTTTTCTATTTAACACTTTTTTACTTTGCTCCAATTAGGATCCTGAAAAGCAACAATTTCGTGTTATTTTGACAATTATATCAGCACCAAAACTGAATAAAAAGTGAGCGGCAGTGTGTGTGTGTTTTCTACCAGTGTGTGCGCTTATTTGTTTATTTCTAGGTGTATTAAAGAGAAAATGGCTTAGAGAATAATTCAGCAAACCTCAGACCTCAGCTTAGTTTCCACACACACACACACATACGCTCACAAATGAAAGAACAAAGAGTGATTTCCTCATTAGGAGCGTTTTTAATGCATGAAGAGGTAATTTATTCATGAAAATGAACAAATGATTTATTCGGCCTGAAACTTTTAGCAGCCGTTGTGTTCAGATATACGTTATTATTGTTATTATTGGCGTCTTGCTGTGGCGCCACTTTATCGCTGCGGCATTATGTATGCACAGCTGATTAAAAGAGTTTTGATCACCTCTGAAAATTACAGTTTTAACAGGTAGCACTGGTAATTAGCGAGCGCCAGCAATGTTACTCACAAGTAAGCAGCTTCAATAACACGTCCCCTTTTTTTTCTTATGAGCTTTACTTTTTTAATTCAGACGTTGGATGCTCTTTTCAACTCATGGTTCTGCTCATTTTATTCAATTCCATTTTTTTTTACCTCTGGTTATTTGTCTTCTTGTTCTTCACCAAACATTTTCACCTTGTTAAAAAAAAAGTTTCTCAAAAGTGTTGTTTTCAAAGTGCACCATACTTATTCCTCCTTCTTCTTCTTTCTGCTGCTGCTTTAAGGCTCTCCACAGCAGATCATCTGCCTCCTCCTCCTATCCCAGCATCCTCCTCTGACACACCAACCCCACATGTGCTCCTTCACTACATCCATGAATTCTCCCTGAGGTCTTCCTCTTTCCTCCTGCCTGGCAGCTCCATCTCCATCATCCTTTGTCCAGTATATCCACCCTCCCTCCTCTTCACAAACCATCTCACCCTGAGTTCTCTCTCTGATGGACTCTATACGTGTCCAGCATGCCCACTCCCAATGAACACCTGAGAATCTTAAGCTCAGCCTCCTGCCTCCCTCTCATTCACAAACATGTATTCTCTCTTGCTTCTCCTGACTTTCATTCCTCTTCTCTCCAGCTCATACCTCCATCTCTCCAGGCTCTCCTCCACCTGCTCTCTACTCTCACAGATCAGTGTTTCTGCAAACATCAGCATCCACAGAGACTCCTCCCTTACCTCATCTGTCAGCCTGTCCATTGCCTCTGCAAACAAGGAGCTCAGAGCAGATCCCTGATGTAATCCCACTCCCAACTTGAACCCATCTGTCACTCCTACCACACACCTCACCACTGTCTCATAAATGTCTGGCACCACCCTTACATACCTCTCTGCCACTCTGGACTTCCTCATTCAGCAACACACTTCCTTTCCTCGATCCACAAACACACAGTGAAGCTCCTTCGGTACTCTCAAAGCAAACATCACATCTGTAGAGCTCTTTCTTAGCACAAAGCTACACTGCTGCTCATAGATCGTCCCCCCTCTTCTTAAGCTAGCTTCAACAACTCTCTCTTTTATTCAGTGTATAGCTCTTCAGTTTCATGCCTCTGTTGTTACTACAGCTCTGCACGCCTCGAAGTGCTCTTACAAACAATTTCTACATTACACGGGCTATTTATCATTCAATGTGTACTACAATCATTAGAACCATGTTTTTTTCCTGATGCTATGTAAAAATATTTCAGTTCATGTCTCATATTTTGAAATAGTGACTATCCATTCATAGCTTAGCATGGCAGAGCCTCTCAAAACCAAAAACTACACAGTAAAATTCAAACCCTACCAGCCTGCCCTCCCGGGGGAACCCTCTGCATCTCCAAGAAGAAATACTGTAAAACACACATTTTATTTCCATTATTTAAATAATTTATGGGCCCTTGTTTCACTTCAGCGTAGTGTGAGCATTCATATGGGCACACTGCTGTCTTTCATAGTTTATCACCTCTGCTGTCACCAGACTTCATTCCGTGCCAGGCAGAGTAATACAGAAATAGCGATGTTGTTAGCCTGCTGTAAGTGAAATAAAAGCTTCCCAGCTAGTGTTGATGAAAAGATGCCACCTGACTACTTAGCTGAATGCGCTTAACAGACACAGGGTGAAAGGCTTTAACCTTCATTTCAAAGGTACAGCACTGAAGCCTTCGTTATACTCTGCTGTGGACACTCAATGGTCGAGCAGCCATTCCTGTTATGCACTTTGAAGTCACTGCATGTAGCACACGTTTAGTTGGTACATTAACACCTTAATTCAAAATTAAACTGTGTTTACTGACATTTTCTTTTTTCTTAATATCTGAAGGTAACATTTTTTCATTTGTTCTGCATCTCTGCTTCTCTTGTCTGTCTGACACTCAATCACAGCAAAATAAAAGCGTTAGTGTGCAGGATGATGAAGCCTCAGAGTTCATGGAGTGAGCACAATTTAGGTGAGAGAGCCTTTGATGGATATTTAACACAGAGAAGCTTAGTAGGGTTAATCCTGCCCTTTGTTCAGCCCGTAAAGGCGACCGTTCAGAGCTGTCGAGTCGGCCGATAGCGTCAGCTGGGAGGAAACTTCAAAGGTCGAGGGCTCGAATGCTGTCTGGTGTGCTTGCGGAGCTGATAAAACCCCCACAAAGGCTCTGAAACAACGGCGAGGACCTCGGCCCGCACTGACCTCGACACCAGCAAACGGCAGATGCCAAACAAACACGGAACATTTGAAACATTTCACTGAACAGAAGTTAGAAAACTGCAATCACATCGGCACTGTCTTCATAAGGAATAACAGATTTTAAGGGATTATTGCAGAAAAGTACCCCACTGAGTGCTGAATTCTTGAATATTTTACCATTAAAATATTGAGATGTCTCATTTTTGGGAAAAAATGGGAGCTATAAATAGTGTGGCGAGCTCAGACAATGAGGAGACAGAGATATCATTTGGTCTTGCTTCCCGCAGAGTTAGCCAGGGAGCACAGACGTTTATTAGTATTCAACAGGAAACACAACGCCGCTACCTCAACTGCTCGGCGTAGCTCTAGCATAACAACAACCACACGAAAAAAAGGCACTCTCTCCACCCAGAAACACACAGTTGCAGAGAGAGAGCATTACCTGTAACCATGGCAACATAACGCTGCCGCCTGGAACAACAGAACATAGCTCTCAAACCCCAAACAGCCCTGACCCGCTACATAGCCCCCACCTAAGGGGTCAGTCGTCCCCGACCACCCCATTACCCAACACAAAGTCCCGCAAATGTCCAGGTGTCTTCTTTCGGCGCACAGACCGATCTCGACCAGCAGGGGAAGAGTCAATCGGATCAGAACATGGGGTGCCACCAGCATCCCCTGCCCCGGCGGCTGCTGGAGCGGGCGGTCGGTAAGGTGAGAGTTTGTCCTGGTACAACACCACCCTGGGCCCGGCATGCGGATCCGGTACATCACTTCTGTTAGCCGCTCCACGACCTCCGCCGGCCCTTGCCAGTGGCTGCACAGTCTGGGGGACACTCCTTTTTGCAAACCGGGCAGTACACCCAAACTTGTCGCCAGGCACGAAAGCTCCCCCTCGGCACCTGGTGTCACCGGCTCTTTTTTGTCATACTCCGGCGCTGGTCTGGGCCTGGCGGGTGTAGTCATGAACCACCCGCAGCCACTCCCTCCACCTCCTGCAGCAGTCCATGGCCACCAACACGTGCTGGTTCCCTGACTCAGTGACGGGGAAAGGCCCTAGGACGTCCACTCCCACTCTCTTCATCAGGGCCCCCACCAGATACTGCTGCAGGGGGGCAGTGGAGCATTGAGTGGGGCCCTTCCGTGCCGTGCAGGTGTCACAGCAGTGAGCATGAAGTTCCACATCCCGTTGACAACCAGGCCAGTAAAACCGTCCCCTGAGACAGCGGAGAGTTTTGGCATTCCCATAGTGGCCGGCCCCCACTGAGTAGTGGACAAGCTCGAGCACCTGCGACCGCAGCGACCGAGGCACCAGGAGATCCTTGCCCTGACTGGGGGCCCGCCATCTCCGGTATAGGAGGCCATCGTGGGTCTCCAGATTGTTGTACTGGGAGTGGTAGGCCTTCACTTCGAGCCCCTGTCCCGATACCCCCGTCCAGCCTAGGCGTTGCACCGCCTCCAGCCAGGCCCCCACCTGAACCAACATCACGTCAGCCTCCTGTTCCTGCTTCAGCTGCTGGCTGTGGCCTGAGCCATAGCCACGCCCAGTGCTTCTGTCAGTCTGCCCCAGGGCAGCTGTGGCTACAACTGTAGCTTGCCTCCACCAGTGAGTGAATGTGAGAGTGAATGACTAGTGGAATTGTAAAGCGCTTTGAGGGCTTCGAAAAGCGCTATATAAATGCAATCCATTATTATTATTTTTCTTTACAAAAACTAAATGTTTCATCAGTATTTCATAATACAATATATATTTGTATTATGTAATTGTAATAATAATATAATAATATAGCTTCATAATGATTACAGGACATCAGACTAATTGTTCTTATTTCTTACTATTGCAGAATTATCATATAGAAATAAAAAACCTGAAGTTGTGCGCTATTTGAGCATGTTGCCTGCCTGCAGCACTAAAGGACTCCGCAAGAGACCTCTGTTTTGCCCTAGCAGCACCTGTCCCTCTCCTCCTCGTCAGTTCGCTCGTCATATTCTGTGATATGATTTGAAGAGGTTAGTGGTGTTGCCACAACACCTCACTTTCTTACCACATGTATCGCAAACCGCGTCTTGGCTGTTTGTGGAAGTAAAATACATCAACACATGACTCCGTTTACGCTCAGCCATTGTTGTGAGTGCACACGCCAGGGGCTGCAACACATTTATACAGCCGTATTTCGCATGTGACTATGAAAGGCGTAAGAGGAAGTAGTTCCTTCCAATTTAGACGATCCGAATGATATAGTTTCTTTCCACTGTGTTGCTGTTAATGCTGTTAATAATACCTAAAGTATTAAAATATCGATATTTTAATATGAGAATCGATTCTGGAACATAAATTACTGGCATCGGAAGAATCAATATTTCAATATCGATCCGTACACCACTACCGATTATATGCTTCTGTGAGGTTACTGTACTAAATAATGTCCACAAAGTTTGATCTCCAGTTTTTGTGAGTGAGTCTTGCTAACTAGAAGGACTGTTAGCTGATAATTTAGCATGCTGTTCACTAACCAAACACGGTCACTTGTCTCCAAAAAGCCAACATGATGAGGCTTCAAAGGAAGAGCCCGTGACTGACACCAATCACTCATGCCATAAGCTGGTGATCCTCTTCTGAAGAAGCTTGTGCATAAGCCCATGGTCTATCAGCTTTAACCAAATGCCATAGTTTGATGTGAGCATAGAACAAATTAATTTCAGTGCAGGTCATAGACATGCACATTGTTAGGGAAAATATTCTACTAGCAGAGAAAGGGGACTTTGTGTCCTCTTCAACAACACATTCTGCATTTACATAAAGAAGACGCACATTCATCAAACATGACTGACGCCCTGAATGTTTTGAGACAGATCCAGCAGGCCCAAAATCAGGACTATGTAAGTGATACAAGGGACTGGTTTTTCTTGGCTTTACACTGGCTCCTGGTTACAGGTGCTAAAAAGACTACTCATCGGAGTTGGGATATTTTTACTTTTATTTTGTGTCTTTGTAACGTGTATAATGCCATGTCTAAAACTCATGATTAACCGTGGAATATTTCCTAATACAAATAACTACAAGCAGTATTCTACCATATGCAAACTTATATCACTAAAAGATTATACTGACTACTAAATACAATTTTCCATTAACACACATCATAAGAGTTCAACTTCAACAAGTGCATGTGTGCACGCTGGGACAGTTTTGACTAGAAGTGATATCAAATAATAGCTAGTCAAATAAATCTTGATCAAAGTGTTAACGCTTTACTCATTTTTGTTGTATCCAATGCACAGGGACAACACAACTTCATCTGAGGTTAAAAACAGGAATCCTCAAATTGGATTTAAAAACTAATTATCTGAATGTGAAATAACAGGATGGTTTTCATCTGATAACAGCATGTTAGCTTAAATTAGCTGAGCCACATTTGGTGAACAGGGCTCTTGTGGAAGCTGTAATTCTGCCTTGTTTTGCTCTCCAACAACACACACACACACACACACACGCACAGTGCCTGTTGGGTATATTGCCCAGGTCATGATTTTTGCAAATGAAGTTGGGTTGCAAATCACGGCAGCCCGGCCTGAATCAGCAGCTCTTTCATAAATGCTGATTTCCAGACGGTGCATGTTCTCACAGATCTGACAGAGTGCTCTGTACACTTAGGCCTGACTTAGCATTACTCCGCTGTGAGTAAAGACAGCTGCACATAAATACAGACTGGGGAACTTCTACCCAAGCTATATATAAACTCTGCTTTCATCGCAGCAGAGAGGATTGTTGACCTCATAAATAACACTTTTTTCCACATTATCATGAAACCAGTGGTGCCACCAGATGCTGTAAACTCTTTTTAGAAATGTGGTGCAATCAGACTGTTTTTTAACCTGATGTTTTTTTCTCTGCTTCTGTGTCATCGGATTAAATAGAAACGCTTCGCCTATTTTCAGTGTGCACAAATACATCTCTATGTTGGGTGAGAAAGAGAAAGAGAAAAATAACCATTACTTGTGTACAGTAAGACGGTTTCCTGCACAAACACCCAAATCTGAGGCCTCAACTACACCCTCTAACTTTCATGACGAGTGCAACTCCATATGGAGTCATACTCGTGGCTACAAAACGCTTCTTAATTAAGGGGCAGGGTATACATACAGCAAAAAGCCTTTCGCGAACGTCAACTCATTGCTGTCTTACGGCAGTTTGTGAAATAGTTTCATGTTTCCTGATGCATTTCTACGTTTTTCTGTTTGTGGACACAATTTTTCATCTTTCCACTCTCAATAAAGATCAAGGTTGGGCTCAAATACGTTCCCGTTTTTTTTCAAGTGGTGTTTTGTTTGCCATGTTGACGCATTTCGACCATGTACATGTTGCATCTGTTAAACACATGTCAAAAACATGTGTGACAGAGTATTAGGGCCACATTAAGAAGAAAATTGAAGGATTTTTTTCATTATTATTGTTAATTTTGAGAATAACGTCTAAATGTTCAATAGACTATGTGCACCTTAGCATATGCTACTTCCGGTGGGCAAACTCCTATAGGGCGCTTGATTTCCGGTGTGATATTCCCGTCTCGTTTACAGTCAGGTTTTCCAAAAAAGGTCAACCAAATGAACGAATCAAGCAGCGATTTACATTTCTGAAGATGTCTTGGGCATTTACCGAACATATCTGTAGATGATGTTCATCGACTTGTCGATATTTTTCCTTTGCGCCTCAGAGCAAAAGAGAGAAAGGGTTGAAATTTCTCAGTATTTGTATATAGAGTTCAATCGTTTATCGCGGGTGTTATGTTCTAAAAATAATCAGCGATAGGTAAAATCTGCGAAGTAGTAGAGTTTCACAGTTTTCTCTCTTGTTTAAACACTCTCAAAGTTCAAGCCTGAGTAAAAAAAAAAAGTCCATTATAGAATGAAACAAAAGACCAAAACCTGTTTTCAGTCCCAAACATTTATTTGAGAAATAAACATACAGTATATTTGTTTTTCTATAAATAATATTGAGAGATTTTAGAACTAATGAATTAAACTTTAAGCTTAAGTGCTTAATTTAAGCTTAATGCACTTTATAATCCGGTGCGTGGTATGGTAAAAAAAAAAAAATACGCTAACTTCTACATTCCACATTCATGTAAGGTTATGGCGTGTTTTGTGAGCAAATTTTTTTACATATTCGTAGTGTTTCCTCCCTTAAATAAAATCTCTACTTTTCAAGTATTGCAAGTTGCCCTGTTGTCATCCGTTCTCGTAAAGTATAATCACACTTTTGAGCGTTTGAGCCGCTTAGGCGCCATGTTTCCTACCAGGTAAATGACGCTCTGCAATGTGGTGATGTCATTCGGGGCGACTGGAATCAATAAGGGAATCGTTTGCAAAAATGCCAAACAATTCCAAGGAATTGAAACAGTGTGAACCGGTTCTCAACAAGAACCGGTTTTCGATACCCATCCCTACCGTCAAAGCTGCTATACCCACTACAAAATGCCATATGTGGATGAAATCATACTTCAGAATTATTTTTCATCAAAAGAAAATGATTTCCTATCACAGTGTGGTGAAAAGAAGAATATATATATATATATATATATTCTTTTTTTTTTTTTTTTTTGAAGAGATGATGCAGAAAGTTAAGTCTGACCAGAAGGAAAAACCAAACAAATATGGACATCGAGAACTTTATACAGTCTATAGTGCTCTTCAAGCAAATATGACGCTGTTTTCCAGAGAACTGATTGGTCAGCAGGTGGATGTACCTGTTGATCTGTTTTCTTGAAGCCTTAGTTGCCTTGTTAATGCACCTTTGTAACACTGTGAACCCAGAGTTTAACCTGAAGTTAGCTCGCTAAGCCATGAAGTCAAGAGATTTACGAAGATCTCATTATAAAAATCAGACATGAATCTGCAACATAACCAGTTAGTGATCTCCATTCAGTGCTTGTGCAGTTAACTCACAGCTCTGGATACTTCTTCGTGTTATGTGCAGTAAATAAATACAAAAGTATTTTAGCTACATAAGAACAGACCCTTCCCCTGGTGCCAAACAGTAGATTTGTTTTCCACACATCTCTTTTATTTTTATTTTTTTTGCAGACCTCAGTTTGAGTTCCTGCTGATTGAAGTGATACTGCTTGTTGATTGGCTGTCTCACCTTGCAGGCTGAAGCGTCTGCCGAGGCTGGAGTGTTGTTTCCCCGCAGATCTGCAGCCGAGAAGGAGGAGAATGAGAAGGAGGAGCAGCACAAGTTTCTCTACTGGGAAGCTCTTGTCTGTTAATTAGCAGCGAGCAGATGGAAGAAAGTCCACATCTCGCTGGGGATCAATTCTACTCAAGAAGCAGTAACAGCAGCGGCGGCGGCAGCAACCTCGGCTTATTTATTTCTTAGCTCAGCAGCAGAGGGGCGATGTCACCTCCCAAGGAAGAGGAGGAGAACCCGGGAGAATTTGAAAGAGAAGTCTTAGACACAAACAGACGTAAGGAGCGCCTCGTTTTCAAAGATTTCCTCCGAGACCGTAAGAGGAGCTGCGTTCAGCTGGCGATTGAGCGTTGAGTTTAGTTACTTATCATTACTTTGTTTACAGCCATCTGTTTACACACACATCCTCCTCATCTTATCTGTTTGTGTCTCGGTACGCTCTATACACCGTGAGCTGTAACCCGCCGGTCTTCTGCCAGAACTGAACCCTCGTCGACAGCTGCAACGGCTGCTGATTTCTTTCCGTCGGCACATAGAGCGAAATTTTGTTTCACACAAAATGTGACATTGTGGAGGCTTTGTGGAGGCATCTGCAGAATCACCATCTCATTCAGGAGCAGTTTTCACTCCATTTAGCTACGCAGTAACAACAGCAGTGTTGCGAGCAGGATGAATATGTCTGCTGGCTCAGGGAGGAGGAACTAAATGGGGGCAGCCTAAAGTGTGATAATAAAGTTTTGCATAAGGATGACATTGGTGAGTAAATAGTTCTCTTAATGTCAAGAAATCCAATTAAATCTGGCTGTGAGCTGCAAAGCTGCACAGATACCATAAATAGTGCATTGGATACGTGTTCATTATCCATGTCCATTTCCACTCTTCACATGTGCAAAGAGAAAATCAGGTGCAGCATAAAGAAGACACTGAGATAGCTTCTTTCAAGCAGGCCCATCTTTCCAAAGTCTTTATGGATGCAATTTCAGGAAAATGAAAAGTATGAATAAATAAATGGATAATATGACTGATGCAAAAGTATTTCTCAAAAATATATTCCATTTAGGTAATCTAAAGATCGCACACAAGAAAAGTCACATCTTTTCGGGGCTCTGTTGGCCATTTTTATCCATTTACTATCACGACAGTCTGAGCACAGATCCTCAGGCTCATGAATCCTCAAGTCAGCTGAGACACATAATGTCCCCATCCAAAAAAAGGGGGGGGGGGGGGGGGGGGGACTACAAAGCTGCAACAGGAAACTACAAGCTAGTCTTCCTGTAGACTTTAAGACAGTGTGGTAAATGAATCTTGAAGGTGCTGAATCTTAAACACTTTCTGTGCAAGTGATTTTTACAAACAGTGAGGGGAAGTGCACACACGCTTGCGGTTAATTTTATGAGTTCTGGACCTGACAGCATTACAGCGGGAGAGAAATACTTTTATTAGAAGAGCCACAGAGCAAAGTTATTAACTGAAACTGAATCGTTAAAGAAGAGACAAGGTGCAATAATGGCACCAAGTTGAGGACAGGGGAAGAGCTAAGGAATCATGGCGGTCCTTCACAAACGATTTATGACCTCATTGACGGCTGTTGACACGCAACCCACGCCCTCTTCAATTAGGAGCCACTCAGCTGGAAAAAGATGGGGAGAGAGAAAGAGATAGAGCGAAGGTAAAAGGACGAGGACGGGAGGATCGTAGCTGGGGGTGCGGGTGGGGGGGGTGGGGGGGTCGTCAGCAGTCCCCACTTCCCTCGCCATATGTTTTCACTTAGTCAGTCATGTCGACGCTTCTGGAACAATCATCCAGCGGCGGGCACGCTCGCCTTGACACTTTGCATCCGCCATCAGCGCTGTCGCATAAACAAGATTTAATTTCCTCTTTTATCTGTTCAAATTGGCGCAGAGCAAAGCAATGTCACTGCATTGTTTCTTTTTTTTTTCCCCCGTGACCCCACTGGGAGAGAAAGCTACACAGCTGAAAAAACACTCACAGATGCAGTTTATCTTCTGTAGGAAGGCTAATGGAGCCGAAGCACATAAACAAATCCAGTTTACTGAAAGCACACAAGCAGACTGATTACAGGTACAATGAGAGCAATTTGGGGTTACACTCAAAAATATGAACTCTTATTCAGATGCTTGAAGCAAACACAAACGGCGTCTCACAGCAGCTGCAGATGTTTGCATCCTTCGTCGAGCGCAAAGTGCGGTTATTTTCAGCTGATTGAAGCAATTCAATAATCACACAAAAATACACATACACGATATAGATATATGTAATGTACTGTGCAAAAGTCTTGTTTTGCAAGAAAAATGGGTACAGTGATTTTATAAAATACAGATGAAAATACAGTCTTATGTACTTTATTTTCATGTATATTTGCACGTTTCAATTAATAACAATTCTAATGAGCTTGGTAGCTTCCTGTCTGTGAAATGCACTATACACAGGTACACACCCACACAGGTCTTTATCACCAGGTTCCACATTTATTTACAATTTTCTCCGGTTATGACTGAACACAGTCTGACAGCTGTCGGTCCCAGCTGATTTCCCTCCCTCTCCGCTCCTCTCCGTCTCACTATAAAAAGGGAAGGAAACCATTATCAGTCCAAATCGCCATCAGCTGTTCTCACCGGCATCTCCAGCACCGCCCCGTTGAGCCCACTGCACCACTCCTCCCCTGCAGACGCGCCCGGGACCACACCTCCGCCACACTGTCATTTCTTTAAGTATCTTCAGAAATAGTTCTCCAGGCTTCTTGAAGGACATTCAAAGTTTGTCTTTGGATGAAGGAGCCTACACAGTGTTTTACAGATGCTGCAGACACTCCCTGTTGGACCTCTCACCTGACCACCTCCACACAAATTTCAAATTTGGATTCATCATTCATGAGACACATTACCACATATTTTCAGTGCAGTTTTTTTCTCTTTTCTCTGTTTTCTGCCCTTAAGAATGGCTTCTTGGCTTCAGTGAAAAGTAGATGGAGCTCGCTTATTTTGGAGCAGCTCTGAGTAGAGCCACTACTACACATCAAAAGGAGTCAGGTGAGGTGGTTTGGGCATTTGACCGGGATGCCCCCTGGGTAACTCCTGAATAATGTGTTCAGGGTATGTCCTCCAGGGAGGAGGCTCCAAGACAAACCCAGGACATGCTGGAGAGATTACATCTCTTAGCTGGCTTGGAAATGTCTTAGTGCCCCCTGAGGAGAGATGGACAGGAGGAGGTGGCTGGGGAGAGAGAGGTCATTTCTATTTAACCAGTTGCCCCCATGACACTAAGATGCAGGAAATGGATGGATGTTTTATTTGTGATTTTTAATATTATAGGCATATGTGTCAAGATTTTCAGTTAGGTTCAATTTAAAGGTACCTTTTGTAATCATCATCTCCAAAACGTAACTAAAAGTTTCACCAATAGGGGGCAGCATTTTCCCAAAATATTTTAGTTTCGGAAAACAGAAAGCGATCACCTGGTTGTAATAACAGGGGACATTACCTGTCATTCTGCGTTAGTATTGGTCATTCCTCTGCTTTTTCATCTGTATTTTATTCCTTACATAAATAAAATAAAGATAAATACTTGTGCTTGCCTATGATAAATAGAGGATGATAAAATTTCCGTGCCTCTGTGGGCTAGTTTTCTCTGGTTTTAATATACATTGAAATTACAGGCCACTCTTCTTCTGGGGCTACAAAAAGATACACATACACTTAACAAGTTCAGTTTCATGTACAAAATATTATCTTTCTACCTAAATGTATGCAGCCTGCTATGTACTATACAGATCAGCTGCACTCTCTGCTTGGGGCCTTTTGCAACTTCATTTAATGCACACTTTGTCTTCTGGATGTAATGATAGATGATAAAGGCACAGAAGGTGAAATTTATATTCATGTCCCACAGGAAAAAGAACAAAAACATACGCATCCATGCTTCTTTACTCAAGGTACACCTGCTCATGCATACTTCTGCGAACTCAGAGTAGTGTTTTATTTAGAGCTGCTATGGCAGAGGGGACACAATTCTTCTTCATCCATTCTAAAGGCCTGTACCTGCAGTCAGGTGGAAGTTATTCTGGGTGGTCAGGTGTAAAGAGGAAAGTGTCTGATACTGTTGAACTTATTTATTTTGAGTACCGTCAGTCAGAAAAAGCAGGAAAAGAGTACAACAGAGGGGTGTCATGTTATAATAGAAGAGTAATAGAGAGTGGGAAAGCACTTTACAGTTTTTCTGAATTGCTGAAACAAACTTCCTAAAATCGAATCTCTTTGTCTCAAAACACTAAACACAAAGTGTAAAATTCAAGCTACACTCACATAACCAAACATTTGACCCAAAACTATTTTAACTTTACTCAAAATCAACCACTATGTCAAAAGCCACAAAAAAACAGCCAATGTGCAAACACAACTTTTACACACTACAGAAATAAATACAAAACACTGTGGGATAGCTGGAAAATAAAAATTTTATATATACATTAAAAAATTGCATATTTTTACAGGAATTTTTTTTTTCCTTTCTCTCACCCTCTCTCGCACTTTTTTTCCGCTTCACTCTGCACGCGAGCCTTGTGCTTTACACTGGGATGAGGGGGGAGGGGCGGTAGTTACACTCGCAGTAGCACAGGAACAGAGCCAGAGGGAGAGACAGAGAAAGAGCAGGGACAACAACATCACATTAGAAAGGTATAGTAATCATCCAACTATTTTCAGTTGTGGATGTTAAAGGATTCAGAAAGTTTATTCATGCAGGTCCATATGACAGAGAATCTTCTTTTTGTTTTCATATTTCAATTTCAATTTAATTGTGTTGTGGTTTGCAGTGTTTTGTGTTGTTTCACTTTAAATTTGTCTAAAAGGAAAAAACTGAAAATTTAAATAGTTAAAAGTTGAAATGTGAATAGTTGGTTTTTGTGTTATATGATTTATTTATTACATTTTATGTGGAGTGAATAAATAAAAGTATATTTACGGTGGCCCCTAGAGACAAAGCACGTACAAACTCCAAAACAGTACAAACTTCAAAACACGTACAAAAGACAACAGAAGTGCTCCAGCATGCTAGGGCGCAGTGTTGAGCTTTGTTACCTAGAGGCTACACAAGTCAGGAATTACCAACGACCGGATTTGGTGTGTGGTAGTAACAGGTAAATGAACTTTTTTTTTTATTACTTTAATATATATGAGTGCTTGTGTATAAATACACAAACAATACACACATGCTTTCAATTGTGTAATTTAAGTGATCTAGGTAGCTCTGTTTTGGAAGTTCAGTTAATGCTAGAAATGTGTTTTGGACTTTGTGCATGCTTTGTCTCTAGGGGCCACCGCATATGTTTATATATAAACATATATAAATAAAACCACTTTTTTTTTTTACATTAGTAATTCCTTTTGTGCTTAATTTTATATTATTGTTAATAATAAATTAATTAAAGCAACAAAACAACCTGAAGAGCCGGTTCGGAGCCGAAACAGCCGGCTCTTTTTAGTGAGCCGAGCCGAAAGAGCCGGTTCTCTAAAAAGAGCTGGAAATCCCATCACTAATGGTCTCCCATTAGTCTGAAGTTTGCCAGAGAGCACATGGATGATACAGCAGAGGATTGGGAGAATGTCATGTGGTCAGATGAAGCCAAAGTAGAACTTTTTGGTATAAACTCAACTCGTCGTGTTTGGAGGAAGAAGAATACTGAGTTGCATCCCAAGAACACCATACCTACTGTGAAGCATGGGGGTGGAAACATCATGCTATGGGGCTGTTTTTCTGCCAAGGGGACAGGACGACTGATCCATGTTAAGGACAGGATGAATGGGGCCATGTATCGTGAGATTTTGAGCCAGAACCTCCTTCCATCAGTGAGAACTTTGAAGATGAAACGAGGCTGGGTCTTCCAACATGACAATGATCCAAAACACACCGCACGGGCAACAAAGGAGTGGCTCCGTAAGAAGCATTTGAAAGTCCTGGAGTGGCCTAGCCAGTCTCCAGACCTCAACCCCATAGAAAATCTGTGGCGGGAGTTGAAAGTCCGTGTTGCTCGGCGACAGCCCAAAACATCACTGCTCTCGAGAAGATCTGCATGGAGGAATGGGCCAAAATACCAGCTACTGTGTGTGCAAACCTGGTAAAGACCTATAGTAAACGTTTGACCTCTGTTATTGCCAACAAAGGTTATGTTACAAAGTATTGAGTTGTATTTTTGTTATTGACCAAATACTTATTTTCCACCCTGATTTACGAATAAATTCTTTACAAATCCTACCATGTGGATTCATGGATTTTTTTTTCACATTCTGTCTCTCACAGTTGAAGTGTACCTCTGGTGCAAATTACTGACCTCTGTCATCATTTTACAGTTTTTTCTGATTGCTTAAGCACATTATTTGTAACTATTGGCTAATTTTGCAAAACTCTTCACACAAATAAGAAAACCTGTCACCCAATCATCAAAACATTGTAGTTCTCTTGCAAAAGCAAACACAGCTAGATTAACTCATCACACCTTCGTAAAAATGGTGTTTCCGTATCAAACAGTACACACAAGCCATCATCTACTAAGCACACAATGCGCCAACTGCACACTGATGGTATGAATACAAAACACATCTGGCTTTTGCTTTCTCTGTGCACAAGGTAGGCTATGTCAGTTTGAGCTCATACTTCTGTCATAGATCCATAAGCATAGAGGGATCCAAACTTCAAGTACTGGTGTTTATTCAAACACATCAAAACAAACACAAGTGTTTATTTCCAAGTATAGGATTATTTGCAATCACCATAATGACTATATGGGTTTCTTGGTCTGCAGTGAACATGCTTCCTCTCCCCCCTCCTCGTCTTCCTCTTGCTCCTCCTTGTCCTTGTCGTCCTCTTCATCCTACTTCTTCACCTCCACGTCCTCTTCCTCGGCCTCCTCTACTTCTCACTCTTTCTGCTCCCTCCATTGTACTCCGCACACACAGCTTACCTGTATTATAGTGCTTAGGCTGACTGCAAAGTGAACTAATTATCTAAAGAAGTTTTCACATGTGAAAGTGTGCCAGACAGTTGGCAAATTAGTGTTAATGATAGCCATACATGTGTATACTTTTGCTAGGAGTGTGTTGGAAATTTGGTAATTGAGTGTTGTGCAGTGAATTGTGCCTACAGTGTGTGTTACAAAATTGCAAACTGAGTGCAAAGCAGTTTTTGTGCTTTTAGTTTTGCAAACTCAGTGAGTGGTTTTGCTATAAGTCTGAATAGTTTTAGAAATTGTGCTACAGGAATCACAGTTAGGGTTTAAGCATTCAGAAAAAACTGTAAGTGGGGGAACTTGCACAATCGGTGGCTGACTAAATACTTTTTTGCCCCACTGTATCCACAAAAGTGTCTCCTGAGCGCATGCGTGTTCTTCCACCCTCATGTGGCCATCCTTCAATTCTAAATAAAATACCATTTAGTTACAAGTATATTTGTATACATAGCACATGTTTACATCATACTATTTCATTTACAGAACTAAAATTAGTTTGTTGTGTACAGAGAATCTTTGAGCTTGACTCAATGGTTAGGCCTCATAAATACATCTCCGTGGATGAAGCTGTATTCAGTCTAGCAAAAAGCAGAAGAAGAGGTTGCAACGCATTTCTTTCAATTCTGAGTGGTAGTGTGTTAATGATGAAAACAGTGTGTTAGTTGTGTTTAACTTCAATGGCCTGTGTGCACCATTCTGGGTACAAGTGCACCACACTGCTAAATGTGTTTTGTGTTTGAGAATGTGTTTAGAGTTTTGGTAAATGGGAGATTCAGATTTGTGAATGGTGTCCTAACCAGATGAATAGTGTTTAAGATTTTGGCAACTGTGGGATTGATTTGATGAAAGAGTTTTCGTAGTTGACAGTTTGTTTTTACAATGGGATTTATTGTTTTAGCAATTCAGAAAAACTGTATTTCTACTGTGGGTGCTTTCTTTCCAGATATGAATGGAGAGCTGGACAAATGCTACCTCTTCAGCCACCTGAGGCGATGGTCATGGGTTGGTCGTCTGTAGGTGCTACATGTACACAGAGCTTTGCTGATCTATTTCTTGATGTTGTATCTATTAAGTGTAATGTTTATGCCGTTAGTGTAACACCTGCATGTCATGGTTCATCAGCATTTTTCATTTATTGTGTTTTTGTGATTTCTTTGTGTTGTAGTGATTCAGTTTTCTACACTTTAGTACTGAGTGTTGAGTTTTTGGTAAATTCTAGTTTATGTTGTCTTGTCTATGAGGTTTCCTTTTTGTCTTTGTGTTTGTCTATGTGTCCCTCGCTCCCTGTGTGTGTGTGTGTGTGTGTGTGTGTGTGTGTGTGTGTGTGTGTGTGTGTGTGTGTGTGTGTGTGTGTGCGTGCATCACTCCTTCACTCTCCAGGTCCTTGTGTTTCATTCTATGTCTCCCCTGTCAGTCATGTGCATTCATGTATTTTCTCCCAGCCCGTCGTGTCTCTCTCTCTCTCTCTCTCTCTGTGTCTCTCGCTCTCCGTGTCTCTCGCTCTCCGTGTCTCTCTCTCTCTTCATCTGGATCTCGTCTCCCGCAATTGTTTCTGTGTTTCCGTCTCCCCCCGTTGTCCCCCCCAGTCTATCTTGTTCCCTTGTGCGTTCCTTCCTCCCAGCCCCTGTGCCATGCCGTGTGTCTTATCTGTGTCGTAGTGTGTTTCCTGTTTTATTTTGACAGTCTTGCGTTCCGTTTTCAGTGTTCAGTTTTGCTTCCTCCTTTCTCGTCACACCTAATTCGTTCCTGCTGTGTTCCCCAGGTGTTTCCACTTTCCTCGTCACCTCTCTGTGCATGTGTTGTGTGATTTTCCTATTGTTTGTTGTTGGGTTGTCTGTTCATTGTGCGTCATGTTCACACGTATTCATAGTCAAGCCTTCTAGGTTAAGTTTTAGCAGTTCAGTCTTAGTTAGTTTTGCCTTAGTGTCCTCCTGTGCTTGTTCTGGATTGTTCACCAGCCTTTAACAAACGGCACACTCTTGGTTAAAGTTAAGCTTTGTTTCCACATGTCTGCTTCTGGCTCGACACTACAAACTCCATACAGACACTGCAAGAGAGAAGACAGTAGTCACCAAAGCAATGGGGAAAAACAGAGCTGTCCACTGTAGCCACTGTCTTCTGATGTGTGCTTTTTAACCTTCAAAGTTTTTGTTTGAACTTCATCCTCTTTGAACTCAGCTATCATCATCCTGTCCAAGACATCATGTAAACCAATCAACACTCTAGCTAGCATCACTGGTGTTTGGCTGTGTGCTGACATTTTGGAGGACTGCACTCAAGAGCCTCAGTGTTTCCTCTGCATTACTTGAATTCCCACAATCTCTAGCCAAAAAATTATGCAAATGCACACCAAATCTGACTGTTTAAGCTTCTAAAACAGGACCATTATCTCTTGGCGGCCAATATAGCAGCTGCTGAGTCTGACATCAAAAGACACCTTGTGCATAGTGACGTGCCAAAGGCAGCGTCTGATAAATGTGCATTATCTGATGCCCTGGGATGAGAACACATTGGACAAGAAGTGTAGAGAAGCATAACTTCCTCAATTTAGAGCAGAAGCTGATTTTAGAGATTTGCAAACTGGACAAGGACTGATAAATGACTGGGGCTTTTTTTCATTTACAATGCTGATGGCAGACACATTTAGGCTCATTCTGGCTTGCTAATGGGACTTTTGGCTTAGTCGCAGACCTGGCAAGTGTCCCAAAAATAATGAGCTGGGCTTGTTATTGTGCCAGACCCCCAAATGATACAACACACCTGACATTTGGCACGTATAAGATAGACCTGTTCCTGAGTTGAGTCAGCCATCCTGAGTCAACACCTGAAAAATCAAAGGTGGCACGAGGAAAACTGAAAAGAGAGGCCACATTTGGGCCAAACAGTTATTGCTATCTCTGGCTTTGCAAATATATGTTGCATAGTAATCATCACAATTTTTCATTATATATTTGGGGAAAAAATATATTTGCTTTTGGGGTTTTTTAAAACATTTTTTAGCTGAGTTCCTGCATAATAACTTGGCTAACAATAGTCACATTCTGTCATAAAATCTACTCACAAGTAAAATAAAGGAAGAGAGCACCTCATCAAGCCTCTCAGTGATGTTCAGGGGTGTCACTCAGTTTATGTGACGCAGCCGTCACCCCTGAGATGGCAGCTTGAGGGAACAAATTTCTCATCTGCAGATGACCGCAGGGCTAATGGTGATGTGTTTTTATTTATAGACAGAAGGTGAATGAGGGAAGAGGCAAAAACACAGAAAAGTCCAGACAAACCTGAGTGAAAAAGAGGCAACTAACAGGGAATGATTGACAACAGGACAAGGACGGAGGAAACAACTCACCCTGCTGCTAAAGGATATTAGGATGCAAAGACAGCAGCCTGAGAAGTTAGAGAAGAACCGAAAACAATCATCTGAACCATCAGCTTCAAGATATTTTAAGCTTTCACTTCTTTAAGACAACAATATTTGCTTCATTTCAGCTGTGTTTGTGTCTCTGCCATCCTACTGATGTCTTAGTGAATTGTGTCACACTTTTGCATTGGAAACACTTTATTATCTGCTTACATTGGTTATTTCAGTCTGTAAAATATGATTATATCATCGGAGGACAAGTTCCCAAATTTTATCTGAGAGGTAAGTCCAGGCGCGCCTTGAAATTGTGCATTATTACTGCAATATACAAGTGCACAAAAAGTAATGACTGACATGATATTGATAAGACGCTCTTTCCAATTTGGAGGCACTTTTTAATTATAATTATTTTTTGGAAAACCTTCAATTAAAGCCAAATCCTTTGCATCTGCTTCTGGAAGGTGGGAATGTGGATTCCAGAGGAGATGCAGGGTAACTTTAAAATGCATGTACATGTACCCCCAAAACTATAACATTACTCAGTGAGGAACACCTCAAATGTTCTCAGGTATTCTTTCTTCAGCAAGGCTTTTTTTTTTTTAGCTCTGAGTTCATGCAACCACTCACGATACACAGATTGTGATTGCCACACACAAACACACACTAAACAAACAGTGCTGTGATCTCATTCAACAGCTGCAGAGAGACTCTTCTTCTTCTCTGGTGTCATGCGGCAGATTTATAATCACTGATACACCAGAAAGGATGTGTTATAATTGGAGCTTGGAAACCAAAGAAACTGTTATCCACTCTTTAAACTTTAGATTGATTATTGGTAGTTTATAATTAATCTCAATGAAATGTTGTCTGGCGTTATTCCCTAAACACACGCGTCATATGTGTTAAAAATGGATAAAGTGCTGAACTTGAGCAGAAACTTGCAGAAACAGATCTGCAGTAATAACGTTCAGGGTTAAAAAAAGTAGTGATTGTTGCACATTTAAGGAGGCTGCTGTCCCAAATTAACCACAAAAGCAGCCTAACAGCAGACAGAGACGTAAACACTCTGACTCTCAGGCAAACACAAAAGAGGACAGAAGAGTACCTGTATCACCTCAGCAGTGTGTATATTAAACAAGAAAAGGTCCAAATAACTATTTAATGGTGTTATTGAAAGACTTGTAGCCTGACTGCCGTGTTTTTCAGTATAAATCAGGAATAACTCGTTTTAAAGTGACTTGACTATTTCAGAATGCTGGATCTGATACAGAGACGGCGAAGCGAAAGGCGTGAATCACAGTGCAAACAGAAATGACCTGATCAGTGTTTCCTGTGTCTGAAGCTGAGAAGCGCCATGTGACTGAAATCCATCATGAGACAAGTGTGAAAACATCAGCGAGTCCGTACCTCACTGCTACCATCCAACTTTGATAATCCGCACTTCCTCAATCCCCTGACCTCCACAGCAACGGCAATCTGAGCAGAAGAAAGGACTGAGCGGAGATCTGTCGCTGTGTTAATCTGACTATAACCTCCCTGACATGAAGATAATCAGATTAAAGACTTTACACAGCTACACTCTGAGTTTTCTGTTTAATCTGGTTCAAATCTAATTACTGGTGTGTGTGTGTGAGTGCAAATGAGCTCACTGTCAGGGTCACGAGTTCAGCCCCATAAACTACTGACAAAATTAAATTAAACTCTGAACAGACTGTAAGTCCAATCTGAGTGAATTTAGAATATTAATAGTGAATTAACATGATATTAACACATGAAAGCAGAAGAAAGAGAGCAGATAATCACTTCCAAACTGAGGAGATCCTATCTGGATTCACACTCAGAAATTCTTCTGATGTTCACGCTCTTGAACATTTGAGTCTGGCTTTTGTTTCAAAAAGATGAGCCGGGAGAGACGTATTTGTATATATCTCATTAAATGAAACTGTTCCCCTCCAAAACTCAGTGAGTCAGGAGAGTTTTTGTGCCTCTGCCACTTGTGTCAGCTGGAGTACTCTACACGACACGTATGATCGATGTATGATCGACAAATAGATATGACCAGATGATATTTGGAGTTCTCTTTTTTTTTTTTTTTTTTTATTCTCTGTGTTCGTATTGACTTGACAAATGAGGTCAAGGGACTATGGAGGGAAAGTTCATGACTGTAAGCACTCTGTGTACATCTGATAGGACCACTTCAGTTACAAAATAATGGTTCTCCCATTTACATGAGTTTATATCTGGCACTATGTTTCTATTGTGGGGTGTGCCTGAGGTGGGCAGAGCATCAACAAGACCCCCTCACAGAACAATGACAATTTGATTAAGCCAGAAAAAGGATGCCACGGAGGAACAATGGGGTGCAGACGCAGCAGCATGCGTATGCAGGCTGAAGTTAATATCTACAAGGTGACTAACTCGGTTATTTTTCACTGTGGTGCCGTCTCTCTCTCTTTCCTTCTGTTCTCCTATCATTCACCCTTCTGTTAGTGACACTGATTCATCAGTAAACAAGACATTTTTTCCATTATTGTCGGTGAGACGTTGCTACATTCAAGCCCACACTCGGGTGTTTGTCCTTGTGTCTCCTTGTGGGAGTTTAAAGACTCTGCCTGTCCTCTGGGACCAGAGCAGCCTTGTGTTCTTTGTTTAGTAAATTCTAATGTTCTGCAGGAAACCGAAGAGTTCAAGATATTTAAACTCATTTGCAATCTCGTGCACTTCACTTTGCAGGAACAAATTAGGGTGCATCACCTCAACTGGTTATTTGGTAAATATAGACACTGTTTTTTACTGTTTAATAAGAGAAACGATTTATTAAGCCACTCCTGGATACGAGTCAGTGCCTCTGAAAAAAAATTGTGGTGCTTCTTGGGTCTTTGTTGCATGGGTGAAGATGACTGCACCATGTCTGTTTGCATCAGTGGCCATGAAAATATGTAAAAACATGACCTGTGAAGCAAAACAGAGACATTCATTTGGCAAGCCAGACAATGGACAGACGGGACTGAATGAAATCATTCAAATGTGTTGTCTTTCCAGTGTGTCTCCACGTTTTATTAAACATAAGGGCAAAGTCAGCAATCTGCACATCTTGAAAACAATAAATAAATAAAGGAACGCTTTAAAAACAAATCAGATCTCATTGGGGAAAAAATATGCTTGATATCTATATCGATGTGAACTGGGCAGTGTGTTTGGAACAAAACAAGACCACATGATACTTTGATGGAAATCAAAGTTATCACCTTGCAAAGAACTGAATTCAAAGACACTGTGGACTGGGAGGGGGATTTTGACTAGGGCAGCTTCAGATGGACCAAAACATAATGTTCCAGATGTCTTCTATTGGATTTACATAAGGCGAGTGTGGAGGCTCAGGGAACGGCATCATTCCTTCATCAACTCCCTGCATTCTCTGGCCTCATGAGGCCAAGCATTGCCATGTACCAGGAGGAAACCAGGACCCACTGAACCAGCGTAAGGTCTAACACAAGGTGCAATGACTTCTTTCCTTTACCTAGTGGCAGTCAGGGAGCAGTTGCCTGCCCTGTAGAAGTCTGAGCGTCCCTCCATGGATATGGCTCCTGTGGGATTGAACAAAAGTATTTTATCAGTACAATATAATCTGCAGTATGATCATTGCCTTAACAATGTACAGATAGCTTTAAGATGGCCTTAAAATGTTTATGCATACTGTTATCATGTTAACCTTGTATTCCAGATACAGTTATAACTATTTTTATACACCTTGCAGTTTGTGCATTTTAAAGAGTTGTGTCTCAGTCTATTAATTGAAAGTCAAGAGCTTTGGCCAGCGATATGTCTGGCCAATCCAGTGTGAGGTCAACTGGAGCTGTGGAAGGAATTGCAATACATGCTTACAAAACACTTATATCAGGTTATTCTTTATTATCTTTTATTTGTTCATATTCTTTTGTTAAGTTTTAAGTAGTATCATTTGATTAAAACATTTATTCAATATATTACACATATAGTTTCAGTTGTGTATGTGCTGGCCTTCTGTCTGATGGAAAAGGTTACAAGGTTCAGCTGGTGAGGTGAGAGGTGAAACTGAGTGCATTTCGTGCCGACACACACACACATATACACACACACCTGCACACACTGTAGGTAGGCTTATGTTCTAGGTGAGAGTTCAGATATATTTTCTTGCAACTGCAAAATTGTCTCTGCAAAAAAGAACAGTTTCTTGCAGGATGGGGGCCTTATGTTCCAAACGAGAAGCGAGAGTCAGAAGATTGACAGGAAGCACCTGCCGTGGAGACGGAGACAATGTTCTTTTCAAACTGTGTTAAAAGTCATTGTGGTTTTGATTTGACGTATGCATATATTGTATTGCTTAATGCATTAAGGGGCGTTATAATACACTGATGATATAAATAACTGATTGTGTATTGTTAGTTAGAGATCACTGCTGTTTGCATGCAGTGTGTCTCTCCACGCATGTCATTAAAATCATCGTTTGACTTCACCTGGCCGGATCAGTGTTGTTTTTTTTGGATTACCTTCTGTATCCCTCCTTAACATTTGAACCCTTAACACTCCCTAGACCATCACTGACCCACCACCAAACTTCATGCTGAACCATGTTAAAGGAAGCATAACATTATTTTGCAGGGATCTGCAGGGCTCATCCTGTTCTTTCTTGCAGAAAGCAGCCAAGTTCAGCTCCCTAGAATCTCCTCTCCATGCTCTTGAGACAGCAAACCTTCTGACAATGGCATGTATTTGCCATTCTGTAGGAGATGGACTACCTGTGCAA
This sequence comes from Copadichromis virginalis, assembly GCF_057382275.1. Taxonomy (NCBI): domain Eukaryota; kingdom Metazoa; phylum Chordata; class Actinopteri; order Cichliformes; family Cichlidae; genus Copadichromis; species Copadichromis virginalis. Next base: position 11,820,585 of record NC_140619.1, on the reverse strand, counting down.
CCTCTGTAGTGACACTGACCCTAACCACGTTCGTTCCCTGTTTATATTTGTGATCAGAGGAGGAGCCAGACATTTGAAACACCCGGGGCTTAGCCCTAAAGGGTAGTATGCATGTGGGATTTTTTTTTTTTTGAGGGGGGGGGGGGGGGGGGGGTAAGAAATGACTGAAAGATTAATAGGCTCTGTTTTGAGTTTTGTTCAAAAAAGAATGACTTCATATAGGGAAATATATATATCACACATGCAGGACACCTTAAACTAGTTTTTTAATTGAGCAGCAAGACAGAACGAAGTCGGGGCTGTATCAAGACACAGGGACTAAACCCCAATTCAACCAGACCCAGAACTGATCCAGAATTAAAACAGGACTACAACAGTTCAAAAGCAGGATTACTGAGGACTTAACCAAGACATAACCACAATCAGAACTAGATGATAGTAGCACTAAAAATCATCATAGACCTGCACTACACTTATTTATTTAATTCTACCAAAGTACAATATTTAGATTGAGAAAAGTTTATATAATTATTTAGCCTTGTTGTGCAAACAAGCCTGCAGAACTTAATAAATATAGAATTTGAAAAATAGCAAACCTAAAAAGAAACACTAGGTACGAGATACATGAGTACCTATGATACAGTGATACTTTTAGTAAGCAACCATTTGACTAACATGTGTGTCTCACCTGCTCTTGTTCATCTCTGTTCTGTCCTTATTCTCCTCTCTCCCTCTCTGTTCCTCTCTCTCCCTCTTTGTGCTGACAATCATCAAATATACAGTTGAAACCAGATATTTACAAACTCTTCAGATCAAAACACAAACACTTTTTTAATTGTAACATCAAATCAGACTAAATGTTTATTTTTTTAGATTGATAAATATAAAAACATATTTGTTAACTTTAAGAGTAAAGAGAGAAACTGTCTGTGTTTTTTAATTGCAAATGGCACCAAATTGTATTCAAATTGAGCCACACTTATGGAGCTCCACGATTCTTTTCCTGGTGTTTTGGTTGACATCTCTTGATTTTCCCATGTCAAAGAAACAGGCTCTGTGTTTTGCCTTATATGCATCCACAGGTGTGCCACCAATTTACTCACATGGACTCTACTAACCTATCAGAAGCTTCTTCAGCTCAGAATGGAATCGTCTGGAGTTTTCTTATTAATTAACAATAAACTTAGTGTACATGTACTCCTAAATTTAATGAAAGTGATAAAAAATAGACAGCTCTGTCTCTCTTTATTCTGACATTTAACTAATTCAAAATATATTTCAATATTTATCTAAAACAAAAGTTTACTCTAAATTGATGTTGTACAGTAAAAATGTTTTATGTTTTCTCCCTAAAGTGTAAATATCTGGTTACAAATGTGAATATCCTGCTGTGTACTGAAATCCCTCTTGTTTTGCATAGAAATATACTGAACAACATACAAAGCATAATATATAAAATAACATTTACCTGAGTTTTTTCTTTGAAAGAACCCTCTAATGTCCATTCTTATATTTCAGTACATAACTGAAACCGAATTAGTCGGGGAGGGTAAGAACTGAAAATATGAAATAAACACACGTAAGCTAAGACTCTCTAAAAAATAGCATTTGTTCGGCTTTTCATTTCGCCATTTGTTGATTCACTTGAAGAGCAAGTAAAATAATATTGGTCAAGTGATCAGTTTCATATCAATCTTTCGTGATGCACCGTCATATTTACATTATTTGTACGGTACGAATGATTTGCTTTGGTACCTGGTAGAGATGGCACGATACCACTTTTTTATGTCCGATACCGATACCGATATCATAAATTTGGATATCTGCCGATACCGATATGAATCCGATATAGTGTTTTTTAATCAACAAAACTGTTTTTTAAAATATCTTGCTGCATTTTGCAAGTCTGCAAGTTCATACTCAAGTTTAAAACAACAACTACACTAAAGCTATTCTGTTATACCTGTATACAAAAAAAATATTTCATAGTTCAGCAATACTGATCAATCTAATAAACTTAAACCTACGCCATCCTCCCTATTCTGGTATTTTAAAGAGTACTTAGCGTAAATATTAAGCAACCTAACTAATAGGGTTCCAACTCCCAGCAACAACAAAAATAAATAAATAAAAAATAGGGAACCACCCCTCACGCGCCACCTCATGATGCTTAATCGACGTAATCAACCATAATTTGATGCAGTGTGAAAAAAAATGCACAGAAATCAATTATTTTTCAAGAAATATTAAATAGATTCAACATCTTTCTTCAACAAAATTGCAGACTGCACAGATGGTACCTTCCCAAAGGAAAAAGTACTATAGCTTACTAGGGTGTATATATATATTAGACTTAATAGTCACTATATACAGTAATTGACTTCTATTCATTTTACATCAAATTAAAACTTTGTGTGTCAGATAATTATTTATTAAAAGCTCGACATTTTAAATGAGAATAAGAAAGAAAAGTATGTCTTTGTGCCCCCTTTTCCCAGTTAATGCCCTATCGGCCCACCTGGCTAAACTTTGCTAGATCCGCCCCTGCACAGTTACCAGCCGTCAGCTACGTAGAAAAAGATCCTGGAGTAGAAAGTAATATTAAATAAATTCTAACAACAGCTGATCAAGCTTAAACGTGCTGCTGTTGTTCAGCCGCTGGTTTCCTCTTTCTGGTGCAAAGTGGGCCAAAAGCAAACTAGAGACACGACTGGCGACAGAAAAGCTGATCAGCTGATCATTTAAGCAGTTTCATGATTGAAGTAGCAGCCGGAGAGCGAGAGGCAGTCGCTCGTTAAGCTTAACGCAGGAATGCTTTACAAACATTCAGAGATGGACTTACACACTTGCTTTACTTCTCTCGGGGATAACTTTGTCGGAGATGAAATGCCGGGTTGCTAGCGAAGCTCCAAATGCTATCCAGACCACCGACAGGTCCCGCATGCCACAGCCGCTCTATCACGTGATGCATACTGCTCCGACATGCTAACGTTCTGAGGTGAGTTACGGCGTGTTGCAAGTTTTGCGAGGTGCTTTCGTGATATTTAATGGATCGGATTACATTTTTTATTTTTCTCCGATATCCGATCCAGTAATTTAGGTCAGTATCGGACCGATACCGATACGTAATATCGGATCGGTCCATCTCTAGTACCTGGTCAAACTTAAGCTCTCCTTAGTATGGCTGGCTCCGTCTCTCCAACAGCGCACTCACGGGCAGCAGCTCCCCCCGCCCCCTCGCTCAGTCGCTTAGTGCCTGAGCTTGGATCATACCAATATCAGGGGGGGATTCACGCACAGTCGTAAATTCCCACAGTGTGCACTATGTGCTTCGAATATTGTGTGTACTTTTTGTTTTATACAGTTGTCAGCCAGGCATCTAACTATGAAAAAATTACACTCCAAAATACCCCGGGCTTCTGACAAAACAACCCGGGCTTAAGCCCCGTAAGCCACCCCCCCGCTCCGCCCCTGTTTGTGATTACTAATAACTAAATACTCATCTGCTTTATGTTCACTGCACATTAAACTGCAATATTTGACATGCAGTAAAAGTGTTTTACCCCCACTAAATTCATACATTGCACACATGCCAGTAACTGCTTTTGAGATTATTGACTTTTTCATCAGTGTCCACTGGAACTTGTCTGGCTATCGTGAAGACCCTCTCTACTTATTAATGTCTGAACCAAAACAAACCAGAATATCTTGAGAGTTCTGAGCATCGGCGTGGGCTTTTAGTGATTCTGCCTTCGGCTAAAACCAATCCATGTTCTAGTGGACACAAAATGACAAAGCAGCGAAAATATCTTTTTAACCTGCAAAAAGCAGAAAACAGAAAATTCATCAAAGAAAGTCCGTGAGTGCATTTTTGAATCTCTATGTGGGTGACGGATGAGGCTAAATGAGAGAAAACATCAGTAGATGGACGGACTCCAGCAGCAGGTTGGAATGCTCATAAATTATTAAGCCTAATCGGCACCAGGAGCCAACCATGTGTGTGTGTTACTGAGAGGTCCAGTCTGACCTCTGGCTGCTCTCCTTCTCTCAGCAGGATGAAATCTGTTTTCCCTGAAGGCCTCCTGAACCACAAACACCTGGAAGTAACTTTATTGAGTGCAACAGCAGCAGCGTGTTACATCGCTGGTTTAACAGGAGATAAAGTCTCTGAGCAGGCTCTACCCTGCTGCTCCGCAGGAGTGAAGCAGGACCATGTTGAATGTTCACAGGTCTGCTCAGCTCAAATCATACTTTCAGAGCTCGAGGTTTTATCAGGCAGTGATCAATGTAAGACTTCAGAGACAGAGCAAAAATGAACAGGAATGCCCAGGTTCAGTTCACATGAAGCAAAACTTATAAACATCCTAAAATCCTGGACTGCACACTGACTGGTAATAATAAAAAGAATCATGATTCAAGTGTCTTTAAAGGATTGGTTTACCAGCTCATCAAGTAAAGCTGTGGATGCTGATAGAAGCGATTATGATATCTCCTCAGAGCCAACAGATCAATCAAACTAACTCTTATCCATCCAACTATCTACTTTCTTCTGCTTATTCAGGTTGGGGTCATGGGGGTACCATCTAACTAGAAATGCCCAAATCTCCTGGTTCTGTTTCAGGGTGTTCTTTCAGTTGCACATGCCTGAAATGTTTTCATTATTATTGAATTTAAAATTTTGCTCCTCACATACAAGGTCTTAAATAATCAGGCCCCATCTTATCTTAATGACCTTATAGTACCATATCACCCCATTAGAGCACTTTGCTCTCACACTGCAGGCCTATTTGTTGTTCCTAGACGTGTTTAAAAGTAGAATGGGAGGCAGAAGCTTCAGTTTTCAGGCGCGTCTTCTGTGGAACCAGCTTTCAGTTCAGATTCAGGAGACAGACACTATCTCTACTTTTAAGATTAGGCTTCAAACTTTCCTTTTTGCTAAAGCATATAGTTAGGGTGGGATCAGGTGACCCTGAATCCTCCCTTAGTGCATCATGGGATTCCCCCAGCAGCCTCCACCTATTGTAGCATAACTGAGTGTTTTTTCTTCACTGTGTGTTTATACACCTCTCTGCATTTAATTATTAGTTATTACTAATCTCTGGCTCTCGTCCATAATGTTTCTTTCTGCCCCTCCCTGAGAGTGGCTCTACCAGAGGCTTCCTTCTGTTAAAAGGGAGTTTTTCCTTCCCACTGTCGCCAGGTGCTTGCTCATTGAGGGTTGCCTAAATGTTGAGGTTTTCTTTGTATTATTGTAGAGTTATTATCTTAACACATAAAATGCATAAAAATTGAATGAATTTAAATGAACTATGGGAGGATAAAGAAAAAAGCACCATGCCCACATGAGAAAACAAACAATACACAAGAGGAATTATTATGTACACTTTGTGGTTTGAAAAGGTGCCCTAAGGTCCATTAATTAACATTCTTCACAGATTCCTCCTGAAGTGGCAGAAATTGACTCTACTTCTTACTATAGCCCTCTTTCTTAGAGTCTATGATCCTGCGTTAGGATCTTAAAATGGCTTACATAGACAGAATCACGAGGCTTGAAGCTTTCAGGCAGCTCACTTGTCGAGTCTAGGTGATGATTCAGCCAAATGCCAGCCCGACAAAAGGCAAAATCACTAAACCCATCCTTAGGCCTGTTGTGTTATTCAATCCCACATTTTCATTTACGAAGCGAAAAGATGAATCCCACGCTTTCAAAAATCCTGACAAACTGTTGAGCAGCACAAGTGGATGTACAAACATAATGTCGAGGTGAGGATGGGAGGACGCGTGAAGGAAGCATCTATATGCAACTTACACCTCAGATAACAAACGAGCAGGGGAGGTGGTGTCAGATCCAAAATCAATGCTGGATTGTGTTTAGCACGAGCTGCTTGGTTGGCTAATGAGAGTCAAAAGCTTTGTCACTCAAAGGTCAGTCTCAGTGGAGCTCTGCACCAATCTGCCTCCAGGCTTTAATTGGGAGCAGTGGGGCGAGTGATGTATAACAGCAGCAGAGCTCCATCATCCGCAGCTGCACTAACTCCCATCCAGCTGTTTTACACCTTTATTTCTCCAGGGAGGCCTCTCGACCCGCAACTTGCTGAAACTCAAACAGCACAAGTCAAACCAACAGCTGCAGCTCAGAGTCTGGACTCTACTTTTGGTATTACATTTATTTTCTGTGCTTTGAGACTTTTAGGATCAGATTGAATGTTCTGTGTAAAACCCTCTTAGGCCTTAAAAAGCCCCTGTTTGATTTACCTAAAGAGAGAGGTAGTCTCAATTTTGCAACTCTAAGGCGTGGACACGGTTATTTTTGTGGCTGGTATTATTTTCATATTTACTTTTAGTAGTTTCCCCTTCAGAGTATTTAAATAAATGTGATTTGCTTTATAGCAGGCAAATTACTGCAAATTGTACTAAATTTAAAGCCAAGAAAAAGACACATCTCACTTTGCGCTCCATTGGTGTTTGTGATAGTTGTTGCTGATTGATTTTGAATGCCAGAGGAAGATGTTGTCAGAGTGAATGTGTGACTGGCACGGGTGGATGGCTCAAAGCTTTGGCTGTTTCTTCTACTTCTGTACCGAGTCCTCGCCCCAAACGTCTAAAGCTGAGTATATCTGTACACCAATGATACTGCTATTTTGATGAAACCTAGCAGAACGTATCTAACTAGGATGCTTCCTGGACTGTCCCATTTGATGTGTTTAGGGCCTGTCCCACCCCTGACACTTCTGGGAAGACCTAGGACAGGCTGGAAAGAATATGTATATATTATATATTACAGGATATATTAAAGTTTCTCCTGATATTAATCCTGAAGCTTGAAGGTTGGTGAATGATCCATGCGACTCTCCAGTAAATTAGAGGACCTTTTGCATCGGTTCTGTAATCCTGTAAAACTTGAGCTTTCAGTGGCTCCGAACCTGGAATAACTGAGCCATCGGACTTACTGCTTCACTCTGTACCCATTCAGATAAAATAAGACTAGTTTCACAATGATTGCTGGCTTAAGATGCAAAAATTGTGCTTCATGATGAATGAATAACTTGAAAGGATGATGCTTTGTTGGCCATCCTTTTTTCTGTTTGAAATCTGTGACAGTTCAAGACATTGAAGATCTTTTCTTGAATTCTCTGTCTGATGAACTAATTCCACTTTTTGTGTGTTCATGACATTAAACATTTGCTGACACTGAATGGTGTCCATGCTTCACTATGAAAACACACTGAGTAAGGTCACTTATATGATTAGCAGGACAAGGGTAAAACCGCTCCTTGTTAGCTTTCTCTTAGTTCCTTAATAAAAGTTGCTTTCAGCAGATTTCTGAATAGCTCTTAAGAGAGAACTCTTTTAGCACCAGAACTCCTTGTGGTTAAATCACATCCTTTGTCAGTGTGGACTCTGTTCTGTTAGCAGATCTTTTTTTATTTTTCTTACTATCTCCCGACTCAGAAATCCATTAATATTTCCTACAGCACGATTTGAAACAGATCTAAAGCTGCCTATGGTCCTCCGTTCACGTGCACGGATGGTAAAAGGTAGATTACTGTGTAAAATTTTAATTTACACTGCGAGCGCTACAATAGCGTCCTTTTAAAATCCTTCACTTGGCCTTGACTCGACAGTTCAAGATTCATCGGCTTTTTGAGAGAGAATGAAGAGCTGTGCTGTGCTCTCGCTGTGTCTTCCAGTACTTCCCTGAGAAACACTTCATTTAAACCAAAGCCACATTCAGAAAAACCTCAAAAACACTGGCAGCATAGAGGACAGCTAAAAGCGCTAGTTAGACTCCACCAGCAACAGAAACCAAGTGACTCACAAAAACAGGTAACTAATGAGGAGAACAGGAGCAGACTCTGTAGTACTGTGCAGCAAAAGGGACAAAAATAATACTACTGAGAGGCTCGGGGAGAGTATATTCCTGCTGAAACTACCTCCTGATCTGGCCAATGAGCGGTCGGCACCAGCAGTGGGAAACAAAGAACACACTACTCCTTCGCCATGGCTCTAACCCCCTGGATAAGCTACTGACTTGGCATGCCTTTAGCGTGTCAGCTAATTGTTTTTGTGACTAACTCGTCATCTTCTTGTTTGTATTCTCTTGCCAGAATAAAGCCTTGTGCAGCTTTAACTCCTCAGTAGTATTACTTTTGTCCCTTTTGCTGAGCTGTGCTGTAGAGCTGATAAACACTGTTTAGTCTATAAACAGTGAAAAGGTAGCCAATAAATTATCCTTAAGCCCAAATGCTGTCTAATCAGATCTGACAAAAAGAAACAACACAGGATTTTGTTATTTTTTGCTGTTTGCTTATTTTACTGATTATGATTAAATAATCACTGCAGATCTAATCTGTAGGAAAAGAGAGAAAACAGACTCAGTTTTCAAAGAGCTAAAATTACAAACAAATCATCCAAATAAAACCAGAACATTGGTCCTTTCCTCATACCTGAAATGACAAACTTAAGTATTTCCAGTTTAAAGTGCATGTTAGGAGACAGGTGGGTTAGATTGGTGCAGCAACACATTTTATTGTATTTTATTTTATGAAGTTTAATATAGTTCCATTACAGAATATGAAACTCATTTATTGCTCATTTCCAACCCTTATCCCTTGCTGGGCTTTTATGTCATCAATAGACAAACAAGAATTTGCTATTTAAATGCAATAAATAAAAATTTGATATGATGATGTGACATTTTACAGCTTTTCACTGTTCTCACTATAACTGTCTCATCTTTGGGTGTTTAATCTTTTTATACATTACACAAATTAGCGAAACTCTCAAAACAAAGTCAAATACTGATTTAATTATTGTTATTACAATTAGTTTAAATATGGTTCTGCTGTTCTGGGGATTTTCCCGTCTGAGTTGGCATGCTTGCTGTGTCCACCCTTGGGGGTGGAGCTCCTGGGATCGCACCTGTGGCATATCCACGACCAAACAGCAGGATGCTTCTTTAGGCCTCTTTCTGCTGTTTTCACTTTCCCCTCACCCCCAACTGTTTCTTCCTGTTAAAAATGAGTTTTTTCTTCACACCGTCACCAATTCCTGCTCACAGGGCGATGTCTGATTGTTGGGGTTACTTTCTCTAATATTTATGGTCTTTACTCTACAACATGAAGCACCTTCAGGCAACTGTAAATTGAGTTGTGGTTTAACAAATGAAAAAATCAAATATTACTCTGAAAAAAAAATTCTTCCTTGCTATCCTCAATTATCTAACTGCTGCACAGATTTCGCTCGTGACCTGCGGTGTAATTAGCTACCCTCAGTTTAATAACTGTCGGTGGTTGCTGTGCTTTTTGGAAGTCGAATTTCCCAGAGGAACCCACCCGAGGGATTAATAAAGTTCTATCTTATCTTATCTTATCTTAATATAAGTCTCAGTACGTGGAGCTCGTATTAGCTGCACCTTCACACATTAAGTGTGAAGTGAACCCTAAAGGTCAACCAATCAGTCTGGAGCTGCTTGCCCCAGCTGTTTTAGTTTCAAATATGGTTCACGGCCGTGTGAAATAATAACCCTGATGAGCAGGACTTTCAGCACGTTGCATACGGGACCGTGTGATGTAAGTCCAATGTGGGAGAATTTAAGGGAAAAACCAGCACGCTGAAGGAAATAAACAAACTATTGAGAAAAAGAATTAAATCTCCACTCTGTCCTTTAATAAAGTCTCGTATTAACCTGCAGCGAAAAGTGTCTTTGAAACTGTTTTCAAAGTGTTGTGAAGTCAGTGAAATAAACATGTTTCTTCACCAACTGCTAGTAGGTGCAATAGGTGTCAGGTGCGATTAATACCAATGAAAAACTAAAACATTGAATACATGTTTCTGAAGAAGCGTTTGAACACGGTTGAACAGAGTTTTTCCAAGTGTTTCAAGTTGATAAAACACAAGAAGGAATTTTTGTAAGGATGCCGCTGGTCAGGTGTCTTTTCTTCAAAAAATTATATACAAAATTCATCACAGTAAAGACAAATAAGGAGCACAAAGATCAAAGCGGGAGAGTTTTTGCTTCGAACCAGTGGAAGTCCAGACTTCTGTGTGTGTCTGTTTGAGCACGCACACACGTATGTGTGGAAGCAGTGAAGCTTCCCTGCAGAAATCAGGGTTAATAAAATAAAGTTCCACCCTGTCGGGCAGATAATCAGACACACCGAGTTCATTTCAGATGAAACTGAAGCTATTTAGCTCAGAGCTGAGAGAAGCAGTGAAGGCAGGAGTGCCTTCATTCAGATCTGGAGCCCAAACATCTCCACACCGTGACTGCTACTCACAGAAAGTAATAAAAACTATAGTAAGTGTAAACTTTGAAAATTCCCCCAAAGAGTTGTTCGTTTTCTGTAGGAGCCTCCAAATGTTTTCTCACATCAGTCATTTTCTTGTGATATGGAAGCTTCAAAAGAAGCTGTTAAGCTTGAATAGATTTTACCTTCAAATCAAGAAAAACGTCTTAGTGTAAGATTGATTATTTCAGCTAAGTGGGGCTAATAAAATGCACTTCTGCACATGCATTCAAATATCCAGTAACCTGTCTTCTGTGGCGTTTGTATCTGATGTGCTAGTGTAGCTGAGTAATAAGGTTTGTTGACATCAGTGCTCTCTTTATGTGTGTTCATTTTTCTTGTTTTTATTTTCTGTGTAATTATCTGTTGGGCATGCGTAGGGTACCCCTGCAGTTTGGGTGTGCACCCCTTCGTCCATAGCTGCACTATGGTGAGTTTTCATTTGTATGGGCTGATGTTTTTTGGGGGTTTTCTTTGTAAAGGTATAAACAATGAAAGTCTCAGGGCTCTGTGTGCGGGCAGGCGGAGAGGAGGATCCAAACGCAGGACTCAGACACTAACGTGAAACTCAAAAACCTCAGCTTTATTGCTGGTACGAAAACAAAACATGAAGTGACCACTGAAACCGGAGAACAGGAACACACAGGCAGAGACCAAACAAAAAACAAGGAGCACCAGAGTCCAAAAACGCAGGAAAGCACTTCAAAAACAAAACGAAACCAGAGCTCAAGAGTCCACGAAAAGTTCAGGGGACTGACCGTGCACACGGCAACGGCGTGGACAGGCAATCAGTTCTGGGGGTCGACCGTGCACACAGCAACGGCGGCGGCGCAAGAAAAACCAATCAGGAGGCCGACCACTCGGAAGGCAGTGGCAGCCACTGAGCAGGTCCGGAGGTCGGCCGCGATGCCAGCGGCGGCGACGAACTCTTTCCGGAGGCCGTCCCCGAAGGCCATGATGCCAACTTAGCGGCCTGGAAAACGGCTGGCAGAGGCGAGGCGGAACAGGTCGAGCTGGCTCTGACGGCGGTGTGGCAACCGCAGGACTAGACGAGGCAGGACCAGACCAAGACGAAGGCGGAGACGAGGCAGGACCAGGCGTGGATGAAGACACCGAGGTAGGACCAGGCGTGGATGAAGACACCGAGGCAGGACCAGGCGTGGATGAAGACACCGAGGCAGGACCAGGCGTGGATGAAGACACCGAGGCAGGACCAGGCGTGGAAGAAGCCGGAGCTGGGCCAGACGAGGAGGAGGCGGCTGAAGCGGAGGCTGGACCAGGCGACGCTGCTGATGCAGAAGCCGGACCAGGCGACGCTGATGCTGCAGAAGCCGGACCAGGCGACGCTGATGATGCTGAAGCCGGACCAGGCGACGGCGTGGGTGAAGCCGAAGCCGGACCAGGTGAGGATGAAGCCGGAGCCGGACCAGGCGAGGATGAAGCCGGAGCCGGACTAGGCGAGGATGAAGCCGGAGCCGGAGCTGGCGAGAATGAAGACACGGAGGCTGCAGCTGGCGAGGTTAAGAACTCTGATGCTGCAGCTGGCGGTGGCGTGGAAGCCGGAGACGGAGGCGCTGCAGCAGGTGGCAGCGTGGACGAAACTGTGGATGCGGCTGCTGGTAGAACAGCTGGTGGCTGGACGGGCTCCTTGGGCCCCCCAGCTGGTGAACCAGGAGGCTGGACGGGCTCCTCGGGCCCCCCAGCTGATGAGGAAAGTTGCTGGACGAGCTCCTCGGGCCCCCCAGCTGGCGAAGCAGGAGGCTGGACGGGCTCCTCGGGCCCCCCAGCTGGTGAAGCAGGAGGCTGGACGGGCTCCTCGGGCCCTCCAGCAAAAACAGTCTCAGGACCATTGGGCACCGGAGCCCCTGGCACACACAGGACAGAACCAGCAGGTGCGGAGACCTCTGGCGGGGACAGAGCAGGACCAGCAGGCGCGGGGACCTCTGGCGGGGACAGAGCAGGACCAGCAGGCGCGGGGACCTCTAGCAGGGACAGAGCAGGACCAGCAGGCGCACGAGCCTCTGGCAGGAACAAAACAGGTTGTGCTGGCTTCTTTATGTCCAGATGTCCAGAGTTAACCGAATGCTGATATTTAACCTCTAGGGAGGCCCCGGAGAGAGTAGAAGTCCCAAATTGAGCTAGGTCTTGAGGAGCAATGAAAGTCTGTGTGGGGCTATTCTCCTCCTGAAAATGAGTGGGTGGAGATGGTGGCTGAGGAGCAGGCCGTGTTAATGGCTGAGGTGCTGGCAATACCAAAGAGGGCACTAAGGTCGACTGAGATGCAGGAGACGGAACTGACTGGAGAACAGGAGGAGACAGAACTGATGATAAAGCTAATGATTCTTCTACCAACTGAGCTACCGACTGGGCCATAGACTGTAACAAAGTTTGTAATAAGTCTGGCTGTGGTAGCGACTGAGCTATGGATAGCGGGGGTGAAGACTGAGCTATGGGTGACTGAACTTGAGGTGAAAGTGGTGGTGGAGTTGGTGACTGGGCTACAGGCGGCTGCTGAGCAGGAAACACTGGATACTGAGCTACAGGTGGCTGCCGAGCAGAAAACTGAGCTGACACGGGCTTAAGAGTCTCTGGGGTGACACACACATTGTTCGCTCTCACAGAAGTGTCGAGTTGAGGACGAACAGCAGTCACTATATGCTTGACGGGTTCAGGAGCATGATAATCACCCGGAACCTTTTGAGGCATAGAGTAATAGATCTCCTTGGTTTCATCAACAGGTTTAGAAAGGTGAGGTATGGGACAGTCTAAATAGTGCAATGAACCGGGAGAATTGTCCTTCAAATAATCACTCCTTTCATTTACAGTTCTTATTTCAGCAGGGGGCGAAAGAGTAGCCCCACCACTCACCCTGTTCAGAAAAAATCCTAGGCTCCCACTGGACCTGTGAATGCTGGCGGCGGGTCCGCCGCTTTCCCGTCGAAGAGGGATCGGGACTGGCTGAGGGTGACGTGGCAAAACTCTGCAGCGGCTTCTCCTCCTGCGGTGTGGAATCGCTGGGTGAGTCGGGTGGCACAATAATGATTCCTAACATTTTGTAGAACGCCTGTGCAGGTGTAAGCTGGTTGCTTGCAGGCTCATAGTAATCCTCCTGGGACCGGCTAGAGCGGAGACCGGGGCGTCCGCGGGGAGGAAGAAGACGAGTGGGCCGAAGTAGGCTGCCAGCGAGGAACGGCAGCACGGAGGCCCTCCAAGCGCTAGCCGGGTCCCGTCAAAATGGGAGCTGCGCTTCCACCGTGAGTCCGCTGGATCCATTACTGGTCGCGTCATTCTGTCAGGGCTCTGTGTGCGGGCAGGCGGAGAGGAGGATCCAAACGCAGGACTCAGACACTAACGTGAAACTCAAAAACCTCAGCTTTATTGCTGGTACGAAAACAAAACATGAAGTGACCACTGAAACCGGAGAACAGGAACACACAGGCATAATCTGAGGGTACGACACGACACCGAGCATGGGAAAACACAGGGTAGTAACGGGGGAATCGGCAACAGGAGGGAGACACAGCTGGGAGAGATCAGGGCTAACGAGACATGGGGAACAAAGCTGCACACACTAACATAAGACAAAGACTTTCACAATAAAACAGGAAACATGAATCACAACTCAGAGACACGGACTCAACACAGAGAGACAGAAAATGACACCTGGAACTGAACTATACATGAAACCACAATTCCTAAAACATGGATAACAGAAACATAAAACTGGAGTTATTATTTACTCTACGCAGCTGCCTCTTCTACTGTCTTCTCCCCCCCCCCCCCCCCCCCCCAACTCTCTTGTTGCTACTTCAATCATGAAACTGATCAATGATCAGCTGATCGGCTTTTCTCTCTTGCTTGTTTATCGCCCACTTTGCGCCAGAAAGAGGAAACCAGCGGATGTCGCGCTAAACAACAGCAGCATGCTTAAGCTTGATCAGCTGTTGTTAAAATATATTTAATATTACTTTCTAGTATCAGCTGATGTTTGCTGGAGCCACAGCTGTAAAAGCTGCTGGTCATGATATCGGTTTGGTTATCCGATGAGAGAGGAACATGAAGATGAAACCAGGAGATGTCCTTACTGAATCATCAGAGCTGAACAGGTGATGGAGAAACAGGTTTTCCCTATTAGGTGACATGAATGAGTTGAAGGGAAGTTATGAACTGTTTCTGAGAGACAAATAACACCAGGATCCTTTTCTAGTAGCTGGAAGTGTTACATCCCTGAAAACAGGGGGAAAAGAATCACGAGAGTGATTATGACTCGCATCTCCCATGCAGTAGTTTATTGCAGTGAAAATGAGCAGAAACGTTTCACATTCTGTACTGCTAAATGTCACATGGTGGAAGAAAAACACTAAATAATAAACCGAAATACTAAAGTGCTTACTATACATATACTTGAGCAGGTTTCCTGACCAAATGGCTGACAATCGCGGCGTTTTTAGCTCCTGCAGTTATCTTAATGGCCATTACACAGTACAAAACACAGCTCAAAACCGCCACGTATATGTGCACAAAATTGTAATGTAATGCTTCTAATGCTTAGAAAACAATGAAGGATTACCTCTTAAATATCTTAACAGTGTACACATTGGAAATATATCAACTTTTAAACATTTTTACCTGAAAACAGGGGGAAAAGAATCACGAGAGTGATTATGACTTGCGTCTCTCATGCAGTAGTTTATTGCAGTGAGGAGAATGCGTGAAAGCCCACTAGTGGAGAATAGAGACACTACTAATCGATCCCAGAAAAGGCTTACTAGCCGGTCACTGATGTATAGATTGTAGTTCTCTTACAGTTTTTCCCGAATGCCTAAACCCTAACTGTGAATCCTGCAGCACAATTTCTAAAACTAGTCAGACCTATAGCAAAACCACTCACTGAGTTTGCAAAACTAAAAGCACAAAAACTGCTGTGCACTCAGTTTGCAATTTTGTAACACACACTTTGCAAAACTGTAGGCACAATTCACTGCACAACACTCAATTACCAAATTTCCAACACACTCCTAGCAAAAGTATACACATGTGTGGCTATCATTAACACTAATTTGCCAACTGTCTGGCACACTTCCACATGTGTAAACTGTTTTAGATAATTAGTCCACTTTGCAATCAGCCTAAGCACTATAAACAGGCCACAGGTAAGCTGTCCATGTGGAGTACAATGGAAGGAGCAGTAAGAGCGAGAAGAGCGAGAATCAGAGGAGGCCGAGGGAGAGGACATGGAGGTGAAGAAGTTGGAGGAAGAGGACGTGGAGGTGAAGAGGTTGGAGGAAGAGGACGTGGAGGAGCAAGAAGAGGCCGAGGAGGGGAAAGAGGAAGGGTAAGAAGAGTACGAAACAGAATAACTGATGACACCAGAGCTACAATAGTGGACCATGTCATCAACCATGGGATGACCCTGAGGGAAGCTGGCCAACGTGTTCAGCCTAAACTGAGCCGCTACACTGTGGCAAGCATCATTAGGACATTCCGAAATGAGAATCGGTAAGTACTTTGTAGCACTGCCATACTCTAATGAGAAACACAACAGTACCATACATGCAAAAATACTGAAATTGTTACTTTACAGAATTGCTAGACGTCCAGATGTTGGGGGCAGAGGCAGAATGTTCACTCCAGAGCAGGAGACCCATATAGTGAACATGGTGATTGCCAATAATGCAATAAGACTGCGTGAAATACAGCAGCGCATAATGGATGATGACACCATCTTTCAAAATATACACAGTGCAAGAATTTCTACACTACGTCGTGTACTTGCGCGCCACAGAATAAGAATGAAGCAAATTTACAGAGTTCCTTTCGAGAGAAACACAGAACGTGTAAAGCAACTGCGACATGACTATGTGCAGGTAAGCTAGTGTCATTGGTTCTGAATTTAGAAGTGCATACTGTAGTGCTGTGCATGGGCCTGATGTGTTGCATTTGTTTCGTCTTGTCCAGAGAGTGATGGAACTAGAAGCAGATGCAATGGGACATGAGCTACTTTTTGTAGATGAGGCCGGTTTTAACCTCAGTAAAACCAGGAGACGTGGCAGGAACATCATTGTACACCATGCCATCATCAATGTCCCAGGACAACGTGGTGGTAACATAACCATGTGTGCAGCTATAAGCCAAAATGGTGTTGTTCACCATCATGCAACCATAGGCCCATACAACACTGCACACATTATTGCATTCCTGGACACCTTGCATGACATGCTCACTGTTCAGAGACCAGAGCAGACCCGATATGTCATCATATGGGACAATGTTAGTTTCCATAGGGCTGCTTTGGTCCGCAACTGGTTTACAGACCATCCATCCTTCATGGCACTCAACCTCCCTCCATACTCTCCATTCTTGAATCCCATCGAGTTCTTCTCTGCCTGGCGCTGGAAAGTGTATGACCGTCATCCTCGTCAACAGGTAGCCCTTTTACAGGCAATGGAGGAGGCATGTGGAGATATTGACCAGGCATCATGTCAGGCCTGGATACGGCATGCAAGGAGATATTTTCCCCGGTGCCTTGGACTGGAGGATGTCGCATGCGATGTGGACAAAATTTTGTGGCCGGACCCAGAAAGACGACATGATGTAGGCTGATTGTCTTTTTTTTTCCTTTTATTTGTGGGATTCCTATTTTGTGTTCTGACTTTGTCTTGGTTTTGATGAGTGTGAATGAACACCAATACTTGACGTTTGGATCCTTGTATGTTTACATGACACTATGACAAAGGTGTGACCTCAAATTGACATCTGTACACAGAGAAAGCAAAAGCCATATGTGTTTTGTATTCATACCATCAGTGTGCAGTTGGCGCATTGTGTGCTTAGTAGATGATGGCTTGTGTGTACTGTTTGATACGAAAACACCATTTTTACAAAGGTGTGAGGGGTTAATCTAGCTGTGTTCACTTTTGCAAGAGAACTAAAATGTTTTGATAATTGGGTGACAGGTTTTTTTATTTGTGTGTAGAGTTTTGCAAAATTAGCCAATAGTTACAAAAAATGTGCTTAAGCAATCAGAAAAAAACTGTAAGTAACATGAAAGCCATTAATATAACATGAAAAATAATAAACTCTTAACCATTTTCTTACCATATTTACATTATTTTCGTCCTTATATCAACTGATATGAATTAGTATTAACTGAACAGTTTTATATGCAGTAGTCCTTCAACCTGTCACAGAAGCTGGTAACTGTGCAGGGGCGGGTCTAGCAAAGTTTTGCCATGGGGCCAGGTAGGGCATTAACAGGGAGAGTGGGGCACAAAGAAATACTTTTCTTTCTTATTCCCATTTAAAATGTCTCGCTTTTATTAAATAATTACCCAAATCTTACAACCAAAGTTGTCATCTGATGTAAAATGTATAGAAATCATACATAAATACCAACAAAACAGTGTACTTCACTGTGACAACAGCATTTGTTTTCATTCAAAGGCTTTATGGCTTTTCCTATAATACCTTGTGGGCAGGTCTCTAGTCAAAATTTTTTGTCCCAGTCCAGCCCTACCCTCATCCATTCTCTGTCCTTCATCTGGTGAGTGGTGTATTTTTCCTTCAGAAACTTTGCTAAATATTGTATAACATTATTATATTGGTTAATATAATGTATTAACTTTATTTTCAGTTACGGAGTTTGGTGTTTTTTTTGTTGTTGTGTTTCTTTTAGCAAATGTTTCCCTGCCAGTGTCCTTTATAGTTTCCACTAACTGCAAAAACAGACACAAAGCATGGTTCAGGTCACTGCACAAACAATGTTTTTACTCTGATTTTTGTTCTTCTTCGGTTACTACTTTCATAAATAAGTGAAACAATAAAACAAAATAATATCAATAAAAGCGGTGCCGATGTTGGACGTACACAGGTGGGTGGACGGACTTTCTGAGCATTGCCAGCTGCTAAATGCTTCATTGTCTTTCAGCAGCTGGTGTGTGTGTGTGTGTAGGTGTGTGTAGGTGTGTGTGTGTGTGTGTGTGTGTGTGTGTGTGTGTGTGTGTGTGTGTGTGTGTTAGTGAGTTTATCAGGGCTTGTTTGGTTTAAACACCCTGATGTTGCTTCCAAAAACACTGAACCTGAGTATTCGGCCACAAATCCAAAGCCATCAACTAAAAAAGTTTCTACTTTCTACTTTTGGCACTTTACTTCACTCTGTCTGATGCCTCAGTGGTGGTGGGTACGGTCTTACAAAAGATCCTTTGAGGTGTTCAGGCTACCTCAAAGCATCAACATATAATTTTTGTGATTATTAAACCTGTTCCCAGCCTTCTGCTCAGATCTCAGGTCTGTTCTCCTGCCCATCGGAGTGCAGATGTCACTGTATCCATCGCAGTGAAACCTTGCCGTCTGTTAAACTATATTTCCACATGGTGGCAGTGGTCCGGAGCGCTAACACGCCTGGCCACTCCAGCCTTCGGCCTGTCAGCTCCGCTGGGCGGTGGCGTTGGAGCAGGAAGCGGGTTAATACCTTAATCCAAATAGTAGATCCATCCAGCGGCGGCGCAGCCACGCGTGGAGCGGCCGGTTAGACTCTTGCAATCTGCAATAGGCAAGGGGTTCAATTCCAGTGGTGAGAGGCCAGAGAGGGCCGAGAGGCGTATCTGATGACGGATTTGATTCTGTAACCCCGCGCTGTTAGAGCGGGAGAGGGGCAGCGGTGGTGGTGAGCCGCGAGGCAGAGGCACCCACCGTGCAGCAGCTCTCATTTCTCCACTCAGAAATGGAGAGTGTGTGGGTGGAGGTGTGAAGTTGGGAGGGGGTGTAGTGGGTGATGGGTGGAGGGCTTGAGATGGGTGCCTGGGTCCCCCCCCCCCCCCACACACACCAAAAAGCCCCTGGCTGGATGTCACACTTCATCCTGCCCTCACTCTGTGCTCACTCATCACGGCTTATCACTGAAATGCAGCCCGGCACTGTGCCGCTCCACCACACACACACAGACACAGCTACAAACTCCCCATCTTACTCACATATAAATACAAAGCTGCCATACAAATACTCCAACAGATATTCACAGACTCGTGCAGCTCCTTACATATAATCTGTCACACACAAACTCCCAGTCTGACATGTTTGTAAGGTCAACAGTCTATAAACCAGATCGAGCTTCCTTCTGGTCATTTCCAACCACACAAGGCTTTTTCGGGAGTCAGAAGCTTCAGATGAATTTTTGGCTGTCACCAACCATCTGCTAAATATAATGTGTGTCACAAAAGATGGAAAAATACACATAAAAAAGAGTGATGGAGAAAACAGAAATATTAAGTTCTTTAAAACAAAAATAAAAAAAAACAATGTTCAGCCAGCACCACACCAGAGGAAGGAGGAGTTATGTTCGTCTGTAGTCATTCATGCTGGCACGGTTCTGGGAAAGCAGCAGTAATGAACAGAACATTAGAAACGATATAAAGGAAATGCCTGGGTGGAGGGGGGGTTACCAAATGGCTTGCAGATGCACAGCAGCTACTGCCAAGCTGAGGACCTTTAACAACTCAGCCCATGTAAGACTTGCAATTGTAGCAAGGTTATTATAACTAAACAAATTAGAACAAGGCAAAAATTCCAGTTTACTGAAATCAAAATAAAAGCTAGACTTTGGGAAAAGGCAAAAACTAACCAAAATAATTCTGAAACCTTTTGAAAGTGAAATAAAAATAAAAACAGAATTGCAGTTAGAAGTTTACATCCACTTGTCAAGGGCATAAACACTCATCAAGTGCTTTTAATGATTTCTTTGAATTGTTCTTTTCCCAGGATGGAATGATTGTGTATCAGACATATTTAATGTCTTTAACAAAATGAGAGCTGGGTGCTGCCCACAGGATCAACCTGAAGGCCTTCTGGGGAAATCAGATTAAGATTGGGCTGTTTGGCCACAATGACCAGGGGGTGTGTTTGGAGTCAGGCTTTCAAACCCAAGAACGCTTTACCAACTGTGAGGCATGGTGGTGGTACCATCATGCTCTGGGCCAGTGTTAAGGATACATTGTACAAAGTGGATGTAATAATGAAGGACTTGATCCAAATGATTCAACTTCACATCAAATCATTGGCTAGGTGGCTGAAACTTGGCCACAGTCACACATTCCAACAGAACAATGATCCAAACACACATTGGAACTGTTTTTGGATTAAATGTCTCGAATGGTCTTTACAAAGCACCAACCTCAACAATACTGAACATGTGTGGACTGCACATGAAAACCAGATCTGTACCAGGACACCAACCAGTTTTAAATGAACTCGGGCACTACTGCCGAGAATAGTGGGCAAATATCCAGCTACCAGAAGTGTCAGCTCAAGGTGCAACTTCAGGGATATTGAACCAAATATTAGTGGCTATGTTTGTATGTGTTTGAGTCTGTATGGACCCCGTGTGGATTAGAGGAAATCACAATAAATTAAAAAAAATACAACCAATTCTTGTTTGTAAAAGTCATTAAAGATGTATTCTGTACAATCATTAAATCTTGGGAAAAGAACAACTCTAAGAAAGTATGAAAACCCCAAATTACCCTGACGTTAATGCAGAAACTGTTTTTACAGTCTGTGTCCGTTTGCTTCAATCTGTTAATCAAACAAACATCAGGATGCTTTCAGGTACACATTAAGTCAGAGTGAGTAATGTTTCAGTGACACAAAGTGTTGTATTTGTCTTGTAATACCAACTGTAAACTTGACACTACCCATATTATATTAATAACAACAAAAAAAACTAAACTAAACTAAAACAAGACATTATGGTAACTAAACTAAACTAACTAACTAAAAATTTAAAAAGAAAAAGAAAAACTTTAAATGAATTAAAACTAATCAAATTTACAGATATTTCTTTTCTTGTGAGCAGACCACTGCACTCAGAGCCAGCTGTCTGTTTATGATTACATTGTGTTACTTCATCAAGGTCAAAACCTTCTCCTTTGTTCCCCGACTCAGAGGTTTTCTGATTTGTTGTTTTGACTGCAGGTAATTTTCTGTCTGTCAAATCAAACCAGAGTTAAATCAGACTCAGCACTATGGGCTCAAAATGTGGTCATAAATATTTTGTACTTGTAAAAAAGATTTGTATGTGTAAAAAAGATTTGTGTGTGCATATAAAAGATTTGTATGTGTAAAAAAGATTTGTATGTGTAAAAGGAATTTGTGTATGCGTAAAAAAGATTTGTGTGTGCGTAAAAAAGATTTGTATGTGTAAAAAGAATTTGTGTGTGCGTAAAAAAAGATTTGTATGTGTAAAAAAGATTTGTGTGCGTAAAAAAGATTTGTGTGTGCGCTAAAAAAGATTTGTGTGTGCGTAAAAAAGATTTGTATGTGTAAAAAAGATTTGTGTGTGGACTTAGAAAAAAAAACCCTGCAAGTTACAACTACGGATTTTTGACCCTATTTTTCTTCCCTTCATCTGATTGGTCAATGTCATGTCAATCACAAATGTAACAATCCAATCAGAGAACAGATGGGTTTGGCTGTCGGAGGGGCGCTGTTTTGAACTGCAGGTCCTTGAAGGGTGATACCGTTTGAAGCTGGAGGATCGCTATATAAATATCCGATAGCAGCTAGGTCCCCTAACTTTCAGAAGCTGTTGAAAGGAAAAAGTTGTGGTATATCAGTGGTTAGAAATAACATTATTACTTTAGGATTAGTTTAACACAAAGTCAGGGCTGACCCAGGACCATTGCTGTGAGTCACAGTGGCAGCATAAAAGTCCTTTCACATCGGATGCAGGATACGCTGCTAATGCTAACTGCTAACTAAAAGCAAAGGATCCAGAATTTGTTACGCTGGCTGCTGGGCTCTGTGGGTTTTTGCAGCTGCTCTACCTGTACTAGATGCACCTGCTCCTTGTCTTTTCTATCTCTGACTTTATGTCCTCTACAAGAGTTTGTTTTTTTTGCTAGTTCTTCAAATGTTCAATAAAAACATGTATGCTAATTCATAACGAAGAAAGCTTTGTAATGAAGACTGTCATTTCCAAAACACTGCCCGCCCCCACCCCGCGGTCCGCAGCGCTGTTGAAAAGGCTGTGGAAGTCCCTGTGTTAAACACGTAGACCTGTGACATAAAAATCACCAAACTCGGACGACCACAGACTGTTTTCCTTCGTGGTGATGAAGGAAAACGCTGGGTTGGCATGTAAAAGGGCATTTATTCCCTTCAAAGACCTGCAGTTCAAAAAAAGCGCCCCTCGACAGCCAAACCCATCTGTTCTCTGATTGGATTGTTACATTTGTGATTGACATGACATTGACCAATCAGATGAAGGGAAGAAAAATAGGGTCAAAAATCCGTAGTTGTAACTTGCAGGGGTTTTTTTTTCTAAGTCCACACACAAATCTTTTTTACACATACAAATCTTTTTTACGCACACACAAATCTTTTTTACGCACACACAAATCTTTTTTACGCACACAAATCTTTTTTACACATACAAATCTTTTTTTACGCACACACAAATTCTTTTTACACATACAAATCTTTTTTACGCACACACAAATCTTTTTTACACATACAAATCTTTTTTACAAGTACAAAATATTTATGACCACATTTTGAGCCCATACTCAGCACTCCATCTCTTACATAAAGATATTATGTAACGCAGGTTGGTGGAGAGGCTGTACTTCCAGAGGTGTTCGTATGTGGGAGAGTCACTGAAGCAGCTTTCATTATCACTGTTACATCACACACACACACACACACGCACGCACACACACACATACACAGACAAAGCTGTGTGGTTTAAATGACGCACTTTCATCTGAAACAAGTCAGGATGTTAGAGGTTTGATTCAACTGAAGGTGAACAGGAAAGACTGCTGTGGGGGGCTTTTTTTAATCTCTTTTTAAAACTTTGTAAATGTTGACCAAACAGTATTTTTCCCCACAGTACTCCAGCAGCTGAAAAAAATATATAAAATGAATGTTTAAAAAAACCCACTATGCTTAAATGCACATAATTTTTCAAATAAATGTTTACTTTCATGCATATTAGTACACATTACCTGTGATGTCAGGCTCCGGTGGATGCAGTTTTTCATACAAATAAAGTGTCAGGCTTGCACAAAGGACGTAAAGCCAGAAGGGAGTTCTTCAGACACTTACTCAGACTTTGAGTTCAGCGGCGGTTGTCAGCCTCTCTGTGCTGAGAAAGTTAAAACTAGGGAGCAGATGTTAAGTAAGAGGGCAGATAAACTATCAGAAACAGGAGATCCTGCAGCAGCAGACAAACAGCTATAGAATCCTGCTGTCTGTCCATGTGCACAGCACTTAAATAATTATTCGGGCTGAGGTTAGCTAACAATAGCACTCTGCTAACATGGATAAATTGTGAGACAGAAAAATTAATATTAAGTATTTGACATATGTGTATAAAGCTGGCTAACTGAGCACGGGGCTGACCTGCTAACTTATCTGGTCATTTCTAGATGAGTTTATCAACCAAAGTAAGCAAACATTAATAGATTTGTGCAGTGTAGCCAAGTTAGAGCTAACTGGCTAATGATATCTTGTATGCTAATATTACTGGCAATAAAATCACATTCGAGTTACATTTAGCAACCACTATTAGGCACGTCTGTTAACTTAATGCAAACGACTGCTCAGCCAATATCCTAACATTTAGCATGTATACATGTTTTTTTTTTTTTATTTATGTACGGAACTGTTAACCAAGGTTAGTATAGTTAACTAAAAATAAACTAAAACCTAAAACTAGATGTTAAAAACCACTTAAATTAACTAAAATAAAAATAAAAACTAGAGCTTTAAAAGATATTATAAATAAATTTATAAAATTATAAATTTATGATTAATACTCACTAGTCCTCCTGGTGGTGAACTGTGAATTTAACATTGTGGCTTATTTTGTGTCATTGTCAATATCTGTAGAGCCACTATGATCACTAACACCACAACGTAGCAGCAAGGGGAAGTGGCTGAGCAGGAAGTTTAGAAAGATTAGGCTCCAGACAACCCGCGGTGATTCTTTTTTTTTTTTTTTTTTTTTTTTGTGTCCCGTTTGGATCTTTAGCCATCAGAATTGTTGTCTTAAGGCCAAGAAAGATGCCGAGCGGATTTATTTTACCAAGTGGATCATCATGGCCTTGCCATATTGGTCCATTTGATTGACCTTTATTATAATTATGAATTTATTTTATTTTCAGTTGCTACAAACGGGACAGACATGACTGGGGGATAGGACAGGGAGAAAGAATGAAAGAAAGAGAGGGAGAGGAAGAAAACCAAAGGGGAGAAGAGACAGTGAGAAGGGGGGGAAGAAAGAAAAAAAAAAACACCTGGGTCACCTGTATGGAGAAAAAAAACAGAAGAGAAAGCAAACAACAAAGAGCAACATAATAAAAAAAACGGCACCATCACAATAAACTAGCTAGCAGTAGATAACAGTAGATACTAAATAATAAACTATATTGTGCAGCACGCAAGATAGACAGCGCACAATGTGCTTTGAGGCAGCAGCCAAGAAAGCTGTAGTCCACGTCTGTGAATACCCGTGTGTACACCTGTGTGCATACCTGTGTGGATCAGCATGCTTGCATTCCAAAGGTTTCTCCATGTAACGATCTGCTAGGGAGTGTGGGGAGCCACAGCCCCATCCTCCAGGGTATGAAGCAGGTATGGAGGAGATCAAAACTCCAGACATCCAGAGGCCCCCAGAACACAAGAGACCAAGGAAGACCAACAGAGGGGCAGCCGCGCCACTG
Source organism: Copadichromis virginalis (assembly GCF_057382275.1). NCBI lineage: Eukaryota > Metazoa > Chordata > Actinopteri > Cichliformes > Cichlidae > Copadichromis > Copadichromis virginalis. The sequence goes on along the minus strand of NC_140619.1, from coordinate 11,795,576 downwards.
TCCCAGAAAGAGCTGAGGAGAGTCCCAGATGAGGGGTCACACAGCAGCCGCGGAGCAGAAGCCCGTGAGCTCCGCCGGCAGCCAGCTGTGCCTGAGTGACCGAGTGACCACCCCACCTCCGAAGTGGCCCGAGCGAGCCCCAGGCTCCAGGCCCCGATAAGCGGCCGCCAAGGAGTGAGCCGGTGTGTACCCGGACGCCCACCCCCAGACACAAAGAACCACCAACGCACCGACACCTGAGGGAGTCCGCCACTGGCAGGGGAAGTGGTGGTGGGTGGAGATAGGCCTCCAAACCTTGGAGGGCCTGAGATGTCCCCAGAGAGGTGGCGTCCGATACCCAACCTGACATATAGACACAGACATACAGGCACACACAGACACAAACATCCATTCCCACCCTCATGCTCTCATATGCACTTACTCCACACTCAACCAACGTGGAGACAGACATAAAGAGACGCTGTACACACGATCAATTCAATTCAATTCAATTCAATTTTATTTATATAGCGCCAAATCACAACATAAGTCGCCTCAAGGCGCTTCATAGATACAGAGAAAAACCCAACAATCATATGACCCCCTATGAGCAAGCACTTTGGCGACAGTGGGAAGGAAAAACTCCCTTTTAACAGGAAGAAACCTCCGGCAGAACCAGGCTCAGGGAGGGGCGGCCATCTGCTGCGACCGGTTGGGGTGAGAGAAGGAAGACAGGATAAAGACATGCTGTGGAAGAGAGACAGAGGTTAATAACAGATATGATTCAATGCAGAGAGGTCTATTAATACATAGTGAGTGAGAAAGGTGACTGGAAAGGAAAAACTCAATGCATCATGGGAATCCCCCGGCAGCCTACATCTATTGCAGCATAACAAAGGGAGGATTCAGGGTCACAAAGGGAGGATTCAGGGTCACACTCCCCAAGCATACTCTACGAACCGGGTCTAGGTACCCTTGCCCCTGGAGGGGGGAACTGCACCCAGACCCAGGTGGTGTTACCCTTTTCCCTGCGGTGGGGAGAGGCAGACCGCCCCGACTCCGTAGCAGCAGCAGGGAGGCCCCACACTCCAGACCGCAGTCGGACGGCCAACTCCTCCTAGCCCCCCCGCTCCAGCAGGCCGCAGAGGATGGGGGTGAGAGAAGACTCCAAACCTCCCTCCACCCGCTCATTGTAGTGTTGATGCATGTGTGTTCTAAGGTGCATTTAAAACCCAGGAGGGCATGGAGCTACCTGCCAGAGAGCAGCAGGTAAGAGCATGGTCCCTCCTGCTAGCCCTCAATGTCTACGTGTATTTAAAATTGAGAGGTGGGCAACGACGCCAGGGGTGAGGTGTACACCCTGATGGTACTTTGGATTCCGTGTATCGTGCCCACCCCCAAGATCCTATATGTATGTGTAATGAGAGTGTGAGTAATGTGAATGTCTACGTTGTGGGATAAAATTGAGGCAGAGGCAGCCAGAAGGGGACAGGGGGGGGGGGGGGGGGGGGGGTAGCCTCCTCTGCACCCTGGTGACATACCCCTACTCCAAGGCCCTGCATGTGTGGGTGGTTGTGGTGGAGCGGGAAGAGGGAGGCAGCTGGAGATGGGGAGGGAAGGAAGGGAGGGGCAGCTCCCCCGCTGACCCCAGTAGGCACTCCCATACTCCGCGACCCGCCAGGGAAAGGGGGCCCAAGCCACCCAACCCCACCACAGAGAAAACTGCACCCACCCCACCATCCACTCATCTTCCAGACTACATGAGACAATAGACGCCCAGGCTGAGATTTTCCTCCACCTCTCCTGTATCTCCCCCTCCTGCAGAGAGTTCCTGAGGAGAGGAAAGCTCATGGTGATTCTTTTAAAAAGAGCAAAATGCATTGAGATATTCCTCTTTATAGTAACTGCCATGGACTCGTGGGTTAATTCTGTTGGTTTAGGTTTGAGAGACATGTAACGGATGTTAGAGGCACTGACTGAAGCAGGAGAAGCATCACCAGTGGGAAAAATAAGTCCAGTTTTCCCAGTGAATTCTCTGATGTGTTTTAGAGTTTGGATGTGTTGAAATAAATCAACACCTGATACTTTTGTTTTCTGCTCCTTCTCCTGCAGAAGAGTCAATACCTGTTTTTTTTTCTGACGCTTTTTTCATTCTTCAGGCTTTCACCCACACATACTTCCTTTCAAGCTTTATTTTAAATCCATTTTTCAACTTCTCTCTCTGTCTCGTTCTGACACAGCAAAGCCTTTTTTGTGTTGTTTTTAGTCAGGATGTCTCTCTGCCAGCAAATCAACAGAAACATCAGGCGTTGGCTGAATTAAAGACGATTCGAGGGAGGACGGTTTTAGCAAAATGATTTTCAGACTAAAGTGACCTCTCTTCACTCTCACACTCGTGCAGCTGTTTTCAAATGTTAAAAAATAGTTATTGAATGTCTATTTAATTGATTTTTGGAGGTGCGGGGGGGGATGTCTTATCAGGCAGCAGCGGCAGGAAATGCAGAATGAAGTGGTTTGTGTGTGTGTGTGTGTGTGTGTGTGTGTGTGTGTGTGTGTGTGTGTGTGTGTGTGTGTGCCCAATGCTTGATTGATTAGGAAGCTGCATTTACAGACTGTTTGGCATTCACCTGCTAATTAATGCTAAATAATAAACCAATAAAATGCTGGAATTTTAGTCATGAAAATAAAGCTCTCAGCTTCTTGGATGATCTGTTAGTACAATCAGCCACACAGCAGACATGTTAGTGAATAATTCTACTTATCAATCACAAGACTGCCTCAGATATTTGATCAATAGATTTTGTTTTTTTTTTGTTTGTTTTTTAATGTCATATATTCATGCATGGTTATTGTTATTGTTCAGTATGGTTACAGTGAGTACATGAAACTATGAAGAGTTAAACTGAAACCTAAGAGGCTTGATTATTTTATTCCGATTATTCCACATGCATATTTTTTATATATCACTTCAGTCCACAACAGTGAAATGATCAATAATGAAACCCTTGTGCTTGATGTTTAAGAAATTATTATTGACTAATTATTGGTTTTCTATTTTCCTGAAATGAGACAAAACTGCAGTGTGTTTATGGAGAGAGAGGAAGGCAATGAATAAGAAAAATGATGTTGCATATATAAGAAAAAATGAGAGGGAGAGAAGGAGGAGAAGCACAAATAGTGACTGAGATGAGGAGTGAAGACTGGAAGGAAGCGGAGGAGAAAAGATCTTTGGGTTGGGCGTTTAATCCTGAGGACAGTGGTAATAATAATGATGATGATGATGAATATCCGACCATGGGGGTCCAGTTTCTCCGTCTGAAACCGAAGGTCTCTGCCTGCAGTTTCTGTTTAGATTTGATCGCATTAAGAATTGATGAGCCACTGATATTAAGTGTTGGCTCTAAATGGATTTGATGGTGAGGAATATAAAACCACAGAGGAGAATTTAATATCCGAAATGTGATGAATGTGGAGGAGGAAGAGCATCGACAGGAAGCCAAACTGAAATCAATCAGGGGTGGAGTGGAAGTATAAAACAGTGAGAGAGGAGAGTGCAACGCGATGATAATAACTGATGCTAACAGCTGGAAGGGTAAAAGGATCATTCAGGTAAAACTCAAAAATCAACATTGTTTTAATGCTCTTCATGTTTTTCAGCTTCAATTATAATATTAATAAAATCACAGAGGAGCTCATCATCACCATAATCTTTATTGATACCATCAGTGTTGTGATTATTGTCATAATCAGCTTTTTATTCTCAAGTTTGAAGCTGAACATGTGAAAACAAAAATGACACAGATTTATTTATTTTTTTAAATTCCACATATTTACTTTAAACTAACAATAACAATAAATATACAGGGAAAACTAAATGACCTATATAAAAGGGTTTTTTCTTTTATAAAGAAAATAGGTAAATAAATACTTTCCAAAAACAGTACCACCTTCATTCTCTCTAATGTTCATCATGACCTTCATAGTCATCTTTATGATTGCCATCAGCACCGCAGTTAGCACCATCTCCATAATCAATATCATCCTCGTGATCATCTATAATGTCACCTTTGTCATCATCTTCACAATAGCCATCACGGTCATTTTCATCAGCAACATAACTGCCATCATCATCATCATCGTAATAACCATGCCGTGACCCGCTCTTCCTCACTGATGTTTGCTATGCTCGCGTCCCAGTTTCAGGACCAGGGACAGCGCAGACCCTGCTGGCTTTCCTTGTGAGCACCTCAACGTGCTGCTGCTGCTCTTTACTCTCGTCTGTTTGCTTCATGGTCGCACATGCTGATTGGAAGAAAAAAAACTTATATAATTTGAATGTTTACTCAACATTCCTCCTGCTTTCAGAAACCTTTAACAGAAACAAGCTTGAGTACCGTAACCCTGGAAACTCAACAAACTCAAGCTCAAATTTTTTATTGGCCTTGAAGGAGAGGTCAGAAGTCAGTCTGAAATGATATTTTAAATCTTTACACATCATTTTATATACGCTGACAAAACACAGCACATTTGTAAGAATCATAGTTTTAAAGTTTTAAGAATTTTTGTAAATTTCCCATCAATAAATCATTAAGTTGACCTTGAAGACCTCCGTGGATGCAAGTCAGATTACTAACATGAACCCAGTTGGTACCCCTACAAAGTTTTATCAGAATCCATTTAAAATGTTTCCATCTATCCTGTTTACACACCTGTGTCGCCATCCACCTGTCAATCAAAGAGGCCACACTCCTAATAATGTAAACTGATAATGTAAATTTAAACAGTCAAGTTATAAGTCGTTCTTCCCCTGTTCAGAAGGGAAGAATTACCTATAGAGACTCAAACAGTATGTGTATCACGCCGTGTCATCACGTCATGTAAACATGTTTATTTCTGCTGTAAAGTTTTAACATGGGGACTGAATCACTGCTGGAGCCTCTAGTGGACATTAGAGGAAGTGCACTTGTACAGTTGGCTTTGTTTTTCAGTCCTGGAGGTTGATGCTGAAAGCGATTTATAAAATGAACAATTAACAGACCTCCATTTTTGTACCGCACTGATGTTGGTGAGTCTCAGCCAGGCCACTGGTAAAAAAAAACGAAGTGAAGTAATGCTTCATTATGTATCCACACTACTAAAGCAGCATGTGTGTGTGTGTGTGTGTGTGTGTGTATGCGTGCATGTAGCGGCCCCTCATCTATCAGTGTGTATCCAACCAGGCAGCAGCTCTGACTGCTGGCTAAGCACAAACAGGAATGAATTAAAAACACTCATTTACACACAAAGTCCGTCTTTTAGTCCCTTACCCACCATTCTTTCTAAACAGGAAGTCAGTCAGCACTCTGACCACAGCACACAGACACACACGGAGGCCAGCGCAAAGCAGCTTGTTTGCAGTTTTCAGTCCAGTTGCAGCCATCAGCCCTGCTGGTTTTGTGATGTTGCCTCCCTGAACAGCAGCTCTCGGCGGGTCAGGAACAGTTGCATCTGCTGGCTCCCGTGGAGCAGCAGCGCTCTCGGTGCTTCACAGTGGCAATAATCTGCATTAACAGCTGTCTGCGCCCACTCAGACACACACACACATCTGCAGGCAAACAGCAGCGCTCGGCAACATGCTGCTTTCTGTTTGAAGGCCTCTGGAAGAGTTTAATTAGGCCCGGTTTAATCCACAGGATGCAACGATCTGCTCTCATCTTCAAAATATCATACCATAAAAGCAAATTTATAGGTCATCTCCCCTCCCATGGACACAGTTAACTACAGTACATGAACCCTTAGCCCCTACATCTGTTAGTCATCATAATGGTCAGACCAGAGGAAGCATTTTGCACCCTGGAGATAACATTTCCAAACAAGTGAAAAACATTTGAAACCCAACAGGTAACATTTTGAACCCCACAGGAAACATTTGGAGGGCTTTTTGTTCTGCATAGCCGCCATCACAGTGCTTCTCTCATCCCCAGAGTCAGACATCAAAGCCTCATTCGTTTGTTTCTCTGGAATAAACCTGCTGCATTTAACCCATCCGTCTCCACTCAGTTGGACTCATGAAATGCTGATGATAAACCCACCAAGCTCCAAACTCTTTCTTTTGCTTTGTACTTGGACAAAGGTGGGTGTGCTGGCGGTGCAGAGCAGGGGTAGAGGATGAACGCAGATCCTGGAAAGAATCACAAAGGAACTTAATTCTTTTTTCTTTTTTTATGGCACCAAATCACAGCAACAGTTGCCTGGAGGTGCTTTATATTGTAAAGTAAGGGGCCGGCGATAGCAACATAAAACTCTCCATCATGTGACAGCATCTGATAAACTGATAAAACTACCTACGACCTGTTTCTTTAGATTTGACTCATCTTCAGCAGTTTTATCATGAAGTAAATGCTCATTGAGAAGTACTGTCTAAAGAATAATGACATCATAATGAATAATGCCTGGACCTGATAGGTTCACAGCTCGTCCCAGTTTGCTTTCATTGCTAGCCAAGTTCTCAGTTTACAGCAAACTAAAAACGAGCGTGAGGCCACGAGGAATTGGCACAGACAGCAAAATAGTTTTATTATTATCTCTGAAAAAAATGCAGAGCTTCTGAGCTCGTGGTTGTTGTTTTTTTTTTTTTGAATTCAAGATGCTTTTAGGAGTTTAACAAATGCAACAACCACAATAAAGAACAAATTGATAAATCATGCAAACGATGCAAACATCAAAGCAAACCCACCCAACAGGTCCTCCATGACTACCTACCAACATCTGACTAAGCAGCTTCTAATAATGTGTCGATAAAGGGCAACACATCAACCGTTGCTTTAAAAATTCAAGGTGTAAGCATATACATATGTGTCATAAACATACTAGAACCAACATCAGATGCTTTGAAAGACGATCGAGGCAGAGGTGCGGTGCTGGTTCTGGTTTTCTCTTCCTGCTGAGCCACCCGGACGTCAAGAGGCTGCAGGAAGCCAGCAGTGATGCGGAAATGATTCGGACGAGGAATGGAGTCAATTAGGACAGCTGCAGCTCAGCGTGATGCCCAGAGGAGATGAGAGACAGGGAGCTGCTCCCCCAGGGAGAGCTGGGGGAGGACAGGGGGGAGTTTCACAGAGTACACAGGAGGTAGTGGGACACCAACACTTTTTTTTTTTGCTTGATTTTAACCTTTAATTTAGGAGAGTGTTAGTCACATCAGATTAGATCCACTGTGGATTCCAGCTTCAGAGTATTTATGTAATAATACTGAACACAGCTTAGCTTATAATCAACAATGTATTTATTTTGAGTATTAGTTACTGTAAATGTCAAACAAGCAAAATATTTAAAAAAAAATCTAAATCAAAAATGAATTCAGTCAAATTCAGTAAGTCTTTTTTTATTATATTCAAATCGTGATCTTTCCCAAATCTAACAGGACACTGAGTGAAAATAGAAGTCAGTGTAAAAATAATACAAAATAAAAAAAAAAAAAGTCCTGTGCCGCCTGCAGTCCTATGTCTATAAAAAAAAGAAACAGCCACACCACCTGGAGTCAGGCCAGTTTACAGATGAAGACTAAAAAGACAAACATCATCACATGATGAGATGAAGCCAAGATGAAACTGCAAAAGCATGGAAAGAAACAGCTCAGGATGTGAAGTACGCATCCTCGGTCAAACACGGTGGAGGCAGCATTACTGCATGAGCTTTTTGTGGAACTGGGTCTCTGGTGTTTATTGATGATGTGACTGCTGATAGGTGCACTTCACCTCACATCACAATGCAAAGCAAAATGCAACCCAAGACTTTCTCAAGGCAACAAAGTGGATCTTTTTAAGGGCCAAGACAGTCAGTTAGATCAACCCAACAGAGCACCTTTTCAGTAACTGAAGATATAACTGAAGCACAACTGAAGGTGGCTGCAGTAAAGACTTGCAGACCATCTCAAGAAAGAAACAGCATCTGTGATGTCTGTGTGTTAAAGACTTCAGACAGTCACTGAGAGGAAAGGGATAACAGACTGCGTAAAAATACAATACTTGTGTTGAATTGACTGAATTACTGCTGAAAGCCTGCACTTCATTCACATGTCTGAGGAGCTTGGAAAGAAAAGCGTCTGGACTTGTTTAAGTTGCTTGAAGATGTTTCACCTCTCATCCGAGAAGCTTGAACTGAAGAAGCTTCTTGGATGAGAGGTGAAACGTCTTCAAGCAACTTAAACAAGTCCAGGCGCTTTTCTTTCCAAGCTCCTTAGACTATGATGACCTGGATGACTGAGAACCTTCACAGACACTTCATTCACACGTTGACCGTTTGATTTCAGATCCACTGTCTCAGAGGACCTGACTGTAAGTGAACGCAGTATCAGGGGTGGGTGAGCAAGCTCTTGTCTACTTTCTCTTTCTATCGTTTGTTTCTTTCTTCTCCTTTTTACCGTGTTCATCTTCTCTTTTTCTCTCCTTCAATAATCACCTTTCTTCTTTAATCTCCCCATATTATCTGTTCTTTCCTCTCTCTCCTCTTTGTTCTTCTCCTCCAGTTTCCCTCTCTTCCTGAAGCCTTTTTACCTTTTGTTACCTTGGATTTCTTCTCATCTTTACCGCTCCCCCATCTCTCGTCTCCATCTGCCAAATCTCCTCCGTACTGTATCGCTGCTTTTTTGCCTTCACTCTGTAATCCCCCATTTTTGGTTTCCTACATTTACATGAAGGTTGGTGCCTGATGACTCAGGCCTCCCACCTTCCCTTCCTCTACTACAATCCATCTGTACGTCTCATCTGTTCCCTCCAATCCTGTGCATCATAAAACATGACCCAATCTTTAAAAGCAATCAAACAAAAAGAAAATACACACCAATGTGTTTAAAAAGAGACACAGAAAAGGGAAACTGGCTGTGAACCATGCAGCATGTAGAGCTGGATTCCCAGAAAAGGGAAGTCCTCTGAGAGAAAACACAAAACGATCACAGTAGGTGCACTAAAGTGTTTTGCGGGGGTATGGCAAGAATATTTTTGGCTGAAATGAAATGTCTATTTTCTCCCTTTGGAAGTAGGAAGGAAGAAAAAATTGGAGGAAACAAAAACAAAGAGGCTCTCTCTGTGAACAGGAGGAAACCCAGCTGTAGAGTTTAAGGAGCAGGAGGAAGATGATGGGGAATACAGTTGTTGTGGTTCGCCGTTAATGCCTCGACTCTTCAGGGAGCGACAGATGAGCGGCTGAAACAAAACTCCCCATAACAACACACACAGAGGGAGAGCAGGAGGAGGAACAGGCAAACACACATGACGGCAGGATCTTAAAACAGGAAGTGATTTTCTTTCCAAACTGGCTGGAGGCGCAGCACCAAGCCTGAATTCGTGTACGGGATAATCGCGTGAATCCAAGCAGCTCGTTAAATCCTCGTGTTTCATCTGCAGACCAAAGATTTTCCGAGGGACAGAAAAAGAAAAGTAGATTTTTCTTTGTTCTGTGTCAGAAAGAAGTGTTTGACCGGCGCCTTTTGGCTCCGTCTACTTTGTGATCTGCACATCTTTGGCGCTCTTATTTACTGAATGATCCCATCCTGCTGACCTCAGGTAATTTTTCCTAAATATCCCACAGATTAATCAAACGTCTGAGTCTCTGAAACCTCCTAATATGTCTATCAAACAGTTTCTTTTTCAGAGGAGGATGTGATCATATTTCATGGCTGTAAGGTTTCGTGTGTGTGTGTGTGTGTGTGTGTGTGTGTGTGTGTGTGTGTGTGTGTGTGGTTGAGGCAAAGATTCACGGCTCTAACTGGTTCTGACTGGTACCAGTACTGGTACTGTTTATCACGGTGGAAACATCTAGTGTGGACTGACACATGCTGCAGGAAGCTCTGCAGGCAGCTTGGCCTGATTAGAAGTCCTCACCTGTCTAATGACAGGTGAATCTGGAGTTACAGGAGAGAGGAAAATCTAGGAAAACTGTTTTTGATGAGTCATAACAGAAGGTGCGAAGGCACACAGTGACTGGATAGACTGGATGAAGTGGGCCGCAGGAGGACAGAGGCGAGACCATAGAGAGTAATGCAGAAAATAGTCTAGCACAGTCTTATACCAGCTTCACTGAGCTCCCCAGACTCTAAAGCTGTTATTCGCACAAAGCCTTTCAACAGACATAGACACTGGATGAGAGGATTGAGGGCTAAGTTATGAGCTAATGCTAACTAGTCTTGAACTGCATTCATAGTCTGTATGGCAGCATCACACAGATGCAGATACCCGTTAATTAGTGCTCAGAAACATGCAAATGAAATCTTAAAACTGGAACTCAAACTTCTTGGATCATCTGTTAGTGTGATTAACTACACAGGTGATGGCAGGTGATGTCCACCTTCTCTGAAGCACCTTTCTGGTTTAACCTGTACTGAAGAATGTTCTTCTTCATGACTGTGAGTGTGCTGGCAGTGACTGGTTGGACTTTTGTCTCCATCCATCGAAGCAGCTTCTCCAGCAGCAACCTGCAGGTGGAAACTTTCTCACGGTTCATTATGTTTTAGATACTCTCGCCAACTCACAAGTTATTTACAAGACAGCTCCAATTAGCACCGTGTCCTGCAGCTAAAGCCTGGCCATTATCTTCTGCTTCAGTCCTCGGTACTTCGGTCTTTTCCGCCTGACACACAGCGCTTTGTTTACAGTTTAGCAAACGCTCATGTCTTTTTTAGCTGCAGTTTTATCCACCTCGCATTACTTTTCATCTTCTCGGCCACCGCCTCCTATTGTTTGTCATTACAGATCTTCCTGTGTGCAGGTTTGTTTGTTGTTGTTGTGCCGGTGCAAAACTGGGATGAGTCAAAGCGATGCAGTCGACATTTTACTGCTTTAACTAACGCAACGCCTGGGATTGGCTGTTTGCCAGCGCCTTTCATTCGCTGCGATTGACTGTGAGATGCAGAGCTTATCTGAAAAATCAGATGAGTTTACTGAAGCTTTTTTTTTGCAGAAACGAGTCTGAAAGATGGCGGACGTCCATTCGGCCTTATTTCTGTTGTTGTTACCCTAATGAGTTGACGCACTCAGAGGCTCGGGGCTTCTGTTCAGTTTGAGAAACATCAAATTTTTCCCTCTTCAAAGATGCAGAAAAACTTGGAGGAAAAGGAACAATGAACGCCTTTAAGTTTATCGGCCTGGTCTTGCTTTGTCCTTTCCTCCCCCACTTCCTGCCAGATGAGAGAAGATCTCAAAGACGTCGTGCTAATGAGCGTGCCCCGAGGGAGGCGAGGATACGCCGGCATATTTCTGAATAAACGCTAAATGCACTATCATTTTAACAACGTGCCATAATGGATGAGGCTGCAACCCAGACAGACAGGTAATCAATCTGTCATTCATTCTATCAATCAACATCCTGTGTGGGAATTTAGCAAACGGCCGCCTCAGTGTGTTCATGTGACAAATGTTTAAAAGGCTTTTTTATTTGCGACTTCTTTTTGTTTGGTACCTTCCTTCAACCCTGTTTTTCATTTTTCCTTCAACGGTGCCTCAGTTTTCCACCCATCACTTCTACTTTTCTCACTTCTTTTCCTTTTCAGCAGGAGGAGCTCTGCCAGCGCGCCTCCATCAGGCAAAAACTGAGACCAATGTTTTCATCCTTCTTCTGTTTTGATACCTTTAAGTTAAATATCAGTGTTTGAGGTGTTTACGGGGATAAATGCCATGAAAGTTTCATTCAATATTCTTACTCTCTCTTCCAGCAAGTAAGATACTCCACTAAGTCTTGACCTTTTCCATAAGGAGATATAAGGTAATATCTCAGGTGATCATAGAGTACAGAAGCCCCACCCACCAATCCAAAGTT